>NC_086299.1:5926236-6663828 GCF_963924245.1 Chroicocephalus ridibundus | reverse complement strand
CCAGACAGGAACCAACTCTCTGCACTCTGTCAAAACAGGAGACTAAAGAAACAACATAAAATGACTCTTCTTTCTACCCAGATGGCAGAACACACTATCCCATCAGATCACAAAAGCAGCGCAGCCTCTCCTGCAAAGACGTCAGCATGTGTCATTTTAGAATTACAGAACCAATTTAATTGTGGCTGAAGCTCAACTAAGTCACTACCCCATCCTGCTGATGAAATGTTGCTTACAATCCCTAAGTGATGTCTATCTAATAGTACTTGTGTTTCAGAGGTGGTTTTGTGGCTTTGCTCTATAGCAACCTGACAGTTGAATTTAACATTCCTGCTCTCTGAGCTGAACTCAAGGTGTTGAATTTAAGCTGTGAGCGCTGCCAGGTCTAGGATCTTACTAAGTCAAACACCTCATTATCTGTGATCCATCTCACCAGTACTTAAGCCACAGTGCTTTTTCTGACAAATTCTCTATTTAAACCTCTAAGGCCAGAGGAAAGGATGTTCTCTACAGAAGGATACGAGCTGTGAATCTTTGCATACACAGCAGTGTTACCATGCTAGTCTACTATTTACAAGAGCAGGTACATATCTGAGCTCTGCTGGTTTTGGTGTTTGCAGAATTCTTGCAAAGCTTTTCCTGTTTATTACTTGTTTGTAGTTAATCTGAACACTTGGTTATTTAGGTATTGCCTCCTCCTCTTGACAATGGCACTGAAAGTGAAAAGATTTAATTTAACTCCCTGCACCGCTCCAACCCCCTGACATCTAGACTTTGCTGCAAGAGAGAAAAAAAAAAAAAGGCAAGTACAAACAACCATGTACCTAGGATAAACCCAAATGTCCCATTTAGTTTCAGAAGACCGTGACCTCAAGGTGGAAGCCAGACTAAAACAACTGTACGCCCATATGGTAGGAGCAGCTAAGCATGGTACAGAACCAGCACGCAGCACAGCTCCTTTTAGAGGGAGACTGTGAAGTCTGGTGCTGCTGGTGAGGCAAGTCAAAAGCTTAAGATTCTGTCCACTTTAATTACCATCTTTCTCCAGGCTCAAAGAAGCTTACGAAAATACAACAGTGAGGCAGAATCCTCCTCTTAACACTTCCACCAATAGAAATTCATCCATTCCTGACCTGTCCCCATCTTCCTCCTCACACACACTCCGAGAGATTTAGCAGAATCTAGGCATTAAAGAATAAACCATAAACATAGAGCACAGGCTGTGCTGTGAAGTGCTCTACTTGCAGGACAAAACTCCATGCGCAGCTGCAACCAAGCACAGACTTCAGGCATCCATGCAGTGATCAATGAGGGGACACATAGTTTAACGTCCATCTGCTGCAGGCACTTGAGGTACATGACAAAAGACGGAAAGAAAATGCTTGGCTACCACTGTCCATTCCAATCACATTTAATGCAATTTACACTGTGCACCCTGATTAGGGGGTCACAAGTAAAGCCGAAAATGGATTACAGTGCATAGTTAGCAGCCACACAAGCTTCTTCCCCTGCTTCATGGGACGAATGTATGTGTATAATAACAAACACCCAAAGCTGCTCTCTTCTGAAGCAGCATCCTTCCTCTGAAAACACAGAGAAAACTTTCCATCCCTTAAAAAAAAAAAACAAAACCAAATGCCCAAACCATCAGTGACAAAGCAGTGAGACCATCATAGTCTTACCCTATGCTATAAAGACAATGACTGCTTCCAGGGACATCCTCCCTTGCTAGCTGCCGAGGCTGAACACAGGGCTCTTGTTTGCAAACTAGTTGTCATTAAACTCAATTTCAGTTCCAGTCAGAGGTTGCTCTGCAGCCTGGGACCACTGTAATGCATTTAGCTTCTCTGGAGGAACAGAATAAGGGCAGGAAACAAAAGCAACTTCTGAGCTCTTGTGGCAGCTTAAAACAAAACCGCACAGGCAGAACATCTAGAGAGCAAGGTTTTGGAGCCACATCCTTATTCTGCTGTATCTCTACATCAAGCCTTGATCCATACTTATCCATGCTCATTTCACAAAATCCCCCTCACTTGGGGAAAGATATTTTCAGAATAATCATCCTTGTTTCTTACATCGGTTGGAATATTGCAAGCATCAGGAGAGTACTGAGTTACGGCCATAGGCTTTAGCTCAGAAGAGTAGTAAAATTACTTTCACCTCACTGCAAGATGGGAGTTTTATGTGGCATGGGGACTACAGTGTAAACACCAAACTCTTCATGCTTGAATAACTTGATTTATGCCTTCCAAAATTTGAAATTAGCTATAGAAAAGTGGTGTGCATTGCAAGTAAAAGACAGGGAATTAACTCTTCGCTTGGGCCTAAGACCCTAACAGTCAAGCCAAGAACATTATTAAATACATATTCAAACATAAATCTAGCTACGTGGGTCCCTAATATTGTAAGAGTCTCAACTCAGAACGCAGATGTAACCTTAGGATTCAGCTCAACCAACTTAAAGTAACAGGTTAACATGAAGTATTAGTTATTAACCACCTGTGTTACTCACAGACTGGGTAAAGGGCCTTTTTCTCTGGGGGTGTGCAAAGAGCTCAGATGCTGTGTAGCAATGACACACACAACGCATGGGGAGAGCCTGCTGGCTACGAACTGAGTGTCTCCAGCTGCCCCCACCAAGCGTACAGGCAGGATCATCTTCTGAGCCTGTAGGGACTGCTGGCTTTGGAACTGCATCAGAACAGGGCAGCAATAATTGCTTGAAGTGAAAAAACTAAAAAAAAGTATAGATGTATCAGTGCACACCTGGGTTGGGAGTTAGTACTGTAATTGTTAAACAAAGGCTGCAAGTTTATTTTCTGAGTTTCACAGGCCTCTGGTCACAGATTAGCATTTAGTAGCAAGGAGAGTTAACCTGGAAAATGTCAAGACAGCAAAAAGCTCTGTGCATGTAAGTATTTCATGCTGATACATGAGGCAGCTTGTAAGCAGGCCAGGTTATAAACCTTCAAAAAAAATTTTTTCTCTTTTCCAAAATAAACAATCCCCAAAATTGAACTGCTTGAGGCTACAAAGGAAACTAGCCAGGTTGTTTATAACATACTGCAGGAATTCTGCTTACGGCAAATCAGCTGCAAAGAAAACGAAAGCAGGGCTCAGAAGATAGTAGGTGATTTCTTTTCTGTCTTTGTATGGGAAACTAATACAGTCAGACAGGGAATAGATTCAAGCTCCTCTCTTGATCCGGGTAACTAACAACAATGCTCCTCCCTCTGTATACTACCACTTCTTTCTATGTGTACAACTGTGAAAATCATCAGTAACAAGAAGAGGTTTAATGGAAACTGTAGTGCAAAGTCTCTGTAGAGACTTGCTGTATTTACACCCAGCAAGTCTCTGGCAGATCTGAAGAGCCTCAGCAATCCAGTGACCTATTTACTGCCGCTCTGAAGAAGTCACAGGATCTACAGGATACAAAATCTGCAGGATGTGAGCACTACAGCAAACTGATCATGCTCCACCAGAGGCTGCAGGAAAAAAGCATGTCCCATCAGCACTATGCCTGGCTCATGATTACCAAAACCTGACACATTTTAACACCTTTAAAAGCTAGTTTTGTGCAAGGCCATTCCTATTGCCTAAGTTTGTTGAAATAATTCATCCAGGCCTGACAGAATCCTTTACACTAGTCTGCAGCAGAAGTTAAATAAGTAAAAACATTTAACCTAAAAGAAATTAAAAAAAAATATTTCCTGTTGATGTTGTGAACAGGGGAGGATTTGCCTTGCATACACCACAGACTGACTGCAGGCCTGGGTAACACACAGGTCCAATTTCATTTGAGTGTTGAACAGGCTGATGCTGAGGGTAGATGTACACCACATTGCAGTCAATTTAAGTATCAACTGCATTCAACAAATACCCCACCAAGGCAGCAACTGTGCAACACTTTAGTGCTCCTGTTCCTCTTGCACCTAAAACAACTATTCTGCAATTTTAACAAAGCTTCTTAAAAGCTCTTTATTAACAACTAATCTTTGGAACACTTCGTTACTGATGAGTAACAGTGAGGAAGAGACGCTTACTCACTAAGGACTCTTTCTTTTGTAGAGACTGAATACAACTGAAGATTTCTTAAACCTCCAGAAACTGTTCATACTGCACTGTTGGTTTCTGCTGGCTCCAACACCCCGCAGCCTCGTTTGCTGTCAGCTCTGCCACACAGTCCTTTAGGAAGCAAGAGACCAAAAAGAAAACTGAAGCACTAATCTTAAAGTAATTCATACATTCCCCTCAGTGCCCTGGCACTCAGTATGTCTTTCATATATATTTGTTTCAAAGCCTTCAGCTTCTGGTCTTTATTATTTTTTCCTCTTGCATTATAAAACACTGATAACTTTAGACATGTCATGGCTCCATTCTTGTAACAGATTCTCAATAGCTACAGAAATTTATCCCACATATGACCCTCAAGTCTTATTTAGGATGATCTCTTTGATAGGTGACCGGGGTCTTTGAATTTCATGGGCCACTTAATCTTTAGCCCTCACCAGAACTATTTAGGCTGATGGTGAATTAGAAACGTAGACCTTATGAAACTGAAACAGATTTAATGGTAAAGCATTAGAAACTTTCACACAGGCCACTGAACAGCCAAGAGAAGGAAACAACTTATAGTAACTACTTACCTTAGATAGGAAAAGGAACAAGAAATCCGAAGAGCTTATTTTATTTATTAGCGGTACGGCCTCTTCCGGGCAATAGCTCCTTCCAAAGTGTTGCTGTCCCATCAGATCACATGTTCCGTTACTCCAGGCTTTATTTTAGGACCTGGGAGAATCAATCTAAAGGCCTATGTGAATGGTGGAATCTCATTTTCATTTACAAGGGGCAATGCTCACAGACACAATGACCTACCGACAATTACAGCAATTGCTACCCATCTGGAGAGAGATGAGAGGACTATGAGATTCAGCTCTAAATCTTTTCTTTAAGCTCTGGAAAACACAGCATATTGGGAGAGGCAGATGATAAGCTTGGTAAGAGAAGTACAAGAGCACATTGCGAATATCTAAAGGAACACATCTCCCAAAAAGACCACCAAAAGGATGTGTGCTTTTTTGGAAGATGACTCTAGAGCTTTTATGTTCCCTTACTTAATGCCTTAAACACTATTTGGCTGGTAGTTTTGTCTACACAGCCTTTTCTATTTACAAATGTATTTCAGTTTACATCCATACCCACCTTTGACCTCTAAAACATTAGATTTCTTATTTTTAATCAGTAATAGTTTGCTTGAAGAGCCAAAAGCACAAAGGTAAAGCTAGAGAAATGTGCATGTACAATAAACATGTCAACCATGCGGATGTACTCTGTGCATGTTTCTCTACCTCCCTACTAATCCAGGCTCCACAGCAGTAATAGGGATTTAGTTTTCATAGCAAGAAGATAAATACTTAGAAATATAGTTCAAGGGGAATATTGGAAAGCCCTCTTTGTCCACTACTCTCTCCCTGATTTATATACAAATTCTTTATTATAAATCTTCTAGCCCTGTTTTAAAGTTAAGAAATGACCAGTGGGGAGGAGGGGAGCGGACCCGTAACAAAGCAAGCACAAATATTCTCAAGAGACTCCATCTCCTCCAGTCTCTGAATCCCAAATCATGTTGTTATACAACACAGTGCCATTTCTCAATATATCCTTCTCAACATATTACTCAAGACTCCGAGTTTGGGGTCTACCTGGAAGTCTTCCACAAAGGTGAGGCAAGTATTTTCCATTTGGCGGTTTAACAATATAATAAATCAATAAGAAACAAGAGTAGCTATTAAAAAACTGTATTTTCCCTCCCCCCAACAGTTACATTTTTAGTGAAAAGATTAAACCACATAAACACTTCACTTTTCTCCTTGAAAAGATTTAACAGCTCAGAAATGCCATAGGTACACACGGAGGATGCATGTTAGCTTGACAAGGACAGGCCACCACAACCCAGCCCCTTCATTCCCAGCCAGCAGCCAGAAACACACATATCACCTTAAATTAACCCTTTAAGGGCTGCCCCCCCTTTGCACCAAAGTTAACATTAAAGTGCCTCTTAGGCAACCAGGTCAAAATTTAAACAATTTTGGGGCTTATTCCTGGTTTATTTTAATAAAGAAATTTCTTATCAATCCCCAACAAACAGGGGTAAAACATTTACTTTCACACTGAACTTGACAAAGCTGCAACTGAATCAAAAAGATCTTTTTCACAAATAGATGTACAGTTGTTCTCATTACACAGTATTTATTTGCTCAAGGTAACTTCCCTCCTTGTGCTCAGAAGTCCGTTCTTCCTTTTGCATACGTTCCATGGTTTCTCTCAAGCTTCTTCCCCATTTTTACACCATAACAGCATCCTGTCATCATAATTTCTTGCTATGAAAATGGACACATTGTCACAGTCAGATTCTGGAATTGTTACTTCAATTAATTAACAACCATACAAAAGGAACCGGGAACAGGTGAATGGAGTTCTGCTTTAATAGATTTTGAAACATCATAAAGTCAGTGCAACCCACAGGAAAACCTAGAAGTATTGTAAAAACAACCTGCACATATGAGAGAAAATGAAGTGCTAGGCTTTAGGCAGCAGTACTAGAAATTTTATGTGCAGATTCCTGAACAGGCAGTGCACTTCGGGAATTTCACTGCAGGTTTTTCAGTTTGTAAATGTGTGTGTGTGTTTTAAGGCCCTGCAACTACTAACAGAGTAAACCCGAGAGTGTCACCTGTACACTCACCACCAAGCAGCTTAACCCAGCACTACTGCCTCTCGGAACAGTGCCTCAAGAAAATGCCATTATATTAGGATCCAGATAATGTCCATATCACCAAACAGTTGCAAGGAGCCAAACCACATGCAGTTTTTCAAGTGACTAGAAACTTAAGTTTATTAAAGCCCAGTGCAAGTTGGATTTATGTTAACGATGATTAATTTTTCATTATGTGAGAGCTAGTCTTGTGCAGCAATTAAAGGGTTAAAGTGGAACTATACGTAGTATTTTAAACAAGTTCACATATTCTCTATACGAATTTGGCAAATTCATGTCACAGCCACAGATCTCGTTCTTGCAATTTCTGCAAAATATCTACAGCTCCTCTGTCAGAAGCAAAGAGAGAAGCCACCTGAACAGCCACGTCTACCTGGAGTTCACGGTAGAGCCCACACGGCAGCACGAACGGCTGGCGATCTCCATGTTCCAGCTTAAACAGGTAGATTTATTGAACTAAATACGCTTTCGACACATGCTCCCAAAGGAGCCTGAGGCCACAGAGCAGATGAGGATGGAAAAACTGATTGCATCGGAAACACTGCAGCCAACAGGAAATCAAAAACATGATTTCAAAGCCAATCAGAAAAACAAAACCAACCCAAAAAAGCAAGCATTTATATGTGTGTAGATGTAATAAATATTGCAAAGCACATTTGTCTTTCCCCCCCAAGTCAGTAAGTATAAAGAAATAACCAATGCACCAAAAACATCAGCTTTCTGCAATGAAAACATCAAAGTCAGCAAAATATCTGCAAGCCAACTGAAGAGAAAGCATTTGCATTGTCAACCAATCACAAGTTGCTTCCAGTTCTACGCAGCCAAATCAAACCCTCTTCAAATTCACAAGTTTGACCTAAATAAGCACCACAGCATGAAAAGCTTCTTTAGAAGTAGGACGTCAAAAGACTTTCTTTAAAATATAAAATAAAATGCGAGATAAAAGGTTTTCATTGGTCAAGTTTGAAAAATTGTCTTCCTTTAGCCAATCACAGTCTGTCCCTTTGAGCCAATCAAAAATACACCTTTAGGCTTGTCCTTAATTAACACAGCCCGGCTGAGTAGCAAAAACTTATAGGAATAGATGGCTGTGAGATGCATTCTGAGGGTGGGACACAGGGAAACAAAATTACAAAGGAGAAGGGATACCAAGGAACAATTAGGGTGGGCAAAGGAACTTATTAATGCTCAGCCATCTTCCTCTATCTTCAGAAATCCCACTGTCCTCTCCAGTGCTGTGTTGTTCAGGTATCCCGTAGTTACTGTCTTCTGTCTTCTGTCTCTGATCTGGAAAACGCCATGACAACATCCTCAGCACCTGTAGTAACAACGGATACAGGAAAATTACTTCATTTAAAGAACAGTGGGTAGATGCACTACCCAAACTGTCATTCTACATGTCCATGAAATCGATGGGAAAGGAAAAAGAGGACAGAAACAACAGCGTCCTGTGTTTTCTCATTTTTCTGGGACTGGAACCTGAAGTAGTCTAAACAGTAGACTTAAAATGCTCCTTTGCAAGTCTAAGGAAATCTGTTTTTAAAGAAAGACAAGAATTCCCTGCTTTCACATATTTCTAAGAAACAAGACTTAAAAACAATTAAATTCATAGGATTGTCACCACAGGCATGTAGAGATAATTTTTTTTTCTGGTTTCATTGCCCTGTAAACTCTGGCACTGCATAAGAGACTTACTGAGCTTTTCTGAAGTACAAGGAACTCAACTGTTGAATAAAATTTGTATTACTCTATGCATCACACTGTCCTTTTAAAGTGACATTTAAATGTTCTTTACTTTATCTTTACATCTATATATTCATTACCCTTTGCTTTTAAGAATAACCTTTTAATAATAACCTTCTTAAGAAGGTTTTTGCTCCCCCTCCCACCCCCCCCACTGAAAATCACTTAAACACCCTTTATAAACTAACATGTCTTGAAAACGGGAAGTACCGTATTTTCTTTCAAACTGAAGGCTGCCATTTGCCCAGGGAACAGATACTGCTTTGCTACGTAATGCTTTTATCCCTAGCCTGAAGAAATATTTTCCAGAAGAATTCAGTGTGGGGACTTTCTCAGTTATTAGATTTTTTCCTTCAACCGAGGCTATCAACTGTGCATAATTACCGTCAAAACCCATGTCCCCTAAGCACAAAAAGATGTTATTACCTTCCCATAACCATCTCCCAGTCTTTAGAAACTTCTGTGGTCTTTCAAATGGACGTTTATAGTAGAAAAGCCTGAATGGCTTGAGAATCATGTCTGATAAAGGCTTGTCAAGAGCATTCCATGCTAAGCTCATTCTTCAAAAAGATACCTTGAGATCTTCAGAAAAAAAAAATCAGCTCTCTTGACTTCCTAGCTATAGAGCATCGCCCAACAGGCACTTAAAGAATGTCTTCAGGACAATACAGAAATAAAAATACATCACACAGTAGTGTCAAAGCAGTGGTTTAAATCAATAATTCTAGTCTAGACAAGAACTGGAAAACAACCCTAAAGGGCTGAGTGCAATATTTTTAATTTCTGCAAAAAATTTGATCCCTGAGAAAGTCAGATAAAAGTAAATGCTTCTTTCATCCGTAGATGCTCTAACAGCATTTATCCAACTGATTAGAAACTAAGATGAATCCTCCAGTCAGTGTCTATATAATTTATAAAAATTATTTCCTCCATTCAAACGATCCTCAGTGTTTAAGTGCAAGAGGTGACTAACGATGACCATTTTGGCCTTCATTAATTAATTCAGTCTGCTTGGGATAAATTTGCTCAGTAAGTTTTTCTTCAAAGCTTCTATTAAAGGATTAGACAACAACGCAGGGAACGCCAAGAGCAACGCCGCCTGCCTGTCCCACTCAGCTAACTGATCATCTCTACAGGCTTGGATGTAGCATCAGCATGTAAAAACCCTCCAGTCTTTTACTCAGAGTATATCAAGAAGCAGACTTCAGCTTTGTGCCCCAAGCAACTTCTGCCTATACACCTGCATACAAGGTAAAAGAAAGAGAACTCATAAAAATTCCTCATCTGTTATAGTTATATGAATTCCATTTTTCAGTTATCTAATTTGCTCTTTAGTTGAAATACAGAGGGAAAAGTGGCCAAAAAAACGGGGAGAAGAGAAGGCTGTGAATTCCCCTTGCTGATATCCTTTAAAAATAAATCATTGCTTATGAAATGCAACTACATTTATTTTTATACACTTCACAATTTATTTGTTATACCTACTCAAAGGAGGAAATATTGAGGACCAAGCAGTAGTTTGTTTTTCATATGTAGGACCCATATCTTACAGAACTACATCAAAAAGTACTCTGATGCTCCCTCTTGCCAACGCTCAGAAGCCCTGCAGTCATCTCCCTTTTCATCTCCTCCACAAACTGTTTTTTTTTTTTTCCTTGATCAAAACATAAATGATATGTAGCACTAGGATCCAGCTCTGAATTAACAAGTTGAATTTTTTTTTTTTTTTTTAAATAAAATGCATAAGAGCTACTAGCCACTACAAAAAGAAGGATTTTATTTGTAAGGACTGTGAAAAACAGGTCTATGCTAAAAAGAGGAGGGAGTACGGACGCACATAAAACACAACCTATGCCGCTGTGTTTTCCATGCATCCCTTTAAAGCAGCGGAGGCTTCACTGTGAGCCCAGAGCAGCTGGAGTAGCCTAGCAACCGGGAAATCACAGCTGACGACACACCAGCACAAGAGATGAGCTGGATTACTTAACAGATGTTGATTGTTTTCCTGGGGTCTCCCCTTTCCATAGTCTAAATACAAAAAAAAAAAACCAACACTTTAATTCTTACAAGCATCCTTAACGCAGAAAAAAGAAATTTCATTCCAGACAGTCAGGCAATCCTACAAACACACAGGTCAATATTTCTGCCTGTCCCGAACAATTCCAGCTCTGGGCACTGTTCCTCTGCATGGCCCTTGAAAACACATGACAAGCAGAAATAGCTTTCCGCACAAAGGATGCTGGGAATTCTGCAGTTCAGTTTTTGGTTTTCACAATCCAAAAAGCTATTGCTGAAGAGCAGGTTCACCCTCAGCTAGATCCTCTTCTCATTTTCTAGGCCTGCCTGGAACAGCTTCTATACCAGTGTCACTGTCGATATGGTCTTCTGATAACTTGCCATTTGCCTGGACTTTTGAGCAGGAAAAGAGAAGGGAGAATTTCCAGTTCCTTTGAATAGGAAAAGAGAAGGGAGAATTTCCTATCCCTTTGAACAGCTTGTCAATAAAACAGGAAAACAAAGAAAGCCAAATTTTAAAACAGTGTTCTATTCGGAGGAAAAAGCAAGAGTACAACAAAGAATACAGTGTAAAAATATGGAAAGCACTTGACTACCTACATATTACTGAATTATTATTATGTGTATCCTAAAGGAAGAAGTAGAACGGTGGATGGAGAATGGGTGTAGAATTCAGCTTTGGCTGTGAAAGACCAAAACCTTATCAGTCAGCGTGCAGTACCCTTGTTTTACCGTGAATGTAAATACTATAACTACAGTTTTAAAGTTACCTGAATTTGTGAACAAAAAGTATATGCCTTTTTTTATTATTATTACAGCATCAACAAGCATGCTGCCTCTCTGATGTTCTTTAGCACTTTATAATACATAGTTTCCCATACGGTACTTTTTAAATTAAGATGGGCAATCTGTACAAGAACCAAGGTGGCTAAACAATTTGTTAAGGAAAGATAATGAGTTCTGTTTGAAAGGGTAATCATTGGGCTGAAAGGGAGACTATGACTGCACTTCCTCAACGATTGGCCTTTGCACCAATTTTACTTAATACTTTCATAAATGATGCTGGAACAGAAAACCAGTCATATATTAATGAAACCTGATGGCAATACAAAGTTAGACAGTTCAGCCAAAACACCAGGGAGCAGCAAAACAATATACAGGAACAAACAAGATGGCAGAGAAGCCCAGAGGTGGCTAAAAGGGTTTAGGTATTCATTTCAGAAAGGAAGAAAAAATAAAGATCAAGATTAGAAGCGATATATTTTTATGTCCCATGGTAGTTTTAAACAAGGTTAGTAAAGAATGGATTGTATGCACAGTTCTTAACAGTCTTATTTCCTGCTCCCCTCCCCAGTTCCTATTTGGTACCAATGTTTTCATTTGCAGGAATTACACACAAGCCAGCATTTGCAAGAGCCCCAGGCAATTGCCTTTAAAAAGAAAATGCTGTCTATCAAATAAAAGATAATAATACCTTCAAGGTAGACAAGTAAGTGGGTGGCTACCCCACGGGCACAACACCCAACAGAACAACATCTTGCAGTAAAGACTCAAGCCTATACTGATTTCTTTTATTCCCACATTAAAGACACAATTTTATCCTTAGTGAGGTGATGCATTATTAGAGAGAGGAAGGCATCCTTTCTCCAAACAACAGCAGCCACACAGAAAGTTCTTGCAGGCTCTGAAACCTGATGCTAGCATGAAGTTATGAGTACAGGACCATCCACTTCACGCCAAATCCGATGGTTCCCACACACTGCCAGCCCAGTCACTTTCAACACAAGTATCGCTGCCCTCTGGGTATTGCACCTCAGGGCCTTGTTTTATATTCACTAACAAAAGAGGGAGTTCAGTTATTCATCACTTCTCCATTCTTCACGATGTAAGAAAGGGAGGTATTGCTTTTGCAGAGGAGAAAAGCCGTTTCCATCAGAGGTGGCATGATAAAGGAATGACTAAGACAAAGAGGCTCCAGCAAAGGCTTGTAGAACATCTCTTATCACACAGACAAAAGGACAAACTGATTCCTACTGGATTAGTGTCTAGAAGGGTAGTCAAACGTTTAACCAGGGCTAATGACATTGAGCAATCTTTTACCAAAAAGGAAAGAAATAAACTAGTCAGATAATCCCTTTAGGTGTAGCATAAAGAGAAGTAAACAGAGGCAGGACATGCAGGAAGAATTTTAGGCGCCTCGGACAGACTGTGAACCCTGGAGTACCTAACCAATGGGAAACAGGGGAGGGAAAAATTTGGGATTAGGGAATAAAAAGGTGTGTTTCAAGAACTGGAAGTGTGCCTACTTGCTAGGTCACCCGCTCTTGCAAGAACGTAAATAAAAATGTTCTTCACAGAGGATTCTGCCTGAGCCTATTTCATTCGGACCGGAACTTGTTTCTCACAACGAGCACTGCAACTCTTGACTGGGATATAAAAGCAGCAGTATTTTCCAGATCATAAGAATGGTTAGAGTTGGAAGGAACCTTGAAGATCACCTAGTTCCAGAACCAGTTTGTTCAGGGGACTTGCAAAAAGGGAAGACATCTTCATGTCCATAAGCTGAGTAGTTAGTTGTACTATAACGATGCCACCACCTCTGAAAGGGCCATTAAGTCCTTTTGGTTTTAGCTCAGCATTTCAATGCTCTGAAAACAGAATGGAAAACTTCTCGGCTGAACTGGAGTGAGGGTAAAAGTGCAGTACACAAATGACAGGGATACTCTCACCAGTGCTTCCACAAGCCACTTGTTTGATTATTTCTGAAGATATCCTGTAGCAAAAAAATCTGGGTGACATTTGTCCAGAAAAAGGTCATCTGCATCCACATTTTTCAGCACAAAAACAGGTTTTGTTCAAGTCCAGTCCTACAACCCAAGCTATCCAGAGCTAAATGAAACCAATCTAACAAGTCTGCTCATTAAGCAATTCTACAGCCGCCTGGGCACTTGTACAAATACAAACATTTCCAGAGAATAGAGCAGAGGTTTCTATGCGGTGAAAGGAAAGCAGGCATTAAAGTACTAGTGAATAGAGCTTCTGCTGCAGTCCCACTTGGCTCCCACAACGGATGTTTTCTTTCTAATCAAGTATAAAAAAATTTAAAGAGCAGAGCACAGGTTATAAAGTTAAGCTGCACATTGCCAAAAGCCTGCAACTAAGACAATAGGACGGTGAACCATGTTTACTTTTAGCACATCCTTCCATGAGCTCTGCACTTCCAGTAATTAATGTATAGAACAATGAAAAAGGCACACTTATATCTGACCTTTACATTCTATACGTACAACTTCTCTCTCCACAGCCTTCCCTTTTCTGAGCACACATTTCTACACTGAAATAGGCTTACATATAACCAATAAAATATTCTTCATCTTTTGTCATGAGCAAAGCATTAATTGCCACAAACTTTCAGACTTGCAAATACTTCTCCCACTTCTCTGCCTTACAGTTTCCCACCCTCATCCTTCCTAGAAATTAACAATAATTATCTGGTAGGCCTATGCCCTATCTCAAAAAGCAATAGTGACAGTCTTACCCCACTAACTTTCCAAAAAATCCTGCTGCAATTATGTTCTAATTGCAGTTGTCTGGATTGCTGAATGTAGTAGTTCTTTTATACTACTGTGACTTCAGTCTTAGCAAGACAAGATGATCTGAAGGACAAATGACTTTACTGCACAGTGGTAAAGACTGTAGAGAGCCACTGAGCTCAGCATGTACAACTGCTCATCACCTAAGTCTCCAAAAATTTCACCAAAATGACCGAAGCTAATGCTTTCCACAGCAAGTACTCAACTGCAGTGACATCAGGGCAGTAGGGTACAAGCTGGATTAAAACCACACTGCCTTAACACAAAGGAAGTGTCTAACGGCTGCTACTTCCAAGGGTTCTTTGAATGATGAATTAATACATACACATGATTTGTTTGTAGTCACCCCCAAAATTAATTAAACCCAAAAAGACTTTAGAGATCAGGTTAAGCCTATTATGAATGTTTGAATGCTGCCAAATTAAAAAAAAAATAAAAATTCTTTACTTCCCCTCAAGTTCTTTGTATATACACATTTCTTCAATTGCCTTCCAGCAAACTATTCTATTCTAACAACCTTCTAAACATTAACTTTTCTCTGAAATTCCCAGTATTAGTACCCAAGTCTGGCATTCTAAAAATACAACATGCGCTGCTGAGAGGAGGAGCACACCGAAACAAGCATTTCATTCAAAAAAAATAAAACTACACTGAGAAGAGCTCTATCTCCATTTCTCCACCACTCTGGTATTTCATGAGCACAGTCCCCCCTCCTAACTCTGCAAGCAGCCTAGATTCCTTTTTAATGCCTTGCCATCCAGAGAATGCATCCAACCTCACCGAGGCACGCGTCTGCATCTCAGCTCTGCCCTCCCCAAGGGACCAGCTTTCCTCAAGAACCATCACGACACTCCTGTTGCTATAGGAACAACAGATCTGTAATCACCAAGGTCTTAGTATAATTCATATACCACGCTTACGAGCTGCACAGCTTCCATTTGCAGATCTGCCAGAGCAACGACTTAAGACAGCCAAGCGCTAGCCTACCGTTTAGGAATGTAAATAACTGGCAAACAGAAACATGGTTTTTGTGCAGAGGATGCTTCTGTGCATATAACTTCGTGAGAGGCATTTTGCACATATTAAAAATATGGGAGAAAGCCTAAATTTCATCATTTCAAGCTCAAAAAACCTAATGAGTCTGAGCTGCGTTAGTTCTTGCTGCAATGCAGGGAAGACAACTAGTATGTTAATATCTCAAAACAGCTCATGATTACATCCACTCTCTAGCATAGACGCTGGTTGAACAGGGATGCCTTTGGGCTCCTCAGTTATTCTTGGAGCCATAAAAACAAAACAACAACCAACCCACAGATATCAGCTAAAAAGCTCCTTGAGTAAGGAAAAATGCCCTATATTTTGTGCTTTCATATAGGTGTTAACAACATTAGAGCAATGATCCAAAAATAAAATGGTTATAAAAAACGTGAGCATGACATTAATGTTTAATCTCCTAACTAATACTAAATTTAAGTATCAAATACTTCAGCCTAAAATTTTATAACTGTTAAGGCTTTCCTGGGTTACAGAGATCTCATCCCC
Source organism: Chroicocephalus ridibundus (assembly GCF_963924245.1). Classification (NCBI taxonomy): domain Eukaryota; kingdom Metazoa; phylum Chordata; class Aves; order Charadriiformes; family Laridae; genus Chroicocephalus; species Chroicocephalus ridibundus. The sequence goes on along the minus strand of NC_086299.1, from coordinate 6,648,156 downwards.
TCTGTTAGCAGTTCACCTTTCAACAGATAATAAAATATTTTTAATACATACAGATAAGCCTCATAACTGTTATGGATCCAGACAGTAGTGTTGCATCAGCTGAAGAACGGGATGGGTGAACAGGCCAAAGTCTTACTAAAAATAGCTAAAGTATCAGGCTATGAACAGAATCCAGGCATCTGCATCGCCTGTGTGTTCCTCGCTCTTGGTGGACTGTAGCTCATGAAACAGTGTAAGTGCAAAGTCAACACACTGCGGGACCAAGCACTTCCCGAGATTCTGGAATACACTGAAAAGAAAGGGCAAATAGAGCTGCAATTAAAAGGCATAATACAAACAGACTATTTTAAGACTGGAGTCCATGTTCTGATCATTCAGGATCCCTTCACAGATCTGTTGCTCTAATTTATGTTATGGCTATGAAAGTAAAGAGCTCAAAGAGGTCTGCACAATCTGGTATCTGCTACAGCACATTAGAGAGCCCTGGACATATGTCGTTATTGCCTGATTTACACAAAGATATTCAGTAATGCAATCAGAACAAGCTTGAGCTTCCTGTTGAGAAAATAAGATTCACTTCACCAGTACACAATGTAGGTGCCTTCAAGAGTGAGGGGTTCTAAATGTACATTTCAAATGTAAATGGAGATCTGTAAACAACCCTGAACCACAGCAATTTCACAGGTCTGAACTGATAAATTCCTTCTGAAAGCAAGATGGGAAATAAAAAGATAAAGAGTTTAATTTCTCCTCTTCCTATAAAAATAAGCACATACTGAAGGGAAGTCTTAGACTTCAGGCTTGTTTAAAAATTACAGAGGTATTCTAAGATGCTTCATTATCAAAATTAGCAATTAACTTCTATTGCTAAACCCTAAGACACTAAGCAGAGTATCTTGGAGGAACTTTAAGTGTCAGAGACTGTTATTAACAGTGGCTCACTGAAGGTTTATGGCACAAGCACTTGAATTCAGCAGGGACAAGCGTAAACGTCTTTCTTCAATGCACTGTCACATTACAGCAAATATATATTGGACACATGTGTTGCAGTGACTCCCTGTGGTCAAACAAATAGACTCAAAGAACTCGACAGATCTTTATCAGAAACCATAGCAGGGAGCACCATGCAGTGATAAGCTGCCAGCAGTCCTACCGCAGGTAATTACTACCAGGCCACCAGCCAGCTGCTCTAAGACAGTATTTCATGGATGCACAACAAAGAAAAGTGTAAAAATTGTACTAGAGGCTGTGATACAATTACAAAATTCTAGACCATCCATCCTCCATGCCCTCCTTAAAAAAAAAAAAAAAAGAAAACAACCTTCCTGTAATTCTGGAGCCAGACTACATCATTTTTTAAGTGACATGCAAAAATTTGCAGGTCTATAACAAAGCTTTTAGAGCGCACTAAGGCCAAGAATGTCATTCCCTTTTTTGGAACAAAATGGGGGTATGAAATCAGCATTCTGCCTTTTGTGTGTCTGCTGGAGGAAAATGACTCTAAAGATAGGTTTGGGACGTCAGGCTGAGAGCAATCTGTCCTACTATTGGAACAAAAGATTGTGAAATGCACTAACTCTTTGTAAGTTTCTCCTTAAATAACACACATTTTAGTTGTTGTGTAAGGCAAGCTGCATAGAGGCAAACAAAAGTTCTCCAGCGGAGATTCAATGAAAACTAGGGAAGAAAATTCCTTTAAGCAGTCTTGAAGAACACAAAACATTCAAGCACCTCAGTGTGTGGACTTGGGACGGGGTTTTTCAGCGCAAGGTAATGCCATCTAGTGGGGACGGAATCTCCCTTAAGATGGCAAATTGGGCACCCATGCAATTTGTATTCTCTATCTGGAGAGATTTCTAAGGAAACCAAAGTCCCGAGGAATAAATTATAGTTGCTTCTGCCTATACAGCACACTGCAGCTTCTTCTTTCTCCAAAGGAAGACGGATTTGGCTAGGTTTCCTCATTTTCATCTGTTCTTCATGCTATTGGCTACAGAATCTGGAGAGGTGGCGTATCTGAATACGAAAAGAACGAACATCCTTTTCCCATTTCTCTAAATATTGAACAATTTTCTTTCTTTGTCCTTTTTCCCCCCACCAAGAAAAATCTTAATGGTCAGACCACTGGATTAATTATAATTTGGGAGGATCAAAGTACATTGTAGGGTCAAATCTCCCAGGAAAGACAGCAGTGTCTGAGTAGATAAAGCAAGCATCAACAGGAAGGACTTCACTTCCCTGTGGTCAAAGTTTTAAGAATCATCAAGGACTTTAAGAAAATGATGACAGAAAAAAAAAATCAGTTAGCATCTGTTCAAATATGGGACAAAGACAACTTTTTGAACAATGCATGAAGCCCTTATGTTTCCTGTATCGCACGATTAGTGAGTCTAAGCAGACTAAGAAACTGTTGGTCTCTCTTTTGATTACATTTAAAAGTTATGTCAAAAGTCAATTTTTTGCATGTCCAAAGCCCTCCGCAAAGTGAGAAAAGTATAATTGTACAGCTAATAAAACCAGACAGTTTAGACAAGAAAGTTAGATCATGCTGCGTAGGACCACAGTCGTACAAAGTATCTGTGTCCCCTGGCTGGACTTCTGGTTTTATTATCTCTTCTTTCCCAAAGCGCAGATAATTCAGCATATATTTTCATTATGAGAAATGGAACTACTTTAGGGATAATACTGAAAAATGCCAACTGCAACTAAGACAGTCTTTCTTAACCAAACATGTCTACCTCCATTTTTGAAGAGAAACCAGCAAATTTTCACTTTAGACTGGCAGAAAAGTTTAAGAATTCTGAGCCAAAATATACTTATCTCCATCCGTCCCCGAGCTATGTGAGGAATGAACACACAGGCTTAAAACTGACGAGCAAGTTTGTGCAGGCTGCGTTTCTAATGGTTTTCTAAACGTCTTAGATCTATATTAAATTTCTGCTCAACTCAGTTCTTTCTGGCATACAAGTCTGACAATTTTCCTTCAATACCAAATCCTACAGTATGAATGTGATCTGACATGAGGCCTACAAAGGGGAGGAAACAAAAATTCAGAAACATTCAGGTTCAGAAGAGATTAGTAGATTCGGAGTAGTGCCACACAATTGTTCACCAAGGCTTCTGCAAAGAATTCAGAAAAGCAGCACGTACTTCATCCCCTTAACGGGAATCTGAACAAACCAAAGCAAATTTGTAAACTTATTTTATGACCACTGCCCCTGTTGGGGAATTAATTTTGTTGTGCAAATTAAAGACATGTAATGGGGAACGCAATTCCTCCTGTTGCTAAGCTTTCCCTCTTACCTCTGCTGAAATAGTAACATTGCACTTCCACGTTCATGGAAATGTGAAAAACGAAATATGTTATTAGAGAATTCCATTTTATTTTGTGAGAAAAGTGTTATCAAACAACAAGAGTCATAATAACTAAATCATCATATGCGTAACAAGTTGCTTTTGTATCTTAGAAATATGTATTTACATTTTGTTACAAACCTCGCAGTTTGATGCGTACAAAGAAAGTACTTGCCACCCCCAGTCTCATTTCTTTTTAAGCACAGATGTCCAGTTTAAGAATAAATATAAAAATTTAAATGAAACTTGTCTTATGCAGAGGATCCACGCCGAATGCACTAAGACACACTCAGAACTAGCGGAATCTATGCATACCGGAATTTAACTTCACCTATAGCAAAAAATCAATCAGGTTAAAATGTATTTCTATTTAATGTATTATATAGAGTAGGAAGCGGAATACATGCATTTAATTCAAAGGACTTTGGCCTTCAACGTTTCAAGGGAGGCCTTCAATCAGAGAGAATAAGATGTTTAATAACGCTCTTCATCCTAACAAACCTTAGATAGCCAGGACTGACTTTACCTGTTAAAATAAAAGCACCTGTTGAACAGTACACTCTAGTTCTCTCCTAAAGGTTATAGCAGGCAATGACTTGCATATCCCAGATCGGAGGAGGGGTTTAAGTAGTAGCATATTACTACAGAAACACAGGAACCTACATGTGGTATTTTCTGAGACCGTTCTCACAGATTAAATGAACAGAAGGCTCACAAACCCAGTACTCACCCTGATCAATTGAGTGTTGAGGAAGCTGGCTAAGTTGGCTATTCACTACACCTGCGTACGTGCGCAAGAACTCCTCTTCACTAGCAGTCAGCTGGAAACATACAGAGTCAGTCAGCAAAAAGGAAAATAAAGAAGGACTGAAGACATTATCTGCCACTTCCCAGTAAGAAACATCACAGTTGCCTCTATCCTACTCTTCAGCAGTTTAATAACTGTTATTTGCACAAACAATACCATCAGCAAGGACACACCAGCAAACTGGTGCATCATGCATTCACAGAGAGATTCAAAGTTGCCTTAAAACAGCTGCTCTACTTTGATGGTTTTCCAATAATGTAAAACTTTACTGTATATAGAGAAATGATTAGATGCTCAGATTTAGTTTCAGGCATCACAAGCCTCATAATATTTAAGCAAAAATCTATTGTGTTTAACAGCAGATAATGGTTAAATCAATGATGGCTAAAACAATTCAGCAATAAAACCAGACCATCACCTGCCCATCTGGTAAGCAAACACTATCCCAATTACTACAAAATTGTCTGGAAAGCCACAAAATACGGGTTATGACAGTGCATCTTACATTTGATCCCATCTTCCTCAGCATGAGCAGGACTCTCACTTTCTGCTGAATATACATCTCCTCCGGACTCTTTCCGGGGACACCCTCACGGTTCATTCCCCTCCTGCCAGCTCCTGGATTTCCTGAAGGCAGATGATCAGAAAGAGACAAACTAAAATAAGTAATGGTGTATAATTGGAATAATAGGAAAAGTTTAATTTCCAGACCACCTATTTTTCACCAGTGGGCAGACCACTTAATAGCCTGGGAGAATAAGGAATCAGATGTTTCATCAGAGAAATCCTTAAAAACGCGAACAGCTGAATTGGGCCTTAAATATGCAACTCAAACATTCAAAGCGGTTGATGTTCACATCCCTCCTAGCTCATTATCTGTCGTTACATTACAGCATGAGTAGAAAAAGAAAATTCTAACAACTAGATGAAAGAATCACGCTGACAGAAGAGTCCATGGTTTTGGTTTTTTCCCCATAAATAAGCACAACCAGTATAAAAACAGGATGCAGAATGTGCAGCCATCAAGCCTGCAATGGCTAAACAAAAGCTGGATGAAATCTCAACTCTTAAGTCTCTCTCCTCTCTCTTTTTTCCTTTTTGTATTGTGTAAAAAAGGCCACTGCACTTTTGTAAAAGTTAATGCAATTTATAAAACGGTTTTGCAGAGAAAGAAGAGTTAGGAGGAGCAAGGAAGGAGTAGAGTTTATCATCCCTTCTTGTATCATTTAAAGGCTGAAGTTTTGTCTTTCTATTTTAATAAAAAATAATTATGTTACGGAATAAACAGACTCTGGTATCTAAATTCTATAGCACAGAGCATGATTATACTTTGTTGTCCGAGTATCTGGTAATTATTTAAGTTCCATAATAGGGTGTTTACCAAGATAAAAATAAAAGTTAAGGCATACTCTTCAGCTGCTATTAAAAATTATCTTGGAGCATGTTTATTAAGCAAACAATATTAAAAGCCTTAACTTCAAATTTAGAAAATAACTACTCTTCGAATAACACACTAGTACAGCAGTGTAACAAACTACACTAACCTCTTAGAAGTACTGTGTATTGGAGAAACATAACCCCTACTAAGGAATCTGCAGATGGAGGTGTAATCAGCCGCTCTTCCACCACACACAGCTCAGAGAAGTGGCTCCAGAACAGTTCTCCAATTAGTTTTCATTCACAGAATTGGGTCTGGTCCTATACTAATCTATAAGTCTGCTTTCCTGAACCTTAGTAACTAAGGGAATGCACTATACACAGGTCATGCTTAGCAAAGTCTGTACCACAGCAGCTGAAACACACTGTTTTCCATGTAATGATTTCCGGCAGTCATTACCAACCTCTCCCCTCTATTTTCATTATTACTTTTAAGGGAAAGTAATCTGGGTGTGGAAACAGTTTAAAATTACACGTAGTCCCTCCTGAGTGAGTCAGAAGTAATGCAAACTTTAGGAACAGCTGCTGGGATAGGCTTTACCACCCACATTGCTTAGCAGAAAGATAACAGTGAGTAGAAAGTGGAGAAAGCTCCATCACCAGTCCTCCTGGCTTAATCTTCCAGTGGGAAGATCTGCATTATGCTGATTTGCTACAGATGGTTCTGCTTGGAAACCTGCAGCCTGTAAGTGTACAAGGGGATCATATTTTTTGTCTATAATCAGAAAACTGCTTTCTGAAGGGGGAACAAAGTGATCCCGTATTTTTGTGTAGTGTCAACTCAAGTAAGTTGATTGGGTCATGTTACTAAGCATATACTCCACAGTGCAATTTACTGAGCACTAACAAGTGATGTCAACAGTAAGGCAATGAACTGAGTAAGACAGTGAGCAAGAGACATTAAGTTATGCAGACCCAGAGACTAATAAAACAATAAACATTTATCAAGATACCAAGTAAGTTTGAAAGGTTGTGACTGGTTCTTAATACTATACTAATACATACTCCCCCCCCCTTTATTTTTAAAATATTGTTACTTGAAGAACGAAGGTGCTGTACTAGTAGCCAAAGAAATCAATTTAGAAAAGAAAATGCACACCAGCAAAAACCTCAAATGCGGTAACACACTTATTTAAAAATGTAACAAATTGTATGGGATATTTATCAATAGGTGGCACCATACACAAGCACCAAGAAAATGCCACGGCAGCCCCCATGCCAGCTGGGGAGACCACATTTCAGCATTCCTCTACACATCAGATATGACAAGAGATTTACAGTCTATACATGTCATTACTCATCATTTTCCATTATAACAGCCTTCCAGTTATTTATTAATTTTTCAAACTTTAAAAAGGGGTGATGGAAAGTCCTGTCTAAATCTGGTTCTTCTAAAGTAAACTTCAGGCACGATGGATTTACCATGGAGCATTATTTAACAGGAAGGATAAAAATACTAAAGCCTGCCCATTCAGCAAATGCTTCACAAAGTTAGTAGGCAACACGAGGGGAAAAAGCACTCAATATGGCTCAAAAGCTATCGAAATATTATGTAGAAAGGTTAAATTAAGATACAGCAACAATACTTTGCTTTTCATACACTGCACAATTATTTTGGGCAATAGCCTCAGCCACTACAGCTTTTCCTGCTTGATGACATCAAAGTAGAAAGACAAGAATCTTAAGACAGTCCTGAGACTCCAGCACGAAAAACTTGTAACATATCTCTGTTACTGTTACATGAAGCTTTTATAAAACATAGATTAGGATGACAATATTACCCAGCATATATTATTACATCAGTAAGTTTCCAAAACCACTTACGAAGGTGGTCTATGCCCAGAAGACAGCAGAATCCGTCTTTATCATGAAAATCTTACCAAAGTACTTGTTAACTTTGCTTTCTCGTTAAAGCTACATTAATATGCTATACATAATGAAACATTACTTAAGCAGAATTTCCCTAACTGTGTAATTCTTTCTGGCATGTAGATGAAGTCGTGTCCCCCCCGTCCCCACCAATAAACAACCAGAGATTTCCCTGACAACATACCTGCTTCTAAAAACCACAGAAGATCAGATAACCCACGTGTTCAGTCCCGATTAGTGGTAGTAGCTGGAAAAAAATGTACGAGGAAACTGTCCTGTAAAAACAAATGAGCAAAGCATTACAGTAATATACAAAGCTGAAAACCAAAAAGGCCCTTCATTCAATGTACTTTGACTCACAGTCCACTTTAGAACGTGGTCTAGCCAAAATTCCTAAAAGTGTAGGCTTATCTGGAGTTTGTGGACCCTTTTTATTTTTAAAGAATAAGTTTTTTAAAGGTCAAACCATTCATCTGTAAGATTTACACCCTGACCATACCAATGCCATTCCCAATCACTTGAGAATGGAATGCATTCAAGCTTTGCATTCTTAAAGAAGCTTTCAGCATAAAACCCAACTCCCTGCAAAAACCAATAAATGTCGTGACATGTAATTTCTTCTAGTAAAACAAATAAAAATAGGCGTAGCTTACCAAACGTTTGAGGAAAACTAGAAAGAAATGTAAAGCATGCTGATTTTGACCAAAATTATTGTTTTCAACCATGCATATGTTATCTGAATATAGCAATTGCAAAAACCAGCACTTAAGAGCTCAGCTGGAAAACCCTTTGCTCACTGTTCAGTCAGCTAACAGTTACAGATTTTTTTAATATATATATATATTTTATTTTTTTTTAAGACTTGTGATTTCTGAACATACTTTACAACTGACAGCATGTATCAGGGCATGGTAAGAATTTATAACTCTTCCTACCCATCACATTAGCCTCTAAGACAAGCAGCTCAATCTCACAAACGAAGTGACAGTTCAAGTCCTCTAATGTGCAATGAAATAGCAAGTGCCTGCTACTCAGGACAGCATCATAGCTAGAATCATGTAATTAATAGCATAAGTTGCAGTAGTTAGTTAATTAAGAGTTTCTGATTAGGGAAGATATGCATACCTGCACCATTTGTTAATAAAGTCCAGCTTAAGTAATTTACCAAACATACTCTTTGGGGTTTTTTTTGTAGTCGACAAGTGATGGCAGATCTAGATTAACACAATTTCTTTCATGGCTTTTCACCACTGTGTGCAGATGTCATTACCAGCAGGGAAAGCAGACAGGAGTAGCTTGAGCGCCTTGACTGTTCTGTACACCAGGTTCACCAGAGAAATGCTGAATCCAAAATACCTGCTACCTTCACCCATAGGTTCTCTACAATGCCTCTTACGAGCAAGTGTTGGAAGCAGCTGAGCTTTATCAACGGCTTAAGAGAATCATTTCACCTCTCCAGAGGAGAGAAATTGCCTGCTCTGAAAGAATTATTTAAGCCCTACCTCACTAATTAGTTCCCACTGTTCCTGCCCTCTAAATATGCAATACAGTCCCAGGAAAGATTATCTACAGCACTGACAACACGACCATTTGCAGTAACTAATTGCTGTTCTCATTTCTATGGACTTCAAAGACACCCCACCACCACTGTACAAACACTCACCATGCAACTGTGTGAACTCCTTCCTGAAGAAAAAGGTTAGAGCACGGGAAGTAACTGCTTCCGAGGCACGCTTTTGTCCTACTGACAGCAACAGTATATTCATAGTGACTATTAAAATTCCCCACACACATCCCAAATTGCAAATAATAGTAATCCACACATTTGTTATATTTAACACCAAATGCAAATGAAAACAGAAAGATCAAATGTCTTCCTAATCCTGTAAATTCGGAGGAATTCAGCTGAAAACTGAAAGAGCCTCCACAGACAGCCCATTTCCATGAACAGCCAGAAGGTTTATCCCACAGATGGTTTCTCTTTCAAGCACTAGTCTGATGGAACATCAAGCTTGCACACCAGAACCTGAGAACTTCTCTGCTAAACCACAAGGCATATCTTCTGATTAACAAGCACATTTACTGCTAAAGGCTTCAAAAATGACTAGAGTAAATAAAATAATCAGGTTTCATTACTTTTTCTTAAAAGTATGAGAACAAAGTAAGAATAAAAGTCCTGGTGAACAAGTCCAAAGTCACAAAAAGGTTCTCCTATGAGCTTGTTCCTGTCTGTTCTAAACAGCAGCTCACGCTGCCAACATTTTCAACTGCACATCAACATTTCCACATTCATCTCCAATGAACCCTAAGAAATAAGATCTAAAAATATTTTGCAACTGTGTATTTTGGGGATGGGAGGGAAGAAGTGCAAAATACAAGAAAGAGTTTAGCAGGACAGCTGAGGAACAGCTGAATCACTGCTAGCACGAGTTCTGCTCACAATCTTAAAGAGCCCCAACAGACCTGCGTGCTATACAATGACCTATCCCGAAGCATTTTCCAGGTCAGATAATTCTTTGCCTCAGTTGCAATTACCAGCTCTGAGTTCTCTTTGCGCACCTACATCCACCTTCTATTCCTGCAAGGTCAGAACATTGTTTATTTTGCCTATGGTCAGTTCCAATTTTGTGTCCCTCTGTCTAACCAAGCAGTGACGGCTCCATATACTCTACTAATGCTGCAGGGCTCAGGTAGGTCTGTATCGCTTGACCCTCACATGAGCCTCTCTACACTTACGGACAGACTACCAAGAGATGCTTGGGCTTGTCACACCAACCAGCACGTCTGCCATGGAAAGCAAGATTCAGATTTTGTCACAGTCACAAGGCTCTGTCAAAGCCAAACTCATACCATGTACTCCAATGAGTATGAGGATAAAAAAAACCAACTGGACACTTTTCAACTTAGGTGTCACTAGAATACAAGAACATAAAACCATTTCTCAAACTTACAATCAAAATTCTTCAAAATTCGTCTTGCCCCAATGGGCTTACACTCCCAGCCAGGATTTAAGAACAGATAAAACCATGCAAGGTCCTTTAACATGGAAATTAAATGAAAACTATTCTAAGCACAGACTTCAGTTTCTATCTATCCTTATCCTTCTGTCCTAAGGAATTCTACTTCCTAAAAATGGTGTATACTTGGGTCAGAGATCGAGACGAAGTGTATTTTTTAACATACAGAAAAATTTAAAAGCAGTGAAGTAATGTTTACAAGTTCAGAGATGTCCACACGAGAGATGGAAAAAGGTCAAAGTCTTAGACTTAGGTTCTATCAATTAAGAGATTATGCTGCTTCCGCAAACACCACTAGGTTCAATGAGTTTTTAAGCTAAAATGTAAGGCACACTAATTGAAAAGGAACATGCTTTTCAAGTACATGTCACTGAATTACAACAGAATGAGGAAACTGAACCAGCATCAGGATGCAACATGCCAAACGCAGGATGCTGGCAGTTGCATGTCAGCTGATCAGCAAAGATAAAAACAAATTTTGCACATCCCATACATCATAAGCAAAATTTTATCAATAGCACTAATGAATCCTAGTGTTTATAGTTAAAAAATAGAATGAATTTATTTATCTATCCTTGCCAGATGTATTATATTGCATATGAAAAACATTCCCTGAAAGATAACATTTCAATCTGTATTTTTAGCCAAAAAGCCAGACAGGGAGATAGAAAAACAAGACCCTCCATGTACTGGACTGAAGGAATCCCCACAGCATTCACAGAACTCAACTGGAAAGCTCTGCATTCAAAAGAACGAAGAGCCAGAGCTATTCAGAAGCCCAGTTACACATTCACCGATACTTACTGGCTTAAGTAAAGAAATACTGGGGTCTCAGCTGAATTTCTGGTAGTCGTATCCTGAATTACTAGCGCTAAGGGAAGAGATGCCAAAGGCTGATGAAGGCATACAGAACGCACTGTTCCATCGAATCTGGAACTGGTCTCTCCAGGTACGGGCGAGGCAGATGCGTGAAGCCAAAAGGAAAGTTCACGCTGCGAATACCTTATCTATTTTGCAGCTAAGCACGATTCTGCCGCAATGGTCCAATGCCATTACGCAATTCCTTTCTCACGAAAAAGTCAGACTAACCTGTGCTGTAGTTTTAGTCTGAAATGATTACATTCTCCACTAAACTGCGTTAGAAGTCTAAATACTGCAAGTTTGTCCTGCTGCATCCAACACACTGCAAATGGACATAATTGGGTCACCTAATTTTCCCTTGTTTGGCAGGCACAGAGAACAAAATTTAGTTCTCATTTAATACAATTCACAAGACAATAACAAATTATTACAGCCAAAACAATAAATTTTGAGTTTAAAAACATTCCCTGCCTTTCCCAAGCAGCAGATGAGGTTAGTCAGTAGAGGAATGGAAAAGCTGTCCTGTTCTTCCACACTTCATGCCCCATGGTGCCTGCAGCAGGGCTAGGTGAGGATGGCAGGAATCCCTTCTGCTTCCCAACACCCAGCGCTGGACATCCCCGCTCTGATCCCTGTCTGCCCACCAAACCCACCACTTGGGCTGGGGAAAGAGCGTGCACAATCCTGTCCCCTCGGCAAGAAAAAGTGTAAATATCACCTTTGTGCAAAACACGACAGGTTGAAGTTACACTTTCTAGCACGGCAGTTAAGTCAGAGATGAGAATAAACTGGACATGGGTTTGAAACCAGAATATGTGAGTATGTCTACACTGAAAAACAGCTGGGATACTTTACAAGTGTGTTATCGAAGTAGTAGAAGGGGATTAACTATTTTTAACTTTTCCACCAGCATTAAGAATCATAGAATCATAGAATTGTTGAGGTTGGAAGGGACCTTTAAGATCATCGAGTCCAACCTTTAGCCTACCCTGACAAGAGCCACTTCTAAACCATGTCCCTCAGTGCCCCATCTCCCCTTTTTTTAAACACCTCCAGGGATGGTGAATCCACCACCTCCCTGGGCAGCCTGTTCCAATGTTTAATAACCCTTTCAGTGAAAAAATGTCTCCTAATATCTAATCTAAACCTCCCCTGACGTAACTTGAACCCGTTTCCCCTCGTCTTATCACTTGTCACCAGGGAGAAGAGGTCAGCCCCCATCTCTCTACAACCTCCTTTCAGGTAGTTGTAGAGGGTGATAAGGTCTCCCCTCAGCCTCCTCTTCTCCAGGCTAAACAACCCCAGCTCCCTCAGTCGTTCTTCATAAGGTTTGTCGTTCTTCATAAGGAAGAGAGGCTTCCCTACCTCTCCACACTCGTCCTGAAAAGTTTATAATGAAAATACAATATAATCCTTCCCAAATACCAACTAAGAGACCATACCCCCCTTTTCTTTTTTAGCCCCCCCCCTTTTTTCCCTAGATTTAGAACATCAGCTACTGTGTTTTCACTTAAAAAAAAAAAGTAGACAGGAGAAATTTGTACTCAAACTCAGTTCAACCGGTCTGTTTTATAAACAGATGGAAACAGCTCCTAAGAAAACTCAAGCTCACCAGCAAGAACTGCTTTGACTGAATGCTTTCAGGAGGAGGATTCCAACACACAGCAACTGAAAATTATTATATTTCCCTCACTTCCACCTATACTCTTATCAATTCAAAACCTGGAAGGGCTTCTCTCTGCTGGACAATGCCACAGATGGGTTCACAATAAAGAACTTCTAAATTACTCTGACTCCCCTCCCAACATCCCATTTTTAAAAAAATTAACCAGAAAATTTCACACCTTAACAGAAGATGGAAAAAAAAAAAAACACTAAAAAATGGTATGTTTGTAAATTTTGCATAAGGCAAACTACTTAAGCATCCCATTTAATTTTAAAGACATGCTTATTTAATGCAATGAGAAAGCAACATGAGCTTATGTATTTCCCCCAATGCTGTAGTCCTCTGTAATGCTGCAATTCCTAACCCACGTTTTATTGGTATAGGAAAAAACAAAGTGAAACAGAAGAATTTGCACGGCCTAAATTAAGAAAAAAAAAAGGCAGTAAACTGTCAGTAAATGTGAGTAATATTTTACATATTCAGTCTTAATAATTTAGGGTACTTACTGCTGCCATCTGGCAAGCTCTTTAAAATGTAAGTCACAGCTGACTACCTCTTTAATATCTTGCATCATTTCCAGTTATACCCAAAAGAAATCCAACAGGAGTTAGTTCACCTACAATTTATTTTTTTTTCTTGAATCTGGTTGGTTCTGTTCAAGGCAGCTAAAAACCTCAATTAACAGGACGGGATTGTAAAAGCTCAGATAAGGAGTTATGGTGAATAAAACCAACCGCTGCAGGTTTCCTTTGCGCTACACAAATTGAGTTAACAGACAGCATGAAGAGGTCCCTTTAACTCCACGACATCATTATCCGAGGTGAAGCTATTAGCCTCCACAGTTACACTATATTGAGTACTTCAGTGGTTAGAACACGGTCACACTGGGAGGCTTGTAAGTGCAAGAAGATGCTGCACCTTTAAGCCTTGATAATTTTCAGATGACATTTTACAGAGAACAGCTAGAGCCCTAAAAACCTTCCAAGCTGGAGCCTGAAACCCGAAGTCAAAATCCTGCTACAAATTTTCCTCTAATTCAGTCTGACTCATGACCTTCAGTTGCAGGCAGCTGGAGACTGGATTAATTCCCATCTCCAGAGGGATACGACAATGAAGAATTCATAACAGCTACCTATTTATAGGTGAACAGTAAGAGTTGAAATATTTAATACGGGGGGTTTTTGTCTTTGTTTCTATGCTCAGCGTTATCTTTTAGCTGACTGTAGAATCCGACCCCAGTGTCAGATTTTGGTCAATTTACATCTGGAACTCCAGTGATAGATTCACATCCCTTAAATGTTAGATTTAAATTTTTAACAAAACAGTACAGTCCTCCCTCTTGAAGAGGGACAGGAAAAGGCCCAAAACACTGCCACTTAAGACATGAAAAATCTATAAAAACAAGCAAGCAGGTTATTTTTCCAGTGCTGGATCACCTTTCAGAATTTGAAAGGGGACTTCAAAAGTAGTAATAAAGTACATTCAAAAATGCTTCCCAATACACTAAAACAGTTCTTACATCAATGCTCAAGCTGACTGTAAAAAAAAAATATAAATCCTACCATTATAATCACCATTTTTATTAAATTAATGCTTGCCTCCTGACCTTCAGGCACACACAAACCAGATTATTTTTTTAGCAGCAATCTCTCAAAAAGACAACATCTATCATGTCTCATACAGTTAAAAGAGGCAGCACAGGTTTTTAGGTAGTTCACGTCAGTCAACTTGAAGCCTCTGAAATTTAATGTAGTAACAGCAACAAAACCTTAAAAAAAAAAGTCTTTCATTTCACAAAGGCATTCACACTTCAAAGATGAATTTGTCAAAAATTCTTTAAAAAGTGACAAAACCTAGCTACAAGCAGTTTATACACAAATTCTATCCCCACTCAAAGAAATAATTCTAAAAGAATATTACAATACTTTACTCAAGATGGTCTTCAATAGCTGGATTGACAAGTGCTGCTCTTGTCCTCACCATCAGCATCATCCAGAGAAGCTCTTGCACCTCGTCTCCTATTTATAACAAAGCTACAAATCTTCCTGACAGGAAATTGGCACTAATGATAGATAGCCAATGATGTTAACTAGCAGGTATCCCACACAAGAATTAATGCTGTAAAAACAGTGTTACACACCCCTCATCAAAACAAAACTGCACAGCAATGCTTTCTATGGATGTCTTCATTAATATTCTATTTTTTCAGAAAGAGAAAATGCAGTTTCCAGCACACTGCCATAACAAACTTGAAATGCTTTTTTCACATTCTTAAGAAATTAACTTTATTTTCATGGATTGATTTTAACTTGAATCATAAACCATTGAAAAAAAGGGAGCATCGATAATAGGCAAAAATTTTATCAACAGCTTACAAGAATCAACAAATTATTTTCAATGTATCTATCCCATATTACACGGTAGGCATGCTACACACATTCTACAAATATGTACCCATGTAACACCTCCACCTATGAAGTATCATATTTTGGACCATTAATTATTGACCCCAATGACAGAGCAACACGTCTATTCTATGGTCATTGCAGAAACTGAACCAAGGCCAATACACAAACACACACAGGGAAGAGCCAGACCATTAATTGTGGTCACTTCGTTTTCTTGCAATGTCAACCAGCTTTATGACCAGAGTCATGTTTTCAGAGACGCTCTGTAAGAAGTGGTAACACTGCACTCACAGTCCTCTGAAGACTTAAAGATCATTAGCATTAAAACTGGGTTTTAGTGAAGACTGCCATTTATATGACAGAAACCAAATTCAACAGGCTAAAAAATAACTTAATACATGGGATACAAACACCCTATACTTATGAAGCATAAACACTGATAAAAAATTACTTGACCACAGAAGCAAGAAATTGCTTCAGTTTTCATAATGAACCTAAAATAAGCCTACCATGCCTACACAGCTGAGTACAATGTCAAAATCGATGCAAGTATGTGTATATGCCCAAGGTGCAGGAGGTTTTTTCCGCCTTCTTCAGTAATTCCCACGTGACTTGAAATGGATCAGGAAGCAGAAATGTGCATGAACAAGCACACATTCAGAATTACCAGCAGTGCTAATGGGGAAACACTTCAGTTATTTGGTATGCTTCCAACCAAATTGTTTCGTTAGTACTGTATTTGTATTCAGATTTTTGGAATTAAAATACATCTAGTGCAAAAATTTGATGTTTCAGTCAATTTTAACAAAAAGGCAAGTGACACCACCAACCAATTATAAACCATTACAGAACAGTCTAAAGTCAGAGTAGGCCAAATTCCAGTAAGTATCTGTAAGCAGTTAAAATAACAATAACATTTAATTTCAGTTTACAAGTATGCAGTAAAAGCCCCCAAAAACCAGAAGTACCGTATTTGGAGTCAAACTGCCTGTGGTCGAGCGACCAACTTCTCAGCAGCTTAAGCACTGCATTGTTATATTTAAGCAGAAACGGCAGGCACAGGGAGCAATGCCCACTGAAGGGACTTCTCTCCACCACTACACTCACTGAAGCACCATTATATTTATAGGTGTTTCTTCGGTACTCATCCACGTCGTATCTTTCTACAGATACCTAGCATATTAGAGATAGCTTGCAATATAAAACGTGACCTCTGCTGCCCTGTAATTTATAGTGACATCCGAACATCATTAATGCCAGATCATATACATTTTACATTGAAAATGCCTACGGATCTTTTACAGTTGACAGATTATGGCTAAGTAGATACTTTTTTTAAAGCAATTAAAACATAAGCTGTTATTAGGTTGGTGACTACATAGCATTTTGTTATTTTGCAATATTCTATGAAAGTACGATGTTAGGACCAGAGACTCTTAGATTAATAGTTCTTGACTACCAAAATTGCCTAACCATGGACAACATGGAATATTGTTGTGGCCTCATACATCAATAAAATTTGCTCTAAAATAGCGATAAACACAGCCCTTATGACACCTACTTATCTTGCCTCTTCAGAGAAGGAAAAAAAAGAAAAAACTTCTGTGCTGCTTTCCCCATGGATGCTCTGCATAACCAAAAAAGCAAAGTTCTTTCAGTTTTGAACCAATGCATAGTTAAGTTTTTTAAGCCATTTGAAGAGGTATTTTATTAATACCTCTTGCTGAAAGTTGAACTAAGAATTAATGGTTATTTGCTAATATTAATATAATTCTTCAATCATCTTTTTTTGCACTAACCCCAACACAAAACCTTTGTCCCCTGAGCGATGTGTTAGCATCATTAATATTATTGGATGATATGGGCAAGAGACCCCTGCTCCTAGAACGTTCATAAAATAATACTCCTCGAGAACTTTCCTTGGTAGCGTTTCATAAACTGATCTGAATCGCTGTTCTAATCATATGTGCAAAAGTATGCCAGTTCCTCTGTTCTCTGAGGGACTTACTAAAGCCAAAAAGCACAAGAAAAGGATTTTTGTTACCTCCTTTAGGTCACCAAACAAGACAATGCTACAAAGACATCTGACGGATAGTGGAGGAAGGAAAGAAATCCCTGTCAATTTTAAGAGAGAACTTTCAACATTCACAAGTTTAAAGCAAATTCCTAATTACACACCAGTTTTGCCACAGGCATTTTGCTTTCTATAGTTTTTGGTAAAGTGGGATTACAAGGAAGGAAATTTTGCCTTCATGAGACGTCCTATTTCTCAGGAAAAGGGATGCAATTTCCTTCCTCCCTAGCCACAATTTTGAATGTTACCTTAATTACATTAGCCCTGAACTGTGAATTAAACCTGTATGAGGTCATTAGTTTGACAGCAGAAATCTCCTTTTAGCACTACTATACAAACACACATGGGCTGGAAAGAAAAAAACTACTGTCTACACGGTTTTTTAAGGGTTATATCAAGTCCCAATCAGCACTGGATCTAATTAATTTCAGAATACAATGAAAACTGGAACAATCACAGGCAAAACTGAGAATGCACATATGTTAAAAGGCAACCCAGCTGAGCTGCATGGAAAATTGTATGTGGAATTGTGTGGCAAGTTTGATTTATTCGGAGACCAACACTAATGAAGTGAAATACTTAAACCAGATTGCTTCAAGGTCTCCTATAGGCGTAAAATTCGGTGCATTTACAGGATAAATGGCAATCGTTTCTTTAAAAATGGGAGCATCTGCAGATGAAACAACACATATTTAATTAACCAAAGTCCAATATATACCAATAATAACAAAAGGTGTTAGCCCAGGGACCATTAACAACAAGGCTCAAGACAAGCTGAAACTACTGTAAGATTCCAGAAGACTTCAGAAAGTTTCCAGGAGCAGGATTGTACGCAACCACCACCAATTTGAGGCAGAAGGGGAAAGAAAGTTACTGAAGTTACAAACAGATTTCTGCACTTCCCAGACTGTTAGTATAATTACAGCACATCCTTCTTACATTTCATTTCTCAACGAAAAGAAGGAGCTTACAGCAGTTATGTCAAAAATTGCAGCTACTGAGAACAATTAAATAGATATATCAAGAACAAGGTGCCAAAGCTGTATTTCCTCACACACACACACTATTACACATACAGAATTTTATTTAAGGTTTAACACATATTTTGTAAGACCTAGTGAACTAAGAATCATGACAGTGAAACATTAAGAAAACCGTTGCAAACAGTTTTATGCGAATTGTGAAAGGTTTATTTTGCCGAGTCCCCTATACCTGCTGACTAAATTGTCAGTGAGAAAAGTTCTGTTTCAAAAACCTGATGTTTCTGACCTCTGAAGTCAAGCAAAACCTTTCACGAATTCCACATAAACCAATGAGTATTATTTGGCATCTACAGACATTCCTGAAAAAAAGCAGCTAAGCAGATATGAATGCTCCCATTTTTCCCAATTTGGCATCAACTCCTAAAGTTAATTATATTTTAAGTGCATCATTGCTGATCATTTTTGCATAAACATTCAGTTACTGTGTTTATCTTGAAGTCTGATATTGCCTCCCCTGACCAACTGAGCAAGCTGTCAGGACACAACGGAACTTGCAGTTTTCCACAACACCTCCAGCACACTCAAAGTTAGGTAACTCTATTAAAATTACATTAGTGTGGCAACAGGCACCAGAGATCCCTGCATTTGCACTAGCCCCTTCTCATTTCAACAAAAAAATCTTCCATTGGTAGCTTACTTGAAAACATTTCAGTATTTATGCTACTGCTCTACAGAAACTCTGCTGCAAAAATTTAGGTCATGTTTCCTTTAAGTGTAGATGGGCGTGCGTACACGTATACTTATTTAAAGCTCAATGAAATTAATTAAAAGCTCCTCACCAACTTCAATGTGTATTGAATCAGGGCCTGGATGAGTTCAGAGGCAAAACAATTACACCTTAATTAAACATCTTAACATTCTTGTGAAGCAGTCAACTAATTTTATAGAAGGATAAACTGAGTCAGAAAGTTTCAGAACCTGGTCATGGTCATAAACAGAGTTGATTACTTAAGTTGCTTCCCTATTTGTTAGTTACCCTCATAACACAGAGAAAATGGACTTTCTGAAAAAAATCAAATAAATTCTTGGTCCACATATTCACGGAAAATAAAACAGAACAACCCGAGGCAAGCGCAACAGTTGTACAATCTATTAGCTCCATTTCTATTCCCCAATCAGTAGCTAATTAGTCAGTGACAGGAATTCCAATAATGCAAGAAGTTGAAAATTTTAGGTTTTTTTCATGGCAGTTTATCTCCCGATGAGATTTTTAGGCTGTAGGGTTTGTTTGTTTTTAAAATAGCATTAATCATTATAATATATCACTTTCTAAAAAAATAAGAAAAAAACCCAAAAATAGACTTGGCAGATTTGATATTCTGTAAAACCTTGAAAATACTTAATGGAAATCAAGAAGTATGATTACACTTCCTAAGTTCAAATGGACATTTAAACCACACATAAGCACTGTAATATTCTGTCAAATCACCAATAGCGAGCAGAAACAAGAAATTAACTTTCCTCACTTTTTTAAGCATTTGTTACATAATGCTTCCCCAACACTGAGTCTGAAAATAAACACCAGATTCAGAAGAGCGTTCTCCTTATTCAATTACCAACTATTGATTTTTGGTAATTTTTCTGATCTTTGGTTTCTTCTCACCTATTAACACTCTGTAGTTTTGCTCGTTCTGGTCTACCTGCCTTCTTAGGCCAATCGAAGTTCACGGACAGGCCACAGCTCTTTAAAGGGAAAAAGAACTGTAAGTCTCATCCATTCTCAGAGATACAACAGCATCAACAACAGTAAACAAAATGTTTTGAGTTTTTTTTCCTAAGTGAAATTGAGTTTGTTGGTAAAAAGGTTTTAGTACATTCAAAACCTATTTATGTATCATTCCTCCCACGTACATCATTAGACTACCAACCATTAAGACCATTGGACTACCAACATTTCTTAGCATGTGCAACAGGTGACAAAATGATTTCATTCCAATAATTTACATCTTTGGTGTACATCAGCATCAAAACATAAACACCTTCTGGGACTATTCACATACTTGTATACATGCAATAGCTTTACTGAAATTAAATTAATGGGTACTCTTCCAGCAAACCGGAACACTCAAACTGAACAAAAATTCATCTCTGTCTTTTTTTAAAGGCATTATGAATTATGTATGATTTCTGCTTATGTGGTTTAACACCAAGAACAAAAATAAATAAAAAAATATATATGTATACATTCAGAGAATCTTACATGATGGATTTCAGTTAGTCTATGGGAAAAACATACAGGACTAAGTGCTTTTTGTAAAGAGGACTCAATTAAAACTATCAAACATTATGATTTTTTGATATCTATCTTATTACAAATTAAGGTTTATTTTTGACTGAATATCCCACCATACCATTCCAAAGTACATTGATAGTTTAAATAAAGAACATGGTCAATCAGCTTCACCATCCTGACTATAAACACCTTTGTAAGCACAGCAGAAAAAGTAATTTACTCTCACTATCTGAAAATTGAATTATAAACACCTTCTAGCTATAAGACTTCTACCAACCCCTAGGAATATAAACATTTGGCATATTTATTAGGATTACAATTTTTCCAATTAAAAACATTAACATAGGGTTCAGTCACTTCTGCACTATGTACACAATGGTATGGTACAGATGTAACAGCTGCTACCGTCCTTATTGCATTTCAGCAGGAAATCCAATCTGATGACAGCTTGCAATAAAAAGAAATAACAGTTTTGCATCCGCGTGTATAGAAATATTTCTGAAGATGCCCAGTCCTCCTGTTTTGGAAAAAAAAAAAAACAACAACAAAAAAAAAACCCCAACCCTACTGGAAGTTTCTCCAAGCACATTGAACAGCAGCCCCCAAAAGCCTGCTGCCTCTCTGTATGCACAGCACTTGGGTTCATTTTTGATGCTTAAAACTAGGTCAGATGCTCAGAAGGGATGCTTTGCAGTCAACAACAAACTTAAGAATTGAAATACTTACTAAAAATCATAGACATTTGTGTTGGTTACACATGATAAACATTCTGGAGAGGAAAGAACTCGTATTAAGCTAATATAAGTAAATCGATTTCACACAAGTTGTTTCCTAGGCAAAGCATCAACCTTTAACATTAGTTTCACCATATCAAACACATACAGATGTTAGCTTTATCTGGCTGCATGCGACTGCAGGATGACTTGGAATTTTTAGCAATAGATGTATATCAATGGTTGCAATTACAAAACGTACGTTTTGTTTCAGTTCACTTTTGGTTTTGTTTAGAAAATAACCCCAATTACTTTGGAAACCTCTCTCCTCTTGCAAAGTTACAGTACTCTTAAAATCTTGAACGAGGGAAGGAAGGAAGTTGCAGAAATTGATACAACTACAGATTTCCCATAGAACTGGGATTCAGAACTTGTTTTCTGCGCAACTCTAATACTTAACATTATTATGTTATATATCTAGTGAAACGTATAAGTATTAACCAGTTCTCATTAAAACGCTTCAATTTGCACGGTGAGAAATAACCCTCTCTCCCCACCACCCCTACACTGCCTGTGCGGTACATGGAGCTCCTGCACACAACTGCCCAGGCATTCAGGCACCCCCCAACTGGGGTGTACCTGATACGTATTTGTTACAATGACTCCTGTCAGGCTATGGGATGATTTTCCTGGTGAGTTCCCACTTGGGTATCAAAAAGAATCCTGAAAGCACTTTTATGTCCCATATAACTTTTCATAATTTCTGTTGCAGTGCTTAAAATGAACTAAGAGAGAACTACTGCTTTGAAGCAATTTTAGCTAAGCCATAAAACTTCAGCCAACCAAGTTAACTTCTTCACACTGGCTTTTGCTCTTGCATTTGTTCAATCCTAGATGCTTCCTTGTAGATTTACACTATTACGACGCACCACATTATTTAAGAGAGCATGCAAATCTAAATTATACTGAAGAAGCTGCTGATTTCTACCAAGATGCCAGAGATACAATAAAAGAGATGGTTTTTTAGCTAATGTCAACATGAAGCAACTCCAATGTATCTCAAATACACCTGACACCATTTTCCAGCTGAATCTGTTTATCAAGGCAAACAGTAGCTTTTGGATTGATAAGCAAATAAGTCTGAATTAAAAAAAAAAAAAAAAAGTAGTAATAGGTAGCTTTCTGTATGCTCTCTCACCTTAAATACCCTCACTTTCAAAATAACCACACAGTACACAGTTTAGCCTCGCTTTTCACCATTTCCAGTGGTTCTCCTTCAGCAGGCTATTTCACATCATACACAAGCTCCAAAATTACCAAGGGCAAAAGAAGATGACAGCTTGGAAATTCAGTGGACGACAAAAAAATAAATATATTTACAAAACCAAAATTTTATGTTTGTAAAACACTCAACAGACATGCCTATCACCATACTGGGGCCAACTCAGATCAGAAAACTGAACTTGCCTATCAGAATACCTAACTTGCCTCCAATGTCTGTTGGTTTTTTTTTTGGAGTTTGGTGGTTGGTTTTTCTTTTTAAACCACCACATCTGCAGAATGTCTTGCTCTCATCTCGCAGAGCATCAAAGCTTAATTTGTTCAATGTGCCAAGATGAGGAACGGTCAAATAAAAGATGATATACAACAGAGCAAAATAGTCTTTTCTTGAAGAGAAGGCAAATGCAAGTCTGAAAAGCAAATATACCCTGACAAAGCACATCTGGATGTTAAGTGCAAACTAGTATCATCTCTCATCTGCTCTCTGGAGTAGCGATGTATTCTGATTTGGGAAATGATGCTGTTAATTCTCTCATGTACCTTTCCGAGAGATACAGAACTACTGTGTACCAACAAATACTGTCTATCTGTACACTAAGTGGAAAGTTATGGAGTGCTGCTTCACATGCTCTAGAAACACAATTTTTAGCCAATATAGAAATTACCTCCCCCTCTATTAAATACCGGCCAAGAGGCATTTTTCCCACGCGGGTGACCAGCGTCGGACACCGAAGGCCGGGCGCCTGGCGGCACCACACACTTTTTGTGAGACAACCCGGGGCTGCCCGGAGCCGGCCCGTCCAGATGTTGTGTTCTATCGCCTGCTGTCGCGACACCTGCCCTCCCGACGCCTTTACGTGGGAATGACTTCACCTGCCGCAAAAAATGCGGCCATTGCTGGGGTGGGACACCGCCGCCGCCAAACAGGGTGCCACATGACATAAGAGATGATGCCAGAAAATTAAAAAAGGCACCTCCCGTACCTGTGCCGCGGGGCCCACGGCCTGCCGGCGCCCTCGGCCGCCGCCGCGCCCCGCGGAGAGGGTGGCCGTGGCCAGGGAAGGGGCGCGGGAGCCGGCGGAGGAGAGGCGTGGAGGCCCGGGGCCGGCGGAACGGCGGCCCGGCCCCGTGGGTGGGGGGGGGGAGCGCCTTTGTTCGGGGCCGGGCGCCGCGCACAAAGGGCGGCCGCGCTCACCTGCGTGCGGGGCCGGGGCGGCCCCGGCGGTCCTGCGGCAACGGGCGGCGGCCGGGCGGGTCGATCGGAACCGTGAGGAGCCGAGCGGAGCGAAGCGGCCGCCTCCTCCGTCGTGACTCAGGGCGGGAGGAGGGAGGTGCCGGGGCGGCTCCGGGGGAGGGACCCGCCGCCTCCCGCCGCCCAGGGCAGCGGCGGCGCCGCAGGCACCACCCGAGCGCCGGCCGGCAGGAAGGGGCGGGGCCAGGCCGCCGCGGGGCGGGCCGAAGCGGGGAAGGGGCGGGGCCGAGCCACCGAGGGGCAGGGCGAGGCGGGGCCCCGGGAGAGCCCCGTCGGGGGCGGAGTGGGAAAGGCGTGCTGCGTAAAACGGGGCCGTGCGGGGAGCACGGCGGGCCCTGGGGTCAGCTGTCAGCTCGCCTGAAGGAACAACTGCTGAAAGGCCGTAGTGGGGAGCATCCCCCCGAGTTCCCTCAGTTCAGCAGGGCGAGGCTGAGGGTCACAAGTTCTCCGGATAAATCACAATAATTTTAAAACAGGTTACGAGTCTGCTTTTCAGTAGCACTATGCTGAGTTAAAGACACCACAAAACTCAACACAGCTGAACTCAGCTAATATGAGAACCTCCAACTAGAATGAATATCCACTTGGTCATCCAAGCACTCAAAAATAAAGTAATCCTCCCCCTAGACAGAATGAGGCAGAGCAAAACCACAGTGAACTCAGAGACATTAATGATTAAAAAAAAAAAAAAGAAGCAGCAGCAGAAACCAAAGGTTCATCCCTGCTCCACCACTCATCTGCATTTTGGTTTCCCACCAGGCTCCGTACCTGTAATGTGCATTAGGGGATCTGCAAGGTAACTATAAAACTCCTAAAGATAAAAAAATGCTTCGTGCACTAAGCGTTGTTCAGTAAAATGCATCTGTTTTCTACTCGGTATTTAACTTAATTGGATGAAAATAGTCACAGTAATGAAATAGGTGGCACTTCCTTTAACAGCTTGCTACTTAATGACATCAAAGCCCACTGGCACTGAAATCCATACCCCACTGCCAGTTAATGAAGGTCTTAACATGAAAGTCTCCACAACGAGCAAGCCCAGGCTGCTGACAGCAACAGGAATGGTGCAAATATGCTGGGATCTGAGATCACTAGCACATACCCACAGCACAGCAGGCACTAATGATTATTAATTATTTAAGAAAAGAACATAAGAGCTCCAGCGTAAGCTGAAAAAAATATGCAGAAGCATTGCTCTGGGATCCGCCAGTTGGATTACTGTTAATTAGCACAGTACATGAGTCTGAAGGAAAGATCTAAAAGCATCTTATGCTGGTAGGAGCATATAATTAAGCCATCATTTGCATCTTTGCAATAGTATGAGTTCTCTTACTGATAACATCATGGGCAAAACACCATTTTATGACTACTGTCTAGCTCTCCTAGTTTCGCTGGGTGACTGTACAACAGCACAACGCAATCTTACATAGCAGCGATTTAACACCCTGCATTTCTTTAGAAAGGGTTTTAGCAGAGAGATACTATAATGCTTCCTCCACCCTTGGAGAATTTTAGATTTGCTTGGAACAGTGAGTCTAAATCAGCTTCTGCCCCACCTTAGTTTGTCACTATCAAGCTTACCAAGATATTTAACTATCAAGCAAGGTGCTCTCTTGCCATGACAGTAGTCACTTCTATCATCATAAGACACGACAGATGCTCACGAGACCTCTTAACTCCTAGCTCCGCAGCAGATTTAGTGCAATATTGTCAGTGTCTCATGGGAACGCACAGACCTTCACAAAGAAAACAAAAAGAATCTGTTACCTTACCAATTGTCACCCCACTTGCCCCAACTGCAAAATGGGCATAATACAGCTTATCATCAGCCGGGAATGTTAGGAAGTGTAATTATCTAAAGGTTAAGCCTTTCTAATAACTCTGGGCAAGTATTGTATAAAGATTGGATATTATTTTATAAAAATCTAACAGATTAAATGGATTTTTCTTTTGGTAGCTTCTAATCTCTTCTGTTTCACGAAGCTGCTGTTTGTCCTAGTAAGCCAACGCTTCATGAAACCTTCTCCGAATCCCTGATTGACTTAGAAAAATTCTCTCAATTCACCCTGTCCTTCTCTGATCTCCAATTCTTTCTTAATCAGCTCTGAAATTCATTTAGGATTCCTTCACAGTACAGCTGCTTCCACCCTCTAAGTCCCTCTGTATTTGTTGGCATCTCCCTCTCATTAGGGGCTTCCAGCAGCATCTGCACACACAAGACCTGCTTTCATTACCCAGCTGATTTAACCACATGCAACAATAATGAAAACTCTGTTCCCCTCAAAGATGTGTGTGGTACCCAAATGAGGGAATTGTTTTTGAGTGTGGAATCTTTCTTCTTTTGGTAATCTTTTATATTTCAGACTTCAGTCTGACAATTCCAATCCATCAAAATCACGCTCTGATGCGGAAACAGTACAGTGTTTCCTGACAATTAAATGCAGTTTAACCAATCAGCTCTTTGCACACTGGGGACACTCTAGTAAATGATGTAGGCTCACAACAGTCAGTCGACATTTCCATGACTAGTGGTGACCACAACTTGCATGGATGAGAGAGACTATACTAGAAAATTAAAGAAATAGTTCAGCTGCCTCAGTTGCAATATTTAATGTTTCTACAGACTGCAGCGAGGAGATATGCAGAGATATTTTTGAGGGATGAACAAAAAGGCCCTTTAATGTAAAAAAGGCTACGACAATCTTTTTTTTGTTAATCCAGATTTAGCTTGTATGGTAAGAAACCTTCTCGGCTGCATATTTTATTCAAAACCAGAAGTGTTCCCAGATTAAATTTGGTATTTACAAAGTTGCAAAACACACTCTTTTACGACAACATTACAGAACTTAATTTCTATCTCCACCTTACAGGGATATTAACTGGACAATCAAAAGAAAAGCTATTTACCTAGACATCAACACTTCTGTCCACAGGATGTGCAGGTGGTTCTGCCTGATGGTTTTCAGTACATCTGAGATTATTACCGACCCATTTTTGGAGGCATGTTGAAAACATGATCCTAAACATTATCAAGCAGCAAACTATTATGATAGCAAGATAAAAAAAAGATATTAGTGATTAGAACTTGTTTTAAAAAGAAATCTGCTATTAAATATATCATTAACATACTAGTGTGCTAAATTACAGTAGACCTTTCAGTGCATGATACAGCAATGCCTTACAAATAGCTATATCCACTAACCTTATGTCTGTATTTCCTCTTTTAAGACCTTATTTTAGAGACTACTTATTCTGAAACATTTTTATTTATCCTGTCAGATAGTGCCAGATACTTTAGGCTACCTTTTCAGATGCTCTGAACATCAGCAGCTCCCACTTGACTGAGGTGGGAAGCCTGGATGTTTAAAAGTTATGGGAGACAAATCTTGGGCAACATTAAAGTCCAGTGATTCTCACCTCTGCCTCACAGGCATAAAAATCCTGTTAAGTTAAAAGTTAAAAAAACTCCCCTACAACCTCATAGCAAGGCAAGGTGTCACATTTTCCATGACTCCTAAAGAAAAACTCCAGTACAAGCACTCCCTATTCCTCTCTTATGGGTAGCTAAAATGACAGAATTGAAATAAAAGCTTACTTCCCTAATAGAAAAGACTTCCCCAGAACTCAGTGAGGATAATTTTTAAATGATGGAAGTGGGGAAATGAAAAAATGACTGCAGGATGACTTATCTCTTTATAATGTAAAAATTATATTTGTCCTTATATAGGAAGGGAATGGCCATAATGGAAACAAACCCAAATGGATATATTTTTAACTTGCCTACCATTCCAGTCACTAATGACACAGCTTTAAATGCCTGGTCAGTCGGGTATCATTAATACAGAATTCTCTATCAAAATTAATTTGATTTTAACAGGACAGGTAACATAATAAACTAAGGGATCTCTTAATAAATCTTGTATTTTTCCTTTAAGACAGAGAAACTTGCTACTTTTCCATTCAAGATCAAAGAAGGGAAATAATACAAGCAGACAAAGACAGAAGAGAGAGACAGAGCATTTGAAGTTTCTATTTTCTCTCTAATACTTTTTCTTTTAGATCAGTACAATGACTAGATTCACCCAATAGAGAAAGAAGATTAAAAAAGGGAGGTTACATATGGCCAAAAAGAACTCTGGGCAAGTTTGCTGATGTGTTTAAAGCTACTGCACTTAACAATTCTTATTTCAGAAGTAAAATGATAAACAAAAAACAAAGCACTTTTAATCTTCAAAGCAATGTATGATCAATAACAACTTCATAGCACTCGATAGTCAAGTATCATAATCTGTATTTTACTCCTGGAGAGAAAGATGTGTAGAAAATAAGTGATCCGCCTGGGCCTAATGCCGAACCAGGGATGGAACTCAAACATCACAAGCTTGTATGTTAAGCCACAAAACAATGCTTTCATTTAAGAGCTGTTCTTTTGTTACCAGCTTTTATTTGAGCAAAGGATTATTGTAATAAATAGATTAGGGACTTTTTTTCCAGCCCCTGCAGATACTACTGGAAGTACATCTCAGGATTATTTGGCAAAATATTTAGCACAGCACACCAATTAACTTAGTATGCCTCTGAAAATTAACCTAACCACTTCAAGTAGGTTACTTGAATAACTATTTGCTAGGGTCAACATATGAAACACCTTCATATTGGCAAGAGCTTCCTTGTGAAGTTACATTTATAGCCAAGGCATATCCAGTCACTGGGTTAGAGCTACTTTCTCACCCTTCACAACTTTTGAGAAGGGAAGTCTGGCCTGACACGCTGAATCTTGGAATAATATTGGTCATTGATCTCAATCTCATCTTTGTCGATCTAAATCACAATAGATCTTTTCAAGAGCAGGAGCAGTGCAAGGTTAAAAAGATATTCTATCAAGGATCAATTTAAGAGGAATTTTACTACTGCCGACAGTACAGAAGTTTTGAGAAAATCGTGACATATTCCAAATCAATTAAAAAAAAGTTTCTCCTGGAAACGTACACCTCAAAAACTACAAGGAAAAACATTTCCATATTACCATACTGTAAACGTAATGCAATCTGTGGTAGTGCTGAGAGATTTAATTTACATACTAATGCTGCAAGCAGGTTGAGGGGTGTAGGGGGAGAAGAGTTACTTAGCACGAGTAATGAGCAGAAAGGAAAAGGCGGCAGCTACAGTCCCCATGGACTGTTTTGTTTTCAATAATTTTAGACTGCCTATTAACGTCTTTTAGTAAGTTGCTCTCAGCTATAAAGCTGCAATCAGCCTTTGTCACAGAACATAATACCGCCCCAGACAGGAAAATAGTTCTGATATAATGGACAAAAGATCCCATCTAAATAAAAGCTTAAAAAAAAAGAGAAAAATTTTCCATCAGTGAAAAACATAAATTATGCTGTCTATACTGTATATCCTTTCATTTCTAAAATACAAGATTTCAGAAGGATATCAAAAATACATTCTAAAAAAACCACATTTTCTAGTTTACTCTAGTCCTAGCTTACAATTAGACGAACTTGCTCATTTATAGGGTATTTATGCCCTATAAGTGCAATCTAAATTACAATTGATCATGTTAATTTTCTGTTTATAGTCTATGCTACCCACTTAGTTTCTAAGCAACTACTATGCGACACTGAGATTAACACTGCAATAGGCTGTCTAAATTTAAGACTCTTTCCGCTCCACTCACTCAGTTTAATGGTAGTTCTCACTGAAGCTCAAGTTTAGCTATAAAAGCCTAAGATATATTTGACAGGTAAAACATGGATGTTCTACTCCATTACACACAGGATGACTCACAACGGTGGGTCACCTTCACTGCTGACAAATGCAGATCCAACTCCACTATTGCGAAAAACAGACATGCCACCATAAACTGTAACTGAAACTATGCATTTCGGTTTAAAAGCTAGTTTATAAACAATTACTAGTTCTAAAACAATTCAGTATCATCCTTTCAGTATACGTATTTCTTGATTTTTATAATTCAAAGCACTAACAAGATGGAAGCAGATCACTTTTTCCCTAGGAATTCTTCTGATCTTTCCAGTATTATCACCATCCTTTTCTCTCCAGCAAAAGACTTACTGTGATGGCAGTTATCACATTTTACAGATCAGTTCAGAAACATGCCTAGAACTTAAATAAGACATGTTGTCAAAAAATACCCAATCAGTAAAACCAGCTACACCTACCACCTTAGCAATATAGGTAGAGATCTCTGTTTAACCTCTTTTTAATGTCATTTGCTGGAGAGTTAACATCAACCACTGTGGCATTTGGTTATTGTACTTCGCTCTCATTTAAAGAAAAATAAATTTATCACTTAGAAAAAAACCAGATAATTTGTGGAGTTTAAGCAGCAAAATGGCAGCTTTCTTCTTTTGGTCCATTTCTGCCCCACCTTATGGGAAGGGGAAGTGACTGGATCCGTGAGTGGCAAGTTACACTTTCTCTGAGGGGCGCCAGATAATAATAGCACGTCAACACGCTCACAGGCAAACACTCCTTTTGCCAATGAAATTTCTAACACTTCCTCCACTTCTGAAGCTCTCCAAAGAAAGGAAGTGTTAACTCCCTGCTAAAACATATAGTCCAAAGGACCCCAAACTGTCTTATGTTTGAACCCTTTTGCACAGATACAGAGGGAAATTACTTTTGTTAGCATGAAGTTACTTTTTTTTTTTACCACTAGAAGCTGTAAGCT
Organism: Chroicocephalus ridibundus; assembly: GCF_963924245.1. NCBI lineage: Eukaryota > Metazoa > Chordata > Aves > Charadriiformes > Laridae > Chroicocephalus > Chroicocephalus ridibundus. The sequence goes on along the minus strand of NC_086299.1, from coordinate 6,617,440 downwards.
GAATAGATACATCTACATTGTGTTTGAATAGATACATCTACATTGTGTTAAAGAACTTATGATTTACTGCTTCTAATTCCAGACAAAGAAACACTCATAAGGAAACACCAAGCTCTTCTTCTGTTCTTTCTGAGGAAAAAGATACAATTATTAACAGCTAAGATGACCACAGAAGTGTTTTGGGTTTCTATCCATACCCTTTTCTCTAGCTAATGGTAAAATAAAAAAGGAACAGGTATAAAATTCAATTAAGAAATGCCTTGAGTTGCCAAAATCATTAGATCAGCGCCTGAGTTTATACCAAGAGTAGAGCAGACCTGAAATGCACATTTCTCAAGCTGCAAAAATTCTTAGTGGAGTATAGGCTTCCAACCAGGTCAGTCAAAGTGCTAACAAGTACTGAAAGTGTGAAGCTGCCAGTACTTTTAAGAACAAGATCCCCAATGTTGATTTTACAAAAAATAGTTTATCAGGAAGTTAAACACATCTAGAGTCCCAAGTAGTTTCTTCACACTCAGAGGTAAAAACTCAACAATATGAGATTTTAAACCCTCCTACGCAGAGATTATGCAGGATTGCAGCTTCTCTGTGGAGGCACAGACCCTCCCCTCTCCACAGCACGACCAGCTGATAAATACACTGAGCAACACTTGCACCGATCACATAACAAGAGCTTTCCTCCCCCTTTTAAAACTCATTTCTACTTGCAAGCTATTTCATGCTGTCTGAGCAATACTGGGAAATAACGGTAGCATGTAGTTATACACCCAGACCTGAAGTAAGAGGTCACAGAAAGGGCTTCTCATTGCCATTTCCTAGCAATTCTCTGTCATTTCAATACACAAGGTTAAATTACTCCAGAAGCCTCCCTACAGGGCTTCCATTGTTTGTCAGTCAAGGCTAGGACACAATGGCGCTCATTCATGTGCACAGCAAACACGCAGCTCAGGGCCAGCGATCAGAGTACAGTCTCATTTTGGTACTTCTGCAAACAGTTTGTAGAAAGATGGCATTTCAAATAAACTATGTCAGTTTTTCCAAAGCCTCTACACATTCCTAGTAAAAACTACTCCATAGGGAGTCCAAACAAAAATTAAGATAACTTGAGAGCAACTTGGAAGAACCACCCTAAAAACCATTCGCTCATTAGGACTGCTCCTGAAAAAGATCGCCTTGCTAAAACCACATGCAAAAAGATTACATTTTAATAGTTAGAGAAGTACACCTTCAGAAAAGTTCAGAATAGCCGATTCTTTCCAAAGACAATCATACCATGCTTTTGTTTTTAGAGTACCACTTAGTGTTCAGCCTCAGAGCTTATGCTACTAAGGGGTACAGACAGCAAGGTTCCAAAGTGCACTTAAGGCTGTTTACTCCATATCTTCTGGTTAAGAACTCAAAAGGTTTAAGGTTTGGGTGCTTTTGTTTTGCTTTTCTTTTTTTTCCAACATGTTAAAAATAGAAAAAACCAAATGCAATATGACAGGAGTCCAATGCTGCTGATAACCGGAGAGACACAAGCCTCACGCACCTCTTCATTGTTTTGCCTTTTCTACTTCAAAACTTGCTAGAGCAAAGACTTTGTCTCCTGATCCTATGAGAAGAAAAAACATTTTCAGTAAGTATTAGCAGCAATTGTGACTTTCCTTATATACAATTTAAATCAAGTAAAACATTTGAGATCAAGAGAAATCAAAACTACTTTTTGAGAACTTGAACACCTGACTTAATTTAATATAAAAAAAAGAAAAAAGGAGATATACTGGCTTGACAGGTCTGAAATCAGCCACATTGTGTTTAGCCTGGCTGGGATGGAGTTAACTTTCCCCACAGCAGCTCTCCTAGTGCCCTGCTTTGTATTTGTAACTAGAATGGTGTTGATAAAGCACCAATGGTTTGGCTACCGCTGAGCAGTGCTGGAGTAGCATCAAGGCTGTCTCGCCCCCAAAGGCCAGTAGGCCTGGGGTGGGCAAGAGGCTGGGAGGGGACATAGCCAGGATAGCTGACCTGAACTGACCAGAGAGATGGTCCATAACATACGACACCAGGCTCAGCAATAAAAGCCAAGAGAAAGGAGGAGGTCGGGGGATTTGTTAAGGCATTTGTCTTCCGAATTAACTGCTACATATATTGAGGCCCTGCTTCCCAGGAAATGGCTGGTCATTGCCTGCTGATGGGAAGTAGAGAATAAATCTTTCTGTTTTCCTCCACTTGTCTGCACGGCCTTTGCTTTTCTTTAATAAACTGGCTTTATCTCAACCCATGATTTTTTCATTTTGTATTCTCCCCCTGTTCTGCTGAGGAGGGGGGATGAGAGAGCAGCCTGGTGGGCACCTGGTGCCAGCCAAGGTCAACCCACCACACACCTAGAGAACTTCTAATGAAGTACCCTTTTGAACAAAAGGTTTTCACCTTGCTTACACTCTCAGGAAGAGGCGTACTGAAAGGTAGGTCACAGAGACAGTTTATCTGTACCCTGACCTAGTCTGGCACGTTCCTGTCATTCACAGTTCTTTCATCACAGTTCTAACTGTAATGCTAGAATGAACTGCTATGCCTATTTAATGCATATTATAATTGAACTTTTGGTCTTGTCAATACGATTGGAGTTATGACATGCATGGCAAGAAGAGCAAGTGCTTTAAGGCTGTATTTTGACAATGTGCCAATAATTGCCAAATTCCCTGCATCAAGCAGAGGAAAAGGCTCTTCAGAAGAGAGTCATTAATGCAAAAAAGATCTGTGTTTAACTGTAAGAGTGGTATCTCTGCTTGAGACAGACCATTCAAGCCTTCAGCATTTTTGGCAGTGTGAGGCTGATGGTTGGACGCTATCCGATAGGTCCCTTCCAACCTAGACAATTCTCTGATTATGGGCAACACTTGGCGTTTTATGGGCATTTGGCACCAGATTTATTTGCTGCGATACTTTTTCTTCATGGTTAGTGTATCAGAGTTTCATTGTTAATAAAATAGAAAAGCGTATATCACAATTTAATGGCGTGAATCTTTCATTCATATTTTCTCTTTCATAGGGGAATCACAGGTATTTCTATTAATCAGTGTTCAACGAGGCAAAGAAATTGGAAGTTTTGAGAATGAAAACTTACCAAGGTCAGTGGAGACTCTCTCAAACTGGCTCAGGACTGTACCTGCATTTGCTGACAAGAACATCTCATCATCTGCAGTGAGCTAAATCAAAAAAGGCCATAACTGTGAATTGGGTACCTTAACTGTATTTCCCACCGTCTACGCAGGCATCTACATGAACTACAACAGATTACAGTGATTGTCAATTTGCAGTTTAAGTGGCAGTGTTATCTAACATATTAAAAGCCAAAGTAAAAATGCAAGCTATTCACTCTACCACTGAATTTTTTCCTCAGTGGTGTCTGTCAGCCCAGAGAGGACAGTATATCCCACATGCCTCTATGTGCATCACTAAGTTTCAAGCTGACCTCCAGGACAATTTTTGATGAAGAGGTCACGCTGTACCACTGTACCAAAAGCTATGCAAAGGATATAAACTGCTTTTTGTCACGTGGTCAATACAGTAACGAGCTCGCTTCATATCATCTACTGAGGAAAAGTACTACCAGCTTTGACCATGTTTAGAGTTAATGACCTAGAAATGGTTCTCTTCCTTTAAAGTGATATTTCCACATGTACATTTTACATTTATGTATGCTCTGATGCCTTCTGACAGAGACCCATAAAATATTTACAACAATGAAATAGTAACCTACATTTGGAAGGTTCGGATATTCTAAGTTAAAACTTCCTCATTTAAGTTGCCTCAGACATACATTCTTGTTAAAGCAACACATAAATGTGTCAAACTGACCACAGTGTTTGTGATAGTTTATTTATTAAAAATATACAAATCAGGTACAGACATTCAGAATGATGTTGGAATGAGAGAAAAAGTATTAGTTACCTGCCTTTGCAAGCAAGCATCTAACTACTTAACATTTTGCGGTATTGTGCAGACAAAAGTGTAATAATTACCATCATTTTTCACATTCAGACCAGATGTGAAACCATTACCCTAGCAAGTCCTCTGTAAAGTAGGTTACTGATCATTTTAAAAGATAAAGAGGCTATGCCAAAGCATGGGGAAGTGGCTTATCTGAAGTGAACCAAGGAACTCATGCCAGGAGGATTAGGTATCTTCATGCAGTCAGTTCACAATCTTAACTTACCTTTTAACCTATTTCCAAAATATTTTTTTTCTGGACAGTCAAGCAATAAAAATATTCTGAGGGAAAGCATTTGCTAGTATCATCTACCCAGAATGCAGCTCCTTTAAGTACTGCACTTGATCTTTTCCTAAGAAAGCTTAAGTACAGAGACACACAGCAACCCACTTTCCTCACATATTATCAACAAAAAGAAATAACTTGTCTTCCTCCCTCTAGTGGTAAAAAAACAGGGATTGTTCTGCCACTGATGTACTCATTGAGGAAACAATCAGTTTATCATTCATCTCTCCAAGTTATTTACCTTACACTAAGAGGTAGTTATTATCACCAATACAAAAGTCAGTAAAGCTCCATGTATGTCAAAAGCATCAAAAGTCTTAGATAGTTCCTGCCAGGTGATAGGTTAACCTGTAAAAGATTTGTTTTGTAGCTTTTATAAATATCATCAGCTTGTATCAGCTTATATGTGCTTCATTCATATGACCACCAAAGAAAGCCTTTTAAAGTAGAAACAGCCTTATATAAATGCACAATACTATTTGATATATGTTCAGTAGTGAGTGCTTCAAAAAGCTTGGCATTCAAATGGAAGGACATTCACATACTATAAAAACAAGCCATATTTTATCATTTGCTCATAAACAAAAGTTGTAATTTCTTATTTTAATGATTTCAAACTCCTCTTCAATATATAGATAGACATTTCTTTTCACCTAACCATCATACCAACACCTTACCTTCTCACCAAGCTTTCTGAGGGCAGTCAGGATTTCCACTTTCTGCTGTGTGTACAGGTCGCGTCCCAACTTCCCAACTATTAAGTCTCGGTCCATCTGTATATCGGGGGGAAATAAATCAATATGTATGCTTTCCCATTAGTTTCACTTGGTTTCACTCAGCACAACAGCATGAGGAATGCAACAGCCTAGAAATATCATCAGTAAGCATGGTACCCCTGGAAGTAAGGCTACCCATAATTTAAAAGATGGCCACGAAGTTTTTCTGAACATTCTGCAAATGCTCTTTGCACCTAACCTTAGCATTCTTGATTTCTGCAAACTTGAATCTCTTTTAATTGAAGGCTGCTATTCATTCAAAATTACGGATTCACACATCACTGATACATGGAGGAATCACAATTCATTTCACTTTATCTGGATCTCAAGTTCAGTCTAGATCTCTGAAACACTGAGTGCACTCTCCAGTCCCTCAATACAATTACAAATGCATACTCTTTACATTTTCTATTTGCCATTATACTCAGTTCACTATCTGTTAATCACATTTTTCTTTTGAAGCAGCAAGATAGAAACATTTCAAGAAATACATATTATTGTCCCCATTATCTCAATGAACATTTAAAACTGAACAAATTCTGAAAGAGACCTTCTCTATCTCCTTATGATGCTGCCACTAAGGTTTCTAATATACTTGGTGCTCTTCTTGCAATTATTACATATTTAAAGCAGTCTAGCTCAAATAAACAGTTTTTACAGTAAAACAGAAGCCTTCACCTCTGCCAGCCTTGTCCTCAATTGCCTTGGTTGCTTCTTTGCAAACATTCTAATTACTTCTGGAGTTTTAAACGCTTGACTGATGGCTGCTTGTATTGCCTACAAGGAAAAGAGCAAGTATGACCAGAACTAATAGCAGTCACAAGGTACAGCTGCATGACATGATTAAAAAAGCTGGAAAGCATCATTAGTGTCCTCTGCATTGTTTGACAAGGACGGCTTTTCTTTTTTTGCATTACCATGAAAGTGAGATCAAAAAAACGTATGACCTTTATGCAGGGCTTGAGAAGTCCACTGGTAAGTGCAACTACACTGAGAAAGAGCTGTGAAACTTTTCATTACAGTCCAGGTCTTAATTTCTAATAATTTCCAACATCTTCCCGATATTTGCGCATCACAAGTGGACGTGCTATGCTATCTTCAGCAGCTTTAATGCCCACACTGATGATTACAGCTCTTCTAAGGGTAAGCAGAATGTAAATGAGGCAAGTCTACTGTAACTCAAAATCCTCTACAGAACATCAAAACTATATAATTCAATTTCACCACAGTTATGTTTGGACAAATCATGATCTTTTGGAAACAAAACACTAAAACACATGGCTCAGAGGGAACAAATAATGCTGTAACTAAATATCTGAAAAAGAGAGAAAATAGATCAAAAGTTTGGAAGTCAGCATAAAAAAAAGACCAATTCACTAGAATAACTTAAAGTTACAGTCACTCCTACAGCCTTTTCATTTGGACTGATACAAATCTCTGAAATGCTATCGTTATGCTTTCTAAAAAACAGGCATGAACTTTACTTCTCACAATATATATTGTCCTGGATTCTCCCTCACACCTTTTATATTAATTTGTATTGATTTATATTATTTTCTAATATTAAGGATCTGATCTATTTAGTCCCTGCAATTTCCCATTTTTTTCCTACAGTGTTTTGGTTATAATTCTTCAGCCTTTTTTTTTTCCCTTTTAAAATGAAGAGACTTAACCAAGTTTCTATGTGTAGACATATATTAAATAATAAAAATAACAGATACATAGATCTAGCTTTCACACATGCCTGTCTAAAAATTACTATGAACCACTTGTATCTATTTTCTGTTTCGCTGAGTCCAGGTAGAATGTGAACTATTTTTAGTAACACATCATTCTTACCAGTTGCATCCCGCTGAGCTCGTCCACCAAAGTCATATCTCCAGACATAATCTTCTTCAGTGAGTCATTGATCTCACTCAGCTGTTCTAGAGTTTCTTTTTTGGTCTCTTCATACTCATCTGCATCTAGCTCCTCTCTAAAGAGAACCCAACAAGACACATTAATTCATACGACTAAACCTGAGACATAATGAAGGAGAAAGGACATCAGGGAATATCATGAAGCACGCTTCCTCGGATAGCAATGAAAACATTCACATCACTTCAGCCCATTCTCCTCTAGTCCTCTTTGCTGTTATTTAGCTAATGCATATACAGTTTTCTTGATTTTGCACCATCTCCTAGACACCCATGCACTTGCGGTGTTTGTATGAAGTCACTTTGTATTAAAAAGGCCCTGACAACTATGAGATACTCAGCACTTGGTACAGTATTTAAAAGTGTATTTTGGATCTCGGCAAAAATATGCAGTGAGATTGTCTTGTTCAAAGCTATGGTAAATCAAGTTATCTGAAAATCCCATCTCATTATGCAAAACCCATCAAGTTACTCAGGTATAACTGATCCTGCTATTTACACCTTGCCTAATTCAAAGAATGGCCCTACTAACTCTTAGCAGTTATAACTGTTCTTGGGGGGGGGGGGGGGGGGAAGTACTGCGGGGACAAGTTAGAATTATACTCAGAGAAAGTATCTAAAAAACACACAGGCTGTTTAAGTGCAAGTACCAAAAAAGAAAAAAAACATCACTTTTCCTTGGTAATTCAGTCTATCTCAAATTTTATTAGCCCACAAAAAACGTAACACAAAATCACATAAAACAAGTCACATGAAAATGTTAGACAAATATACAAAAATATAAACCTCAACATCCCTAAGACAAAACAAAACAGACACAAAAGCTATTTGCTAACTGCTATTAAAAAAAAAACATATGAAAACTGAGTTCTGTGAACAGACATTAAAAGTTAAAGAGTCACACTGAAATATCAAATTTCAAAGAGAGTAACGAGTATTTCTGCCCGCATTTTCCTCAAGAAAATATAAATAGAATGATCTTAATAAAAAGAAAGGGGTTTTAAAATAATTTTTACTACCCAATACAAACATCCTATCTAGTTTAAAAATATAAAGCCACAGCAACACAAAATAAAGCAAAAAACCCCACAAGATTTTTGAAAGGTATCACTTTCTTCTGCCAACCAGTTAAGAAAAATATAACTATATAAGATGAAAGCATCTATTTTTATTACCTGCATTCCTCCAGATCTTGAAGCTGTTGCATTAATCTATCCAACTGCTCTTCCAAGTTTTGTTTTAGTTTACTGGTCTCCGTTGTTCCTCTTGAAGCCATTTTCTTTTTGCACGTAACTGTAAGATGTTACATGACACTCCTAGGACAAAGAACGTTTTATTGTTGTGTATCAACAACTCAAAATTTATTTTTAAGTGCTCCAAGTACCAAGAAAACTATGCGATATCTTGATACCTGAATGTCTAACCAAAACACTTGGAGAGTGAAATACAGAAGTGTTAGGCTGGGTCTACAGGACTGCTCTCTTTGTAGCAAGAGGCAATTCACCAAGGCAATAACTCAAACAGCCACAGCGCATAAACACAAACAAGTCTGAAACCAAGCAGCAATTACAGAAATATTCGTGTCCTGCTATACAAAACAACAGATTCCACTCTCCAACTACCCTTTGGGAAACTATTTCAGAGACAACAACCCGGATGCAGGTGTCTGAAGCATGCAAACACCTTAGAATCATTAGCTGCAGAAAACTATAGCACTCTGGAAGCAGTTGGTGCTTCCTTGGGTATCGATAGGAGCAGACAGCCGATCCATGGGATATCCATCCCTAGGCCACGCACCAGCACCTTCCAAGGTCTACACTAGGGCCAACAGCTCCCGCAGCCGGAAGACTGCAAAAACAAGGCGACCCTCCCCCGTGGGAAGGTGCCAGAGAGAAGCGCGACCAGGGGCGCCGGGGAGGAGAAGCGAGAAGGAACTCGGGCACTGTCCGAGCCCTGCCCATCCCCGAGGACGGGGCTCCGGACGGGTTTTTCCTACTTCGCGGAGGTGAGCCCGCTCAGACCAGCTCCTGCACGCACAGGAAGGAGGCCGAGGCCACCCTCGCCGCCCACCTCGGCCCCGCCAGCCGCCCGGGCCCATCTCGGCCCTGCCAGCCGCGCCGTCCGGGCCCCCCCGCCGCCTCACCTGAGACAGGCCGCGGCGAGCCCGAGCACAGAGCGAACTGAGGGAGAGAGCGGACCACTTCCCACTAGCACCGCTTCCGGCGCGCCGGGGCCAATGAGAGCGCGCCGGCGCCGCGCCCGGGCCAATGAGAGCGCGCCGGCACCGCCCTGCCCAGTGCGGCCTCTCATCGCGGCGCTGGCAGCGCGGCCCCGGGTGGTAAGCGCGGCGGGGCGGCCCGGGGCGGCGGCGGGGCCCGCGGAGGCGAGGTGGGGGGCTCGGTGGGCTGCGCCTCGCTCCTGCGCCCCGCAGGTTGGGGTGCCGCACCGTGCAGGTCTCTGGCGGCGTGGAGCTGTGGGGAGCGGGTCGGGGAGAGGGACCGAAACTGGGAGTGCTCGGCGCGCTAGAGCTTCCAGCGACAGCCTGTGCACCGCAAGCTTAATACTTAGTGATGTTTATATGCTGCAGGTATATAAGCGCGCTTAATAAATATTTACCTCTGAAATATAAATGAGATTGACCCAAGCACACCCTGTAGAAGCTGGCAGGTTGATGATCAGAACCATCCCAAATCCTACTGCTGACGTACTTTGATGGTTTTTAGTGCAAATACGTGTCCAGTCCAGCAAAGCACCAGCAGCACTGCAATTAGTTCATGCTAAATATTGGTAAGGTCATGTATAAGCATGATGAGACTATATATGGGCACCTACATAAGGGGCACATCACAGGGCACTTCATTTTTCCTTCTGAAGGAGAAGGGAAAATGATCCATGATGTTCCACACTTACGGAAAATCGGAGTGAAGGCCATTTTACTTTCGTTCCCCTTCTTAAGTCTCGGCAGGGAGGTTTTACTAATATTTCGTTTAGTATCTGCCATAAGAGAGCATTGATTATTTTAAGACTGTTCTCAGTTTTGTGAAACTGAGCACTTACCTGGATACGGGTCTCTCTCACCTCTGGATAGTGGGAGCTGGACTGCCCATTTGCATTTTGTGGTCAAACTGCAATAATTAAGAGTTGTGTCAGCAGTGCCAAATTATACATAGTTCATCAAAACTACGCATGTCACTATACAATAAGAATAGGCATAGTTCCAGATACAGCTCAGGCAGCAGCCAGGCTTTAATCATTGCTGGAACCTACTCTTCTTTTTCTCTCCTGGGGTGTGCAAATTGCATCGCTTTCCCCCAAAAGCCGGAGCTCTGTGGAGGTCAGTTCCTGCCAAGCGGATCCCAGCCCTGACAGCGTGGGGCTGGTTCCAAGGGTGCCGTAACAGCGAGAGTAATCATGGGATGGTACTTCTGTTGTTTCCTCTGCTCTCCACATCAATGTGCAGCTGTTTTCTATGAAAACAGTGCTAGACAGAGGATGGCAATGCAAATTAGGAGACTGAGGGTATGTGCAAACCGTTGAATTACATTTATATTCTCAGTTTCTACACAGATATGAAGCACTACAAGGTGAGTTTATGATACAGTAATTGCCTGTTTCTGAAGACTGTAAATTCAGGTAGCAACATGCAAAAGGACATTTGACCAACTCCGGAAAAGGCACTATATATTTTCATCTCAAAATTTTCTATTATTTTTGCCGTTGCTTTTTTTTTTTTTTAAAGGAGAAAATTAATCCTTTTCAAATTTGCAGCATGAGTCACTTTCTTTAGAAAGTAGGGCTTTATGCATTACAAAGGGCGGTGTAACTCCTTTCCCTGCCGGTTCCCATGGGAACTCTGCTAGCGATTCCCCTGTGGAGACTGCAGTCCCAGTGACACCAAACCCTTCAATGCTGAACTACTCTGCAGTAATAAAGAATATTGTAAAAGTTTGTGAAACTCTTGAAAGCACAGAAAAGTACCAACACTTGCGAAATGTGAAGCCGTGCGAGACTTCCTTTTATTCAAGGGCTATTTGATGTTGGTACATCGTAGCCATTATGAGATTTAGCTGCTATGGTGTTTCAGCTGCCAACATCACTCAGCTTCTTTCTAAAGGAGAAGCAACGTGTGGGTGACCTTGGGGGAGTTTGGGGGGGCAGGGATGTTGCTGTAGAAACAATGGCAGACTCTTCAGCGCTCAACACAGATGTCTCGCACATTTCACAAACAGCAAAGGCAGGAGAACGGCCCATAACATATTCCAGTTTTCGTTTGTTCAGGGCCAGGCTAGGGGAAACCATCTTGGCAAGCCAGAATGTTCTCATGAAAGAAAAGAACACTGAGAAGCCAAAATCCATGTAGTGTTGGAAAAGACAAGTAGTGAAATTTCCTTATTTTTACCAATTTTTAAGCAGCTTTCTGAAACTGAGGTTCAAAATTGTAACAGTGCTGTTGTATTTTAAAAAAGGGAAAAAAACCCTGGTACTTACTTGCAGCTTTCACTAAACTTTTTTTAATGCGCTATTCTTCTATCATCTGTGCCACTGGTACACATACCACTTACTTTCTGCAACACAAAGTAGATAGGTTGTTTTCATGTTCAGTCCATAGCACTCTCTTCCCACATACCAAGAGTATGTAAAATGTAAATAAATCCCGAATGAAAAATGTTAATGCTCCTTTCCTCCAGAATTTAATACAATATAATGTTAGTTCTGCAGATTTTGCTGAAAAGACTCACTGCAGTTTGGAGTGGCTGCACTGGGAACTGTCATAGGATGTTCTATTCGCCCCTGAAAGCACTAGAAGTAGGGAGGTTACTTGTAAGGAAGTTCCCTGCAGATGTGTCTCTTGGCAGTTGATGGTGTTGGAATCCTAAAAAAACCTGCAAAGTTCTAATAAAGTTTGTCCTGCAATCACAACAAATAATCTTTCCTCATGAATTTTTTCTGCATGAGCTGCTTTTCTTAATAGTGGGCAAAACGCTGTCCTCTCTTTAGGCAAGAGCCTATTTTCAGTGATTTAATTTTTAAAGATGTTTCCTCTTGCATTTAGGAGGGAATGGCAGCTGCTATGATAATACATAAGCAAGGCAAATTTGGGCTCACTTATCTGTCTTCTTCCTAGCACGCTCACTCTTCTCTACATCCTTCATTTCTGAAGCCCCACAGAAGAATTATTCTCCTTTCTGCAACGTAATGCCATGGTTGTCTCAGCTCCTTGCATTGTACCTCTCTTCAGGGATAACCAGAAAGAACTGGAGGTGGTGGTCTTAATCTCTTAAAAATCGGATAATGCAGTATTACATGAATAATCAGAGGCCAGATATTGATGGAAGGAAAATACAGTGTTCAATATGATCTTGAAATCTGCTTATTGACAGCACAAATAAGTGAGAATAACTATTTTTTAATTTCGTCTCTTCTTGTAGCGGCTGGTAACTAGCACCAACGTTCTCCACTTGGCTCTGTAGCTGCGAGGAATGGCTATGGAAGATCCTGACAAGACTGAAGTGGTACTGCTGGCCTGTGGGTCCTTCAACCCCATCACCAACATGCATCTAAGGCTGTTTGAGCTGGCTAAGGACTACTTTCATGAAACAGGTAGGATGGTAATTTATATCACTCAAAACAGCTCTGATAACTAGACACTTAAATGTTAAGGTGAATATTTTGTGTATACGAATGCCTGTTTGACACTGACAGATATTTTTGGAAATTCTAATTAGATATTGAAGCTAGAATGTCTGTAGGTATCATACAAAATCACGTAGGGCCAATACATGAGAGAATAGTCTTACATATGTGTTATTTATTACTAATTTTAATGAGCTAAAGCATGAGTTTTATAGTTTATAGAAATATATCTTTCTAATATATCTCACTAAATCTTTAAATGTGCTGCTTTGCGCAATGGCAGAAGCGTACCGTACTTTTCCACTGGGCTGGCTATCAGAGCTGGCATTGGTGTTCTTAGAGATTGCAGTGAATAATGGTTACGTAATAATTTTAACACAATACAGTGGAAGTAACATCTGCTCAACCCCTTTTCATGTTCTTGTGCAATGTGTTTTTCCACAGGAAAATACAAAGTAATCAAAGGAATCATTTCACCAGTAGGTGATGCGTATAAGAAGAAGGGTCTGATCAGTGCGACTCACCGAGTAACTATGGCAAAATTAGCTACAAAAAACTCGGATTGGGTGGAAGTTGATGATTGGGAAAGCAGCCAGAGTGAGTGGTTGGAAACACTAAAAGTTTTAAGGTATTCTTCAGCCAAACCCTAAAAAGTCTCAATAATCTATAAAAGGATAAGGAATAGTGTTAGTTCTAACAAGTTAGAATAATAGCAGGCTAATCTCAAATCATATGAATAGACTCAGCGAAGTCTATTCCATTTATATAAGCATTGTAAATGAAAGATTGCACCATTAGTCCTAAACGTACAAAAAATGAGCCTGTGAATAATTTTTAAGATATATTGTTTCTTAGGCTTTATTCAGTTTTTGTGCTGAAAAGGCACTCCTGAGGAAGGACAAGAGACTAGAATAGGTTAGACACATGCTACACCAACTTCCCTCATTTGACTCTGATTGTGCTATGCTGCCCATTTGTGTATTTCAGGGCTGGCATGAGAATTGTCTGAAGGAGTATCTTTTTTTTTAAAGTTATAAGTTTTTTACTCTTTCAGTCACTGCTACTTCACTGAGGTTCTTCTTTTTAAGATGGATTTTTATTAAAAAAGAAAAAAAACAATCTTGTTGCTTTGAAATCTTTGCACTTTGACAATTTTATGACTCAGTTCTCAAAAGTCCCTGTTCCAGCAGATCAATTCTTGGATGGATTGTCTAGGAAAGTACTGCAGGAGAAGGTGGTGAAAGATTATGTAGTAGGCCATACTCTTCCCTATATTCTCCTACATCTTTAAAATACCTAAAATACATCTGTTTTACAGGTACCATCATCAAAAGCTCTTATCTCCTGATGCCACTAATAGTCTGCAGAATGCTATACCTTTAACAAAGCCAGGACGGAAGAGGAAACAGGAACCAAATAGGCATGATCCAGTTAAAAAGAAAAATCAGAGTCCAGATATAAAAAGTTAAGTCTGTTTGCAAATTAAATGCTTAACAATACTTGCAATTTCAAGGGAATGCTGCTGATGAGTAACTTTTTTTGATGCTAGTTCTTGGTTCTGATTTCACTGAATAAGTTTATTCTCTGAGCTCCCACAGCATAAAGCAGTAGATTTTCTAACAAGACAGCTGTAAGGATAACATACAGAGGACAGACATGAAAAACACTCAAGATAATAGAAATTTGAACTGAAACAGATCTGAGCTATCCATTTTACCTACGGAACTTTGGTATACTGTAGTTACAGCTGGAAATTTTGGATCATATTGTAAATTGCTGGTGGAAGAAAGAACAGGATTAAGTCCTGAAATTCAAAATGTATCTGGGCACAGGATCATTTAAAATTGTAATTTAAAACATACAGCATGTGTAGCTTGGCTTTGTAATTTTCGGTAGCATTTATTTTGCTTACTGCTTTTAGAGCTTAATGTTAGTTCTTTAGCTTAACATGTACAATTATATGTATTCATATAGAATTTGGATGGCCTTGCATAATGACCATCTTAATCCTTTATATTAGCAAATCTTGACTTTTACCTGACTTCTTCCCTTGAACCTCTCCAAATTCCACTGTTTAATTGATAGTGCTGTAAAGTAAATTTATTCAAAGAAGAGACAAACAGCATCAGGCAGGCTTTTTTCATATTGTGTTGACAGGTGTTTTATTACATTTATGACACTGACTACTACCCTGTGACACTGCTGGAAACTGCAAATCTGTAGCACTCTCAATTTTGCTTTCATTACTTTAAGGTGGTTTCTATCCACATGCTTCTCTAGATTCCCTATAGTACGTAGTATGGAAGAGAGCCCCCTGAAGTCAAGTCACACAGTCTGGAGTTTGGTGGGTTTTGGGCATATTTTGTTCCTTTTACATAATCCCATCTGGCCCCTGTCCCGTAAAAGCTAGCTCCTCTTCTGTAACTCTATGGAATGTTACATGAAGTTTTAACAGCATTACAGCATACTTAGCTATTCTGAAATTTTCTCTATATTTTCTTTTACTTTAATTTTCACAGTGTTTTATTCACCCCAAGGCTAAATAAGCACATCAGAGTTTATTTTCCAGTCCTTTTGAACAAAGGGACTCCCATAACCTTTTTTCAGAAAAAATCCTGTATTGAGACTACTAATTATAAATTTTATGCTCTGAATCTTTTTCTATTTAATTCCATTGTCTATCTTAACCAAAGTTACAGAGACTTAGCCTAGAAATTACATGTCCCCATCAAGTTAGTTAAAATCTGGTCACCTAAACCAAGCCCTGTGCCTCACTTGTTTTTCTTTTTAAGGCGTCCCACAGGTTAAACTGCTTTGTGGAAGTGACATGCTGGAATCTTTTGGGATCCCCAATCTGTGGAAGTTGGAGGACATCACTGAAATTGTGAAAAATTATGGCCTTGTATGCATCAGTAGGGCTGGAAGCAGCGTTCAGAAATTCATCTATGAATCTGATATTTTGTGGAGACATAAGAATAACATTCACCTTGTGGAAGAATGGATCACAAATGACATCTCCTCCACCAAGATTAGGAGAGCACTGCGGAGGGGCCAGAGCATTCGTTACCTAGTACCTGATGTAGTTCAAGCATACATAGAAAAAAATAATCTCTATAGTCCAGAAAGTGAAGACAGGAATGCTGGGGTTGTCTTGGCTCCTTTACAGAAACATGCAAGTGATTCCAAGAACTAACAGGCACTATACAATTAACTTACTTTCTGCTATGAAAAAACCTACAGTTCAGTACAGGAAAATGTGTTTTTTGGGGGTTGGCTTTTTGGGTTTGTTTGTTTGTTTGTTTTTTAAGTAAACAGTGGGCTAATTCTGTGGCTTTAGTACATATGTAGTTGCTGTTGAGGTTTGGTGCACTCAATAACTGGACCTACACAATTTTTTTTAAACCCATCAATAACATTTTCACATTTAAACATTTTTTCACAGTGCAGTGAACTAAGCACAAGAATTCACACTTGCATGTGAGAATTAACAAACAAAAAAAATGAAAATGTTATGATTTGTTTTAACTCAGACTGCTCTGACTGCTATTTATAAAATACCAACACAAATATTTTTACTAACTTATAGTGTCTTAACAGACAAAGCCATTTAATTTCAAAATGGTCCACTTACTGATCATAAATCTACATAACTCATTTTTTAAAGAATTGCCAACATGTGGTGCATTTCAAAGAAATTATTTAGATCTATCCTGAAAAGGAAAAATTTACTCCTGGCTGAAGTGGTGCTAGATATACCATGCTTTGAGTTGCCTGCCTTTCAAATACTTAGGTTTTCATCTGCCATCATGCAGTTTGCTCCCAGAAATGCCTTGTGCTTTACTTTTCCACTCATGTTTCCAGAGATGTACATTAAGTTCTGCACAGTTTCTCGTGGACAGACAGACCTACCTCAGAAACTGGTTTATAGCCATTGATTTAATGGATAGAAATTAATAATAGTATCGTTGCACTGATTCTCAGACAGTTGTCCCTTTATTTCAAATAATAAATGAGCTTTTACATTTGAGCCACATGTATATAGCCAGAATTGTTTTCTGTAACGAGTTGAGAAGAAATGGTAGGATATTAAGACTGTACAAAAGTGAAATGTTTTTCTTTGGAAGAAATCTGGTTTTGAATCTAACAGCATATTGTCTGTATTATGTGAATATAAACTAGAGAGGCACTGTGAACGTCATAGTGATAGAATTCTACCTCCCTTTATTTGCTGTCATCCCATTTGTGTTTGAATTATGTGCCTTATTAAAAATGCCAAGGTTTCCAAGATGCTACCTAATGGGTCAACTTTTTTCATACTATCTCCACAAGATGACTCTGTTCACATTTTTGACATCAACAAATCCAGCAGAATGTAAGACTCTCAGGGCAGGAAGCCTAAATGTTTCTTGTTGGGCAAGCCTAGAACCAGGGACATGTTCCAGGATCATAACTGTGACAGACAGTCATCCCCCTTCCCTGGGCAGGGGATCCCCAAAGAGCTGAGGCAGAGGTGTAGGCCTCCCTAGGAGCTTAGCGGGAGTCTGTAAGCCAGAAGCCAAACACAGACCATCACAGGTGTCCCCAGGGCCAATGAAAATATATTAATATTTTTTTATATGAATAAAACCGAGCAGGGGAGTTAAAACACCATTGGGGAAGACCTGTAACGCGCAGTGGAGCTAGCAAACTTGGAGCCCCACATAAAATTCTGCAATTACAATACACTAGAACATCCATGTTCTACTAGCTCCAGGCTGTAAAGGTGACTGTCTACAGAGAATTGCCAATGAGATTACTGTAATAAAATCAAGTCACAACTTAGAAGTGCATCTGTAACTGCACTGTGACAAAGAGTATCAAGGATTCTTATTTTTTTTTGTTGGTGATTCCTACATCAAATGTGCTCAGTCTGCCATTTTTTCCCCTAGAGCTCAGGCAAGCTTACATGTTCCTTTGATAATGAGGCTTTATCATCATTTATCATCAATAGTAATAAAGGTACCAAAGCGAAGAATAATTTATACCCCCTGTGACACTTTAGCAATCAAACTGCCATAACTGATTGAAGATAACTATTACTGATGGACAAGATCTACTTTTCTTTTTTGCTCGCTGTCTGTCTTTATGACTGACAAGAATAGAGGGCAAGCAAGATTTATTTTCAGGGCTCAAGTCAATCAGTGTGCTTCTGAATAAACAAGAGCCGATCTTTCTAATGGGAAAGCACCCTATTTATGTGGCCACCTTTCAGAGTAAAACTGCACTTTAAGTCTAGGTTTATTCTTCTAAATAATGATGCTGGTGTGTGTTGGTGCGCTTTGTGTAAATTCTAGAGAAACTACAAAGTCAATAGGATGTTTTATAAAGGTTCGGTCTGTTATATTTCACTGGGTTTTAATGCAGTTATGTGTGATGGGTCTTTCAATAAAATCAATTGCATGTAATATGCTAATTTTAGTCATCTTGTTATTAACCAAATCTGATGTCTGATGACTGTGTGATTTTTAAGTAGGTAGAATGATGTCAGTACAAAACAGAACATTGTTCAAAAATTACACTGAATATGGATCTTTTGTTTTACTAGAGGGATCCAGAAACCCGCCTGTTACAACACTAGAAGTAACCACACACTGACAATCTACTGTCCCAATCAATAATAAATATCAGCATCACAGTCAGTGATGTGGCCTATTCAAAAATGTTAGACAGGTATAACTTTCAAGAGTGGACGACATCTAGAAGAGAATCTATATACTTGAAAATGTAAGGTTTGTGAATAATGTAGTTCACTAACTTCTTTATAGAAGAGCTAAAATGCATTCAGAGATGTTCTACAAATAAAAGTTAGGCTTTTTTTTACATCACTGCATTTGGTTCTGCTCTATTAAGAGAACACAGGGCCCCTACAGCACACGTGTAATTCAGATTCAAAATATATCATAAATACAGCAACAGCATCAGAAATCACTTTATCTACCTCTGTAATGAGGCCACATCTTTAATGGAATGTGTTAGATGCGCAATGCTGCACAGCAATTAAGATGGAAATGGAAAAAATTATTTCCACAAAAAGGAATTTGTAAGGGAGAAAGGAACCATCATAGGATGTGGCCAGGGCATTCAGCAGTTCTTACAAAAAGGTCCATAGATGATTCCTTGGCTGAGCCTTGAAATAGTAACCCTAGTGCTCTTTTGTAAGTCTTAGTTTGAGATCAAGTACCAATTTACAGAAAGAAGCACCACATCCCAGACAATCTGCATAATCTTAGTTTTAAGTTAAAATGTTATATCCAGGCTTTTACACAGAACTTATCCAAGTACTGGCTCCTCTTTACTTGGAAGAGTTAGTAATATTGCAACAGTGCTTTACTACCATAGCCTCGTAATAACAAATTATGGGTGAAATGTTACTATTTGAGTCCAGGGGAAACAATTTGCATTTCTCTGTGCCATTCCCAGTTTAGCATAGGATAGAGAACAATATCCATCTGCAAACAGGAAACAAGCTTTGACGTCCTAATTTCCTACTTGCATGATTCTATGAGTCATATAGGTCAAACTGTCAGCTCAAAAAATGTAGCTAAAGTTCAGAGAAAATTAATTTTCTCTGCAAAATATTATCTTTTTATTCATCCTAACCAGCCTAAAATAGATAACTGTAGTAGCTATAGGTGAGTTTCCTCGTTCAAGATTCAGAATACCACATTCCCTTTTTACCATGGTAGAAACACAGTTAAGATTTCCCTTGCCCATCAATTTTGGGTTTTTCTTCATTGGGGTACTCATTACTGTCCCATCTGACCACTTAAAATGTAGGATTAAGCTAATGCTCAAAACATACGTGTGACTTTGGGAATGATTGTTTTCCCCCTTTTACCAATGAGGAATCTGAGGTACAAAGTTATCTAGCTCTCCTATATTTAGCAATTCTAGAGTGCCTAGTTGTTCAGGATTATTAAATTTGTATTCCTTACTTGGTAAATTGTAACAATAAGGCATACAGTTTGCAAAAAGTAACCACAGATGGAGGAACTGCACCAGATTGGAGAATTATGTATTTTCTAAAGGAAATAAAATCTCTCTTCCAAAATCTTTATATATCTTTTCCCTTTGAAGTCAAGCATTCTTCATTCACTTTTCAAAACACATTGATGGGTCATCATTAATGAATGAAAGTGAAATCAGTGAAAGAAAGAGATTTCTTTCACTTCTTTGCTGAAGATATAGTCCAACACTGCAGCTTACCTGCTGCATCCTGTGCTCTACTCCCGATATGCTCTGCCACAATGTATAGCATCTAATAAAGCATCAGTGGGAATAATTTCTGTATCATCTCTCCCTTACTGTATGTGTCAAGAATAAAAAGCAAAGGGGGGAGCTACATCTTCTATATACACGAGAATACTTTTATTATTATTATTATTATTACTGGCTGTTTTTAGGAGTTGAAAGTAGATTACAAGAACAGGTATTCGTCCTCTTTCCCATCTAGGAAAACTGATAAATACAGAGCCGCTGAACTGGGAACAGAGCTCAGGCCTCTGGATCTGCTCTCTCATGCCTAACTGTTAGACAAACTTTCTGGTTGGTAAGGCATCTGAAAAAATAAATAATTTTGTACATGTATGTTCATTTAACTAGGATACAACTAACAGCATTAAAGACACCAGAACACAAACAGGTAAGCTGTGGCACAGTAGAGCTATGTTGAGAGTCACATCAGGGAATAACATATACGAACAAGATTTGTCTTTCACTTTTCTGTTATAACCACTAGACAATAATGCTGCCAGCTATTCACTCCAGACATAAACTAGCAAGATAAAATACTTATCTCTATTACTGTGTCATAGGTACTGCTTTAACATTTGCTGATACAATACCATCCACAGTTTAACATTCATTCCCTGTCTGTTCAAAGACAGCATGTATTTACAGTGGGTAGATCACCTTTTCAACAAATACATAGATTTCAGATCATAAAGCCGCAGATCTCATATACATACAGGGAATTTTAGTAATGACAAAATCTGTCCACAATTCCCTTTAAAGTACACAAGATGGACACAAAAAGTTTAAACCAGTTTTTGGTTTGCATTGCGACTCTTGAGCTATTAACATTTGCTCCACACACAGATTTCAGAAACTGTGAACTTTTCCCTCCAATGCAGCTGAAGCTGATCTACAAATACCCTCCCACCTATTGGCCCAGCAATAGCACCCTTCCCCTCCATCAGAAAGGCTCTGGGGTGTAATCCCACCCACAGTCTTCCTTATATAAGGTCTGGTCGGAAAACAGCTACTTCATTTTTGCTTTTTGGTCAGAGGGTGACTGTAACTTCTTTCCACAGTCTGGCAATGCCTGTGGATTTCAGTGGAACCTGGAATCTTGTCAGCAATGACAACTTTGAAGGTTATATGGTGGCCTTAGGTAGGTGAAAATACTTGAATCTATCCTTCTTCCCTTCCCTCATAAGGGTCCTCCTGAATTTTAAAAGTCTGAGTTCTTCTACAGCCTAGGTATTGCTGAAGTTTTTTTCTCTAAAAAATTATGGAAGGATCTTTGTTTATTGATAAACAGATGGCATTAATTATACTTTAGCCTATCGCCTTGCAGCTTTCAGGAATTTCTCAGGCTAGTACTTGTAGAAAGTAGAGTTGTTTTTATAGTTTTCATCAGAGACAGGGAGACTTTGCGCTGTCCACTCAATTTCTGTTGCTTTTTGAGCACAAACTTACAGAACTTATGTCTAGGGTTAATTAAATGTTAAGTAACAAAAAAAAGTGCCTGGGTATTTGCCACTTCTAGGTAGTTGTTTAGCTTAGTGTCATTTATCTTTAAACAGCTTACAAAATACTTCTCTCACTGCTGTGATCTGTTGGTAAGTCTCTCTAACTGTCCCTCTTTTGGAGTGCTTGAAGGTAGCCTCTTACTTTGCTCAGATCTTTTATAGAGAGAGATTAACTGTGCTTCAATGGGGAACTAAGGAAGTTCTCAGTTCTTCATTAGCTTTCTTGTGTCATTAGCTTTCTTTTACAAAGTTCATTACAGACTGACAGCAGGAAACCTTGTGCACTGCCTTCTCTTCTCCCTGCCTCTCCCAACCCTTTCTGTCTTTTTGACTTGTGTAAGCTGATGACCTGCAGCGTCCCTTGTTGGTTGTTCTATACACAACTAGAATGAAATCTGTTCTCTGGCTGTATCTATGCTGGTTGACCTAGTTACACTGTCTAGCTGGTATCTTTAACATGGTGAAAGAACTCTTCTCTGTTTCTAATACTGCTGTGTTATCAATTAGAAAAAAAGGAAAGGGTGCTCTTATAATGAGGATTTATTCCCCAGTTTGAATACCAAGTAATACGCTCTTAATGTGTTAGTGTCTTCAAATGGAACAGAGATTTTTGTCTGTTCCTTAATATTAAACATTGTCCAGCTAATTAAAGGGCTTTTTAAATGAAACTTAACTACCAATCTTGTGAAAAATGCCATTTGTTTTCAGCATGTAATTGGGGGAACTTACTTAAAAGTAAAGGTGAAGAATCCTGTTGATGATTTACAACCTATCTTTAATTACTTCTGCTTGGTTGCTGGTATAGTGAACAAAACAAGGACTGAAATCGATATTGTAGAGCTAGAATGAAAAACTTTTCTGCCAGGGTAAGTAGAGGGAGGAAGCTAGTATCTGATCAGCTGAGTAACTAGAGTGTTATGGATAACAACATGGCTATTCCAAGCCTAGCCCTTCCTTTAATTTAATATCTACCTCTGAAGAGCAGATTTATAAATAGTTTGTATTAATACAGTCTTATAACAATGTTAAGGGTTAATGGGTTTGGCTGCTGCTAGTACTGAATTCAAACCCCTCTATGCTACAATAAACTGATAACCATGTAAAAACATGACTGACAGATTCTGGCACTTCTGTAATGCATACAGTAATGAAGTCCCACTTCAAACACAGACTGCATAATGAGCCATATGGTTCAACACATGGTAGCTGAACACACCCTGTCAAGAAGATCACAACCTCAGCCTGTATAAATGGGGAAACTTCGAGTGGTCATATGAAATAACACTTTTAATCTAGGTGAAGAAAACAATTAAATTGATTAATATGCAGCCCCCCATTTTACCCATCCCCTTTCTAAAAACCCAACTCTGAGCATGCTATTGGGATGCAATGTAATTCAGTTGCTTGTCAAGTAGACAGCCTGTTCCTCTAAAGAAACAAACATTCACTAGAGAAATAGAAAAGAATTCTAGAAGTGCTACTTTAAGCTTAGTATTGCCAAGAACATCAGGATTCTTTTAAAGGTGACTGATCATTACAGACAACCAGGAAATCTTTTGACAAGTGTGATGTTTTCTAGTCGCGCTTAAAAAGTGTCAATAGCAAGGGGCATGTCCTGAAAACAAGCATGAGTAATTCATTTTAGGACTGTCCTTCATTTTACCCTATTTAGGGTATAGCGTGCAAAGAATTCTTGTTAATTCACTTAATGCCTTTCCTCTAACAAAGGATGAGAACAGGCATTAACTG
This sequence comes from Chroicocephalus ridibundus, assembly GCF_963924245.1. Lineage (NCBI taxonomy): Eukaryota > Metazoa > Chordata > Aves > Charadriiformes > Laridae > Chroicocephalus > Chroicocephalus ridibundus. The sequence goes on along the minus strand of NC_086299.1, from coordinate 6,594,312 downwards.
TTCCCTCTAGCTAAGCAGAGGGTAAGTCTGAGACCAAGCTTGCGGTGTCTGTGTCTGGGGAAAACAACTCTTCCCCACTCCCAAAAGGACTCTTCTGACTCAAAGTCCTATAAATCTTGTATAGGAATTGTGCAACGGTTGAGTAACTGGTTTCCAAAGAGTAAAATGTACAAGATCAGGACTTGATCTATGTAACACACACCACCACCCCCCAACAACAAAACCTTGCATAGCAGTAAAGTCAAACTATCTAAGAAATGCTTCTATTAGTAATAAAGGTAAGACCTGGCTGTCAAAATGGCTGGTGACGAATACAACTCTGACGTTTTTTTCTCCTGTTGAAGGTATTGACTTTGCAACACGCAAGATAGCAAAAATGCTGAAGCCTCAGAAAGTGATCAAACAAGATGGTGATTCATTTTATATCCATACCACTAGCACATTCAGAGATTATTTGCTCGAATTCAAAATTGGGGAAGAGTTTGAAGAAGATAATAAAGGCTTGGATAACAGAAAATGCAAGGTAAGACTTGAATATATAAAATCAAGAGGTCATGACAAAATTAAGATGCCATGATCAATCCAGCTACTTGAGCTGAAATTGTTTCAAGAATAGTATTTGTAATGCAATGCAGAGGTAGGAGCCTGAGTTACAGACAAGGAGTTTCACTTTCGGGGGGGGGGGGGAGACATTGTCTACAAGTATATTGCAGAACTGAGACAAAGACATACAAAACCATTTTTATTTCCTCTTCCACAGAGCCTAGTTACCTGGGAAAATGACAAACTTGTCTGTGTCCAGAATGGTGAGAAGAAGAACAGGGGGTGGACTCACTGGCTTGAAGGAGATGACCTGCACCTGGTATTTACTTCAGATTTCTATTAATTCTATCTCTGAAAAAATATACATCTATAATGTGGTCATGGTACGCACAAGTCTTCTACCTTTGCAGTATTTATAATGGGTGATACATGGTGAGCACATTCTGCTTTCCTTTTAGTTTAGCTGGAACAACTTCATTGTTTCACTGTCTTGTATAGTTAAATTCAGAATGTTAAGCATAATTTATTAGCATGGCAGCAGAGTGGTGGTCAGTACTCATGGCAAAGGATCTATGTTCACTTTTAGAAGCAGTTCCTTTGATCTAGACTTTTGTTTGTGTGTTTGGTTTTTTTTGGTAGGAGCTTCGTTGTGAGAATCAAGTATGTAAACAGGTCTTCAAGAGAGCTTGAACTGGTTCCTACAAGCAAAGACAGCTATATACAGGAGACTATGCATCCTCATGTCCAGCGATGGCTGTACGGACAAGAACTGATTCCTTGTACCCATTAACCTAAATGTTCTGATGTTTCTGGCTCAGGAAATAAGTCTGTAGTTGCCAGTGTTAAAGATCTGATTTTTGCTAATAAATGCCCAAAACCAAACCAATCTCAAGTACTTGACTTCTGAATGTGTTTTTTGGAAGGGATAAAAAATAACCCAAAACATAAGCGATATGGCTTGGGTCTCTAGTTAACTAACAGTCTAAATGAAAACAAGAAAACCTGCCTATTCTAAAGGGGTATGCTGACATGAAACAAAATGGAGGGGGAATGATGGTAGGGAAGTGAAGATAACAACAAAGGATACATATTTATTATTCAAAATGCTTCTCTTTAATATGCAGAGTAGTAGTTAACTCCGCTTGCTTGTATCTTATATGTGTAATGTAAGGTCCTATATTGTGCCATAGCTGCTTTGTTCTCAAAATAATAAAGTTCAGCTTACCAGAGGAAACCAGCCTGTGACCAAATTCCAGAACAAGGAAGACAGGTCTTGAGTAATCCATTGTAGATTCCAGTCTGCAAAATAATTGAACTCTATAAGCACATATACAGAGTGAAAACAACGCTGCTTTAGTTAAGATTTATTTATATACTTCTGTTCAATTAGGTTAAATGTTTTTCTTTTTCACCTTGTGTAATGTTGCAAGGAGAAGTAGGTTTTATTCTGCTTTGAATAAACACATGTAAGTGGTCAAGTCAACTTGGTAGCTACATGTGAAATGAGTTGCTGCGTATTGTTGGTAACATTTTGGGGATCTTATTGCTAGTGGAAAGAGAAAAAAGTTTGATTAAATCTAGCTTAAGTTTAGTAATTTAACTACTTTCTATGAAAAAAAGATAAAAAATCTGAAGTAATTCCTGACATTTTAAAACATAAATAACACATGAACAACATCATAAAACATAAATAACACCACCTTTTTGATACTTCTTGGCAGTTCAGAGGCAGACAAAATCTGTTGAAGCTTGGAGGGCTTTTTGTTGGATTGGACACCCCCTCCTGCCCCAGTTACTAAAGGCCTATGTAAATTTAAGCTAGTTTCCAAAATATTACAAAAACAACTGGTTTTCCTTATACAGTTAGGGAAATGTGGGTAATAAAATGCCAGGTGTTTATTCTATGAATCCTGACAGTGCCTTCCTTCTGGAACTGAGTATTTTTCATTTATCTGAAAACAAAATTACTGTTATTATGTTATTCTAATATAAATAACAAATTCGTGCAGCAAACCTACTCTGTTACATCAGCAATATGCAGTAACAGCCACGCAGACCTCGCTATTCCACTAGATGGCATCTTTGGAATGTATTACATCTCTATTTCAATTGTAGAGGTTCCTAACAGCAGTATTTTAAGTGTTAAATATTGCAGATACTCAAACCCCACAGCTTTTAAGCTGTGCACTCCAATAAGATATGCATGAGAAGCAATATGGCAAGACAATGATGACCTGGAGAACTCTGTTAGTAAAAAGAGGGCCTCCAAGTAGAAAGAAATAAGAAAAATGCAATCTTAGAAACCTGTATGACTAGAAGTGTAATAATTGATTAGTAAGGCTGCTATTAGGAAAGTCCTTACTGTTAGAAATATAGAAGAGTTATTATGAACAGTGATATTACTTTTCTTATTGCTACCTTCCTACTTTAAATTGCTGATCTGAAAGCAGGTAATGTATAAAACTTGCTTGAGGATGCTTTGGAGATCTTGACAATGACAGAAGCTGCTACAGTGACAAAACTGCTTATCGTAATTTTGTTTATGTGCTAATCAATTCATGTGCTTTCACAAACTATAAATTAAACATATTTAAATGCAAGGTGAAAAAAGAAAGGGAGTAGTCACATGTTCTGGAAGTGGTGTGTGTGTGGGGAGAAGACATTAAGATAGCCTTTGTCAAGAAGATATGTACTTGAACTATAAATCTGAAAGACAAGAACAAAACTCAGAGAAGCACTTGAACCATTTTATTCAAAGGTGTTTTAGATCACTTCATTTATCTTACACTATTGCTTTGATGGTGAAACTTTTTCATCAACAAACCTGTGATTTTTTTTAGTGCAACTGCTGACCATGTGTATTATAATGCCAGCTGCATGAGAAAGTACTTCACAGATAGGTGAACAAAAATATGTTGCCTTCTGGATTCTATAATCAAAATAGACAATGGAAAACCAAAAGAACAGCCAAGATTCAGTCTCTAAAACACTTTTTCTAATGATAATATGAAAAAAAATAGTTATACAAAATGTTTAATGTAAAGAGTCACATCATTGAATGTAGTTTGCTATTGTTGTTTCTAAAAGTTGGTCCTTGTGGCAGACTTATACAGAATACTTTTAAACAGAGCACATAACTCTCTTCCCTGACATCAGAAATATCTTTAAGGTTACTAACTTTTAATCAAAAGCTTTTAAGACATAAATTTTTGTTAAGTCCCCTAATAATTTTCTTGCTTACTATTCTGTGCAATGACTATATAATATGGAATAAACTAACAGTTTAGCATCAGAACAAACCAGAAAGTGAAATCATGTAAAAGCCTGTGATCTGGATTATGGCCCCAACTCTATGGGGAAAAAAAACCCACACCACCACCACAATGAAACATAATCCCAAGAAGACAAAGAAACACAAAATGAAGCATAATCTAAAAATCAAAGGTAACAATGTGCGTATGTTCTACAAAAAGACCAGCAATATATACATATTATGATCCACTTACTTACAAAATAATTTGTTTCCCATTCTAGGCACGTTGGTTAAGTTATCAAGAACGTTGGTTTTGTTCAAACACCTTTAAGTCACTAGAGTATGTTAAGGAAGATGGATACTGAAACACAAGACCAAACATTGTATCTGCCTCATATATGCTAAAAAAAAATCTGTTCAATTTCATTTATAATTATTTGCAGTGATTATGGAAGTCTTAATTCTGTCCTTTGTTCATATAGACCAGTTTGCTTCCATCTTAAGAACATCTTGTTGTCCTCCTTTTATGGGATTCTTTCACTCACTGAGTCAAACCAGGCTGCACTGCGCATAGCTGTGTTACGATCTTATTATTAGTGACTGTTCATCCCGGGGCAAAAATCTGCTGATGCAATTCCCATTTTTTTGTCCTCTTCCAAAAGAGTAACTTCTCAAAATCCTTCTTTTTCACCTACGTGTACTATAACTGATTATAGCTGGAAGTGAACATCCAATTCACTTAAAGTCAACACAGACCCTAGCTGGTTTGTTCCCCAGCTGGGAGTTTGAGGGAAAAAAAAAGAGGAGGACAAGATGGATTTTTCACAAAAATATAATTTTGTGGTACAATGAAAGAACTAGGGGCAGAAAAGCTTGTGTTTTTACACAAGAAACGAAAAAAATACTTCAGGCTTAAACTATGCTTAGAAAGGGCTAAGGCCCGGTACTCACTGGGTCTTGGTGCTTGCTTTTTCCCTTGGGGTGTTACACAGATTGTAGTAATTAGACAAAAAGCCTATAGTATCTCGATCACTCGTCACTGAGACGCGGGCTAACACCTTAAAGGAGCGCAACACGCACGGATCCGGTGAAACGGGAAGATTTCAGTAGCCTGACCCCAGCTTGGAGCCCGCCGTTTATACCTGAGGGGCTGCTCCGGCCTCCGGGCAAGCGGCGACGCCTCTGCCGTCGGCCGCAGCTCCCTCCTTCCCGCCCTTCTATCACCCCTCGCTGATGAGCTCCCCTCAACGCTTCCCTCACTGCCCCGCTCTCCTCAGCGCCCCCCTCAGAGCCCCCGTCAGCGCCCGCTCCCGCCCCTCACGGCCGCCTCCCCTCAGCACCGCCCTCGCCCCTGTTGCCATGGCGCGCGCGGGCCGCCCCTCCCGCCCCGCCACGACGTGCCGCCGGGGCCCCGCCCCTCCCCGCCTCCCCGCCGCTCACCATTGGCCGACGCCGGGTGGGGGCCCGGCATGCCCGCTTCCCTCCGCGGCGCCGGGCGGCCTCACGTGATCCCGCCCCAAGATGGCCGCCGCCGCCCTCTTGTTTTGATGAATAATCTCTGCGCGGGGCAGGGGCCGCGGCGCGGGCGCGGGCACGGGCCGGGGCGGGGGCCGGGGCCGTGGGCGGGCTGGGGCAACCGGCGGGGTGGCTCCCCCTGGGGTGCGGCGGCAGCTGAGGCGCGGGCGGGCAAGGGGCTGCGGGGAACGGGCCGGGGGCGGCGGCGGGGCCGGCTGCCGGCGGGCGAGGCGCGGCGCGGCCGCCCCGGAGATGCCCTTGTGAGGCGGCCCGGGGAGGGGGGTGTCTGAGGCGACAGGAAAGCGCTTCCTCGGAGCTGCCCCTCGGCGGGGCAGAGGAAAGCGCCCTACCTCCGTTCACCATTAAGAGGAAGGCGATGGAGGAGCTGAGCGCGGATGAGGTGAGTCGGCGGGGCCGGGGCCTGAGGGGGCGGCCGGTCCCCGCGGGGAGAGGGCGCCGGGCTGTGCCGGGCCCTTCTCCTCACCGGAGGGGGGTCGCTGAGGCGCTGGGCCTTTGCCCGGTGTCTGCGCTGGGTGTTTTTCGTGCTGTCCCTGAGCTGCCGCCCCCCGGCCGGTTGGTGGGGTTGAATTTTTTCTCCTGGTTAATTGTTCGTTCTCTGTTTCCATCTGCCAGGTAGTCTTTATCTGGAGGACGTTTCCTTTCTGTGTGCAACGCTAGGCGGTTTATATGTTCCCTGAGAGTGATTTTTTTTAAAAAACAACCAACGTGCTTTTTAACATAGTAAACCACTTAAAATCTTGCTTCCTCAGATTCTTGGCTGAGAGGCAAGGGGGATGTATGTGTGGTCTTATATTTAATATAATTTCTTCTTGAAACACTTTGAAATAGGCTTGCCAGTTTTCCAATGCTTCCTTTGATTTACTTTTTAAAAATTTATTATTCAATCTCTTGTTCTTTCACTTAAGAGTTATACATGTTATGATTCTATTCCTTGCCCATGGCAGGGTGTTGAAACTAGATGATTTTTAAGGTCCCTTCCAACGTAAACCATTCTATGATTACATTGTGACTGACAAACATCTGACATGGAATAATGTGAACTGTTTCTCGTTTTTGGTTTTTGTTTTTGGTGTTTTTTTTTTTTTTAATATAAACTGAGGTGTTATGTTTTGCCCGTATATTGGAGGACTCTCAAATGAATTCTGTTGTGGTACTGATCAGGATATAGGGAGTTTCCCACTGTCCCAGTGTAATGCCCAGATCATGTACAACTTTAAATGTTCCCTCATCTCTTTAATATTTTGTTATTAAAGCATACTGTGTACATATAAAGTGTACTGTAGTGAGCCAGCTGCAGCATAGGCTCATTGCTGTACTTATACTCCAGGGAGGATCAAAAGAAGTTATTTTTGTTCTGTGCCATATCTTATGGCGGGATTGTAGAGCAAGGTGGCTGCGGTTGTCACTCAGATTTGTATTCCAAAAAGATAAGATGTTTTTGATAACGCTGTATATCATGATTTAGCAATCCCACTATGTTGCAGCAGGAACTAGGAGGAAATACTTCATGCTATTTACTTGATGCAGGTCCTTATACTCTGAGTAAGTGTTGAGAAAAGGAGTACAATTCCCGTGTTGAGGACAGTGGGACAGGACACCGGTGGTGTAATTCCTACTGCGAAAAGGGATCTCTAATTTTATAGGTGTATTTCATGAGTACTTTGTTTACATGCAGGTCTTCTAATTGTTAAACTGCATCTGATTATGAGGTGTTTTATGATTAATTTCAGGATTATTTAACCTCTGTAAGCTTGTTTGTGTCACTGCTTCAGCAAATTACTGACATCATCAAAACCACTGCATCGTGGAACTGAGACTGCAGAAAATGAGTTCTCCAGCAGGGACTCATGTACATTTTCTGGCAAAATGTTTGTCTTGAGTGACTCAAGTTTTTCCCTGTCTTTCTATTACAGGTCTGGTAGGACCAAAGCTGACTGGTCTTTAAGGTGATTGCTTGAGACAAACTTAAACTTATATCATTTGAAGAGAGTCACACTGTCACTTCTTATTTTTAATGGACTCCTCATCAAAAAGTCAGAGCCAAGTCTATTGTAATATTTCTCCACTTCTTCACTTTACTGTTACTTGGCACAGTGGACCCTGGGTCAGAGGTGAACTATATGGAAAAATAGCCTTCTGAAATATGTGACTTCTGTCCAATTCAAACTTCTTATCTGGTGGTGACTGAAGGCAAAAAAAGCACTTAACTAAAGTTGGAATTAGTTGCAAGCCTCTTGTAGATTAGGTTATCTTCTTGCATAGAACCGTAATTAAGTATAACAATAACAGATGCAATTGATAATGGCTTTGGGATTATAGGATATGTTTTAGCTTCAATAAGATATTTTCCACTGTGGTCAACAGTGTCTGTCACTGAAGTTTTCTCAGTGTTTACTTTGTTAAAGCACTGGAAGTTGTCATTCACTACAGACCAGACTAAAATCTTTAGGAGGGGAGAAAATTCCTTTTTAGTGTGCGAATTTTAGCACGATGGATAGCACAAGATGTGAATAGGGACTGCATAGGAAAAAAAAAAACCAAGCCAAATGTGGCAAAAAGGGAGAAAGAATGACGTGAACTTAGCATCTTCTAACATTTACATGATTTTTGAGTAGTTGAGTTGTGTTTTCTGAGCATAAAACATGACCAGTGTCACCAGAAAATGAAGTATTTCTTAAACCAATTTAACATGCTCTAAGGAATACAAGAAAAATAAAGCTATCCATTCAAATTACCTTTTATTGTACAGGTTTGGAACTCTTCTATGATTGTGGTAGAATGCAAAATTCCCTTAGTCTCACTAAGCAGTTGCCACTAAAGCAGGTGTTGTTACAGAATTTTTTTTTAACTGAGAGTGTGAGCCTGAGGGGCCAGTCTTCCTGGTCATATCTCTATTGGTCTGCTGCAAAATTAAATTATCAATTAACCATCTTTAAACAGGGTGGTATTTTTACATTGTTTGGTTTAGTGTGTCCAGCTAACAGGTTTTAAGAAGTCCAGTAAGATCAAAAATGTATTTCTGAAAATTACTATTCAAAGACATAGTCCAGATGTGTCCAGCGAAAACTGTACTAATTAAAAAACAACGTGCTTTTTGCTTTTTCCATTCAACCCATTAGGGTTTTTTATTTACATTTTAAACTGTATATTATGGAGTTGTGCTTTGTAGGGAAGATAGACATTGTTTGTTCCCTAGCCTTTGTAATAATTAGTACCAAATAACTTGTCACTGTTAGGTAATGTAATGACACATAACAGCTTTGCCATATGTCACTATGGCAAGTACTTAGCTGACATCAAGGGCTGGGTATTATTGAGGTACCCTAAACTTTGCTAAGAAAATATTTAAAAAAAACCCCAGCTATGTGTTTTTCTTCATGCTAATTTGGAGACTCATTCAGTCTGAAATGAGAAGAGGTCACTTTGAATTCCTGCAATTTGAACATACGATATCTGTGTTACGGGAAGGAGACAGGTTGGGGCCTCGTGACTGCGTGAACAAGCTACGTCTTCTGAGTCCCCATGTTGTGCTCATCTTCCATAGTAAAGCCCATCTTCCCTCCTCTTGATGCCCTTTAGTCTTAAGGGAAGGGAATTAACTGGATAGAATGAGTGCCGTTTTATGCTGTATTCTCAGACTTCTCTTTCTGCCTGCACGTTGGCCTTTCTAGCATAATATCTTTGCTTCTCCCCTTTTTTTTCTGTCTTACTTAAAGCTTCCTTATCTTCAGATCAGATTTCTGTGATAACTTTATGTAAATGTAGAGGAATATGACAACTTGGGGTATCTAGAACCAAATCTGGTCATTTAACAATTGCTTAATGTACCCTCAGTTGTGAAAGCTGTCTCTTTCGCTGGAAAAAATATTTTAATGTTAGTTTGTTCAGCAGTGATGAAGATAAGTATATTTTGCCTATCATCCTTAAAGGGACAGGGAAAAATCTTGCACTAGTTTTAATTGCAATATCTTATCGAAAAGGAACTTGGTGTCTACGCAGATTTCCTTGTTCCATGCCCTTTTCTGAATTTTTTTTCAGGGCAGGTTACAGTCTGGCGGATTGGTCCATAGGAGAGATGGGTGGTTGATGGACTAAGAATGACAAATACGAGGCAGAAGGTTCATCTTGGTGTCCTCCTGTTTCAACAGTGATGATTGTGGCTGGTTTTGATGTAGCTTTGGCATTGATCTAGCCGAGCACTGTAGGTGAAGGAATGCTGGGTGGCAGAAGTGTGACCTCAATTATCTGCTTGAAACTGGGAGAAGAGGAAGAGAGGTTTTGTGCAAATCATACCTTGTGAGGGATATGACCTTGTTTGAGTAATCAACATTTGACTGTATTTGAGAATAAGTTGATACGTATGTTGATTATTATCTATGTCTTTTTCTCCTTACGTATTTCCTTCCTAACATCAGATGTGGAACTAGCTAGCAAGAATGAATATGAACAGTTATGGAAAAGTTTCACATCACACTTATTTTTTTCTTTTTCCATAATTAATCTTCATCTTTCTCTCTCAGCCACTTCTGCATATATGGGCTATTTGCGTGTGTGTCTGTATTTTTTTTTTTCCTCCGTTCCTCCCTACCATTCCCTTATCTGAAAAACATGGTTATAGATCAGTTGAATGGTAAGGAAACAGCTTTTAAAACTTTAATTCAACACGCTAATTCAAAGAGACTTCAATTCAGCTAGGTTGTTTTACTGATAATATTTTTGGTACAGCTTTATGAGCTATGAACATTTCATTTGGATTCAGCAATAGGGAAAATGGACATGGGGACACGTAGCTGATATTTTCTCACGTATGCCTCTGAGGGGTGAGATAGTTCTGTAGTTTTCAGATAAACAACGGAAAATTTATGATTATAAGATACAAGCGGAGAAAAACTAAGATTTTTTTTTTTTTTTTTAAAAAACCCTTTAACTTAGAGACCCTAATTTGTACAGCTGCTACTTACGGCAAAGCTAAACAATTTATCTATGCAAAAGCTCCCTTATTTTGCTTGACAAGGAGGAGGGATTAAGACATTCTGCTCATAGGCTTTTTTTTTGTCTTAAGAACAAAAAAAAAAGACAATTTATTTTCTAGCTTCCTTCCATGTTCATGTGGTGACACCTGTCATGGAGGAAGATGTAGTTCCAGACACTGTTTTCCCACAGTTTTTGAAGTCTGATTTAATTTGATCTGTTCTTCTTGCTGGAGTAGGTTTCACAGGCCATTAAATGACTACAGTAATGTAGCGTAGACATTGACTTGACACAGATCCTTTGTTCACTCTTTCACTTGCTTGGCAGTTCTTTAGGATTATGAGCAGAAACGAAAACCGATACATTGCATGCAATGCAACGCTCGAGTATCATAATACAAACAGGGAATAACATGAATTGCTTATTTTTGCAGGGAGTGGACACCCTCAGATATGATACTTATATTTTGTGCTGGGCCTATTTTGAGCTGAACGTGTAAACTTTAGGAACAGGTCTTCTGAGGCAGCCTGTGATAAATAATTTATTTTCTGTTTTTCATTTATGCTTTGTTTCACTTGGAGCACGTACAGGTTATGAGTTTTGTAAGTTTTACTTTGTCTATTTATTTCTTGTGTATAGTATTAGTGTTCTGTGTTAACATGCTAATTTTAATAAATAGGTTCATAATGGTTTTCTGAAGTCAGATTTTGAAGGCCAATGCTTCTCTGTCTTACAAGTAACATGCAAAAAGTGTTTTTTAAATTTTGCGTGGTGGAATGTGTCTAGGTGATGAGAAGATGTTATTTACTGTCTGTCTTTACTTCCCAAGCTGCTTCTGACCGGCAGATGAGTTGTATATTTTTAGTGTTGCAGGTCTGTTTCAGATTAACTTGGACAGCAGTCTTCTTTAATAACTTTCAACTGGATTTTTTTAGCATGGGTTTTTTTATTAGTATCATGTGGTGTGAAATTAAGGCAAAGGTCATGTTCATATTGTCCCTTTTATCAGATTAATGCAGTTTGTTTCATCAAATGCCAAAACAAATGGGGAGGAGTGTTACAGGTTTTGAAATTGCTGAGCAGTAAATGTTAAACTTGTCTTACGCAACCGTTTGATGCACAAACACAGTGTTCTCCGATGCAAATGGTTTTCCAAGGCAGCAAATGCATACTTAAAATCTAAACATCAAGGGTATTTTAGCATTGTAATGCAGAACAGAAAAATGGCAGCAAGACTTGGCTCCATTTAGCGGGTTATCAAGTAAAGCTTCTGTATTTGCAGATTCACCAGAGTGAATAAGACAACCACAAGGTGCGTGTGCACATATACATGCAAACAAACTTGTTCATTTCCTGTTACTTTATCTCCTTTGTGCAGATTCGTCGAAGGCGCCTTGCTCGGTTGGCGGGTGGACCATCTTCCCAGCCAACTACGCCACTCACGTCACCACAGAGAGAGACCCCACCGGGACCACCTGTAGTGACACCAGCCCCAGGGCCATCCCATAGCCTAGGTCTAAATGTCCACAGCATGACCCCAGCTACCTCTCCAATCGGTGCATCAGGTAGGCTGGCATGTTGGTGACAAAATTATTATTGTATGTCTACTGAAAACTATAAGGCAACTCCTTATCTTTAGAACATGAACACTATTACTGGTGTTATTTCTGCTGTTACTAAAAATAATTTTCAAAAAGAAATGTTCTAAAATGGTGAATGAAGGTTTTCATTTTCCAAATAATAAATGGTTAGAGACAATTCCAGGTATCGGTAAACCAATGCCATTTAAAATATGGGTTACCAAAGCTTGAAGTTTGTAATACAGTTTCATATTGCAGAAAAGAAAGCTTTCCCTGTCTGTCAAGGAGACAGGAAAAAACCCTTTTCAGTCTTGCAACACAGTTTTTTATTGATTGGTTTCTAGGTACGTTTTAGCAATCAGTCCCAAGTTCATTTTTGATCTTCAATTACTAGCATTTGGCACAATTAAAAATAGTAGGTTGTGACTGTGCATTGTCAACATAAGAATAAAGTATTTGCTTTCTCCCTTTCTATTATTTTGCCAATTTCACTATTTACTGGAGTGAAAATACAAACAGGATATGTACAAATGGTGTTTATTTCAGAACATATGAATAATGTGATCTATTAAAGTCAGACAAATTCAGAGAGCATGGAAAGTTGGGAGGATTACTTTGCAGAGAGGTGAAGACAATATTCTCATATATAATACCACTTTTGATCTAAAAAAACCCACAACCAGACCAACCCTGATTTCAAGCTGGGTATCTTGGGAATCAAAACAAATTAGCACAATTTCCAGTATTGTTATCTTTATCTGAAAACTGAAATTGTTTTGCATGTGTTGTAACTAAGCTAAGAGGTTCACAAAACCAATCTCAAAACAAGTGTCAAGATTGTTTTAAACAGGTTTTCAGTATCATAGAATCATTTAGGTTGGAAAAGATCATCAAGTCCAACCATTTGATGTCGATATATTGAGGCGCCCAAAACTGCCCATAGTGCTTGAGTGATTTCTAATGATTTGATAGGAATAATATTTTTTCTGGTGTTCCTTGATAAGCATGCAGAATTCTTCATCTATTTACCTATTTGCTTTTTGAAATGTTACGTTTTACCCTTTGGCAGGTACAGTAATTTACAAGCTTAAATCCTGTAATTAAATTACAGTGCTGTTCTGAAATACCTAGAAGTGACTCCTTCCTGCTTATTTTGTTGCCTTGTATCCAAAGCAGGACAGAGAAAAGCTATCAAAAGCATTTCCTGAAAAAAGCTCATTGCAGATGGAATTTAACACTGTGTATTGTCCTCATGATTATAGACAGCAACCCAGAAGCAAAGGTGACTCTTTTTTTTCCTTTAAGAGCGGTGCAGAGGTCACTTAACTGTGTTCACTCAGCCTGTGGTTACATGGCTATTTTAACCCATCTTAGGTCTGACTCTTGCTGAAAGGAGTATTTCTCACCACCTCTCCCTCTGCTGTCCTTAGCAACTGTGTGGTGAGGTGGATCATGGACTTGATCCAGGTGAAAACTAACCCAGGAAAAATAAATGGTTAATTTTCAAATAGATGAGGTCCTGATTCATCTTACTGCACAACTGTGTAAATGATAATGCCAACAGACCAGGAGGTGGGGAAACGTGTACCTGGAGGTAGAAATGTTCGTGTATTGGCAGATGGGTTTATTATGGTTTGAAGCGGTCAGATAGTGAAGACCTTAGAGACTTCTGTTTAAGAATTCATCTGTCTGTACTGGACAGTACCTAGGTACATGGACTAGATTGTTTGATTACCAGAAACAGAAGTTACCTAGTGTTTGCCTCCTACAGTGCCATTCATTACAGCAATTTAATAATGTGTGTCTTTCTTATACGAGGGTAAGAGATACGGTTAAATTGGGGAATACATCAGGAAAAAATGTTGACAACTGATTATCTGCTGTATTTGTTTAGCATAAACGAAGACTCAGCTAATGCTGTGTGGTTTGCAAGAGTTCCTTTGAGCAGTGAAATGGCTCAAATGGACATTCAGAGAGCAACCCTGGCAGAATAGCGTACTTGTAAGCACCCATTTTTATAAGAAGTTGCATGTCATGGTGAAATCAGAATCAACACATCAATTTAAAGGAAAATATGATCAGTATTTTGGAGAGCCTAAAGACGAATCACAGCTGCACGTGGGGTGTGTGGTCTTCATAATTTTTGCACACCTCTGTATGCTGTTATATTATATTTTTTTTTAAGGAAAACTGAAACTTTACTATTGTAAATCGTGACTTCAGACAGAGTCACTAGACACAAATTCTAGGATTAGACTACACTTAAGAGCCCTCTCCGTATAGATGTGTGTAGAACTCATTCAGCTTCCATTGTTATTGAATGCAAGGCTTTTTCTGGATTAGTTGGAATTATGCATATAACTTTCCTTCTACCATGCTAGTATCTAAAACTTCTCTGAAGAAGAGAACTTTGAATGCAGGTAAGTGTTCCTACGTTGCTGCTGCAAGGGGAGGTAGAAAATATGATTGTCTGTAGTCAAATGTGATTACTGTTAACGTTTATTTCCTAGTGAATTACTAAGAATGCTTAAAACCTGGATTGTAAAACAATATTTCCTCTCCTTTTCCATCCAAATAATTGTGTAGTGCCTTCTCTTCTCTGTAGAAGTAATCTTGGTGGTGCCTTTTCTCTAGGAGTAGCCCACCGAAGCCAGAGCAGCGAAGGAGTGAGTTCACTCAGCAGTTCTCCATCTAACAGCCTTGAAACACAATCTCAGTCTCTCTCTCGATCTCAGAGCATGGATATTGATAGTGTCTCCTGCGAGAAAAGGTAAAAAATGCAGCTTGTGTAAGCCGGCAAATACTGCACAGTACTAATCATCAGAACCACTTACACAGGAAAATATTCTGCCATTTCTCACTTCCAGATCTGTTAATGTAATAAGGTTAAATGCTTAAAAATGGCATACTGTTTAGACCACAGTAATACTTTTTCTAGTCTGGTTTTAATGGGAATTCCTGACCTAAAGTGATAGAAGACAAAGCATTATTTTAGACATTAAGTGATGAGCATGTCTGGTGGGGATAATTCAGCTATTCTATTTAAAAAAGAAAAGGTTGTGGGATGTGATAGCTGTGCAGTTTGTGTTGCCTCCTGAAGAAATTTAGTATTGTGTTTCTTGAATTCAAAATAAATGTAATATGAGAAGCATCTATCAGCTAGGGGTTTTAATTGTTGTTTGTGCATATGGCTGTTCCTGTTGCTTTGGTTTTTCTCTGCTGTTCCTAGTTAAGGTGACACTCCTTCAGTCAGCATTTTGCAGAGGACTGTCTGTGGCTTTCTATACATTAATAGGGCGGCTTCTCTTATTTCCACTTGCAGTATGTCCCAGGTCGATGTGGATTCAGGAATTGAAAACATGGAGGTTGATGAGAATGATCGCAGAGAGAAAAGGAGTCTGACAGATAAGGTTAGTCTGTTTTATGTTGGCTTTTCTCTTCTAAACTACATATGTATGTTATAGTGACATCGAGCTTCAGGATTTCATGGGAGAACCGCTTCAGATTATGCAATTCGGAGTTGACAGTGCTGGTTTTTGGTTTTCAGTGTAATGCATGCTTCTGTTATGTAAAAATTTAATTATTTTATGAAGACTTCACCTCAGACTTTGCTTATATTGTTGTGCTTTCCCTCACTGACATATCCTTACACGGCTGCAGCTTTGCAATCTGTAATATTCCTGGGTCTTGCCTTGCATGCTTTTCTTTCTCAAAAGGCACAACATTGTTTTTTGGAGAAATTCTTTACTAGAACTGTGTATGGTAAGTATTCCAAAGAATGGAATAGGAACAGGAACAAAGGATTTAAGGTGGAGGAGTGATGCAGAGTGTTAGCTTGCGGTGAGTTCAGTTATCTCTGTATTTTGAATATGTGCTTTCGAGAGGGTGGAACTAGCCCTCGATGTCATCTATGAACAATTTCTTCACTCTATTTCCTCATGAAAATTATGGGAAGGAAAAAAAGTCAAAACCTCTAATATCAAAGTTGCATTTTGATTGTCTCAAACTAGTTTATTAATTATATTTGAAAACTCTGAAGAAAATGTTATATATCCTGCAATAAAATGACCTATTAATGCCCAGATCCATTTTTTAATATGCAGTAGGCCTGAAGAAATATTAAGACACTTCTGAAGATAAGCTGAAGCTTATTTGTGTAGCATTTAGAGGTCTACTAACAAACTACTGCTTCGAATATTTTGTATGCTGAAGTTACATAGCATTCTATGTAATAAGATTTTCTTCTTAATGATATTACAAGAAAACAAATAAGAATATTTAGCTATCAAGGTTTGGTCAGGTGGTGGAACTCTTTAAAGCAGAAAAAGAAAGCAAGCAAGTACAAAGCTCTAAATTGCTCCTAAGATTGTCCTCTTTGTTGTTTAATATTAAGGCCCGTGTGAAATAAAGCCATAAAGAAATGGGACATCAGTGAAGTGGAGAGAAGTTTCTGCAACAGTTCTTGCAGTGCTCATTAGATGTCTTTGTTTATTCCTGCACTGTCAGTAATAAGGTCAGTTGGTG
This sequence comes from Chroicocephalus ridibundus, assembly GCF_963924245.1. Taxonomy (NCBI): domain Eukaryota; kingdom Metazoa; phylum Chordata; class Aves; order Charadriiformes; family Laridae; genus Chroicocephalus; species Chroicocephalus ridibundus. The sequence continues at coordinate 6,577,905 of NC_086299.1, read as the reverse complement.
AAAGCCTGGCTTAAAGCCACGTAGCGGCATCCCTGCTGCAGAATCCTTCCCAGTCAGTTCCTAGATGCAAATCAGGCAGTTGGACAGCTTGCATTATGCTACTGTGAAATAAATAGCTTGGAATCAAGGGCAATCTTGAAGAGGGGGACACACGACCACCGGAAAGTAAAATAAAGCTTTGCAAACTTGGTTTAGTTTCACTTATTCATTTGGAGATGCCAAAAAGTTAAGTGGATAGGAGACAGCAGAGTCCTCATTTAGGAGCAAAAAAAATTTCTTGGCTGGTTATCTGCATGCCAAATGATGTCAATAATAAAGTTGTCTTCTGCTACATCTTTTCTGCATCTCTTTTGTGTTTCTTCAGGGTTTTTTCCAAATACATTTTGACAAATATATCTATATTCCTTTATAAATGGAAAATCTGCCATTAAGAGTTCGTCTGAAGCTGTTTGAAGAAGACCCGCATCTGATAAAATTGTGACTTGACTAGTACAATTGCATATAAGTTGATTTTTTTATTTTTATTTTTAACCCCCGTAAACAAGGAACCTCTGTCTGGGTCTGAAGTATCTGAGGAGCAAGCTTTACAGCTGGTCTGTAAGATCTTCAGAGTCTCTTGGAAGGACCGAGACAGAGACGTTATCTTCCTGAATTCACTCTCTGCCCAGTTCAAGCAGAACCCAAAGGAAGGTGGGTATCTCAACTGTTACCATTGTAGGGATTGTTGCAGTTGAGTGGCGTGCTCCCTATTCTTATTTGTAGCTTTTTGTCTCTGCTACAATGCCAGAGCCACCTACTTGTGGTCTTTGCTTGATTTCAACATCTGCTGTCAGCTGATGTAGTAGGAAATGGAATCCCCAAAAAGGAACATGGACTGATTGGTCCATAGCTCCTGTTTTACTTAATTGCTGTGCTCTTATTGCTTATGTCTTCTGTTGTCAAACTAGTGTGCTGATATTGCAGCGTTGTTGGATTTATTTTTGTTTTCAGAAACCTTTTACTGACTTAAAAGCTTGTCTTGCATCATAATAGACACTTAGCAGTTAATTTGATAAGCTAAAAATTCCTGATTATTTTAGGTAACGAATTATATTTTATGTCAGCTATAAGATATGACCAAATTCAAAATTGTTATTTTATGTGTGGGTATATGTGGGGTGGGGTATGTGTGCACACGCATTTTTTTCCTTTCTCTATGACAGAACCTGCCCAACTCAACAGTAGAGGGGGATAATTTAAGAGGGATAGAAAAGACAACTTTAATAATCAACAATAAGAACAATAGGTCATCTATGATCTCCTGTATTTTCCATAGAAACTGTATTTTTGTGTAGTTGTAATTCCAGAACCTAGTTAATATAGACAGTGTGATAGTTATAAATGTGTCAGTCTATTGTTTTTGCCAAAAGCAGGACTCTATTCACAGAAGTAAATTACTGTCCTTTTTAGTTGAAAGCTCTGATAACGTTTACATCTCTGACTAATGTGTAGATGAAGACAGTAGGTGAGGATATTAACTCTCTTCTTTTATTCTAAACAGTGTTTTCAGATTTTAAGGACTTGATGGGGCAGATTTTGATGGAAGTGCTGATGATGTCCACGCAGTCAAGGGATGAAAACCCATTTGCTAGCCTGACAGCTACATCACAACCAATTGCGGCAGCTGCCCGCTCTCCTGACAGAAGCCTGATTTTAAACATGGGCTCTAACCCAGGAAGCAGCCCAATGTTCTGTAATGTGGGCTCCTTTGGTTCCAGTTCATTATCCAGGTGACTTCTGATTATAACTGAATACTGTTTTCACTTGAGTACCAATTGGTAGACTTGAAGAGAGAGAGGGGCACAGAAATGTCCCAAGAACAATAAGTAGAATAGATTTTTAAAGTTCTTCACTCTTTTTCATGTGAACATCCCTTCATTTCACCCATTTTTGATTATATTGCAATGGCTAGAAGTGTATTTCATAGGTTAAAGCCATGTAGCTTGTTCCTTCTGAGAGGTATCCCTATCTTGCATCAGTGAAGGCTGTGACTCTTAGCATAAAAGTGTGTATATGGTGACATAGTTTTATTCAACAATAGTAAAAAGGCATAATGTGTATGAGCTGCAGAATTATTGCTGAAGAGTCATCAGAAGGGCAAGGGCTTCTCTTGCTCATTTTATCTTTTTCACCCTTTTTCTGCATATCCTAAATCATTGCTTTTTTTTTTTTTTTTCTTTTTCCCCTGTAACTGGTTTAGTCTCTATGGGACTAGTCCAGCTCCTACTACCAATTTCACAAGCTTTGTACCAATGACTGGTTCATCTCTTACCCCACCAGCCAGTTCAGTTGCCACTACATCTGTGCCTTCCATTACTGTCAGCTCTCACCTCACAGCAACAAGCCCTTCTTGGACGCAGCCTTCCTCTCCGAGGTACCGGCCATACACCGTTGCCCATTCTGGAGGCTTTTCAGCTTCTTCCATCCCACGTTCCTTGAATATTTCCATCCCATCTAGTTCACCAAGTCCTCCAGCCATGGCTGCTAGCCCTCCAGCCATGCCAGTCATCGCATCCAGACAGAGACCCACAACAATGGGTCCACCTTTGTTTACTGCTTCACCCAGTACCTTGCGCAGGCATTCTTCTTTACTGAACAGGATTCCTTCTAGGTATTTCACAAGAACAAAAGAGTGTGTTTAACGTGTGCTGTGCAGGGTGTGGCATAATCTGCAATTTGGAAAAACTATGTTTGTGCTGAGCTCACCCTACTTACCCCGAGTTGATTTCTGCGTTTTTGGTTTGTACTAATAGGTTGACTTGCTAACAAGCCGTTTTTGACAAAATGCTAAACCTGCTTTTACGAGCATTTGAGGTGTAATGTAATTACTTTAAAGGTAGCAATATTGTTTTAATTTCCTTCTCTTCTTACATCCATTCCAGTTAAACTAGTAGCTTTCTGTTGGGTTGCTGCTGCTGGGTAGTAAACCAAACAGAACTCCTGCTTTGAAATCAGTTTTCTCAGTAGTGCTTTAGTTGATTTGTTGAAAGCTGTTACTTGTTGGACTGTGTTAGATTTGATTCCCTAGTGCATAGATTTAAATGACAGATTAGCCTCTTTTAACCTGCCAGGCTGAGTACTACTGCTGGCTGCTCCTGGAATCCCCAGTCCTTGCAGGAGGGAGAAATGCGCACGCAAGGTTTTGAGACCACTGATTTAAAGTTCAGTAGCTTAGAGCTGTAATACTGATTATTCAGTCACGTCTAAACATTCCCATGTCAGCTGTAATTTTTATTAGGTCTCAAAAACTTTTTAAATTTTGGTCTGTGAATGTGTGGTGTTTTGATATGTGAATAACTTGTAGTAGTATAATAGAGCATGTTAGCATAGTCTTGGTTTTACTAACATGGTGTTATCCATTGTCGGCATGTTTAGAGAAGATGATTTTTGGCAGACTTACAAAGAAAAGCTACCGTTTACTTTTTCTTCTGGCTTAAAAAATCTGATGGCCTTTTTCATTTTTGTTGTGGTAGTATATACGACAACCCTTTCTCCCTCCTCCTTCTTGCCGTTTCTGATGTGTCTGAGGACAGTAGTGATGAAGAAAATGAAGATGATGATTTTTCTTGTGTCCAGTTTGGGTCCAGGTATTGGAGAAAGAGAATGTAACCTGCATGTTTGGTTGCTTAGGAACTAACAGTCTGTGTAGTGTCAAGTGTTCTTCAAAGTAACTTGGGAAATGACTAAAGCCAAGAAGGTGACTTGGATGGGTTTTTAAGATGGCGTATAAACATGTATAATGAATGCTAGTTAGTCAGCTCTTTTTTGAAGAGATGACTAAGATAAAGTAAATGTTAATCATACTGCCTTGTAGGTTTAACGAGCACAGTTTCTGAAGTGATGTTGGAGTGGAACTCCTCATGGACTGTATGAGTAGAAGGAATACTATTCACCCATGGTTGTAATTTTAAAACCAGTGGTACATCATGTGCATGTTTTCCTCTGGAAAAAATAGAAAACGAGGACAAAATTCAATGTGTAGAAAAAGATATAGTAGTGAATAACGAGCTGATGCAAGCAGTGTGACTTTGTTGAAGATTCATTGCTGATTGGCAGCTGAGGGTCACTACTCTAGCCTGTAAAGAAAATACACCTGAAAGTTTAAACTGGTCCTTTGACATGGGTAAGTAGTAGAGGCCGATGTAGTTGGAACAGCCAACAATGGAGGGGGAAGAGCAGAATATTTTACTGTAAAACAGAGACTTACAAATTGTATAGCAAAGCCCTTTAATTTGTGTGACAATAAGATATGTGAAAACAAAATGAGAATTGATGTTAGTGAGTTCTGTTTGGAAGCTAGCCAGATAGCTGTGCAAAAAAACTGCAGAACACTGGATATGCCAAGGGAAAAAAGCTTTTGGAAACGTAAATGGGGGTAGGATCTTCTCTAGTTTTACATTCCGTTGCAGAGTAATGCTGCCCTGTCTTGGCTGATACCGAAATGTTTTCCTATTAGGACTGAGATTTTGGTGTGAAAAATGAGCAGCCTTCCTACAAAACTGTTTGTCATATCCCGGTGATTTGTGTTCTTCATTAGTCTGTTGGTGAAAATGATTCATTTCTTTCTTTTCCCATTAAAATCTAACATTCATCAGCTTCATCACATGCACCAGAACTCCTAAAGAAATGCTCCATTCTTTTGGATCAACCCAAATTGGAGAAAGGAGTAAATCTTTTATATAAATCCCATATATTTTTAGGAAGACTTTTCTGAAAAATGATACTTAATGTAGTCATTATTTTCTGTGAGCATTCAGACCCCTGATTATGACTGATAGTAATTCTGAGTTATAATTTGCAAGTGTAGAAGGGAAACAAGCTGAGAAATTTAAAGGCTACATGCATGTTGAAATACTGAGAGGAAAAGAGTTCCTCGGAGACTTTCAGTCCCCTTTGAAGTGTTTTAGTTAGAGCAAAAGTCAGAGGAAATCTAATTGCTTGAGCCTTCAAGCAATTAGATCTAAAACTGAGATAGGTCAAGACTTCAGGAAGTATCTTGTGATGTCAGGGAATGCCCAAAAAGACTTGGTATGAGATAATCTTTTTTCCCCCCGCTGGCTTTTCTGTCTCTGATTGTTCCTGCTGTAAATTCGGGCACTACTGCTAAAGCCGGGCTGTTAGCTAGAACACCTTCCAGTAGCATCTCCTCTTTTCCACTCCAGTCTAATTTCAGGAGAGCGAACTTGATAACACAGGTTTAGGGGGTTTGGGGTACATGGAATTTAGGATTATTTTTCTCCCCTGTTGTGTTTAATTCTTATCCTGTTGGCAATTTAATCCAAATGTTGGATTGAGTTGCAAAGCCTTTGGTAAGGATTTCTGAGGCTGCTATGCTTCTGGACTCTGTGTTTGTATATTAAGTCCTGGCATTCTGCAGACAGCAGTAAGATGTTAGTTAAATTATAAACACAATGGCTGTACAATTATGCAACAACTTACGTTGTGAAAATACCAAGGCATTCAATATGTCTATGAAGGATGTATGAGCTTTCAGTTACTTTCAGCATGAACTTTTTCAGTTACTGCTACAGTGAAATCGTTAACAGAATGACTAACTATAGTAGTAGTAGGTTTTTTTTATATAAATTGAAGTTTTTAAAAGGGTAAATTTTAAGCTGAGTGTGAGAACTCAAGAGATTTAAAGAGACTATAGAAAAGAAAACGTGTGTGTGATTTCATGATTATGGAGTACTATTTTAGTAGAGCTACGTTTTCCATGGATTAGTTTTAATTGAATAATTGGAAACATTCTCTCTGCAAAAAGAGATTGTTGCTATTAGAAGTTATGTTTCTTAACATGCTGAGCTACCAGATGCTTAGCAGTAATAACCTTTCCCTGATTTATTGGCTGAACTGAAAAGCTTGCACAATAGATTTGTACAGCTCGATTATTAAAATGTAAATTATTTTACAGTTTAAAGGAAATTCCAGTTTTGACACAGCTTGTAGTTTTAAACGTGCTTTTAAAAAGCTGCATTTGAGGAAACAAATATCTCATTTTCCAGTTTAAGATCTGGGTCTTATAAATGGGTCTTAATTTAAAATCCACCCTGACTGTAAACAGACTTTTCTTTGAGGAATAGCAGTAGACCATCCACGTAACTGCTATTTTTTAATTCCATTTGCATAAAGTGAATATATCTTGCCTTAATTCCCTCCTGTAAAATGAGGATTTTGCTTTTAATTAGCTTTGCCAAGCTGTTATATAGAGAAGAATTATGTTGAGATAGCAAGTCTGAGTGTCGTGGGGTCTGTTCTCGCTTTTGTGTTTAATTTCTCTCTCGTCTCAAGCATGGTTTTCTTTTTGTGGATTTAGTTTTCATGTTTACAATATCAATGTTTTCTTTTCACCCCTCCCTGAAGTTGTGCTACTGAATGAAATGGCATATTTTACTGTAAGGGCATGGAAATTAACTGAGTAGAAATAAAATTGTCCTCAATGTGAAAATTTTTAAAGGAACAGTTACTTTGATGTATTGCCTCCTGTTTTGTTTGTTCTCCTTCCTTAGAACATCTAAAGTGATTGTCCGTAGCCCTGTCTCTCAGTTAAGGTCTCTTCTCTGCGGTGGGAGGATCTTACCTCCCACGGGTTGGTTACTGTTAGCAGAGTTGGTGAAATTTCTACTGTTCTGAATGTTGTATACAGAGACTGCAGAAACTGTGCAGAGGTTGCCTCATGGCATGGAAGTGTTGTGATGTCCTGAGCGTCCAAACAGTTTTGATGTCAGGTACAACTTAAAGGCTGTTCATTTTCGGTGTTGCCATGTGAGAAGAGGATTTATTGATTCCCACTGAAGTCATGCACTTTATTGCTATCTTTCAGATACTTACTCATTTAATAAGATAATTGATTCTTCAGGCATATTACAGTGCAGCTGAACTTTCAGAGTTGGACGAGCTGTTAAATGGAGGGCTCTTCACAGATCAGAGAAATCATCTTAACTATTGAGCCGTGTGTGATGGGATGGAGTCTTCAGAAAACTGACAGAGGAAGTCAGGAGCTCATGAATTATTTGATTGTGCCCAAGTGAAGAGCTGTACCTAACGCTTTGTTTCTTCTTTTTGTGTGTTTTAAAGTATGGGAGGCTCTGGCAGCTCAAGTGTTTCCGATTCCTGCAGTGACCACTTCACCATTGAAAATTGTAAGGAGACAGAGATGCTGAACTACCTCATTGAGTGTTTTGACAGAGTTGGAATAGAGGAGAGAAAAGCACCAAAGGTATATTTCAGATAAGTGAAGCTGTATCAGTGCTGTTACAAGACATTCCTCTTACTGTTTAGTAGGGAGAGGTGCTGGAAACTGATAGTTCTTTCCTGATGTCTTTGTCATAGAAATAGATTTATAGAATTTATAAGTTCCCTTTGACTCTTATTAATTCATCCTATTCGAATTGCGTATATTTTTACGTCTTTAAAATAAGCAATGTGTTAGAAACTGTCCTTCCTCTTTTGACCTGTTGCGTTTTATCCAAGCTTATTCCATGTAAAACATACTTTTGTGAGACCACCTCCCTATCAGTGTTCTATATTCTGCTTTAAGCTTTTGTTTCTGGGTTAAAAACCAAACAACACCTTTTTATATGTAATCTGAAAGGTTTTTAGCCGGAGTAGTGCTAATCTTAGTTTGCATAATACATTCATATTGCATGAATAAAGACATTTATCGTATTTCCTGTCTGTTCTGTCTCTGAATACTTTCAGTTTGTATTAAAATAAAGTTATTTTTACCAGATGTGTAGCCAGCCAACAGTTAGCCAGTTACTGAGCAACATCCGATCACAATGCATTTCTCATGCTGCTTTGGTGCTACAGGGATCCTTAACACAACCAAGGTAAATACAGCTGATGTTAGTCCTGAAAGTTAGATTGTTCTGGGATTTTCTTTTGCTTCTGAGGTTTAGATAAGAAAACTAAGATCAGTTGTCGGAGCAGGATACAGCTGTGTGCCAGAGGAATAGTTTATTGCTTTACCATTGGAGACTATTGCTCCCCCAATACAGTGGTGGAGAGCAGTTTAAGTGTTTTCTAATTGTGCTTGGGTGAAATCACCCAGGTTGACTTGAACGGTTTAAGTGGGGGGTCTGAGTTAACCGAGCTGTTTTCTGCCTTACCTCATGCATAAACTGTTTTACTTGCAGATTGTTGGGGCTCTACTCCTGTGAAAGTCAATAACCTGTGCAGCTGCATCTGAGAAACAGTCTTATCAAAATGTGTAGCAAAAACTGCTAAAGTGGCGTAGCACTTGCTTACTTCAGAGAGTTTACTACAACAGATTTGGAAATGTAAATTTGTGTGTAGACGTTCTACGCTAAATCAAGACTCTGAGATTTCAAGTACAGTTGTTTCAACAGCAGTTGTTTAACTAGCAGCCTGTATAGTTGCAACAGTAAAAAGGCTTTTGAAATAGGACTTCTACTAAAATCTGCATAATTTTGTATTTATCTTTCCAAACAATACTTCTATAATCTTTAAAGGTGCACCAATTTTTCCACTGTGCTTTGAGATTAGTTTTTTCTTTATGCGAACCAATGTTGACATAAGAATAAGTTTTATATATGTAATTAGGAAAAAAGGTACTTTTTCAAAAATCTTAGGGAGCAGTTAAAAATAATTACTTTATTAATTCAAAAATGACCAATGTTATGTTCTTTTCTTAATCTGGAAAAACAAACATCAAAAAATGTTGTTCCTTTACTAGTTGAGCATAACAAAGGGCCTTTTCATTAGAGAGGAGTAGAAGGGAGAACTGATTACTACACAGAAGCTGTTATTTTCTTCCGGCCTCATTAAACTAAAGCGTGATGTTGGCAGTAGCATCTGTTTCACAATAACATTTCCAAAAGTAACTTGAGAAGAGAAGGTTAGTTACTTGTGAAAGGAGTAGATGTGTCTACGTGTTGGTAATCTGCTCTCTGGCACATCCTTAGATGTCATTACTCTGTGACATTTTTGCAAATACTACTACAAGTACTACTGGAAATAATCAGTAGTTTGGGATATGTTTTTTTTATACAAATAAAGGTCATTGCAGCAGCAGTCTCTGCTGGTACCGTATATGCTGTGTAGGAATCTCCCATTTGGCTTCATCCAAGAACTGGTGAGAACAACTTATCAGGATGAAGAGGTGTTCAAGCAGGTAAGGCATAGGTAAAAAAGAAATAATTATATCATATAATTCTGCAGTTTGCAATATCCAAGAGAGTGGATCTCCAGAGGCTTATTCTGCATCTCACAGTTTTATACCTTTACTTCAGGGGCTACCAACCTGCTAAGCACTTGGAATTTGGTTTTGCTCATTTTTAACTCATTTGGCATTTGTGAAAAAGACTGACATTCATTATTTGATGGTTCTAATTATTAAAAGTGCATTTGTTAATAAGCAGCGCACATTTATGTACTGTTGAAGTGAACTACTCAGAATATGTGCGACCATAGATATATTACAGGATTGATCTTGGGTTTTCATCCTTCTAGGCTTCTGTACAAAATATCCTGAAAATGCATGTGTAAGATAACAGCCTTCTGTAATCGTACTCAGAAAGATTTATTGTTTTTTCTATCTTGCAGTCTTTAGCCTTATTTGCAACTTTAATAGTTTGCATCTAAGGTGCTAAGAGCATTTTACAAATACTACTCCATTAAGTCTTCATATTTTACAGAGGAGGTGACTGAGAAACATTATTTGGTTTATTTTGTGTGGCAGAGTAATTCACCGAGATGATTAAAAAAAAAAATTGGAACTGGTGGGCCTAGTAATTAAGACAGGAAGCTAGCAAAGTTCTTCTAGCCCATATAATGTTAAAGTAGATCAGTAAGGTTGTAATTGTCTCTAATTAGTGCTCCTGTAGTATTATGTGACATAGTTGTAAAGGGGCTTTCAGAATGGCATTTATCTTTCCAATTTAAAAAAAGAAATGACATTAGCTAATTTATATGTGTAGTGCAAGCATCTTTTAATAATATATATCTCTGTCTGGACACCTTTTAGTAGAGTTCATGCAGATGAAGGTACATGTAAGACTGTCAAAAAGTGGTTATGGAAAGTGTTAAAGGTCACCTACCCTGGAGAAGAGAACCATTCCTCTAGCTGAAGCAGAAAACAACCTCTTTATCGTCCTCTTCAGTAGTACAATTTAATATTTTTTGATTGCGACTTACTAATTGGGTATAATTACTTTTGATTAATAAGTTCCTGTTATGTCACTTCTTCTTTCATAACAATCCTTGACTGCTGCTTATTATCTTTACTCTTGGCACAGTTACAACTTACGAGCACAAAACCAACTTGCTTACACGACATGCAAAATTAAAGCTGTATTATTACTCCAAGTGTATTGGCAAATAATTTATCATCCATTTGGGCAATCAAGTTGTTGGAGACCTGCAGAATTTATGCTCTTATTTGTGGATGTAATATCCATCCTTGCACACGTGCGTACAGTATCTGCAGGGATGCTGTGTGGAATGTGTGTGCTTCCCTGTGGGGGTTTCTCATGCAGAGAACTTGATGGAACAACACTGGCTTTTTGTCAGGGTGCTGACATTGCTATTTGTCAGCTTCAGCTTGTATCTGGGGTTATTTGGTTTGCAAAGGAAATGTTTGGAAACAAGTTAGAATGCCATCAGGAAAAATAGATACAAGTGCTTGGAAATACGTTTTTACGGGTAGGTTGTTACGCTCAGGCATCAAGTCGATACGGTGCTTAAACTATATCAAGCAAGTTGGTTTTTAGCTTTGAATAATCTCTTAAGCATTCAGGCTTAACTGATAGAAATTTAAAGAAAAGATCTTAGTTTTTTCTTTTGTATAACTTGCAGTATCTGAAGAATGAACAGGCATTTCATGCTGTGGACAGCAATAGTGTCGCTTGATTGCTTCCTACTCTTGAATAAAGTAATCTACTTCTGTTTTTACAGATCTTTATTCCCATCTTACAAGGCCTGGCTATAGCTTCCAAAGAGTGTTCCCTTGATAGTGACAATTTTAAATACCCCCTTATGGTAAGCACTGTTCATTTCTAGAAGCAGGTTTTTCATGATTATTGATATCTTAATGGAGATTCTATACAAGATAATGCACTTCAACTTTTTTGGGCTTTGTTTGGTTAGTGGGTTACTATTAAACTCTATGTTGGAAGCTTAATGTGGTATGAGATGTGTAAAAGACCATTAAAAATCCAGTAGAGTCTGAGGCCATTAATATCTTAAGCTTAATGTATAGAGTTTATATAGTGGGCTATTCAAATGTTTATATGCATTGCTTTATACAAGATTAATCAAGCGTATGGATTTCTTCATGCATGCTAGTTAGAATACTGTGGGTGGTTATAAAATCCTGCTAAGCTCCTCCCAATTTAAGTCTGGGAAATAAGGCCCGATATCCGTAGCGGTGTTTGTTGGACTCACTTTTGTATGTGCGAAACTATTGCATTAAACCCAAAATTGTTTGAATTGGTGAATGTTTACTGTAGGCAAATTTCATAATATTCCTTGTCTGAAAAGCTGGATCTTTTAGGTTTTTTTAAGTGCATACTTTAGTCCCTAGATCTGCTGCCCTCCTACTGCTTTTAGTGACAAAACAAAAAAGTGTGAAAAGCATGCTTGGCCACAAAAGAGCAAGTTAAATTCTTGGGTAAATTGAGCATTGTCAGCTAACACCTTCAGATTTTAGCGTCTTCAGCGTGTGATGCCAAAAAAGGCTGTTACATCTCAGGTTTCATTTGTACTTGAGGAAATTAACTGGACTGGGGTGCTGCAAATCAAATTGACTAAGCAACTGTGGTACTTTGCAAAAATAATAGTTGTTCCTGGTTCTGTGTCTTCCTGCTCTTCTGTTGTTGCCCCCAGTTTAAATTGCCAGCTCTTGCAGATTTGGCTGTTGGCTACAAGTAAGGGCTACTTGAAAATGATACTCCATTTTTATCATCTCTAATTGGCACAGTGTGCCCCAAAAGGATGGAATGGTAGTTCCTAGCTAGAGTACAATTGAAGAATGAGAACATGTAATAGAGGAGAAAACGGGATATGTGAAAGCCTACAGTATTCTTGTGTTTTCAGAATCGTCTCATAACTGCTTTCCTTTTTTCTGTGCTGCAGTTGAAAGTGAGTTAGAGATCTTGGATAGGATTCTTTGTTTCTGGCTTCTGTGTTCATCTGACATTTTTCCACTCTGATTCAAAAGACAAAGGCCTCGGTGTATGTATAGAACAATTGCTCTATTTATTATTGTTACGGACTTTTCTGTGTCAGTTCAGGAGTCCAGTAAAGGCATTGTTATGTTCTGAGCAAACAATTTGCACAGCTAATTTTTGAAATAAGTGCAATAATTTATTATTCTGTGAGGCATGTTAGCCTTTTTGAGACAATTTGGAACAGATGTAAAAGCTAAAGTGGGAGCAGGGTGTGCTGTAGCTCTTTTTGGACCTCTTCACCATTGTAGAAGGTAAAAGTTTTTCCACTGATTAAGGGAAAAAGGTTTGGCTCTTTCAGCAGTTTACCATGTTAAGCTTGTTATTTGCAGACAGGTTATTCAGGAATTACACACAAAAGTGTTTTTTCTTGGGATTTCTTTATAGGCACTATGTGAACTTTGTGAAATCAAGTTTGGGAAAACACACCCTATGTGCAGTTTGGTAAGTGTATCCAGTCTGATTTTTTTTTCAAGTTAAAAGAACCATGTAACTTTGTTATATCATTTGATCCACCTTGATAATGTTCTTCAGAACTGTAAACAGGGGCTGCTGTAGTATCTCATGCTAAACAGTAGTTTAAAGTAAACTGGTAAAGGAGTCCTTTTCCCTGAGAATTTAGAAAAATTTAGAAAAATGAAGGCAAATGGGACTGAAATACCAAGGAGACATTTCCATTTAGCTATTGGCATGACTGAATGTTGAAGAATTGAGGGCATGTGGCAAACACTCGAAGTGCAAGTAAAACAGTACAGCTGACATAGCAGCTTTCATTAACTTGCTGTTTCTCTTGTTTTCTAGGTTGTCTCTTTGCCCTTGTGGTTGCCTAAATCTTTAAGCACAGGTGCAGGAAGAGAGCTGCAAAGACTTTCCTATCTTGGAGCCTTCTTCAGTCTCTCCGTCTTTGCTGAAGATGATGTAAGTGTTACGGAAGGATGTTGATTGTACTGTGATGGGTGTTTCTTGTTTGGTTGGATTTTTGTTGTGGTTTTTTTTTTTTCCCCTTCCCCAGTATGTTCAATACATTTGCCAATATTCATTCTACTTTCAGAACAAAGTAGTCGAAAAGTACTTCTCAGGGCCTGCAATTACTCTTGAAAACACCCGAGTTGTTAGCCAGTCTTTGCAACATTACCTGGAATTAGCTAGGGTAAGTCTTCTCATGTTTAAAAAATAATGCAAAAATATTGTGGGTTTTTTGGTCTTGACATAGATGAAGAATATAATCTAAAATAATCTAGCTTCTGTATTAAACAAGAAGTCTGTTAGGATATGGCTGAAGGGAATTAGGAAGAAAATTAGTGTGCTGTAAGCCAATTCAGAAAATGGCAGAACAGTTAGTCATGGATTATAGTTCATGTTAAAGGATGAGTAAAAAAATGCATACTGTATTAGTAGTATGTGTGTTGCACTAGTCCATATACATCTTTTCTGTAACTAATTTCCTAACTAATATATGCATATAATGTTTACAATAAGACCATAACAGAAGTTGTAGTTACTTTTGTGGAATTTGTAGAAAATAAAACTGCAACAGAAAGCAGGAATGCAATGTTCAGAAGTATGTGCAACCTGACAGAATGTTTACTTGAAATTCCAGCAAGAGCTGTTCAAGATTCTACACAGTATTTTACTGAATGGTGAAACTCGAGAAGCGGCTCTCAATTACATGGCAGCTATTGTCAATGCCAACATGAAAAAGGCACAAATGCAGGTAAATAAAAGGAACATTCTTCCTATAATTTGTGGTTTGTGGTCCTTGTCAATGCGCAAACAGCACTAGATGGCTCATGCGGTGGTGGCTCTGGAATGGAGGGCAAAATAATTTTGAATGCCTACAACAGGCAAGAAACCCTGTCATCAGTCTTTATCTCTTTCAATAAGTTTCCAGAATGACTCTGTTTTACCTATTTGATCAGTTGATGTTGTTTCCTATCTTAGGACTGCCATGTCACTTCATTAACAGGGATTTTATATTAGATGTTTAAAGCTTTGCACTCTCCCCTCCCTCCCCTTCAGTGCATGGGGGCATCATTCATTCCAATTGGCTATGTTTAAAAAAACATATTTCCCAGCTGGTGAGTTGCTAAGCTTTGTTTGTGTGGTTTCTATAAAAGGACTAATGCAGATCTGAACTGGCATGCTTCCAGCGAAACAACAGGGATGGTATTTTGCCATTGTTTAATTAATGCATTGCACTTACTTCCTGTGATAAAATCTGTGCATGAATCCCGAACAACTGAAGTTTGCATCATTGTTGTCTTCAATCCCCTTTTCAAAATCAAACACTTGGAACAATTGCAAGGAATATTTCTGTGAAATTCCAGTGAAGAAGCAATGGAAACTTTACACTTAAGATATAACTTATGAATTGAAGCTCAGCAACTATTTGAAGCTTTTCTGTTGCTGTCTATATCTGTGGCAAACCATTCTTGCAAGAGGCCTTTTTTAAGCCCTTTTAATTTCTTAGGTCTCCTATTACTTTTTTTTATGTGTTTGTTTAGTACTCTTGAGAATGACTACATGAATCATAGAGACAGATAATATGTAAGTTAGTAAGTGACCTTTCCAATATCACAAAGGTCTCCTTATGATGAAGATCCACGTTCTCCATCATTTCTCCCTTTTCGTGAACTTGCATACTTCATTTATGTTGAATACCGTTAAAACAGCAGAAAATGCCCTTGTACTTCAGAGCTTATGTCTTTAACTATTTCCTTTCTTATTCCACAGACAGATGATCGTTTGGTATCTACAGATGGCTTTATGCTCAACTTCTTATGGGTACTACAGCAACTAAGTACGAAGATAAAGCTGGAAACGGTTGATCCCATGTACATATTTCATCCCAGGTGTCGTATTGACCTCCCAACAGATGAGACAAGAGTGAAAGCAACAATGGAGGATGTTGCAGCCTGGATCGCTGAACTTTGTGAGTACTCTTAGTGAGATGTGTTAAGCATTTACTCTGCCTTCAGTTTTTGATACTGGATGTACACAGAAGTACTTAATTCCAGCAAATAATTCCCCTATTCCTAAATGTTTATTCTTGATGCTGTCTGCTCTTACTTGTTTTAAAGAAAGTTGAGTTCAAGGTCTCACCCCTAGTAAGACAGTTCATTTTTTAATTTATTCACCTGTACTGCTTGCTTGTTTGTTTGTTTTCTAGACAGGGATCCGTCTCCATTCTCTGAGCCGAAATTCCCAACAGAATGTTTCTTCCTAACCCTGCATGCCCATCATCTCTCAATCTTGCCAAGCTGTCGTCGGTACATACGTAGACTGCGGGCCATCAGGGAACTCAACAGGTTAGAAGTTGTTAATTATCTAGCACATCCGAGAGTCTTAGCATCCTGGCAACATCATCTTCTCACCGTGATGGCAACTCCTATAAACTTAATGGGAATTAGAATGACAATCTGGGTAAAACTGCTGCTCAGTACGGATCATCTTAACTATTTGTTAATCTGCTGCTTTTGGCCCTTACGGATTTTTGCTTATGTTGAGGGACAGTAGCTTGAATCAGGAATTCAAATAGTAATGGGATGGAGGATATTGGTTACACAAGGCAGCTCAAATTGGTGAGAAGACCATTCTATTTAAAAGACAGTTGAATTGTCTTCAGAGCATTTTAGCATTCATGACATTACTTAACACTGTTTGTTATAACTTACTGTGTGATGTGGTTGATGGTGTGTGGACATCCAGTGCCTCAGGCTCCTTGACGTAGCTGTAGGAGTACATATAAAGTTCCATGTCTTACAATCCAGTCATTGTAGATGACTTGTGACTTCAGAAACAAGACGTCGTTAGTTGGTGCCTGTGCTGTTTGGTATGTCCTGGAAGATATTTACATTTTTCTCCCTGGCTTCTGAGGTGGGATAACATGTCATACCCTTGGGGAAGCAGGAGAAGCTTCAGCAATAAACTTTTAATATTGTTGGTGTACATGTAATTCAGCACGTGGTTTACCATTTTAAAAAATATAAATAGAAGTTATGATGTTGACATGAAGATACTGCTGTTTTCCATTTCTCTTGGCATAAACTCAAACAGACTTTTATAGTTGTTAAACCTCGAAGAATACTCTGTTAAAATTAGAACAGTTTTTGTATCATCAGTATTTTCCATTGTTTATAATTGCACTCATTGCATTTTGGTAAATGTTCCTTGGCAGTAGTACCATGAGTTCATTACAGGATTTTTGGACTGCATTCGTAGTGATTTAATTTTTAGTTTTTAAAGCACATGCAGGCCAAGAACCTGAGAAGCTGCAGAGAACGGAGCAGGAAGAGTTGGTATATCTTAAAGAAAAAAAAAGTATTTTCATCTTAAAAAAAGAAAAAAGTATTGTCATATAAAAAAGGCTGTGGATTACTTGCAAATAAGCCATACATTTGGCTTGAAAAGGGAATTGCTGCTTTTTCCTTATTTAGAATTGTTGCAAAGGAGTTGCTTATGCAGCAATCTCCATCTAACAGTGCGGAGTGAAGAGCTCTTGGCTGACATCAATAGGAGCTTAGTGTTCAGCATTTTCCATCAATTGCTTAGTTGCTTGCAGCATTGGGCAATGTAATTAGATGTTGGGAATAAAGAAATTAGATGGGATATTTTTCTGCTGTAGGCAGAGATTCATGTGGAAAAGAATTCGTGTTTAGAGTATTCGTATAGTTGAATATATATATATTCATACAGTATGTTGAGTTTTGTTCCAATCAGCTGCCCTTCCTGAAAAGGATGAATATATGGGAATACGTAGGCTTTTTAAAATGTAAATGGTGTGTGTAATGTACATTTAAGTTTTCTCTTCTGTGGGGCAAAGTGAGAAGATGGGTAGGAGAGGGGCAGGTAAATCAACCACCTTGATTTACTGGTCCTTACACTGACAGGGGACTACAGGCTGTTCACGTGTTGTACTCCTCTGCAAACCTGGCCTTTATGGGAAGTGGAGCATGAGAAGGGTAGAAAAAACTGCAAAAAATCATTTACAGTGGTGGAAAGTGGGAAGACACACAAGATGCAGACTTGTACCTTGGGAAAGGGAAGACGTTTCTAGTTAATCTTGCCTTTTTCTTCCTTAGCCGATTCTCTTTTCCATTTTCCTTTCTGATACTAGAAGACAAATGAGATCGCCAAATATCTTGTTGTTAACTTCACTGGCCTTTCTTTGTCTTTGGGTTAATTTTAATAATATCCTTTTAACCTTCCTTTAGAGTGACTGTAGACTTCAGTTTGAAAAAATAAGGCAAATACTCTTTTTTTATACAGTGGATAAAATTAGTTTGTCAGACAGGAGAAATCCCTTCTGTGTTTCATCCTCTTTTTTTTTTCCACTGTTCTGATTTCTGACAGGTGTGTATGTTGGAGCTAGTGTATGTCATGCCTTTGAATGCACACTGTGCAGATGTTCAGTCTGCATTTACAAAAGCAATTTACTTTTCTTATTATGATGATGGGTAACTTCTATGAAAATTATTAGCTTTTTACCCCATTTTTCTTCTCCATATTTCCTCTGTATCTAGCAGATAAGTAGGTTAAGTGCCTTGTAGATGGCAGTACGTATCCTCTCTGTCATAATATCTAATTATTGCATGTGGTTTTCAGGACTGTTGAAGATTTGAAAAACAATGAAAGTCAATGGAAGGATTCTCCTCTGGCTACCAGGCATCGAGAAATGCTGAAGCGTTGCAAGACACAGCTTAAGGTTTGTAAGTGATTCAGTTCTCGACTAAGTGCCGCTGTCAGCCTGCCTGTATGTTCACTTTGTGTCCTAATGTTTAAATGTAACTTGCACTGATGCTTCTTGAAAATGGTGGGTTTGAATCGATGAACGACATGAGCTTGTTAAAACATTTTTGACTGCGCTAGATGGTGGTCATGATACAATAAAACATTAATGGTGAATTCAAAATTCAAAGTAACACCAAGAATAACTTAGCCAGTATTCCTCAGAAAGAAGATAATACCACTTTTATTGGAGAGAGAACAGCAAAGGGATTGTGGTTTGTTCATGGGTAGTTGTGCATGCACAATCCATGCCCAAGATGGAGGTGGAACTCTCGCGTCCCTCATCTCATGTAGAATTCTTGCAAAGTTGTGTATGCTGGGGTCCTCTCTTTTGAAGGTCTGTCCCGTTTAGGTCTTCCTAGTATAAATTGAAACAAATTTCCTGAACTGTATCACCAAAATTACTTTAATTGCACATTTTCCCACTTTGATACCTCTGTT
Source organism: Chroicocephalus ridibundus (assembly GCF_963924245.1). Taxonomy (NCBI): domain Eukaryota; kingdom Metazoa; phylum Chordata; class Aves; order Charadriiformes; family Laridae; genus Chroicocephalus; species Chroicocephalus ridibundus. The sequence goes on along the minus strand of NC_086299.1, from coordinate 6,559,450 downwards.
ATTTCTTTCACTGTTCCCATAAAGGCTCCTTGTAAAAGACTCCACTCTCCTTGCAACTCTGAATTATGTGCACATTTTTCTTTATATGTTGGGGCTTAAGTGCCCTGTTTTCTTCAAATAAGGGCATATTTTAAGAAGACACCATTGTACAATTGTCCTAATTCATAGATGTATTGATTAGTTTGGATAGACTGACCTTCCTTTTATGTTATCTTCCCCTGGATTAGTTTTTGTATGTATATTCTGCAGAAACTGGTGAGGTGCAAGGCTTGTGCGGATGCTGGCTTGCTGGATGAAAACTTTCTCAGGAGATGCCTGAATTTCTATGGCATGGTGATTCAGCTGATGCTTCGCATTCTTGACCCTGCCTATCCCAAGTGAGTATCAGGATAGTCCGTGTAAACTGTATCAAAGATTTCTTGGATCATGTTAAATTATTTACTGAATTTAGCAGTTCTAGAGTTTTAGTGGTGATGTTGGGTTTTTTTGCAGTATCTGTATTTTTACGTGACTGTTACTTTATTTATGTCAGTGACGTACATTCTTGCATGGAATATATGTCTTATTTATAGTTTAAGGCTCGGTTGAGGGGGGATCAGCCCTCGGGTATTTTTAGTGTACTTGAAGTAGTGACATGGCTCTAAAAAAAATCAGTTTCAGAACTCTTGTAAAGTGTTCCCATAGGAGAATTCCGTAATAGAGCTCGTGACACTTTTGACTTAACCCTGCTATTTTACTGTCCTGTTTGTTGTCTCTTTTATTCTGCAGCATAAAATTGCCTTTAACTCCTGAAGTTCCGAAGGTATTTGCAGCATTGCCAGAGTTTTACGTGGAAGATGTTGCTGAATTTTTATTTTTTATTGTACAGTAAGTAAAGCAATATCAAAAAGAAATTAGTACTACCATTTACCCCTGTAATGGGTGGTGTGCATGTAAATTTGGGGTGCGAAAGTAGTTTCCCAGCTATTCTGTAGTTAATGCTCTGTTTTTTAACAACAGCCATAAGATTGGCAGGCATTGCTGCGGATATAATGCCTAGATGAGCTCCAGAGTCCCTTCTAACCTGATTTTTTTTTTCTTGGAAGAAAGTCGAAGGCTTTTTGCTTCCATCCCCCCAAGAATTTTCTTTATGGTTTGGAGTTTGCTGAGTCCTTTTGATCTCATGATATGTTAAATCATCCCTAGAAGAATAATTTTAAGAAGTCTTAGATTAATAAGTAGAAAATACCTCCATTTATAAATTTGCTGGCATGAAATGCATTTGTATAGTTCTAGGAGCTTAGACGGGCATGAATAGTCTTCAGAAGTGATCCTGGAGTTCTGAAGCTGGACACTTTCTTCCTGAAAATGTGCCTTCAGATTCAGACTTTGCTGTGTTATGTGATCAGGAGATGTTTGCTCTTCCCTTCCTGAGGTGCTGTTATAGTGGTACTTCAACAACAAAAGAATACGATAGTGTTTCAGGCTAAAATTCAGCTTAGAATCATAGAATCTTCATGGTTGGAAAGGACCTTTGAGATCACAGAGTCCAACCAAACACCCTACAATCTCTGCCACTAGAACATGCCCTGAAGTGCCACATCTAGACGTTTCTTAAACACCTCTAGGGATGGTGACTCAACCCCCTCCCTGGGCAGGCTGTTCCAGTGCCTGACCACTCTTTCAGTGAAGTAATTCTTCCTAATATCTAATCTAAACCTCCCCTGCCGCAACTTCAGACCATTTCCTCTGGTCCTGTCATTATTTACATGGGAGAAGAGGCCAACACCCACCTCTCTACACCCTCCTTTCAGGTAGTTGTAGAGGGCAGTGAGGTCTCCCCTCAGCCTCCTCTTCTCCAAGCTAAACATGCCCAGCTCCCTCAGCCTCTCCTCATATACCCTGGTCTCCAGACCCCTCCCCAGCCTGGTCGCTCTCCTTAGCCACTTGGGCACACTGCTGGCTCATGTTAAGCTGGCTGTCTGCCATCACCCCCAGGTCCTTTTCTGCCGGGCAGCTTTCTAGCCACTCTTCCCCAAGCCTGTAGTGTTGTTTGGGGTTGTTGTGACTGAAATGCAGGACCCGGCACTTGGCCTTATTAAACCTCATACAGTTGGCCTTGGCCCATCGATGCAGTCTGTCCAGGTCCCTCTGTAGAGCCTTCCTACCCTCAAGCAGATCAACGTTCCCACCTAGTTTGGTGTCATCTCCAAACTTACTGAGGGTGCACTCAATCCCCTCATCCAGATCATTGATAAAGATGTTAAACAAAACTGACCCCAAAACTGAGCCCTGAGGGACACCAGTGGTGACCGGCCGCCAAGAAGATTTCACCCCATTAATCACAACTCTCTGGGCACAGCCATCCAGCCTGTTTTTTACCCAGTGAAGAGTACACTTGTCTATGCCATGATTCGCCAGCTTCTCCAGGAGAATGCTGTGGGGGACGGTGTCAAAGGCCTTACCAAAGTCCAGATAGACAATGTCCATAGCCTTCCCCGCATCCAGAAGGCAGGTTGCATGGTCATAGAAAGAGATCAGGTTGGTTAAGCAGGACCTCCCTTTCCTAAACCCATGCTGGCTGGCCCTGATCCCTTGGCTGCCCTGCACTTGCTGTGAGAGCTCACTCAAGATGATCCTCTCCATGATCTTTCCTGGTACCGAGGTCAGGCTGACAGGCCTGTAGTTTCCCGGATCCTCCTTCTGACCCTTCTTGTAGATGGGCGTCACGTTAGCCACCCTCCAGTCATCTGGTACCTCCCCTGTTGACCAAGACTGTTGATAAATGATGGAGAGGGGCTTGGTGATCTCTCCCGCCAGCTCCCTGAGTACTCTTAGGTGAATCCCATCCGGCCCCATAGACTTATGTACGTCTAGGTGCAGAAGCAGATCATTGACTACTTCCTCCTCGATTGTGGGTGGGTTGTTCTGCTCTCCATTCTTATCTTCCAGCTCAGGAGGTTGAACACCCTGGGAATAGCTGGTCTGACTATTGAAGATGGAGGCAAAGAAGGCATGAAGTATCTCAGCCTTCTCCTCGTCATTGGTTACAACTTTCCCCCCTGCATCCAGTAAGGGATGGAGATTCTCCCTGGCTCTCTTTTTGTTGATGTATTTATAAAAACTTTTTTTGTTGTCCTTAATGTTAGTGGCCAAACTAGCTTCCAGTAGTGAAGAGCTGGCAAGACCTTTTGGAAGAGTAAAAAATCTAGTTTCTGTAAGGAACGATGGGAAATTATGATAAAATGACTAAACATTTCCTGTTGCTAATGAGTTATCTGAACTTACTTGATGTATGTGATAAATCATCTGTAGACAGTACAGGGCTGGGGTTTTTCATTTTGCTTTCCTTGTCTCCCTCTTTTCAGATATGCTCCTCAGGTGCTTTATGAGCCCTGTACTCAGGACATAGTGATGTTCCTTGTTGTGATGCTGTGCAACCAGAACTACATCCGAAATCCTTACTTAGTAGCCAAGCTGGTGGAAGTGATGTTCATGACAAATCCAGCTGTTCAGCCCCGGACGCAAAAGTTCTTTGAAATGATTGAGAATCATCCTCTCTCCACTAAATTGTTAGTCCCCTCCTTGATGAAGTTTTACACTGGTAAGTTCTTTGTCTATACTTCAGTGAGTGTACAGTAAGCAATGAGTATTACAAGGCAAAAGGCTGTTGTAACCTTTAAAAAACAAACAAAACCCCAAAAAACAACCCAGGTAGATCTTGGGTCTTGTAAAGGTGAGGCTTTGTTGCTCAGGAATCGGGGGAATAGCACTAGATGGAACCTTGAGAACTCTAGTCCTTCCACAAGCTGCTGTGCAGTAGCACTGTAGATTAACGTGACAATTGTTTTTTGTGGTGTTTGGATTCCAAACTGGAAGGTTTTTGTTTGTTTTGTAAGGCAATATTGGGATTTTAAATCTTCTGACTGTGGTTTTGCTACTCCTGTAGATTTGGATGCTTCAAAAGGGCTTTGCACCCATAAAACCAAGTATTTTTGCAGTGTTCCCAGAGTTTTCTTAATGAAATTTTAGACTGTGGGACGAAGAGCAGGGTGGAGTTGACTAGATAGAAAGTTTTGTTTTCTGAGGGTTTTTCTCCAGAAATGATGTTGGTTCTGGATTAGTAAAATGCACAATGTTTCTTTTAATGGGGACTAAGATGGAGACTTACGAATGGGCATTGAATTTAATCTTTTAAAGCTTGGTGCTTGAAGCTCATCACAGTGCAGGCAGTAAGGGAGAGAGGTAGTGCGTGCAGGTGAATCCTGGTGGGAAAGAGTTTTGATTTAATTTCCGGGATCTGTTTTCTTTTCCAGATGTTGAACATACTGGAGCCACTAGTGAATTCTATGACAAGTTTACGATCCGCTACCACATCAGCACTATTTTCAAAAGCCTCTGGCAGAATATAGCTCACCATGGTACATTTATGGAAGAGTTCAAGTGAGTAAGAAATTGTGCATGATGCCGCTTACTGTCATGCAAGCTGCTCAGGCAATGGCTGGAGGAGGTCATTGCCTTTGGGAATGGGTGATGCTGCTTTCCATTGTATCTTAAATGGCAACTCCTTCCAGTAGAACTGGAGCGTTGCTAAACTGAGCAATGGGCACCACGATCAACTTGGCATGGGGAATGGGATCGTTGTTGGAAATATACAGTGCAGGAGGAGTGTTGCTGGGGTTGCAGGCTGCTCTGCACGCCCATCTACTCTACTGCTGCCATAACTGTGTTTCGATGTTTTCAGCTCTGGGAAGCAGTTTGTTCGCTACATCAACATGCTGATAAATGACACAACTTTCTTGCTGGATGAGAGTCTGGAGTCCCTAAAACGTATCCATGAAGTGCAAGAGGAGATGAAGAATAAAGAACAATGGGACCTGCTGCCCAGGGTGAACAGAGCTGGTTTTTAAAGTGCCCTTTACTTATTTTTGATTTTTTAATACAAGACCATTAAAAGAACCTTTTAATAAGGGGCAGCACCAAAGAGCTGCTCACGAGAAGCAGTTCTCGATGCTTTTTCTTGCTGCCAGTATGGCCGTCGTCACTCTGGATGACATTCTGCAAAAAACATCATTCTGTGTAGTTATGTTGTGGCTGGCAAAGAGTGGGGTGTGAAGTGGAAATAGCATAAAGTTTGAAATTACTGTGCACTTAATTCTAAGTGGAGAAATTGAGACCCTAACCTTCTTGAAGGAGGTTTTGGAAGATGCTCGCCAGTTGAATTGACTTCAAGGAATAGAAGCTTTTATGTTGTTAATGCATTGATCCTGGGTAGATTCGATGCTGACAATTAGAGTCCTATACCTCAGACCTTAGCCTGATTAAACAATAATTGTGTGTGTTGACTCACCAATGTCAGGCATTTCTATTTTAAAGTTATTGATTTTAAAAAAAAAAAAGGCTTTGAAAAGAAAAGCTATAAAGATCTTGTTTGTTAAAATTATTCTGGTTTGTTCTTCTGAAGCCTTTATTCCTGTTTCTGCCTGCTAGCAAGGTAAAGGCGTTACTGTAGTGACACAAAGAGCTGGAACATCATCTCCAGACGGTGCCAGTGTGGAGTGTTCATTACTTATAATGGTGCATAAATTAGAGAGAACCTCACTGGACTCTCAGGTCCCAAGCTGGTTTTAGAAATATTAGCATTTGGATGGAAAGGAAGCATAAGCCAGTTCTGCAGCTGTGAGGAGCAGTTACAGGATGTAAACAGACTCAATAACTGTGGAGTCTTGTGACATCGTTTGCATTTGTTTTTAGTGTTACAGAATTCTGGAAAATTGGTGCAGGCTTTCATTTAGTATTAGGTAGTAAAAGTGAGCTGTACCTTAAATTGAAAAATGTATCGCATATGGATTTGTATCACAGTCTGTTCTATCTGTCTAGACCGTGTTAGCGTTATGGCTGTTACGGTGTTGATGGGTGATGATGTAGGAAGTTCTATGGACTTGTAACTACTGAATGTTTATTTTCTAGGATCAGCAACAGGCTCGGCAGTCGCAGCTAGCTCAGGATGAGCGTGTGTCTCGTTCATATCTTGCCCTGGCAACAGAAACTGTTGATATGTTCCATATCCTTACCAAGCAGGTTCAAAAGCCTTTTCTCAGACCTGTAAGTCCTGCTTAGGTTTAACTTTGTTTCTGGCTTCTCTAATGTCTCTCATGTTGGATAATAACGTGGAAATGTTTGGTAGCCCTTTGTCTCCATTCTCCTCCCCTTTCTGCAACTCATTGAAATTTAATTGCTGTTGAAGTTACTTGATGTTAAGAGCATCACCTGAGTCACTGAGATGGTGTGATCCTTCCAGACAGAAGCTGTTTGCATATTTTTTCTTTTAATGGAAAACATGCATAAAGAAAAGATGCTTCCTGCAAGCCTACAAAACGATAATTTTATTAGTTAATTAGTTAATTCCTGATCTTGCTGTATGCAAATCTAGTGATAATCTTCTTTATCACTGCCTTCATGCTGTGATCTGTGTTTTACTTTGGCCTTGTAGGAACTTGGACCGCGATTGGCCGCTATGTTGAACTTTAACTTACAGCAACTCTGTGGCCCCAAGTGCCGTGACCTGAAAGTGGAAAACCCTGAGAAATATGGGTTTGAACCAAAGAAGCTGTTGGACCAACTGACTGACATTTATCTACAGCTAGATTGTGCTCGCTTTGCTAAAGCGATTGCTGATGATCAGGTGAGCTCCAAAAAGATGAGGGGACTAAGGGCAAAAGCACTGTGGACAGACATTCTGTGGACTCTGCAGAATTCTCTAGAAGAGTTTCATCCTACTTTTATGCTGCCACCTGATTTCTATTGTATATGTTTCCAGTTTGTTTTCTTTCAGCAGATCACTTATGTTTGTATTCTGTCTGCTCTTTGTAGATGGGTAGGTTTTCAAAGTGTTTTGCAAACCTATAGACACACATAAATTTCTCCAGCACTTCACATGCATAGGAAGTTTCCTGAGCGTTAGTCACTTACTAGCTACAGCCTCCTGGTAAATTAGCAGAAGTACTTTGTCCTAATTTTGCAAGTGGGAAAACTGAAACATACAAAGAGTTTTGACTCCCTCCCCCCGTTCCTCATCAAGAACATGTGAAACAGGCAGGGCTGGGCCTGAGAGCAAAAGCCCCGTTTAACAATCCAAAGTTCACTTTCTAGATTAACAGCTTCCAAATGGTATTCCCTTTCCTCTTATTAAATGGCTGTGTAATAAACTGACAAAACGCAACACATGTGAGACACCTTTGAACTCCTCATGGTAGTCTTCAGAGCAGAATGCTAATTCTTAAGGTAGATAAGGTATCGCTCACTTCTGTTCCTGTAAAGCTGTTGAACTAGAGAATCGCATCTGTCTGTGCCCGTGTCTTATAATACAAACTTTTCAAAATCTAGAGGAAAAAAATGTTCTCGGTGGCTACTTGAAATTCTAGTGGAAGCTGCTTGACAATATGTGAAGCTGTATTTGCATGTCTAGTGCATGTCTACAAAAAACATGATCTTTTTTCTGTAATTACTTAAGTTCTGATCATTGCAGATAACATCAGTAACACTTCCAAAACAGACCTTATGTGTTTGCACGTGTCTAATGAGCGTGCAGTGTATTTTTTTATGCTGTTCAGTGTACATGGGGGTAAGAATGTTATCCATCATTCATTCATCGATGCTAGCCACGGCAAAATGCACAGCAATGACATAGGGATTAAAAAGAAAGAAGCCTGCTGGTGTGGGAACTGGAATAAAGCTTAATTAACAAAGTAGCCCTTCATAAAAAGGCGGGGGAGTGACTAGTATCTTGGAAACTGTCAATGACAGGAAAGAAACACCAAGGAAATGCACTGTTGGGTAATGGCTACTGGTATTAGGAGGGGAAAAACCAAAACAAAACAAACAAAAAGTTGCTTGATCATGGCAGGGTCTCTCTAAAGCATTTTGATACATCCCCCGTTTGCCAATCCTGGCACGTATTAGAAGGAATCTGAAAACGTTTATAAAGCCCTGGGCATATTGCCATAGTTCTGGTCTCCTTTGGGGACTAGAAAGGAGTTTGGGTGGGCACTGTGTGTCCAGAGCAGTGAATGGTATTTCTTGGTGCGATATAGTGTAGATGAAAGAAGTAGGGCCGTGTTGAACATCTTAAAATCCTCAAGGAAAATAGAAAATCTGTTAGACTTAATGTGTTTTGTTTTGTCATTTAATTCAGCCTTGCACTGCAGTGTAAATAACAATTTTTCTTAAAAGCCTTATATCAAAACATGGTATTGTGAACTTAAAAGAAAATGGTGTCTTTAGAACATAAGCAGCTTTCAAAAGTCCTTGCCTATTTTTTTTTTCCATGAAAGCAGTGCTTGCTTCAGTTGAAATTATGGGATGTGCATTTGGTCTCTCTGGATGCTGTACTATGTAGCTGCATAGTTCTTACTGCACCAATTGGCAGGTTTCCGGCAAGTTTTAGTTCCCTGGGATTTGCCATACTATTTTTGCAACATCAGGGGCTGGGATTTTTGTTTGGTTTTGTTTGTGTTAGGAGAAAGAATCACTTCTTTCCCAGTACTGCCTTACGCATTATCAGAGAAGTTAAGAACTCATGAGAGCTTTTCATTTTATGCTGTATTTTCAGCCAAGACTTGTGAAGACAAGAATAGACAGGAGTGGCAAGACAGCTGTTTTGTCTAAGGAACAACCCTAATAATTATAGTCAGCCTCTCTGAGTGTCTTATTCATTTCGATTAGGTGATGTTGCCTTTTTTCCTTTTTTTTTTTTTTTTTTGGTGTTCTGAACAGTTCTACGGTGGTGATGATCAGTAAAAAGCACAAGTCTACCCCAAAGTTGACATTTTGGTGCTAGATGAAATGTTATCTGCATGCTGCTTTTCTGTCTGACATAATGTTGCGGTTTCATTGATCCCCTCCTTCTGAAGTTTTAAAAATGCATTAAAAGATCTTTAGAATTTTTATGGCGTGTTAAGATAGAACAACTCAGCAAAGTTGGCTTTTTATGCTTTGCTTGTAGAGGTCCTACAGTAAAGAGCTCTTTGAGGAGGTTATCTCAAAGATGAGAAAGGCTGGAATCAAGTCAACCATAGCAATAGAGAAATTCAAACTGCTGGCAGAGAAAGTGGAGGAAATTGTTGCCAAGAATGCCCGTGCAGAAATCGATTACAGCGATGCTCCGGATGAATTCAGAGGCAAGTTGGGTTTTCTAAATCCTGACTTTTTAGGAGAAGAGGGATTTGGTTTGTTACTTTGATTCCAAGTAAGAGTATCTATAAATAGAAACTATGTATCATTTATGAAGCCCTACATCCTGCTCTATTTCAATTAAATAGTTAAGTAAATAGAGTTAAGAGTTTCTTTGGTTTGTTTTTTCCCTGGGATTGTACTGTATTTTTGTGTGCAGATAGAACTTGTAGCTATTGTCCTCAATTTAATGAGGAGACACTTGTGCCCTCAGATCCACTTATGGACACTCTCATGACTGATCCCGTGAGGTTGCCATCTGGAACTATTATGGACAGGTCAATCATCCTGAGGCATCTGTTGAACTCTTCCACTGATCCTTTCAATCGCCAGACGCTGACAGAAAATATGCTGGAACCAGGTATCCGTTTAAGAGTTAGCAATGGAACTGTTGGCTGGGGGAAGCAAATTGTGTGCAGTTTGTTCCATACACTTTCAGAAGATAGTGTAGAGGTAATGTTTCTTTCGTCTCAACTTGTGCAGAAGAGTTTGTTCCTTTTGGTTTTCCTTTTTCTGGGGAAAAAACCCACACCCTTGCTTTCATAACTACCGGGCAAAATGATACTGTTATGGTAGGTAAAAGAGTAACTCATTTACTCAAAGCTGTGCAGAAAATATATCGGTAGAGAAGAAAATAGTAGTAGACATTCCTTATCAGGTTTCTAGAAAAGAAATTGCTATTGGTTATGCAGAGCTTCCTTGTAGTAGTATTACTAAATAATTCAACTGCTAACTTAATAATTCTTTTTTTTTTTATTTCTTTTCCTCTTCTTTATGTTATTAGTGCCAGAACTTAAAGAGCAAATCCAAGCCTGGATGAGAGACAAGCAGAATGCTGACCATTAAAAATTCCCTTGCAGTGCACGCCAACACCAACGGGCAGAACGGGGGCGTGGGCTGTTCTGGTAATAGCGGAACAGATACACTTGGATGGCTATAGATGGGATTAGCACGCCCACTGGCACTGGCTTGCAGTAGTGACCAGGAGCATGTCGACGAGGAGAAAAGCGGCTTAATTCTTGTACATATATTTAAGTGATAACGATGGTCAATAACATGGAGGACAAGCTAGGAAGTTGCTTATGTTACAAAACTGTCCTTCAATATGTCACATTTTGGAGTTTTTACAGCTGAATTATTTTAGCAAAGATGAATGGATCAGGGCAGCATCCCTTCAACCTTATTTTTTACAGCCAGATATCCATTAATTTGATTGTGGTTAGAACCTTGGACATTTTGCTGCTAAAGTAACTTTTCTCTCTTTCCCTCCCTTCTTCCTCTTCCACCCATCAATCCTGCACTGCTGTCTTTTTTTTTTTTTTTGTAATGCAAAAAAAATATCCCTGTGAATCAAAATCATTCCCCTGCCCTCAAAAGAACATATTCTGTGCGATAACTGTGCCTGCAACAAAGTGTTAATCTTGGGATCGTATTTTTATATTACACATATTTGCATATTTGGTTTTTAATTGGTGTTAGACACAAGGATAACTTCAAAAAAGCAAAGACTTCACACATGGATTTTAATTTCTCTTCTTTGAAATGTCCCTTTTCTTTATGTTGATCTAGATGCTCTGGTATTTTTGAAAAGCCTCGAGATAGAAATACATTAGAACAGCTGCCATGAACGAGATGCTTGGGAATACCAGGATTTCAGTGACTTTTAAAAAAATAAAATCCATTCTTTTAATGCTGCAGATACAATATATGCTAAATGAGAGTTCTGAGCCGTTAGAGCTTGTCTGCAGAGAGCAGATCCTTTTACTCTTGGAGGCTGCAGTTTGGGGCAGGGGTCATTTTTTTTTTTATGTTGCGTACCAATTTGTATCCATGGCTTGGCCTTACCAAAGCAGAAAGGGTGCAGGAAATGTAGAATTACATTTTTAAAAAAAGAATAAAAAAAAATTCACAAACATTTTTGTATTACTGCCCCCTGCATATGATACTTGAATTTCCTTTTTAAAAAGGATTTGAAACCACAGTGTTTTAAAATTAAGTCTGAAAAAAAGGTTGTTTTTCTTTTGTTTTTCGCTGTGTCTTCTGTTCAATTCCTGACTCTCTTGAACTACAATAAATGATACACACTCGCACAAAACATTTCCTTTGTCTTTCTTTCCTTTAAGTGTCTCAGTGAAAGTATAAAAAAATTCAAACAATTGGGTGACTTAGTTCAGGTTTGCCGATAGTGATTTAGGATCTGGAGATAACTTAGTAAATTATGTGAAAAATTTCTGTGTGCACAGATATCGGTAATACTTCAAACTAATGAATGTTCCCAAGTGGGTGACTCTTACACCTATTCATAGCTACATGACAGTTGGTGGCAGTCTCCAAGAGGAATTTTAGTTAGGTTATATATAATCCAGTGCTGACCTTTGAGAGGTGCAAGTAATTCTAAATTAAAATGTGAAGATGTAGTAGGTTTGGGGGTTTTTTGGTTGTTGGTTTGGGGTGGTTTTTTTTTGTGTTCCCCCCTGCAGTGTGTGTGTGTTCCAACAGTCCATGCAGACACAAACTTTGGAATCTTCTTCCCGCTCTTGGGGAAAACAGAGAAGCTTGTTTGTTGACAAGTTTTAATTTCTTAACCTTCACTCCTTCCACAAATTCAAATCCTCCTCTTCCAAAGTCACAGAACAAGTCTGCTGTGCTTTTACCTGCAAGCTGTCACTCAGCATCAAAATCCCTCATGGTTTTGGAACATGTTATAAGGGTACGCAGCGAGCTGTAACTTTCAAGGTGCGTTTTTTCCTTTTTAGTAGAGGGGTAATTATTTTCTGCATAAAGAAACACTCCTAAATGTTCCACTGTCACCTCTTTATTAAGGATTATAGCATGAAACCTCTACAAACATCCCAGAATATATACTTTATTTGGAGGACATATACTTTATTATGTATATGGAGGACAACTGTTCAGTGGTGTATATATTTTTCTTTTTTTTTTTTTTTTTTACTGGAGGATGAATGAACTGCTATGGTTTCACATTATGGGTGTTTTTTTTCCTGTAAGGTAATTTTATTGATAGATTGGGAATGTGTTGTAAAGATGGAAGAAATGTTTTCTTCTAATTTTCTTCAACTATTATAAATTAGACACACCACCACCTTTTGTGAATAAAGATGCTGTGGAAACAATGAGCAGTCTTACAAAATGAGAAGAGGGCAAGCAAAAATAATCTGTCCTAAAATTAAAAAAAGCCTCATTGCTAAGTGTAGCCTATACAGGGCTTGAGGTCTGTATTCTCTAATAGTTCTTGATATTTCACATTTGAAGTGTTATAACTAGTATCAAAGAGGGTTGGGAATTTAAATGTTTTACCAGAAAATCTGTATGGAACCTAGCTCTCTTTAATGCAAGCATACAATGAAATTCTTTTTTATTTATTTGTTCCCCTGTACCAACTGAAAGGTGTGTTTGAACAAATTCAGGATGTTTCTCTTAACCTTGTCTGACAGGAGGAAACATAAATATTTACATTTGGTATAGGATGTGTTAATCAAGACAATGCCCTTCAGAATCTGATTTTATGTTTATTCTGCCATCATATCAGAGTTTCAGCTGAGGAATATAAATAGCAAAGTGCATTACTGAACTGTTTTGTCTAATTATGGGAACCATTTATCACTTGAAACTGTGTCAATGCAGATATTACAGAAGACACAAAGGCTCACATTAAGTGGCTAAAAAAATTTTATCTGGAGAACTAGGTATCAAGTATTTCAAAGGTGTGAATTCAGACAGTCTCCCAAATTCAGCATTCCTGGGCAGACTAATGAAATAATTTTAATATGAGCAACTGAAAGTACCATTATATTGCTTTCCTCTGGATACAAAAGTGAATCAAACCCCAGCCTTTCAGTGGATAGTGGGCAGAGTAACTGAAAAGGAAAGCTGAAGTTAGTATTGGATTAAGTGTAAATCTCCCACAAAAGCACATCATCTGTGTGATAATTCTTAGTTTAATTAATTTAATACCACCTGCAGTTTTTGTGATTTCCCCTCCTCCTACTAGCATGTCACTTAGCCTTTTCAATCCCACTGTGAGTTTACTAGAATGCAGAGACTGTATATTAGAGATCACAGAAAGTATCAATTGATCAAATTGCCTTTGACATTTAGCTGTAACTGCAGAATCTGAATAGCTTTGAGCTGTGACTTGCTCATCCCAGGAACAGCTAACTTACATAAACGTTGCAAAATGTGCTTTTCTTGGAAAATTTGAAGTTACATGGTTGTATCGCTGCTCTTTACTTGCCCTCTAGTTATGGGACTAGAGAAACTACTGGGGCAAGTTCTGATGCTATAGCAATACAATTCAGTACAATTGATTCTATTATATCACAATTTACACTTATGTAATAGCACAATTTACATCTCTGTCAACTATTCCCTGCTGGCAGCAAGGGCAGGCTAATGCTGTTAATAGCAGGATGACAATGCTGCTTTAGCCAGCAACAGATTGACTCCAACAAGCCCCAGGAGCGTTGCTCTGCAGTGTACCTGTCTTCCTTTTCGTTATCCCTTAGCTTAAACCTACCCTCTTTCCTGTAATTAAACAGGCTTCCCAATTTTAGGTAGTGTATCTCGGTGATTTGAATAACCAGCTATATTTATTTGTACTAATAAATGCAAGAAATTTTTCGCAGTACTGCTTGCTTTCATTTTTTTGGTATAATAGTGCTCAAGAACACTTTTCTTGTGCTGGGGACCTTCATTATCTGAATATTTTATTGAAAAGGCATGTCTAAATTCTACTTTTAAATGCACGCATGCTTGCAGAGAATTGCATCTGTTTCTGCTGTTTTGCAGGGTTACATGGTATTGGTCAGAAGCATATAAAAACAGTAAGAATGGTCCCTTTCCTATAAGGGAACAGACATTAATTTTTTAGACAGAATTCACAAGTAGAACATTGAAGTAGAATTCCATTTAAGTACATTTTTTAATAAGTTAATTCTAAATTACCCAAGGAGACCTGACTTTCAAAAATGATATTGAGAAGGCTAGTCTAAATTGAGATAAAATGCCTAAGTTCTATAATTAAAAAGGCATCATAACCACCTAGATGAGGACTGCCTTAATACATTACCATCTTTCAACTCCATACTTGAATATTTGAAGAGGAATTTTCCTCTTGTCTCCCTCTGCAGTGAGTGACCTCCCAGACGCTATACTGCCTCTGTCATGTGCTTGTTACCATTTCTTTCTCAACATGTAACTAGACTTTCTCTGAAAATTTCTAGCAGGTTTTTCAAGGCTCTGTAAGCAAGCAGCTGAATTAACATACTTGAACTATTTATGTGAGAACTCTCCAAACTTAGACATAAGACAGTGATGCAGAACTACTGTTCCTAAGAGACACTACACAAACTTTGCTGAAGTAAATTAATCACGCTATTACCACAGAGGACTACAGCACACACCCAGTATGCTGACAGTTTGTAGGATTTCAAAACAGGTTTTGTTTTTTGTATTTTTTTTGTTTTGTTTTAGAGAAATTGTAACTCTCTGCATGGACCAAGATAGAACAGTTACACTACACTAAAAACACCACTGAATCATATGTCCCGTCATTAGGAAGTCTTCCAAAGTTGGATTAATGGTATTTTCTAAGACATATGAAAGCCACCTATTCTTGCTTTGCTGTTTCTGTGGTGGTATGTCCCTGCAAACCAGTGTTCAGCTATGTCTTGTTAGGCTTTTACGTTCATAGGCATAACTGCAGATGACATGTACGCAGGATGAGGTTGGCAAGGGGGAAAAGTGACTTTTCACCAAACATAAAGTAACAAATAACTCATTCTCCCAAAATGCTGGAACTGATGGGACATGAGAGATCGTGAAGATTAATGTAGTTAACAGCAAGGGGCCTGTAAATAAACATAAACCTTGCTCTGAAACTAGAAGTCTTGGGTCCCAGATGTTCTCAACAGCTTAAATCCAATTCATATATGATGGTGTGTGTATGGAAAACAGGTAATGAAGGTATTTAATGTAATATTATTTTCTTTATAATGTTTATAAGCCTAAACACAAGCCTGTTTCTAATAGAATCAGAATGGTCATAGTTGGAAGGGACTTTAGAGACCATCTTGTTCCACCCCCTGCCCTGGGCAGGGACACCTTCTACCATACCAGGTTGCTCCAAGCCGCGTCCAACCTGGCCTTGAACCCCTCCAGGGATGGGGCAGCCACAGCTTCTCTGGGCAGCCTGGGCCAGGGGCTCACCCCCCTCACAGCAAAGAATTTCTTCCTTCTATCTATCTACTCTAAATCTACCTTCTAACAGTAGAAATGAACAAAGTACTAATGGAAAGGAGGAACTTTAAAGCTGAGGTTATTGTCACAAAAATAAACTTCTACTTTGAGAATATGTGAAATTACTGACAGTGCAAGAGGTAATACAACATTAACTAAAACAATCGTGTACATAAAAACACATTACAAGATGTACAAAATTTATCTTAGGCTGCTCAGAAAACGTTTTGAAGGCGGGGGTAAGGGAAAAATTATCCCTCCCCTCAGAACTACCACCGTTAGGACTCCTTCAGGGTTCAAATTCCTACTGAATCTCCCTGGAGTTGGCGAACCCGCTGCCTCAGCCACGGTTTTCCGGCAGGCACGCATGCCTACGACGCTCATGAGGCCCTCGAGTCGGGGCCGCCAGCCAGCCGCGTACCTTAAAGCGCTTTTTTCAGTCACAAGCGCCCAATTTCTGCTCACGTCTTTGCTAAGGAAACACCCGCCGCTCTCCGGCGCGCAAACTCCCCCCGCCGCCTCAGGAGGCGCGCACGCACACAGCGCGGCGGAGCGGTGATGGGACCGGATGCCCTCGTGCCGCTCGTTATAGGTTAAAACAGGGAGGACGCGGATTCCGTCCCGCGCTCTGATTGGCTGGGGACGGAGAAGAACTGATCCCCTGTGTGCCCGAGGCTCGGCGGAGGGATTGACTCAGAGGGAGGAGTGGGGATCGTCGCTGCGGACGGGCATTGCCGAGCTCTGATTGGTGAGCGTCCGTGTCACCCTGTGATTGGCACGGTAGGAGGCGGGCACGCGGCGATTCTGCGCCTGGCGATTGGTGAAATGCCGGGAGGAGGGAGAGCCGGCGCGCGGCTATTGGCCGGCCGGCCGCTCCTCCCCCTGCGGAGGCGGGTTCAGGCGCAGAGCCTTGCGATCCTGTCAGTGTGGGAGCGGCGCTCCGGGGAGTGTGTCGCTGCGCTCCTTTTTCCCAGCGCGGCCTTTCACTTTCCTCCCTCCCCCTTCCTCCCCTCCCTCCCTCCTTCCTCCCCTCCCTCGCCCTTCCCGCTTCCTTCCTGACGGCGGGGGGGGTGGTCTCCCAGCCTCGGCTGAAGCGTGATGGGGATGGCCGGGCTCTTTTCTCTCCTTCGCCCTGCGCTGCGCTGCTTCGCCGGCTCTGCCGCTTCCCCCAGCTGCTGACAGCGCCGGCGGCCCCGCGCTGCCCGTGCCCTGCGGATACTCCCGCCCGTCCCGAGGTGAGGGGCGGCTTGCGCTGAGGGAGCTGGGGTTAGTAGGGGAGACGAGGGGGGGAACGGCTGGGCGGCGGGGCGGGGTGGATGCCGTAATGCGGTGGAGGAGGCGGGGGCTGCGGTTCGGCTGGGGGAACGGCGGGGGGCGCCACGGGTGGGCTGGGGCCTGGGAAGCGGGGCGCGGGGGGGCAAGGGAAGTGTTGGCAGGACAGGGTGTCCCGGCGCTGTCAGGGTAGCGGCACAAGGGCGTGGGGCCCGCCGCGGCCTTTCCTCGCCTCCATCTGCCCGATGCATATACTTGTCCCCCGGGACGCTTGCTTCCCCTTTCCCCCGAGCCATGGCGGTGCGGCCGCTTCCCCTCCTTTTCCTCCTCTGAATCCCGTCCGCTGCGACGGTAGCGAATATCGCCGCGTTTCGCCGTCCTTTTATCTCCTTTGTAGCTCGGATGAGGCGGAGACGGTGATTGCGTGTTCAGGAGGGAGGCAAAGCCCCTCAACCAGGTGGAAGATGCAAGAATGTAAAAGGATTGTGGTTTTCAGGGTGGTTTTTTTATGGACCTGTAGGTAGTGGATCTGTCCCTGGATTCAGTACAGCACAATTACCCAGGCAGCCATATTGGGATGATGATCTGACAATCCTCTGAGCTAAGTCAGGAGGCAGGCGGCAGGATGACAGGCCTGGTAGTTTTGGGGTCATCGGCAGAATATGGGTATTAAACTGAGATTGGAAAACTAGAATTCACCAAGAAGCAGATGGTGAATTTGTATCTGTTCTCTGAAATGTAAAACACGTTTGTACCAAATTTTAAAGTATATTTCTCTTCCCTTCTAGCTCCTCCCTAGCCCAGTTCTTTTTGTTATTGCACAATACAGTACATTGGTGTGTTGATAAATAGCCATATGTTTCTGTGATTGGATTTTTCATGCACTGCCAAGTTCTGCACCCATGTTTTATCTGGCATCTTCACTGAGTATAAAGATAGTATTTCGTAGAGTGTGAGTTCAGTTGATATATCAGACTGTCATCACTACCTGATCCTTAGTGGACCTAAAATTGGATTCGCTGTGGTCTTGTTCATAACCCCCTGCTGCTCTGAACAGCTGTTTTGCTAACTTTCCATATACTGATCTCTGTCCTAGTTCATTTTCTTTCTTTAGAGCTGTGGTACTGATTAAGTTACAAGCAATTTTTTTGTTTAAAAGTTAGTGTATTCTCTATACTTGTGCAAATATGACACGAGGGCTGGCTATGTTGAAATAAAAGCGATGCTTCTCCAATTCTGATGTGTGGTGGGTTTTTGAATTTTTTTAAAAATTTGATTTAAACTTTATTTGACTGTAGGGATACAGATGCTGAACACTGTTTTTGTAACTACCTTGAATGTGTTGCAAGCGTCTCTGAATATATAAATAATAATTTGACTCTAAAGCCCTGTTCTGCTTGTAACTTGATTTCAAACGGTAGCAATATGTTCAGTATTTTGACATTGCATACAAACTGGTTTGGCAGAACTTTCAAATACATCCAAGGATCCAAGTCTTAATGAACAGCTTGTTTCTTTAAACATTTGTGTGAAAGTCCCAGTCTAGTTACAAGTGCTGAGAGATGTTGGGGATTGACCAGCATCATTGGGTTTGTCGGCTTGAATAACTGAAACCAGACGAGGTATTTAGATGATTTGGTTAATGACACACTTTAATATTAAAACCTCACTGTGTGACTTCCATGGTGGATATCTTTTAATAAGAGTTTAAAATAAGTGTAAAAATAATATGTAGGGTTTGCTTTTGTGCTGGTGGAGCTCACTAAACAACTCAAATATTATCTGCCACCTGGTTTAGAGCCAGGGGTATATCATGTCAAAGACTCGAGTATGCAGTTCCCTTCTTTACTCGGTTCCTGGTTGGATTCATACAGACAGAACGTTAAAAGATACACTGCTGGTAGGCTCTTCCCGAGACATTAGGAGAATGATTCATTCTAGCATGGATGGCAACCTTCTAAGCCTGTAATAAACATATAAAAGACAGCTTCTTGTTTTTAAAGATTCTTCTTCTAAATCTGAACCACAAACTGTATTGCACATTTTGTTTTGTTCTGTTGCAAGTTACGGCTCCTGTTACCACTCTGCAGACAGCATTTTGTAGCAGTAAGTGACACTACTGGGAAATGTGAACCCTGAAAAACCAGTTGCAATTTATTATCTGTGATGCTATGCAACTTAGTCTCATTTTGCCTTATCATTCTGTATGGCGAAGGCAATACTGCCTTTATAAAATGTTACAACCAGTTAAAGTTGCTGATAAATGGGGAAAAAAAACCCAAAACACTCAAACCCCCAATAACTTAAATTTATGGGAAGCTTGGAAAAATATATTGGTTCTGGTTAATTTTCTTATTAATGAAAATTGAATCTTGCATAGCGAGATGGTATTCAAAACATCTGAAATCCTTGTGCAACTACAAGTAGGCATTTTGCTTCAGCTATGAAAAATAGTAGAGTTGAGAATGAATGAGATGTAAAATTACACTTAAAATTACATTTAATTTTGTATTAGCATAAAAATTAGGGTTGGGAAAAGTTGATAATTGCAAAAGTCTAGTAGTTAAATTTTTATGCTGTTGTAGGTGATTTTGTGACCTGTTCTGTAAGAATTTCTTCACAGCTCTATATCAAACAGGCCTTTCATTTAGCTAGTGCATATAGAGTCTCTGGCAGTGTGCTTTTCATGCTTTGTTATTGTGAATATCGTGTTCAGAGGTACTCAAGAATTATTTTAAGTATACGATTCTTTCACTCCTTCTGTTTCCTGATTTCCTAGGTATGCTAGTTATCTGTAGAAATTAATGTACTACTGAGAGGTATTTCTGTGAAAACATCAGAAAAAAATCTATTTATGTGTGTAAGAAGGGACAATAATCTCCCTACAATTCATAAAAAAAAAAACAACCAAACAAAAAACAAACAAAAAAAACCCAAACAAACAAACCAAACAAAAAAACCCCCATTAGTTGTGTTTTGTTGTTTTGGATTTTTTTGTTTGGGTCTTTTTTGTTGTTTTTTAAATCCCCTTCATTAACTTGTGGGAAGTTGGCAAAATAATGGTTTTCACATTAATATGGATAGATGGGTAAAAGAAAGATGAGAACCACTAAGCTGATGTCAGGTAGAGTTTCTGTGATGTGTTACACCCTATGAAAATTCCACCTACTCGTCTTTTGCAATCTGACGAAGTAAACTGTGTCACTGTGAACTTATATAATAAAAGAGATTTTGCACTTGATAGATTTCTTAAATTGTATTTCAGAAACAGAATGTTTACTGGTCGTGTACAGTAAAATTCCTGTTTTCTAGCAGCAATATTCAGGGGCAGTTGAATAATACTCCTGTATCAGGATTAGTATTGTCCCTCAGCGTTCATGTGAGGGCACAGGTACTTATGCAAGGGTCATGTTAAGAAGAGAGAGCAAAAATTCCTCACGGTATGTACTCAGGAAGAAGGTTATAATGAAGCTACGTGTTTGATACACTTTGTTGCATGAAAAAGTAGTCACCTCTGAGCAACAGTGAATAAAGCAGTCCTCTAAAACAACCCAGAATCTCTGTTAGACACTGAAGATCCTGCAAATTCATTCACATTGCTTCTTTGCTCTATTCTATGTTTAAGTTTTTAGTGAAACTTCTTAAAATTCTGTACTAACCTAAAGTTGACTGTGTGGTTGTCTCATGAATCATTATTCTACTAGTTTGCTGTACCACTGACATTGAAATTCAGTTGGCTTTTTCCTAAAGACATTCTTATTATTCTAGTCTGGTGAGAATACCTCAGGTACCTGCTAAAATAAGGAATGCTTTAAATGACTTGTACTTGGTGGAGTAATTTAATTTCTGCCTTCACCATGTGATGGCATTAATGAAGTAATGCAGTTTTATTAAAAACTTCTTGTACCGTGTGAAGATGTGTCATAACTTGAATTAAGGATGTATAAGTATTTTTACGAGCTGCAGAACTTACTTCAGAGCTGAAATGCTTCTGCTTTAGATCTGATAGTAAGTTTTGTACTTTTGTGGCACTGTGATTGCGACCCTGAAATAAAGATTTGATTGGATGTGTGGTTTATAGATAACCAGGAAAGAAGATGCCAAGATTTCTGGGCCATGCATAGTGACTTGTGCAGGGTAGAGTTCTGCCCATGTTAACTCAGATTCAATATAGAAGTGTCTGTGTTGAGTCAGACCAAAGATTCATCTGGCCCTGAAGCCTGTCGTCAACACTGGCTGTAGCAGGTATTTAGAATATAAGGATAAGTCAACCATGTAATCATGTTTTCTCAGTATAGTCTTCCAGGTTCTGAGAGTCTGTGCTATGGAGGCTTTCCTAGCCAAGGGTGGTAGCTTTTTACTAGATCTTGATGGCTTTTTCTTTGAATCTATATTATTGCTTTTTGAGTCTGTTTAACTTCAGTACTGACGGTATCCTGTGGCAATAAGTTAAACTGCTTAATTGTAGACTGAAAAAACTTTCTTCTAATGGAAAAGGTAGGTCGAGGACAATACAATTGAACCAATCTTTATTAACCCTGCATTTCAATGCTGTCTCAGATGTAACTGGAAGTTTGGATTATGGCTAACATGGATAGCTTCCTGCCAGTTAAAGTGCTCCATCATTTGGATGCAGTAGAATTTGAACAAGTGTTTTGATAATGAAGTTGAATTTACTGCTGAGCATTTGCTGAAGATAGATAATAATATTTACCCTGAAGGCAATAATTTTTGGTTCTTCTTCTCCTTATGGAGTAGTGTGTCCTTTAATCACTAGATATACAAGAAGTTAATGAGTTTTTATTACCTTTGAGAAGAGGACTTTCCCAGGGCTGCAAAGGGTTTTTTAAGGCTGTTGGGTAAACGCTTTTCGCTGGAATGCTGTGTCTTGAGAGCCGGTGGGATATAGCCCGTCACACTTGTGTTAGTTTTAATATGGCAGCAAGGGTTGATGGCTAAAGAACCTAGATATATAGTATATGGTAGCTAGCTCATGCTGAAATCTAAGTAGCTGTATCTTTACTGCTAAAATTGGCTTTGTAAGGTTGAGCCTAACACATGTTACCACCAGATCTTCATTTTGGTATTGGCATCCCTATTTTCTGGGAAGAAAATCAAGTAATGAAAGCAAATATGTACACTTCAAAAGAACTGCTTCAATGACAGAAACTTTCGACTAGGGAGACTGTGTACAGGTGCTGTTAAGTGTGTTTAAAGTTCTGTCTTTGCAGTGACAGCTTTTGGGGGAAAGAGTGGTTACAGAGCAGAAATTGGAGTTATCAAACAACTGTGAACCTCCCTAATTTTATCAGCATTTTGAATGCAATAGCTGTGAATAACTGAATTGTATTTTTTTCTTTAGAAAACACCAACAAGAAGGATAACTTGAAACACTGTTGACCCCCTTCACATTCAATTTCTTGACTGCACTACAAGCAACCAGAATGTCGGGGGCTTCAGTGAAGGTGGCTGTTCGGGTCCGTCCCTTCAATTCCCGAGAAACCAGCAAAGAATCCAAATGTATCATCCAGATGCAAGGCAATTCAACCAGTAAGTTTATTTTAATCTTGTAAGGGAGTCTTTCTCTCTCCTCTCCCTTTCTGCTTAATCCTTTTTTTTTTGTTGTTCAAACAAAACTTGAGTACTGTGTACATTATATCATTGAGAATTGCTCTTCTAGGGAATTTCTCTTCTGAGGCTGTTATTACAAACTAGATTGTTTCTGAATTTGACTAGAAAGTCTAAAACATGAGTATCTTGATTTTTGATGTGGTTGTTTATGGTATTTGCCTGTGGTGAGTTGAGAATTCTACAGAAAGATTAGAATCCCAAAGTGAAAACTTCTTGTTAACTTCAGTGTGGGGGAATATCATGTGGACTGACAGATACAGGGATATGTTGCAGACCGCCGCATGATAATTGTTGTGGTGTAACTCCTGCTTGGGTCTGGTGCTCTAGTTCTTGGTGTGCTTATTCTGCGGTCTGTGGCTTTGTTTAGGAGCATAATTTGAATGAGAAAGCTGAGAGGGTAAGCATGTTAGGTTTTATGCTTTTGAGATTAGATGTCTAAACGACAGCAAAATAACAGACTACAATAATCTTATTTTTTTAAATAATTATTGTGGGTCTAATTTCAAGGAGAAGACTCTTCTATGCAAAACTGAGTTTGGGCACACCATTTATTGATTGATTGTTATTTATTTTTTTTTCATGCTTCTTAAAGTCAAGGCAGTATTGGTACCATTTGCTGCAGTGTCGTAGGTCATGTGTAGGCTAATGGCTTTACCTATAAACTGGTGCTTTTGTGGCAGTTTTTCATCGTTAGGTGATGGAGTAGAGTTGTCTTGTCTATAGTTGTAGAAGTAACACTCCAAGAGCACCAAGTTCCTTTGCTGTCTGATTACATGAGTATTTACTCGTGCATGTTAATGCAAAGGAGGTTGCACACAGGCTCCTCCTTTTAGTTAGCTGAGGTTGTACTTCAGCCTGCTTCTGCAACGGAATTTAAGTCCTGATTTTGTGGTTGCTTAAATTATGTACAATGTTTATGGTTTCATTAGAAGAGAGGCATCATATAGAAGAGAGCTTGCTTTTCAGTGCAGTAAATTCTTCTCTTCAGACCTTTTGTGGAATATTACCTGAAGAAACTTATTTTTTTTGGTTGGATTTCAAAATTTCCATTTAAAATGGGGGGCAGGGGGAGGGAATTTTAGAAATCATCTCATGTAGAAACAAGTGCTTGTAATCCAATGTTGTGTGCTAACTTGCATACCAAACCAGTGTAGGTGGTGGAAGAATGATAAACTCCATTAGATGGCATTTGTTATGGAACTGCCACCAAGGAACTACAGCAGCACCACTGGGTGCCACTGTAATAGATTTTCTTGCTGCTGTCATGACGTGGCAACAATAATTTCAGAGACTTAAGACTTTTGAACTCCAGGAGCCTATGAATCTCTGGCAGTCTGTCTAAATTTGAAACGTGGTGTAGACAAAAGACACTGGATCTGTTTCCGAATGGTAGAGCTGCACTACAAAGACACTGTAATTTCAAGAAACTGCATCTGTTTTCAAAAGGAGGAAAATACTTCCTGATTTATCTAGTTGGAAATTTCTTTACAACTTTTGCTGTATTTTGTGCTCTGGAAATGTTCTAATCTGTAGCCTTCTCTTTGAGTCCTGTGGTTCTGATACAAAATGGGTGATATGACAGATGGTCAGGTTTAAGTCATCAGGGGCCATTACAGATTGTGGGAAAGGGATCATTAGTTGCAATAGCTATATGTTCTTACAGTCTGTGGGCTATTTTTTTCCCAGTATTTCCCTCTTAGAGGAGAAATACAGAAGAAAGCAGTGGATGGAGGAGTAATAGTAATTTTACTTGTTGAACAGAAGGGGATAATATCATAAAAGATATGAATAAGGCATTGTTTGGTGGGGAAAAAACCTGAGCAGAAATTTTTTCTCCAAAGAATCTTCCTAACGAAGTTGTCTGACGCACATAACTTCAAGCTGAAATTCTTGTATTCTTTTAGGCTGTGTGTTAGATTTGGGGGCATAAGTACCGTTGCTATTTCTGCCAAGGATTCTTTCTTTTTCGTGATCCCTCAGTCTTTGCAGCCTCACAGTTACACTATTTAACTCCTCATTGTTAAGGTCTGAACTTGTTGGCTAAAAGCTGACTACAGAAAGTGACATTAATGGATCTGACTCTCATATCTCTCATATCTCTAGCAATTTCAAAATAAAGGAAATTCAGTAGTAATTCTAGCCTATGGAGTTCCTGTGTCATACCTTCAAATGTGCCAATGAAATGATCGAGGGTTATTTTTTCTAAGGTTCTCCAAGAAGGTTATTTTTTCATTCGTGCACTAATCAAGTTGACAGGAGGCAAATCTGAGAGGCTGGTGATACGTTGGGTAGCCACTATTTTAAGCCTCCAAGACAGTTCTCTTATCTTGGAATTAAAGCCTGATGAACTATTATGATGAACAGGGTTGATGAGGCGGTGTGAAGTTTGATACCTAAGAAGGGATTTTGACTGTTACTTGGACTTTGATTCTTTATATATTTATTGACCAAGGTATTCTACAAATCCTTTGTGGATCCTGAATTTAAACTGGGCGAGTCTGAGTTCTGTAAGGGTATTGGCTGATGTAGGCAGAGACTACATTATAGTGAAACTGAGGCAAAGTGCTAAGGATTATTTTAGGTAAAACAGTCTAGAGTTGTAGATAATAAAGTGTACCACAGGTGTACTCTATTTATGTTTTTTAATGAGCGTTTTCTGACATCCGTAATGAAGTATATTCTTGAAGTCGGAATGCCACCAGGGTTGTCGCCTGACACGCTGCTTTTGTTTCTCAGTTTTTGTGTGAATTTGGCTGTTTACAGCTTTTGGGGGTGCCCGTCATTCACAGTGGGCTTGCCAGCAAAACAGAAAATCTTCCTGGGTTGGAAAGCTTGTTCTCAATTTTGTTACACAGTTTAGCTTTGCATTAGAAGCAAAGTAAGTGTAATTTTATTGTGGACTTGAGGTCTACAACAGAATTAACTTGTTATTCTATCTGGCTTTTATGTAATTTCCTTATAGAAGGTCAAGGCCTTTAAACAAGATCCATAGTAGATCTGCATCTTTACATTTCTCAGTGTTTAAAAAAATGTAGCTGAATGAAGTTCTGTGTATGTCTTAGTCTCAGAATAAGAGAGTTCTTACAAAGGTCTTTAATCCATAATGTCGAGTGCTTACTATGAGTGATTGGGACTTCTATTTTTTTTTGTTGTAAGGATGCAAAATATGGGAATTCTGAAGTCGGTACTTGAAACATAGTGTTTGTCTGTTTTTTCTTTTGTCTAGTATACTAAGATAACATGACTAAGTTTTTATTTTTTTCTCCTTTATGATTGCAAAGGTATTGATCTGCACTAATACAATATATTGCACTTAAAGAATTGTCAGTTTTTATGTTTTTAAAATATATGTTCCAAAAACGAAATTCTGCAGTCCAGCTGAAGTCACATGTGCTGACTGCATTAAGGGGCTGGTATTTTGGCAGAAGGCCTGTGCTGCTCAGATCATATCTAATTGCAGATGGTATCCCTTTGAATGATACTGCCAAAAGTTCTTCTGTGGAAATGGAAGCAGTGGGGGTAGGAGAATAGAAGATAATAAGGAATTCTTAAAGACAGGAGAATCTATAAAATTATAGTACTTAATTTGGGAATGCAAAACGCTTTCCAAAGAAGTAATGTCACCATCAAATTACTAATTAAAAAACTCTACCAAAATAGTAACTAAATGGGATTAATTTAAGAAAAGACCATTGTTGTTTTTTACATGGTTCTTACTATCAGTTAGCTTGACACTGCCTAATACATTGTTTGTTTTATATTCTGTATATTACAGAATGTTCTCAAGTGAAACTCAGCATCAGTGGGCTTTTAAGTTGCTTTTTGTGGTCATGGTTTATTGATAAAATCCCATCTAATACTGAAACCTCTGAAATAATGCTTTTGTCTTTTCCTCTGAGATAACTTTGTTTAATTTTTTCACTCTTTAAATAAATTTGAAAATTTATTTTCTTTAAATTATTGGATAGGTGGTTTATTGTGCTCTAGGTCAAACTCACAACTGGCTTTTTGAAATTAATAATTCAAGAATAGGTCATGGTTGTCAGCAAATCTCGATTGAATATGTTTTGTCTTTAACTCCTGCTTTTTTCACTGTTTTTGTTTGGAGTGATTTATACCAATGCATCTTGCCCACAGTGTATTAACTACTTACTGTCTGTTGACTCCATAAATTACTGTTTTTGTGGTGAATGAGAAGACGATTCTGCTGTGTAATACAGGGGATGAAAGGTGGGCTGTAGATCTAAGAGTATTTTGTGTGTCAGTAGTTCTTGTACTCATTCTTGTATCAGGTTTTGAGATGTAACAAATATAAACAATGCTGTCAGCTGCTGCCTTGGATTATTGAAATGAAAAGCTGAACTATTCTATGTGTAAAACTTCCCTAGTGTTGCCTTGTTCTGGTGCTGGATTTTTTTTTTCTGTTGTTTGTTTGGCTTTTTTTTTTGGTGTAAATTATTTGATAATCTTCTGTCTGTAAATAAATAATGCATAAATAAAAACAAATGAAAATGAAGCAGGCGTTGAAGCTGGTAGCTACAAGAGAGCATTTAGATACTCATCACTAGCAGAGTGTCCAGCTAGCTTACTCTTTTAAAAAGCTAAATAAATATGTAGAAAACTAAACAATGAAGCAGGGAAACACAGAAGTATTCTACTTGGGATGTATCCTCTGCAATTGATGTTACTCTAATTGTGCACTAGATGGATGAAAACAGGTTTTAGCATCTTGTGGGTGCCAGTGACGGAGTAAAACAAAATTCTGAAACTATAGTTTATCTGTGATTGTTGTACATTCTGATTTGCCATAAACCCTATTTGTGTAGAAGTGCACCTGCACAGTCTAGGGTATCTTGGAAGATATGAGTGCAACTGGATCCTCAGGTTAGGACTGAAAATTACCTATTTGGATTCTAACTCAGTAACAGTCTCTGTGGCTCGGTAACATAGGAAGGCTTTTTTTGGACCGCTTAAGGCATTGGATGTTTAATGAAAATAGGCAACAGTGGAGTGGTCCCATCTGCTGGTAACAATAGTCACAGCTGCTGCTGTAGACATATGGCAGCTCGGTTCTAAAGCAGGCATCCTTGGCATCCAGAAAACTTTGTAAGGCATTCTGGAGTTAATTTGTAGAGGTTGAGGGGCGCGGGGGGAAAATATTTATCTTCTAATAGTTGTTTGTTTCATTTTTTCTCTCTAAGGCTTATAGACATCTAGTCTAAACATAAGTATTTAAAAAAACAATAAAATTAATAGAAAAATATCTAATTTGAGTTTCTTTTCTGTTTGGGGTTTTTGGTTGTGTGTTTGTTTTTTTTTTTTTCTTTGAAGATGTGTCCTGCTTTATGCAGTTGTTCTGGAGCAAAATAAAAATGCATGGGAAAGCAGAACTTAAGGCTTTTGATTTTTGATGTCTTTGTCTAAATTAGTGATACTTGAAATATAATACTGAAGTTGCTGATATTTGAAAAATAATGCAAAAGTCAAAACTATTGAAAGGTTCGTAGAGCAAGGTAACCTCATCAGTAATTCAGCCAGTACTTTATTTATATATGTTAACAGGAAGCATTGTTAAATTTTGCCTTTTTCATTGTTACGTAGCTCTAAAAAGTAGTAACCTCTTTCAAAGAAGCTTAATTTTAAAAGGGGGGAAGAATGGTTTGCTGATCTTTTTCATTCTGATCTAATTTTTTAACTGTTTTCTGAATGAAAAGACACCATGAATGGAAAAGAAACCCTATTGTGTATGTATGTCTAGAGGAGAATAATAAGATTGCAAGTTTGGGTTTTGTTGGTTTGTAGTATTCTATAAGCATAGTTTGGATAGTTTCACTGAGGAACTTGTGTCATGGAAATGATCTTTGGTCAAAATTACTGATGAAAAAAGTCTTTAAAGAAACTGGCTTTTATTTAGACTAGCACGGAGTACATGTAGACAGTAAAATAATGGGAATTTATGTAGCATATGCTACATCGGTAGAAAAGGCAAGCAAAAGCCTTCATTGTAGTTGTCTTGCCTAATAACTTTCCTTTTTTTTTTTTTCTTGTCTTGATTCGACATTTTCAGTGAAAGTACAGAATAGGTGGGAGGATTCATTTTCATAGATGGATTTCAGTCTTGACTCTCAATCTGTCTTCTGAAAAAGAATAATTTTAGATATCTCAAAAAATAAAAGCATACCCCATTTCTGATGAGTTGTGGCTGCCAAAAAGCATTGGTTCTTAAAGCATGTTTTGTGTAGTGTTTTTTCAACATACAACTTGTTTTTCTTTTTTTCTTTATCTTTTTTTTTAAACTGTTTCCAATTATTTATGCTTGCATCATGCATGATGAGGTTGTCTTGGCAAAATGAACAGCAGTGGAGAAAAGTCGCTTAGCACCTCCTTTGATTATTTTTCATCTGTAAATCCTCCTGACGGTGGTTAAAACTAAATGAATGCTTGTCAAATATGTTAATATTACATTGCATTCATGGTAGACGTGTTATCAAAACGGGCTATTTTATGGGGAAATAAATTGTGCATCATGTGGAGGATGCATGAATTGTCTGGCTGTTGAGGTTGAATTGGGAACTGATTGGAGAAGGAAAAAAGTACTGGAATTTTTTAAAGTGCTTGTTTTTCCTTCTAAAGCTTTTTCTCATGATTGTATAAAAATAACTTGAGAAATGTTAATTGTGCACACCGTTAAAAAAAAAAAAAGAAAAAATCTGTTTTGGAAGATGACTTTGGGGAGGTGGGAGAAGATGAAAATGTGATGATTTTTAAATGTTAGAGGTACAAATAATGAGCATGGAGCAAGACTGTGAGATGGGTAGGATGTTCCAGCTAATGTTAAATGCAGTTGGACTACATTTAAAAAACTGTTATGGAGTTAGTACAGAACTGTAGAAGAGAGAGATAATGTTACTTGTGAACCCAGAAGAGTTTTCTGTCAGTGGTGACTAAATCATGTGAAATGCTGCCCCTTCGGAATTAGTGCCCACTGACCCATAGCTAGGGCTTTAGAGATGATTCTTTTTATGAAATGCTTAAATAATGTCCCACCTTTCAGTACGCAAGTAGAAGTAAAGAAAATGCAAATTGGGAACTACTTAAAGGATTCATATAGTGAACATATCCAATCCTTAAAGATATTGAGGCTAGCAGAACTGATTGCCCAGGATTTTGGTGCTACATGTTGTCCTTTTAATGTAGTGCTGGTGTGTGTCTGAAGGTCAAAATGGCATTTGGAGAAGACCATTGGCTCTTGGAGACAGAAAACATGCGAGGAAAGAATTCATCTCAACTCCAAGTGCTCAGCCAGCTACATACATAGACCTGATACACATCTTCTGCAATAGGGTGTTTTCAGGTAATCAGTAGACAATGGGAGTTTTGGAATGGTTTTGGTTCAGTGTTTCAGCAAGGTAGAACAGTTTGGTTCGACTGGCTCTCGCTTGGTGCAGAGCCTGCTGGTATGCCCTTCTCCCCGAGCACCAGCTGTAGAGATGGTATTTATAGCACTTGGATCTGTACGAGCAGCTGAGGATGAGAGCGGCTTTCTAGCAGCTTCTGTGAGTGAGCATTTGCCTTGCTCCGGTGCTACTGAGCCTAACGCCCTCCCCCATCCAACCTTTCTCCCAGTACAGGGTTGAAATTCCACAGTGGGGAGAGAATCCGGTTGAATTCCAAATGAGCTGTTCTTAGCTTCTACTTGGTTTCCTTCCCTTTTAATGATTTGAAAAATGCAAACAATGCTTTGAAAAGCAAGCGCTGCTTTACAAGCTGGAAGTGTCCATTTCCCTTCATTTATCTCTTATAATAACAACCCTGAAAGTCTGTCTTATAAAAACAGTATAGCCATATATCTGATTGCAATGTATGCCTAGGAAAGAAGCCTGTATTAAACGTGTCTTTGGGGTGTTATTCACGTTCCAACAAATAAAGAATGCCTGCTCCACCCTGCTCTCAGTAACGAACATGTTCTCATTGTTGTCATTCCAGCCTACAGATGGCGCAGATATATTTTCCAGACCTGTGGATTTTAAAAGATTGTATATTTAATGTTAATTCGGTCTTGTGGAGTCAATTCTGAAAGCCCCAGATCTTTTATATTGGTTAAGTTGATTATTCAGACATAATAAAATAAAACTAGTGCTTATATTGATTCAAATAGAGTTTGAAGAAGGCACAGAAATGAATTATTTCATATTTATTTCCCTCAATGTTACCCCTTCTAAAGTTCCATCTAGACTAGCATGTTTTTTTAAAAATTTCTGCCTATTTCTTTACCAATGATTAATGAGAACAAAAGCGAAGACAGGACAGTGATTTTTTTTTTTGATAGCTGTTATCTCTTAGTATGTGTTGGCATTTGGTAGGATTGTGTGTTCTGTGTAGGTTACTGCTGGCACTAGGGGAATTATTGAGGCTGGTGTGAAGTCTCTCATGTGAGATGAAACCTGATTTTATTTCAGATGTAGAATTTGAAGAGGTTTTGTGCCTTCAGCGTTGACCGATGTGGTAGCAATGTGGGAATGGAAGATGTAAATGACAGAAAGCAGGCTATATTGCACGATGATGGAATTTTGGTTTCTTCAGTTCCATGTCTGACTTTCACCATTATTGGGTTTTATTTCTGATTGGTAATTGATAGTTTTGGGGTTTGTTTTTTTTGTTGGGTTGTGTTTTTTGATTTTTGTTTAAATATTACTCTACGAGTCTGTTTCCCCCCTCCCCTCCCCCCCCCCCCCCAGCACAGACTGTATATCAGTTAATCCCAGGATTTAGCCCAAGTTAATTCTGTCTGCTGGTGTTTATCTGAAGGGCAAACTGCAGTTAGCCAGTTCTTCACTGGAGCACCCTACAGTGACTAATGTGTGGCGTGTCTGGTGGCAGAATGCCCTGCAGTGTGACTCTGGTCCCTAACAGAGGTGGAGCTGTTGAATCTAGTGACTTGGTTTTAAATGCAATGAGGGATAAGAGAGTCATTTCAGTTCTTACCTCTTGTGTGCTTTGCACTCTGTCTTTCTATTTCCAGAGCTTGTTAGAAAGAATTGCTGGTATCCCCAGACACTGAACTGCAGGCAGTTTCTAACCTGAAAAATTTGTGACGTGCTGAGGAGCAGTGCTGACTGGGGTGAAAACAGATTAGGCTTGGACTGCAAATTCAGTGCCATTATAATCTGACATGAGATTTAAGTGGTTAAGAAGTAGTTTTGGTCATTCTTTGTGCCTGCAAAAATATTTATGTGGTCGAGTAGATGGGAATGGAATGAGGGGGCTGATCTTGGCTAAGCCTGCTTGCTTTTTTTTTTTCCCCTTTTTTTTCCTGTAGGTTTCCCACTGTCTGTTTACTTGGTTAGTTTTAATGGAGAATGGAAGTGTAAATCCATAAATAAAGGCTTGAAGTTGGAATGTGTTTGTGTGTATGTTTAGGAAGGGGTGAGAAGACAGATTGCTGCTTCCAGTTGAAAGTATCGCAGGAGACTATAACTTGCATGAGCTCTCTGTTGTGCTCCACGGTCTGGTTATAATTGTAAGATAAAGTGTGTATTTGAGGTGTGCTTTTTGAATTTCAGCTTCAAGAAATCAGGATTGGATTGTAAGGCAAAAACCCCAATAAAATTAGATGTCCAAAATGACAACAGGAATACAAAATAACATGTATTATAAAATATATGGGTACTGTTTCAATAGCGAAGTGGTCTTTCAAAATTTGCTAACAGTTTTTGCTGAAATGAAAAACTAGCAATTAATTTGATCTCATAGATTTGAAAGGTTGAAAGTGTATGTTATTTTTGTGTGAGCTGATACAGCAGATGGTTTGAAAAAATGTTAATTAAGGAAGAAGTAGGATGGACTGTGGAAGTAGCTTATGCCAAGAAATGAAGTTGCCTGTTTAAGTAAGGGCGTTAAAATTCAAATGTATTGTGGAGATTGGTTTGTTACTGTTGATACAGCACATCTAAAATTATAATTCCTTTATTGATTGTGCGCCCACTTTCTCCTTAACTTTTATTAGACTGTACTGCTCCTATGATATACTTCTCCTATAGAAGGACTAATTAGTTAAAATATGTGGGTCTTATGTAATGATACAAAATTTTAGATTATTTGGTGGGAAGAAATTTGTTTCAAAATTGTTGGTTTCTTTACCTTTTGGTCAGTGATATAAAACTCATAATGTTTGTAGTTACAGGTATCAAAAAAACCCAACCAAAGTAAAACAGCTAAGCAGCTAAAAAGAAATGTTTAAATTATTTGAGTTTCTGGAAATATGTGGATTTCTCCTGCTTAGAGGCACCTCAGATGGTGTGAAGCAGCTCTGTATGGCTTACTACGTAACTGTAAGGAGAAATAAGCTTTTAAAATGCAATCTGTGTCTGTAGGTTGGGATGCCAATGAGTATTAAATAAACTGCAAATTAAATGGTAATGCTGCATAGCTATTCACTAAGTGCATTTTTATTTGAATTTTGTATCAATTTATGACATAAAGTTACTTCTACTTACTCTATTTGCTTACCAAGATAGAAAACTGACGTAAAATTTATGTCTTAAGGTGAATGAAGCATATTATGCAAATTTCTGGGAATTTATAATTAAAATTTAAAAAAAAGAATAACGTGGGCATTTATCTCCCTCAACCAAATCAACAATTTGTCGAGTATTTTTTTAAAACATTAATATTTCCATGTCTCTTCCTCAGCCTTACATTCTAAAGAGAAATGATGGACATTATTCCAAACTGTGGTTGTTGCTTTGATCCCAGAAGAGTTTTTAGACACTGCAGTCAGAAAATAGTATCTTCAACTTGTTTCATCCTCTCCACACTTCTGAGTTACATACGTAACTTTTTTCAGTAGCAATGGTATAGGAGATGGTGATTTTGTAAAATACCCCTTCCAGTTTCTGGTTGGTGCAGAAACCATAACTTGTGGAAAGCTGAAAGAATCCACATGAGGTAAGAAGTTGGCTCTTGGTGAAGCGAGGGGCCTGAAACAGGGATTGAGTTTATGCGAAACTGGCTGCTGAGGTTGACTCCAACGTTCAAAGTTGCTCCGGTGCCATGCTGATGGTAACTAATTATAGCTGCAGCACAAAGCGTTAGTGTCGGTTTGCAAACAGAAAAGTTAATTGCCACATTGGACCTTTGAAATAGCAGATAAACAAATTTATTCTGTAAGATAAAAAGGCCATTAATGTGTTCCTGCTGTGATCGTCTGCTTTATTGCCTTTCTCATTTCCTGAGGCTCTGTAATTAAACCATTAGCTTGTGTACCATGCCGTGAGTCTGCTGTGGTGAGAGGAGATAGATGATGACCTATTTCATGAATCACTAATACAATTCATCTTGGCCTTGCATGGCTTAAAAAACCAAACAAAATAACCAAAAAGCTTTTAGTGTTCTTGTGGGTACCGGAGACACTGGAAACAGTCCTCTTACTTTTTTTTAATTCTATTTGTTTCCCTGTTCAGCTGAAAATACAGCTTGCTGAATAACATGGTACACAAAATCAGTGTTGCCCACAGTCTAATTTCTGCATGATCATGCTTGTTTTTTGCAATTCGGCACATGAACTTTTAGGATAGAGCTTACCTGTACTATAAGAAGTCTTTTAATTTCTTCAGAAATATCCATAAGCTTCCTTTTAAAAGTAGCTAGATTTCATGGATTTGCTTTTCCCTCCAAAGAAGATGCTTGGTGCCATAGACACCTTCAAGTTAGGTCAGTTACTTCAGTTTGAATTCCTGGTTTCTGAGCTGCCTCACCATCTTCTTTCAGGTGTCTTATCTCACATTATTGTGTATCCGATCACTTGGTTGAAACTCGGACCACATCAGACAGGACTGAAGCAAATAGCTACCCACTTGGTGCTCAGTGTTCCAAATGAAGAGGGTTTCAGTCCAATTCAAATCCGTTGAGGTCGTAATCTTATGTTTTCTCAATCGGTCAGCTCTGCTGGATTCATTTGTAGGCAGACTGAGAATTCTGTTAAACCAGTGATTCTGAAAATGGAGGATGTAGAGTCTGTGTAAGAAACAGGAATGGGGATAAACAGACTTCAGCCTTGGACTAGAAGCTGAGTGAAAAGGCTTTGACTGGCTGGCAGTGGTGAGGGACAGCACGCAGAGTTTCTGGCAGCCAAGAGGTTTTTCTCTGTCCCGTTTCTGTTGCAGTGGAAGGTTTTGGCCAGGCAGCTGCATTCCCAACCTCTGACGGAGCTGCCTTGCACGTTAATCTCCCTTTCCTGATATGCTTCTCAAGATATGCTTTGCAAAAACATGCATCCTAGAAAATAGTTTTCAAAATAGTGAGCTGGACATGGAACTTAGTGTGAAGGAGCTGAGGAAAGCCTCCCTAAGAAAATAATAATAAAAAAAAAAGGCTTTAAAAAAAAAAAAGGGCAGAGTGGAACCACTTGCATAAATCACGGAGCCTGAACTTTGCTCTTCACAAGTGTGGTGGATCAAATTTAAGCTTGAAGCGAGTAGGGTGAAGCTGTAATGCGAAGCTTGTAGTGCCTTTCCAGATGCTAAGCCTGTGATATAGCTAGAGATCTTGTCTTTCATGGGTGGTCAACCTGCCTTTATGCACAGCGAGCTGAGTGGAAAAACTAGCTATTCTGCTCCTTAAAAGTCTGGCTTCTTCGCTTGCTTTTTGGAAGTGGTGGATTTTTCCTAGAGATTTTATTTTTTTTAAAAAGAATTAATGGGAAGTGTATATTTTCACATCAGACTGGGTTTACTGAAATTTGTGCTGCTTGTTCTGTTTTCTGCTTCTGACACAGTAGACTCTTAGAAGGCAATTTAACTCGATTCCTTGGAGAGACCAAATGCAGCTTTGCCTTGACCAAGAGAAATGTCCTTTTTGTTTATAAACAACAATATAAAAATGGAAAAGAAAAAGACTGATGAATACTTGCTATTTCACTGTTGATTCTAAGATGAGACAAATCAATCATGCCATGAGATAAATAAGTGAGATCAAAGCTCTCTTTTATGATTGCTTTTGCACCTTAATGTTAAACTGCACCAATGTGATATTCAGGTAACCAATATTTTTTTTTTTTCCAGATTGCAGTTAAAAATGTGTTTCTTGGTCAGTAAAGATGTAGCTAGATTTCTGCTTGTCTTGATTCCCTTCACAGTTTGCCGGGCTGGGACTTTCCCATTTCCAGGACCATGTTGTAAATGCAACGTGCCAATAAAGGCAGTTGCTCCCCTCTTTCCCCAACCATGACTCTCCTCACAAGAAGAGTATCAAGAGTTTGGGTTAAAATGATTTGCTGTTGAGATTAAGCAATAGAATGTATATTGTCAGGAGAGGTGCTGGCTATACATTTTTTTCATGTAGCCGCTTAGAGCTGTGTTATACAGTACATAGGAATAGGCTCTAGTATATAGGAATGGGTTCTATTTATTGCTGCTTTTTTTTCTACTCTTAATGGTTAGATTACTTTTCCTTGAACTTATAGCCCAAAACAATTGAAGAAAATCTCCACTAATGTGGAGATTGGTTTTTATTTGTACCACTTCTTTTGGGTAGGAACTTCTGGGTATGAGGCATTACTTCTTCCTTACCTTTCCAAGCTTTGAAGTTAAATAATTAAATGAGAAATGAGAAGTTGCTGAATTGTAGCAGTCCAGGTTACACTGAAAAGAGAGAACTGATTTAACTTTGGGGCAGGGGATTTGTCTTCTGGGATTTGTTATTTGTTTGCTTTAACCTTAGAACTAGTTTAATAGCATGTGCTGTAGATGTACTGCTGTTTGGCCAAAACTAGTAAAGGGAAACTAAAGCCATATATGATTGCTTAGGTTACCGGTTTGTTATGTGTTGATGCCCATGTTGCTATCCAAAGCCACAAACGTTTTTGCCATTTGATACTGTACTGGTGCAAGGCATATTATTCATTGGCTTTGCATGTCTGTCAGCTTGTATAAGGCAAGAATGTGAGCACAAGGTGCATCCAAGTGAAATGGTGTCGGCCACAAGAAATAGAGTAGCAACCGTTGCTATTTGCAATCCGGACAGTGATCTTTTCTCCACATTGTAATTTTGGACAACAGCCCTGCTCAGGGACACAGCATCTGGTAGAGAAGTGATTTAATTTTATTGGGGATTCTGTAACCACGTTTTCAGAGATTTCAGCACAACATGATGTTAAGTTCACATTTGAAATGGTAAGAGATGTGGGTATTACAATTTTTATTTATCACAGAAGGAAAGGGAGAAGTCCCTGTCTCCCAGAGCATAGCATAACTGGTATGAATACATGAGAAATAAGCATCCTTTGTTTAGGATGACTGGTATCAGGATGTAAATCATCCCCAGGAAGCCTGTCACCACCTTTGCATAGCTTCTTTCTTTGTAGATTTTGTTTGCATGTATCATAATCAGTGGATCACTGCCAAAGGCAGATTGCTGCTTTAGGTGCAGATGCGTATGTATAAATCTAAGGTAGTTTATCTAATTGTGATACCCTCAAGAGTGTACCTTTTCAGAATCTTTACTTACACAGATGATATTGAAAAAAACTGCTGGAAATAATAGATTTAAGTATTTCCAGCACTGTACGAGTGAACAGAAGAAGGCAGTAGCTCTTCATTTCTGCAGCAAAGCTGTGCTTATAAATTATCCTCCTTGGAATACAGAAGATACAGACATTCTGTATGCCATTAAAATGACAGCTGAATCCATTGTGTACTGCTCCCCTCCAGGCAAAGGTTATAGGAAGCTGTTTTGTTGTTGGGAAAGAAAAAAAAACCCCAACAACCAAACACAAAAAACGAAGCCTAATGAGGACCTGAGAAAAGGAAAAGAGCATAAAATTTACAGGTGTACTGATGTGGAGAGAAAAAACAGGTGTTGTGGTTTTTGTTGGTGGTTTGTTTTTTTTTTTCCCAAAGTATGTTGTTTTTTTTTTTTTATGGTATTTGTAAAGTGCTCAATGACTTAGCTTTCCTGAAGATTCTTAGATTCTTATATATGAATACCTTGGGAAGAAAATTAAGTCAAGGATTGCAAGAGCTGAAAAGGCAATTAGAGGTCGGCTTTTTGAATGGGACTTATAAAGGCTATAACATAGGAACTATACACAAGCATTTTTCATTCATACTTCGTGTGTGTGTGTACTTCATAATAGGGTCATCTATTATACGGAAGTTCAAAAAGGAAAAAGTACACGGGTTGGTTGGAGATCACTGTGGGATTCAGTGGCTATATACAGTAAGAACATTTATCAGTAATTTGGTTGGTTCAATTAATACCAGTCCTATTAAAAATCTGTCTGTAGGCTTTGTGTGTGTAAAAGTACATTGAAATAAACTGTGCAGATAATCCCTGAAATGTCTGTAGAGCTAGCTTTTTTCATATCTTCTTCAATACTCTGAAAATACTGAGCTTCTTAAAGCAAATCCTTCTGCAGTGGGCTCTTGTATGGTACAATGTGTATTTCAAAATAGGCTTGAGTTGAGCTGCTGTGAAATCACCAGGGATTCTTAAACTCTGTGGTTTAGGTCTTCCTTCTTGCTAATGTCCCTCAACTCCTAAAAGCCTGTCCCATTCTAAAAGCCAAGGGACCAGGATGACACACTTCTGGATTTCTGTCCAACAGAAGCATTTTCTGCAGCAGCAGCAGCAGCATTCCTTCTAGGAATTTTTTTCCTTGACTTATTTCAAATAAGGCCTACAGAAATACCATGTTAGGAAGCTTTGAGTCTATTACTTCAATCTTATTACTCCTGTGCACTGCGGCAACTTTGTGAATACTCAGATTCACGGATTAAGTTGAGCATCGGCAAACTCATTAATTATAATCCTAAATGTCAAGTTAGCTAAGAGTTTGATTTTTATTTCCTGTAGGTATTATCAACCCAAAGAATCCTAAGGAAGCACCAAAGTCCTTCAGCTTTGACTACTCTTATTGGTCCCACACATCGGTAAGTTCTCTTACAAGAAAACCAAATTATTTTTTTTGTTGACTGGTTTGATTTAACTGTGTTCTCTTCTTCTGATCATGCCATCCCTGTCAGATGTTTCTGCATGGTCTCGCCCTCATTCATGTTGAAAGCTTGACATTGGATGTTGTCTTTTCCTGTTTGGGGGAGAGCAGAAAGCTAAGCTCCTGGAGTTCGATAACAAGTTGTGGATGTTTGAAAGATTGCTTAAAATATTCTCCAACAACTTTCTGTTCTTAATATTTTAAGGATGCTCTTAGAGCAGTTTTGCTCTTAGACAAGTGAAAGTTGCTCAAGGAGAGATGTGGTCTGGGTTTCTGTCGTGGTTTGGGCCGAACTGGCCACAGAAATGAATGACAGATGCCCTCCCCACCTCTCCCTTCAGGGAGAGAAGGATGAGAGAGAAAGAGACTTACGAGTTTAAATGAAACTAAACTACTTTAATGAAAGTATTAATAGTAAAATACTAAGAAGAAAAGCTAATAATATTAATAAGAAAATAATGAAATATATTCCCTTGAATGAAAAGGGAATGAAAAGGAACTGTGTCCAGTTCTGGGCTCCCTGGTTCAAGAGGGACGGGGAACTGCTGGAAAGGGTGCAGCGGAGGGCTACAAAGATGATTAGGGGACTGGAACACCTCTCTTATGAGGAAAGGCTGAGGGATTTGGGTCTCTTCAGTCTGGAAAAAAGACGTCTGAGGGGTGACCTTATCAACACTTATAAATACTTAAAGGGTGGGTGTCAGGAGGATGGGGCCAGGCTCTTTTCAGTGGTGCCCGGTGACAGGACAAGAGGCAATGGGCACAAACTTGAACATAGGAAGTTCCACCTAAACATGAGGAGGAACTTCTTCACCCTGAGGGTGGCAGAGCCCTGGCACAGGCTGCCCAGAGAGGTGGTGGAGTCTCCAACTCTGGAGACATTCAAAACCCACCTGGACATGTTCCTGTGTAACCTGCTCTAGGTGACCCTGCTCTGGCAGGGGGGTTGGACTAGATGATCTCCAGAGGTCCCTTCCAACCCTATGATTCTATGAGAAGAGTTCCCTTGACGTATCTGGAAAAGCCACAATAGTGATCCATGTGTCCGATAGCTGCAAAAGCAATAAAGTCTCATGTGGCCCCTCTGCCCCACCCTCCTGTGAATTGGTGCTGAGCTCTCCCTGACTTCCAGTAATTG
Source organism: Chroicocephalus ridibundus (assembly GCF_963924245.1). Classification (NCBI taxonomy): domain Eukaryota; kingdom Metazoa; phylum Chordata; class Aves; order Charadriiformes; family Laridae; genus Chroicocephalus; species Chroicocephalus ridibundus. The sequence continues at coordinate 6,519,950 of NC_086299.1, read as the reverse complement.
TTCTACAGCAGAACTGTGGTGTTCTGCCATCTACCCCTCCCCGGCCTTATTTTCTCCAGAGATACAGAAAAAAGGGATTATGCATTACTCTAAGGTTAATTTTAGTAACTTGGATGGTGCAAATAAGACTTAATATTTCTGATTAAATCTGTGGCCACCAAGATTATTTTCACAATGAAAACCTTGGATTCATGCAGCTGTTTTACTGAATTTTCCAGAGCAGCCATGCAAGTAGGTTACAGGATCAGTCAAAGGAACATTATCAACATAATTCCTGAAAACAACCAGATAAATACCATCAAGGAAAAGAAGTGGTCTGCTGAAATCTTCAGCCCAACATTGGAATGTTAGCACAGCTAAATTTGTCCTGATTTCAGGAGCAAGTAATGTTAAAATCCAACATTTCAGGAAGAGAGAGAATGCTAGATTAAGAATAATAGTCACGTACAATGTAGTGAGATACTGCTACAAAATCAAGTTTCAGTGGTATGTTATGTGTGCAGTCTCTTCTGGTTTGTGCAATATGAAACATCTGCATAGATAATCAATAGTATGATAATTTTTTCAAGTATATTTACCAAGGACTTTCCTAAATCATCAAGAGAGGACATCAGAAAAAAGTGCACATACACTGAATCCAGATTTCTGTCAGTATTTTTGTACCATGCCAAGAGCTGCATCTTGGATTGCCTCTCATGACTGGTTGTTGGAGTCTGATCAGTACAGTGCCTGAAATGCACTACTTAAGAAATGGAGAATTAATTTCTTCAAGTCATGAAGTTTTGTTTTGAACAGGTTCTGTATTTGCCTTGAGATCTGGCAAGTGTATTCTTTTTGACATCTTTAACTTGTGATTTATTTTTTTTCATTACATGTGTAGCGGTGCTTCTTTTCAAAATGTAACAAAGTTTTCAGTTGAGTGTTTGAAACTGATAACTCGCTGTTGTCCTCATACAGATTTCTATTGCTGAATGCATCTGTCAGTAGAGTTTTTGTTTATCACTGGGTCCTTGACCTGTTCAGCTACTTGCTAATTTGAAATATTTCTTGACGTAGGGATTTTGTAGTCATCAGTGAGGTGGTAAATAGAAACCTGGATTAGATTAGACAGTGGAATCAGACAGCTACAAGGAAAACTTGGTTAATAATTTGTTTACACTCTTTTAACCTTAAAAAAACACAACAAAATAAACCTAAGCAACTTTTGCTTCTCTTTTCCCCCTGCTGCCCTTCAGAGCCCTTGTTGAGACCAGCCTTTGTGGATTTTTGTAGCTGCCAGTTCTTTATTCATTTGTATCGACTCTCTGAACTCTTTCTCCCCTCGCTTCCCTGCTCCGAAACACTCCAGATCTCGTTTGTCAGTGATCTTGCACAAAACTTTTCCAGTAGTGTAACACTGTTCACAGAACAGAATTGGCTGGTTTTCTTTGTGCGGAGTATTTCCCCTTGCGGTCCTGCAAGGGCTGTCATCGTCATTCTCCAGCTGGTGCTGCCTTGGGAAAAAGCTGTGTGTAAAAATGTACTACGTTTGCCTCTTCCTAAGGGATTGACCCTCAAAATAGAAGTAGAAAAAAACCTGCTGTTTTATGAAATGTTACTTGAATGATAGGATAAGACTGTATTTATTCTGTTTTCATGTCTTTTCAGCCTGAAGATCCCTGCTTTGCATCTCAGAGCCGTGTGTACAATGATATTGGGAAGGAGATGTTGCTGCATGCCTTTGAGGGCTACAATGTATGCATTTTTGCCTATGGACAAACTGGAGCTGGAAAATCCTACACAATGATGGGCAAGCAGGAGGAGAGCCAAGCAGGCATAATCCCCCAGGTAGAGCAGAACCCAGAAAAGGGAGTTGTTTTTTACAGCATGTGCAGACACACACTTGCGGATATGCTCTTTTTATATAGTAGTAACAGTTAACAGAGAATCACAGCTTACTTCTGAAGTGAGAGAAATCTACTGGGGAAAAAGAGCATTATAAGTAATTTTCCCTCTGTTGCTTTTTTTAAGTTGTACTATACACTCTGTATATTTTTTCCTACATCCTATTTCTCTACTTCCCCAACAGACTAGTAAATCTAGATGTCTTGTTTTCTCTGACTTTAGCTAGGACAGCACTTAAGCACTTTGTGTTCAGGAGGAATTCAAAAGGTGGTATTACTGACGAACATGCCAGAAAATTTTTGTGGAAACAAGTTTCCCAAAGCTAAAAACTGAATAATATATCTTGGTAAGAAATTAAGCGTATCAGAATATCGGGGAAAAAATATTTAGGGCAACCGAGCACAGCCCAGTGCTACATTCCCCCTGAAATTTGAAGAAGTTGAGATATCCCTATGAGCAGTTTTGGCTGGCAACAATTTATGCCGTCATCGTGAATTTAGCATTCTGTAGCTGTTGGTTGTGTGGCACTTGCTCCAAGTCCAGGCCTTCCTCAGTGTGTAGGCGCTGACAGTGGACCAAGTTTCTTGGAAGACAGTGCGTTCCTCCATTCCCAAAATAGAAATCTGAGGTTGGGTTTCAGTTTTAATAAATAAATATGCTGAACAGCTTGAGTCCTCATTCTGCTGCTGGTTTGCAGTAGATATTGGCCCTGTGCCACAGGTGTGAAATAGATGACACAGAGCGTTGTTCTCTGTTAATGGCATGGGTATATGTGCTGAAATAGGTTGCAAGTGCTCTGGTGTTTAACTTAAAATAATGTTGAAAGAGCTAATGTGATGAAGAACAGAATTGTTATATGTAAGCATTTTGTTTTTAATACAGTAATATAAAGTGATAGTGTAACAGGTCAAATGAGTTGAAAATCCATGACAACACTTTTGTGCTGAAATTTTTTGTTATAATCTTGATATTCCTGTTTGCTCTTCTGAAACCTCAGATACGTACAAATTAAACGTTGCTCTAAAAAACCCCAACTTAATAATGTTCTTGTAGATTTAATAATGCTCCTGTTATCTCCTACGGTTATAAAACAAAATAACTTCCCTCCAATTTCACTGGGAGGCCTTCTCATAAAGGTACAAAATGAATTATCTGTTCAGGGAGACCTTGTTGAATCTGTTCTCTTTCTTGTCACACACACAAAAGATACAGCACAGTCATGTTCCCAGTAATATAGGTTGTTGACATTAAATTCTTACGTGCAGGCAAAATTCCCTGTCTGCCAGTCCCTAGGGTGAAACTTTATGATACTTTAACCACGTGTTGACTGAATACTTCAGAGTGTTTACTTCAAAATTATCTGTATTCTTCATAATCTGTTTATTTTCCATACAGTTGCTTGTAGATATCTGTTCCAGAAACCTCTTTTTACTCTTATTCCTCTCTGTGCCCATGCTTTGTAATCTCCAAATACGTATCCATGGCTTGCCCACTGTTCGTTTCTTCTTCCTTTATTACCTTAATTTTAGGCCTCTCATTTCAGTTGCTGGTAGACAAGCACCCTTGAAGCAGTAGACTGCTGATAGTTTAAGTATCCTTCATATGAAGATACTGTTAACAAACTTTGAAATAATTGCTGCCTATTGATTGAAATCTGAACCTGGAACTTCAGCAAACCAAATAAAGAAACTATTGTTTTAATGAGACTAGGAGAGGATTAAGGATTTTAATCCTTCCTTTCTAAAATTATTACTTCCAATTTCAGTTACTATGGGCTTTTTCTAATTTTATAGTACGGAAAAATAATATTGGTTAAACCTAGAACCATTGCTGAGATACTGTATAAAATAAGGTTGGATGATAGCGATGTGGAATTGAGATTAAGTGTCTTCCCAGTGAGGCTGTATGTGGTCGATGTAATAGGTTCTTTTTCTTCCCCTTCCCTTGCTCAAAAGCCAACTTAATGACACGTCATAGTCATTACTTGTCACTACTCAGTAAAGACTAATTTCTGACTCGGGTTTAATCTCTTTCCAGCTGTGTGAAGAACTGTTTGAGAAAATCAATGACAACAGCAATGAAGAAATGTCATATTCTGTAGAGGTGAGTTTAGTGAGGGATCAAAGAATATCTGTGTGCTGGACATCAAACTGAGCTTAGGTGCTGCGTTAGTGATGTTGCAGTAAGATGCTCATTCTCGATTTTTTTTTTTTTTTAAAGCTTTTTGTCTTTTCTCTATTTCATGTTTGAGGCAAAAGTAAATAAAACCTTTCTGTGACTTTTTTTTCCCCCACCAGAAAATTAGTATACCTTTACCTCTGTAGCAATTCTGAAAGAAATGATGGGCTGAAAAACCTAAAGAGGCTTTTACAGATTTTATTTTATTTTTGACTGCTGGATGGAAGACTACCTGTTTCTTGTCAGTTACTGTAGTCATAATTTATACCCTGTTTCTCTACAGGACTTGTCTAGAATAGCTTAGTCATGCAGCCTTCCCTGACCTCTGTTAGTAGGGGTGATTTACATAAAAAATTGTTCAAGCCATGCATATATAAGAAATTTGTCAGTACTTAATTTTTCTGAATTATTATCCTTACTTAGGTTGGTTTGTGTTTAGAAAGTGGTTTTCATGTGCTCTCATGTTACACCATTTCTTTTTTTTGTCTTGTCTCCCTGCCCTGCCCTGCTCCAAAATAAAAATAAAAGCAGTCGCTTTGCAGAAACAGTATTTTCTTTTTTCACTGTTTTTTTTCCCCTCAAGCACAGGAGTATTGTGTTTAGGATTTGTCAATGAGAAGATTCCCAAATTTTCATGATTTTTTTTTTCTATTTTGTACTTATTTATGATTCCAGTTTTGTCTCCAAGCATAGATTCGTGCATGTGAGAGAGATAGAAATAGTCTCTCTTATAATGGAAATGCAAAAGAATTGAACATCTCACAAATAAGCAGTGAATGGAGACAGCCAGTCAGAAATAGTGATGGAAATGTATAAATAGTGTTTTGGATATAGAATTAATTTTTCTGAATTGCACTTATACAAAAAGAGATCTTCAGTCTCTAAATTTCTAAAACTGCTGCTTATATCTGTAATATTTCCACAGAATGAAAGTGAATAACTTACTGTCTCTCTTAATATTTAATATCTTGACTGCTGCAGCTGCTAAGTACCTGTTGGACTGGGATAAGCCTTGTGCCATGAGAAACGTAAAAATTAAACAATACATTTAAAAATAATCTTAGCTTTATAATTTATTTCAGAGGGTGCAGATTTAAGATTACTGTAGTTTGAATAATTGTACTGATGACTTGGGAATATAGCAGAAAGTGGGTACAGCTTAGAATCGAAAGTTGCTTCTCCATAAAAAGAAATTATTTTTTTCCCTTCTTAAGTTTACTTTGGAGGTTCATAAGAGAGATTTCTTGTAAGCAGATTCCTTTTACCATCTGTCTTGTTTGCCTCTTTAGATAGTTTTGCTGCTGTGCCATATTAAAGCTGTTAAGATGATTGTGAACTCAAGTGTATAATTTTTAATTAAACACCAATGTTTTTTGAAATGATCGAGGGATCTATACGCGGATGCAAGGCCTGCAGCTTGTGTTGGAGATCTGATGCGTGAGACTAGAGACTCTTCTTCCCTCTGCCACTGTCTCAAGCTGTTATGTGAACTGACACCCACCTACAGCTTTCCTGTAGTGGACTGGGGGAGTTTCTGCCAGTGGCACTCTGAAATGCTGCAGAGCTGCTTGCAGAGGAAGCCATAAGAAACACTAAATTGTCCATGCAAATTCCTGTTTTCAGGTGAGTTACATGGAGATTTACTGTGAGAGAGTCAGAGACTTGTTGAACCCGAAGAACAAAGGGAATTTGCGGGTGCGAGAACATCCTCTGCTTGGACCATATGTGGAAGATCTGTCCAAATTAGCAGTCACATCTTATACGGACATTGCAGACCTCATGGATGCTGGGAACAAAGCCAGGTTAGTGATGGTAGCGCATTATATATTTTTATCTCTGTGGGGATATATGGCATATAGCAGCAAATTTAAGACATCTCCTGTGATGCATTAGCACTTTTTAAAAAACTCATGCCACATGAGGATTATTGTTGAAATATACACAGATCAATGCTGTTAAAAGGCTGAAATTGATTTGTGTGCTGAAACAGTGCTGCAAATCGCTGTATAGCAATTGTAAAGCCTTGAGATTAAGTATTTAAATAATTATACTGGCTTTTAGTTCTGCCTTTGTTGTGTACTATATCACTATATTGGTATAAATAAACACATGAACACAGTCTCCTCTTTCATTCATTAAAGTGGTCAGGACTAAAGTTGGCTTCTAGCTTTAGGTTCTGGTTCATTAGCAGCTGTTCTCATGTCAGCTGTAGGCTCCATTTGACAATGTGTGGGAAAGACTGACATAAATGCTGCTTGTGTTTTCTTGGGTGTTTGAGAGTAAGGTAGATCACTGAGTATACAGATTGAGGAAGCGCTGTTTAAACTGTGGTGAAGAGGGGAGTAATTCAGGAGTGGAAAATCAAAGGGTTTGTTAATGGTATTCTGTGTGGCTTGGTCTTGGTTACAGGGCAGAACAACAACTGTGCATCCTCTTGGTCTCATCCCTCAACAGCTGCATTCAGCCATGCAGGTAGCTGTACTTGCAGCTCAGAGGCTACTGTTTTCTAAACGTGTCTATATCTGTTCATATTATAGGACTGTGGCAGCTACCAACATGAATGAAACCAGCAGCCGCTCTCATGCTGTGTTTACAATTGTCTTTACTCAGAAAAAACATGACACAGAAACTGATCTTTCCACAGAGAAGGTATGTTACTGATAAGCGGCTTTCTGACTGCTCTTTCACAAATCTTCCCCTGCAGTGACTTATTCTTATTGGCAGTAGAGAAAATAAGAATGAGCTGTTTTTTTCTGGTGTTTTGTTTAAGGGTGAACTTGCTGTATGCCTTGACAGAGCCCTCGTATTTCTTACGGGATTTTGTTTGAGAGCATCATCCTAGACACTTCTTATCCATAAGATAACAGCATTAAGCTAATTGCTTGTGAAAACTTTGACTGTGGTTTTAAGCATGCTACGGTGATATTTTTAGATAGTAGAGCTCTCATGCCATAGAATTCTTTGAAGTTTTGCTCTTACTGTAGTTCACCATGAATTAATTCTCGTTGTTAATGGGCATTCTCTCTTCAGGTCAGCAAGATTAGCCTTGTGGATCTAGCTGGGAGTGAGCGAGCTGATTCAACTGGTGCCAAAGGAACCCGATTAAAGGTATTGGGCCATTGATATATGGGTAAAGAAAGGGAAGTGGGTGCACAAGCATCATACAAGCATCATGTGAAGTCTTTGCTTGACAAATAATAAGGAAAAGAAATGATTGCTATGATAAGTATGGAAAAAAGAGTTGCAAAACTTAAGATTTCCCCCCCACCCCCACCTGCCAGTCTACCGAGGTTCATGGTTGAACTTTAATTACTATATAATACTGGATTCTGTTTTCTCAGGAAGGAGCAAATATAAACAAGTCTCTCACAACTCTGGGCAAAGTGATTTCAGCATTGGCTGAAGTGGTAAGTACAGCATTTACGTACCTGCAACAACCTTTCCATAGCTCGTAAAACTGCGGTGGTGAAAACCATGGAGTCCAGCAGAATCATTCACTGCTCTTGGCCTGGCATTCTCAGCCAAATTAGCGGTGTGTATTTTGATAGATGAATGGTGTTGATAGCGCTCTGTGAATGTCATACAGGCTGGTAGTAACTTTATTTATTGATAGACTGAAGCATTGGTTTACTTAGCTGAGAAGAGGCCTTGCAGAAGAAGCCTGTGTAGAAGACATGTACATGTAGCAAGCTATTAGTTCTGCGGAGCAGTAATTTTTTTTTTTTTTTGAAAGAATAATTTTAGAAAACTAACTGCAGCTTTGGTGTTAAAAATTTTAGAAATACCAGTGTAATAATTTGATTATCACTGGCTTTTTTTGCAATGGCAAGACTTAATAATGTGTTGAGTTGAGTGAGCGTAATGTAGGTTTAGGAAAGTACTTTGTCTTTTATACTCAACTACTTTTTTAAAAAACAAACAAACGAACGAAACACAAGTAAATTATTGCTGTTCCTTTTAAAAGTGAATTCTCAGCAGCCTGGGCAGGTTGAGCATACTTAAGTGCTTTTTAGATTTTTTTTTTTTTTTTTTTTAAAATGAAAACTGTTCTCATTCATTGGGCTTTTCAAGAAAAGAAAATACTATCCAAGCAACAGGGAAATTTTATATAAAGCTCTGTTAAGAAACTCATCTTGTATCTTCTTCCTCTTTCTTTAATGCTTTCAACTTAGGATAACTGCACCAGCAAGGTATGGTGGTCTGAGTAGTAGTGGATGTTGTATTTTTTGCTTAAGTGCAAGATTTTATTCTCTTCACTTTGGAATCAAAGAGCAGGGATCTTTTATGTCGGATCTTTGAGAAATTCCTGTGACTATAAATTATAGTCATGAAGCCTGAGAATTATCAGTTCTAAAATATAAAAATGTTCTAAGATAGGGGATAAATTAATGAAAAGTGTACATTTAAGTATGTATTTAGGAATATTCTTTTACTACAGTCCTGCTCCTGATTTGGTGACTTACCTTGGGAATATTTACTTTTAGTATGGATAACTTTGCCTTTGTCTTCATGCTTGTTACCTCATATGAAGGATCGTAGATGATAGTCAATTCCAGTTTTCAACTTTAGCATCTGGTGCCTACCTGCCCATCGTACTTTTACTTGTCCATTGTAAGGTTACTCACCTTTGGCAAGGGACAACAGAACTATTGCAAGACTAACATTCACATTTTAAGCACCTTTTGAGTTTTAAGAGGAGTTTATCACAAATTATAATCAGGCATTCTACTGCAAAGCCATATCCTGTGTTAAATGTGTGGAATTAAACTTTTGGCATCTCTTGAAGTAAGATGTTTGCCTACTATTTGTTTAAGTAATGGATGACAAGAGATTCACATTCCGTTATAGAGCTTTAGTGGTTAATCATTATTTCTTTTAGACCAAGTAAAGCAGCTAGGGAAAGCCTTTACAATAAAATGTGGAGGGAAGTCTGCCAAAGGTGCAGAGAATGCCCTCTTCTCTTGTGTGGAGGATCTACATTTGTCACTCCAATTTTGGGACAAAGTACCTGCACACATGGGCACCTGTTTTGTGGCTTTGTTCTTTGGTTTGAGTAGTGTTTATGAAGTTTTTGTCTTTTTTTTTTTTTTAACGAAAATAAAACCACAAAAAAAATCCAAACCAGCTCCTTTCTATTTACACTTCTAATTTCAATGTCCAAATACTTTAATCTTTTCTGACCCCACGTTTCCTGATAACTGCTTACAGAAACATGGGAAGATTGGGTAGTTGTCCTTTCACTTGTGCACCTGCATCTCTGTAGCTGTGCAATCTCCTGTAATAGACTTTTGACTGCTCTAAAAAGCCATAACGTTTTTACCAAAGGAAAAGCGAATCTTCCGCTGAATGAGTAAACCTTACAGCTTAAATTCTCTTGGAATGGTGTTAGAACACAGAAATTAAATGTCAGGAAGATATTCCTCATACACAGAAAAACCTTTCTGATGGTAGTGCATCAGGGGAGTTCCCTGAACCGCTTATCTTTATCTGTTTAGATGTCTGAATATATTGCATGTTATCGGATATCAAACTCAGTAATTACTTGTGCAACTGAGGATGGACCACTTTTCTGTTTAGATAGCATATGGGTATGCTGTCATGGTTCTTTTAATAGTTATACTATGATTTTTGTGTCTTAAATATTAATTTTCCATTCGGTGTCTATTTTTCAGTATTGTGTTCTTTCTTTGTAGAGTAAAAAAAAGAAGAAGACAGACTTTATACCGTACAGGGATTCTGTACTAACGTGGCTTCTTCGAGAAAATCTAGGTATGGCTGATTGATTCTTGCTGAGTTTTCTGACTGATTTTAACTCACTCAAATTTGTATTGAGTATGAAATTAAATATTTTTAGTAGTCAGATCTGAGTCATGCAGTTCCACCTTTTGTTTAAGTTACAATTCTCTTTCCTATTATTTTTGTATGTTCCTTAGTAATGTAGAATATGGTTGAATTCTATAATTTATTGAAAATACTGATATTTAGTAGGTAACTATTGCCTAGATTGTGCACTGTAGTTTCATCTAAAATCTTGCCTGTTTGTTGTAGGTGGTAACTCCAGAACTGCAATGGTTGCTGCTTTGAGTCCAGCAGACATAAACTATGATGAAACTTTGAGCACTTTAAGGTACTTTCTTTTTATCGGAGATGGATATGGGTAGCTGTTAGCTCTCATGGCCACTTTCTGTCCTTCATACCTTTGGGTTATTGTACTTCGAGAAAATCTGTGGAGAAGAAGACTCTATATTGGCAAGAACTCAATTACCCTGAAAGAGGAAAACCAATCTATTGTATGTGAATAGGGAGCTAGGGATTTACTGCCCACTCCTAACTTGAAGAAACAAACTCCTCTTCTTGTGTTTGTTTGTTCTTCTCCAGTGTGGTCCCTAAAATTGAGCATATTAGTCAAGCTGAGACTTCAAAGCACTGAATAAAGAAAAAAACCATGTTGTCTGTTGTACGTATTAATCCATCTTGAATAGGACTTGTCTTTTTTGCAGCAGTATCTTGTATTAAATGTGAATTCAAATGCACGATTGAATATAATCCAGCGTTCTCTTCTGACATACAGCTGCAAGCTAAATGTCTCCTATATTGCTGCATTCCTGTTTCATTGTAAGGTTTCATTGTTTTGGTCTGGTTCCAGATATGCTGATCGTGCAAAACAGATTAAATGCAATGCTGTTATCAATGAGGATCCCAATGCCAAGCTGGTGCGTGAGCTGAAGGAGGAGGTGACAAGGCTTAAGGATCTCCTGCGTGCCCAAGGGCTGGGAGATATTATTGACAGTAAGTGGATTAAATAGACCTTACCGTCTTGAGGTTGGTCTCTCTTGCGGAGGAGGGAGAGCTGGGCCTGTGAGAGAATGGAATTTAAAACACAGAAGTTAAATGTAGGTGCTGATATTAATTTTGAACGTGGTTTCAGAAGTGGTAACCTCTTCTGTCTTTAAGCAACCCATCCTAGGATTGTCTGTAGCATTGACAGGTCACCTTCAAACTCTCAAGGAAGAACACGGAGACTGAGTTTCCCATTACTGTAGAAATGATTTTGTGAAATAGAATTACACGTTCAGGAGTTGCCCTGGTGAGTTATGGAGGGCTTTTTGTCTGGCTGCCAATAAAAAGAGGAGAACTGAAATATAGAAACTTAATTTCATACTGAGAAAGAAAGCATTTTTTTATTCCTCCTTAAAGGGTTTAGGTTATTAGTTGATACCTGGCTTCAGTGCCATCCTTGCTGAGAAAAGAAAACGATGGCTAATTCTTGTTAGACAATGCCCTGAGTGACAAACCATTTGTCATCTCAAAATAACTAGCTATGAAACAGCTGCTTGTGAATAAATAATGAATTCTTCTGGGGCGAGATTTTGAGTTAGGTTGGCAGAGCAGTATTGTCCTGATTTGCTTTGCCAACAGCCTCTTAAAGCACCAGAACACACTTGTGCCTGAGTTATTTCCTTGTCCTCATTCCAAACAAGGCAAATAAACTACAATTTTAGCTGCTACATTCTTCTATAATATGAACAGTGATTTTAATTTCTAGTGATGTAGATGCCCATAAAAACACAAAATGTATTCCAGTGGATTAAAACATTCTTTGACCTAAAAAAAAAAAAGTGAATGTTGCATCAGTTTCTGATTTGTCAGAGCTTATTTGTCGGTGAAGCAGAAGTCCTGACTTAGTCACAGGCTGCTTAAAGATGTGTAATGTGTATTTAGCTTTTGTTTGCTTGTTTTCAAGAGAATGGGGCTAGAAGACAATGAAATGCAGGTGTTTTCATGCTTGGTACAGTCTGTGTTTTTTTTGATTCTAAGTCAAAACTGAAAAAAAGGGGTTACTGAAAATTGTGTTTTGTTTTTTTTAAACATGAAGTAGTGTTCTCTTCCCTTCCTGTGTCAGTGGTGAACCTTCAATTTTGATCCTTCTTGTATTTTCCCTCCTGCTTCCTTTCAGTTGATCCAATGGGAGATGAATACTCTGGAAGTGGAGGCAAATGTGTGTATTGTGTGGTTCTCTTTTTAACCTGCTTTCTCTGGGTCAGCTTTTAACTGAGCTTTGCATGCCAGCATTTCTCACAGGGAAATCCCAGACAGAACACTCACTGTGGAATGCGATGCAGTTTTGTGGAAACTAGCTTAACTAGCATTTCTTAGATTGAGTCCACAGTCAAAAAAAAAAAAAAAAAAAAAAAAGAAGTGCAAAGTTTAAAATGTAACATGTCATCTGTTCATTGCTTGCTTTCTGGCAGAATATAGAAGGGAGAGTGGTAATTCTTTAGTCTCTTTCATGACAGCCAGCAGTTTAGATTTGAAATAGAAAATCTTTTTCTCGAATCTTTCTCAAGTTACTCAGTTGAAACAGCTTCTGCTCACCTACCTTCCTGGCTTTTTAACATCTTTTCCACCTAGAAGTATTCGTTTTAAATGTGTCAATTGTTTAACTCGGGATGAAATGTTATCAGTTCCTCCTGGAGACTTAGATTTATTTATTTTGTATAGTCTCTTTTTTAAAAAAAAAAAAAAAAGTTGGACATCTTATACTGATGAAGGTCTCTTATTTGAGCTCAGGTACTTGGTTGCAGATGATTAACTTAATAGGGTTAAAAACAGTCAGAAAAACAGCATTTTATTTCTGTTCTACTTTTTGCTTCTATGAAAGGGAAATATGTAGTCCATTGCAAGAGAAATGTATTCTGTGTAAATTTTGGGTTGGTACACTTTTTAAACTCTTTCAGTCAGTCTTCTTCACCCCCACTCAAACAATATCACCTGGAAGAGATCTGTCTGAAATTTCCTAAGACTAAAGCTACTGGTGGTGTAAAGACTCATCCTGGCCTTGTCTGACGTTCTGATGCTGCTTCCAGCGTGTGCATATGTCATCTGTGTGAAAGCTGCAGGCTCCAGGAGACGCGTGCATGATGTTGAGGGTTTGGTTCTCTGTGATTACAGCAACTGTGAAAGCTATTGCAAGTGCCACTTCCTTTATCTTCAGGAGCGCATGTGTCTATTGGCCTTTCGAGACTTCATCCTCCCTGCTCTGCCATGCCTGCTTTCCTCATCCCGACGGCATTCCCTTGCCTTAACCAGCTTTTCTCCTATTAAACTCCCACCCCTGCTTCCCAGATTTGCAGATGGTGGTTTTCAAACTGACTTGATGCAAACATCGGTTTCATGAGGCTGAAACAGCAGGTTGAATGTGGAGTGAACCAGGGCATAAGGCTGACAATAGCAGGATTGTTCAGGGTAAGAGTAGAGGAGATGTAGGAGGACATGGAAATTTATGCAATGTCTGGGTGAGGATCTCATTTTCGTAAGCGTGAAGCCCTTGTTTATAACTTGGAAGGCCTGATTTGACCTGTGTCTTTCCTAAGGATACTTATTTTAGCGGATTTGTTTTTGAAATAGAATTTAAAACTATCAAAATTATGAAAACTGCGCTATTTAGTTGTCTGATACTCCATGTTAGAAGATGTTTTTGGTGTGATTATTCTGAGCGTATGGTTTACAAACATATGTGAGAAGCTAAGTTAGATTAAAATAAATGGCCTTTGGATATTTATTCTTAAATCATTCATTCACTTTTGCCTTGTTTTCTGTCTTTCAAGGAGGCATCCTTCAGGTTTTCAGGCTACAAAAGCTGCCTCTTTACATTTTGGGTAGTTTTTTTAGGCCTTCCTTATCTAAACTAAGACCAAAAAGCTTTAAAGCGCTTTCTGAAGTATGAGAGCCTTATCAGGTAGTTCACTGAGCAGGTATCTTAGATTTCAATTTTTCAGATAAGGAGGATCAAGAAGTAACATAATGATGTTGTTATGAACTTGTGTTCTCTCCTCCCCGTCATCACCTGACGGGTGATTTACATACTCTCCTGGGAGAACTCAAGGAGGGGTAGTTCTTTGTCCTTGTGGTCTGGGTCACAGCAGAACCACTGCTGGGATAAAGATTTACATAATCATTTTAGATTAAAGAAGTCTGGAAGAGAATGCTGTGCTGAGTTTAAGAGCTTGGTGTCTATTCAGACTTCAGCCCAAAATGTCACTCATTTCATGAGGAACTGAATCTGCTCCTGGTCTGAGCTCTGTGGTGCTCAGTTTAGTGTTCAGTTAAGAATAGGATAGTTTATTTTTTGGCAAGTGTGTAGTTTATTTTTTTCAAGCTTTTTTGATCAAAATGGCTTATGATGCAGTCCTTACTAATAATCCTCAGGGTCTGAACTGAGTTATCGTTATGTTATGGATATTAAAGATTTGTTTCAGAACTACCATCTAAAAATTACAAAACTTGTCTTGTTGCTGCTTAAATGCTTTCCTCTTACACTGGTATTTCCTTCCTTTCCTTTTTCCTCTTCCTTCCCTCTTCCTACTTTCCTTTTTCCCGTCTTTCTGCCTTCCCTCTGTCTGTGTGTCTCTCTCCCAGATTTGAAAGATTTTCAGAACAATAAGCATAGATACTTGCTAGCGTCCGAGAATCAACGTCCTGGCAATTTTTCCACAGCCTCCATGGGGTCCCTCACTGCATCTCCATCCTCCTGCTCTCTCAGTAGTCAGGTGGGCTTAACATCTGTGTCCAGTATACAGGAAAGAATCATGTCAACACCTGGAGGAGAAGAGGCAATTGAGCGCTTGAAGGTAGGTATCGCTGTAGATTAAAGAGGCTGTTATTTTGGTCCTTCCCAAGGCTAAATAGCAGCGAACCTGGGAGAACTTCCCTTCATAAATATATCCAGTATGCTACTGTTTCACCTTAAAAAGGGCACTGTGGGCTAGAATCTGGGTTCATGCACAGCCTTTCCTGTTAGGATTACTTAGGTTTAATTGTAGCCTGAAGCTACAACTAAATTATAAACTAAAATCTCGATTCTTGTTTACAGGTCCTCTGGTGCAGTGGTAATTATGGAAAATTTGATCATAAGTATAGACTTCAGGAGGCCTGGTCAGCACTAGGGTGGACAAAGTCTGACTAGCAAATGCACTCAGCTTTCAGAAAACCAAATTACCCCAAAGTTGAAAAAAGGAGGAAGAATAATCCTGCCACTGTTGTATTCGCCCAGCCCCCACAGATTAAAATGTGAAGCACACAGAATAGCATGCTTTATCCAGACAATAGCGGCCTTGTCCCAATTCTGCATAGAATTGAACCGCATCAAAAGTGCATTACAGTGAAGTATTTCTTAATTTTTATGAAATCCCCCCCCCCAATCTCCATGGGTGGATGAGTGGGGAGAGCTGGCTGTGTTGAATCTATGCTTCGTTCTCATGTCTTGTCCATGAGAGGCTGCCACAGGGACTGGAATGGGCTGGAACACACACTGCATATCCCTTTCCTATTGGAAACCTGCTGTTGCCATGGAAATAACAGTGTGGTCTCTGCAGTTCCTTGGCATCCACTTACTGAATGATGTCTGTAAATCAGATTAAAAAAAAAAATAAAATTAGGTGGTTCAAATTCAAGTTTGACTGTGGTTAGATATGAAGCTGTCTTTTCTTCTCAGCTTGCCTTCAGGGCTATTTACCCTTTTAAAAATTAAGGAAGACAACTTAGAGTTTTGAAATGCTGAGAGTACTGTTTATATCCAAAACTAACTTGAGGTCTAGAGCTGAGCACAAACTTTAATTGCTTTGTGTATTATGTAAAGAACTTTGAGAAGAATTGTAAAACAGCTTCTGGGATTTTCACACAGGAATCTGAGAAGATCATTGCGGAGCTGAATGAAACATGGGAAGAGAAGCTGAGGAAAACTGAGGCCATTAGGATGGAAAGGTCAGGAATTGGAAGTGCTGTAGATGTGGATGGTATCTCGAAAATGGTGAAGTGTGGAAAATAGAGAATGTTGCTCTGTTCAAAAGCAATGGAACAGCAGAATAGTGCTTAGTGATAGTTCTGCTGAGCTTTGTGTTATATGTAACAGTAGGGGCAATGCTGAGAGAAAGCCATATTATTTCCGATGTTTCCTACAATTAAAGCATTTACTACTCTAAATGAGGTAATGTCCTAAGTTGCTGTGAAGCAGCGTGGAGTCCTGGTCTCTTTCTTCCCCCTTCCACCATTCTCTTAAATTCCAAAAATTTTGGCCCTACAGTCAAGCAGCAAAGATTAAGTTTTTGGTACTGAAATATCTAAAATTATGAAACAGCTCCAGCTTTCCAGCTTTGGTTGGAATTGTGTCTTAGAGCCACAAGACAGATGCTTAATAATTGTCGGAAATTTGGGTACAACGAAACAGGGCGTTACTTATTAGAATATTAAAAGCTTGCAAAATATGTAAGGGGAACTGAACATCTTTGCCTGGAACAGTGTGACTGAGCAGTCCATAAGGAAGAGGACTGTCAGGCTAACAGGTGATTTGAAACAAATAAGAAGTTCTCACAATACACAGGTAAGCTGTGGAAGTCTTTACCGCATCATGTTGATGATGCTAGGAGCTGAATTTAAAAAAAAAAAAAAAAAAAGACAAAATCTCAAAAAACAGCTAAAACACTTTGGATAGATATTCAAAAGAAATGCCGCCATTAATTCTGGAAATTTCTTAGAAAGAAATTTGGGGAAAATACCACAGTTTTTGCCATGTTCTTATTCTTCCGTGTTGATGCCGCTGTTGTGCTTTGTCAAAGCCAAGAATACTGTGTTACATGAACAACTTCACCCAATACAATCCTTTTTATTTCTTAAGAAGGAGAGAGTACTTTCTGTATTAACCAGTTAAGTCTCTGTAAATTAATTAATAGTGGTAGCTCCTTTTGCATAAATTAAATATTTGAATTTAGAACAGACTTTAACCTTCCTTAAGGAAGCAATGAATGTAACATCCTAAAGTGTACTTATCTTGTGAGATGTTATTGCACTAAAATGCTGTTAAATCTCTGTAAAATTTTTGCTGTTGCAATTCTGCAGGCCTGTAAAGTCTAGGACTAAAGTGAGACTTTAGAAACTTGCCCTGTTGTGGTATGAGGTGGTGACAGTCCTGGCTGTATCCATCTGTCTGCGGACAGGCTGGTTGAAAGTCTTGGAAGTATTTCATTGCATGGCTTTCATTTGACCTTATTTGTCTAAGAAACATAAAACATGGTAAATGTCTTGCTTTTCTCTCTCAGGGAGGCGTTATTGGCAGAAATGGGAGTTGCCATTCGGGAAGATGGAGGAACACTGGGAGTCTTCTCACCTAAAAAGGTAAAGTAACAGATAACTATTGCATCGTGTCTCCAAAAGGCTGATCAGTCTCAGAGGAGAGGGTGATGAGGGAGCTACTCGCACAAGGGCTTGTATTCATGTAAGATACAGAAGAACGCAAGTGAGGTTTGGACACTTAGTAAGTTCCTTTTACAGTATCTTTTTGGAAATAGCTATAGTGTTAGAATCTATCAAAACACTCTACATCTAAGGATTATTTTGCCCATAATAATGAAGTTGGACATTGCTCCTCATACAAGTGATGCAATGTAATACTTAAGCCTTTTAGGGAGCTATGGAAAGAATTGTGGTAGCTTCCATTGGTTGTGAAAATAGGGAAGCATGCACTAGCCTGACACGATGATGAAATAGGAGCAGCATGAAAAGTTCATGGGGAGACTTCTGATACCAAAAATGGTTGAACTTTTTTGTACCTTCCTTTAGAAGAATTTGTGCTGCAAGTAAAAGTGTTTGCAGCTCCTTGCATACCTGTTGATTCGGGAGCAACTCAGAAATGCTGCCTCTTAGATTGTTCTTACCATTTTCTGCAGTAGCTGTGTGTGACCTTCATGTAGTCTACCTAATCTTCTTTGAGATACCCAGAGGAGTTTGAAGTCTTGTTTAGGTGCTCTTCCTTGAATTTGTTTGTTAATCCTTTTTTTCCTTGGAAAGAGGGATTGTGATCTAATGAGCCACTGAACACAGGGAATGCAGGGGAATACTTCTTTCAGTACATGTCAATAGTTCTATTTTTCTGAAATTTGAAAGCAGCAGAACTATGCAGGAAAAGGGCATAAATCAGCGCTATAGATATAAAATGATGAAGTTGGTAAAGAAGTTATCTATGCAGTTAAAGCAGAATTATTGAGGAAGTACAGGGAAAAGAATGTACTTTCTTGTATCTTGGTAATCTTTGGACAGAGCACGGGGTAATATTTTAGCCTGAAACTTGCATGTGGAAGTGAGTAACAAACTCGATCTAAGGTTAAATGGGAACGTACCTAGAGGCATTGTACAGAAATATAGGACAGCAGAGTTGGTTAAAATGTTTAATCCTTTGCTTAAAGTAGTGTTAGACTTTTATATTTGGAGTAGGTAGAACTCTGGTTTGCTTTTGGTATCTTTTGGTACCCTGGAAGTGCTCAAGGTTTGTAAAGACGCTGATTTGTTGAGTGTTCTTTACATTTCTTTCTCTTATGTTATGGATCCTCATCTTTTAGATTTTCCCTCAAAGGCCCTCAGCTCTTTTTGATGACTCTTTTGGTGCATTTTCAGCTGATCAGGTTTGTGTATAAATGCCATCTGGATCAAGTAGTTGCTTTGGTAATAGATAGTATTTATTTTTCGCATGTAGGATTTATTAGGAGAAGTAGAAGTCCTGACCTAGTCCTGTCTGCTTCTGTTCCTTGGTATCCTTGCACTTCAGTTTTATTAGTTCTCCTTCTAATAATTGTGGCTGCTGTTGTGGAAATTTAGATGTAGATAGCAAATGTGAAGTTTTTTGATAAAGGCTTTACACTTCTGAGGTACCAGTATATATCTAATCATATATTACTAGGACAGCACTGTGTTTGTACCAGCTGAGCTGTAAATTGAACTCTCTAAGGTAAATTTTGCCCACTTCATGAATTAAAAGGTATCACATTGTGCAATCATTGCTGTTTCTACCAGTTTTGCCTTGGATGGCAGGAAAGTTTTTGAAATGGATTGTGGAAATTTAACTGCTCATGCTCTTGTCAAAGATGGGAGCAGGGAAAATCCTTCAGCTCATGCTTGAGGAAAGCTCAGTTTTGCTAGCAGCATCTTTCAAGTTGTTGAGCTTTTTCTTAAAAAGCTCTCTGTTGCCTGTGAAAGACCCAGTCAGACTTTGATTTAGTGTAGTCAACGAACTCAGGTGCTAAAACATGTATGTATAGGGAACAGCATTATTTTCAAAGTGTCCAAATGGTACAAGTCATAGTGGTGTTACAGCATTTGACTGTCTGGGATTTGGTTTCTCTCCGGTTTTCTCTTGATTTAAGAGCTTTATACAGCTCCAAACGTTGATTTGAATGCAATGAATAAAGGTGATGGCATGGGACATCTTCAGCTGCGGTTTTAGGTGGCCCCTGTATTTTTAGGGGTGAAAAAAGTGTCTTGTTTTTTCCCCCTTTCTGTCTTTATAGTCTTCCCTTGGGCAATTGACAATCAGACTTCTTCATTCAAAGACAACTTTCATTGCGATATCCAGTAATTTTTGAGCTTCTGTAAACTGAGTGCTGCTAACATCTCTCCTAAGTAAACTTTTTTGCAGCTAGAATAAGTTGATGGAAGCAGCGTTCCCAAGGAATCTTAGCCAAATTTATTTCCTTTTGCTAAATCTATTCTATTTGACGGTAACGAAGGGACAAGTGGCTTATTAACAGTCTTACTTCTCTTTTATCATCTTTATTCTTTAATTCTGTTTAACCATTTTTGCCTTTTCTTTTGTGCTTGTGCTTACTGCTATCTCACTGGCTAGATTTTCACACCAAGGCCTTGTGACTTGTTTGCTGATTCCAATGGGGTTTTTTCACCAAAGAAGGTTGGTTTAGTAACTGTAGTGGATTTAAATTTAGAAGAACTTTAGATGAAGAGCTTTCTAGCTGTTTGTATTGGAGAATGTTGGTAGTTTTAGCTTTTTAGTTTTTTTTTTTTGTGTTAACAGACTTTGACAAATGAGTAGCTGACCTGTATTGCCCAAGAAAAGCCAAAGTTGATTCCACATCAGTTTCAAAATTTTTACTGAAGCAACCTTTTCTGCTGTTGGACTTCCCGTATCAAAGTTTACAGAGACTTTGCAACGAATCTTTTTTTTTTTTTTTTTTTGCCAGCTGAAACCTTTATTCCCTCTATTGATTGATATTTCAGATAACTAAGCAATCTGAGCTGTATTTCTGCTGTTACTTTGTGATGACTTTCAGTACTGCAAGAGGTTATGTTTGGAAAAATGCATTATGGAATAACCTCGATATACACAGCAACACTGCTGGATTAATATACATCTTCCACGGCTGTGCGAAGAAGCCCGAAAGTAGGTCCTCAGTTCTTAATTAGTTTTTCTTTTTGTTCTTTCAGACTCCTCATCTTGTAAACCTTAATGAAGATCCACTCATGTCTGAATGTCTGCTTTACTACATCAAAGATGGTATTACTAGGTGAGGATTGGTGCTAAAACGCTCTGAAGTCTGCTTCTTTGCTTGCTTAAATCCCCATGCTGGAGTCACTGTGAGTTTAAATAATAATTGTGACTTGAGCTATCCAACTTGCAGGTACAAATGAAGCATGAGATTGCTGTAGGTGGAAAAAAGTGCAGAAATGCATAATTTTTTTTTTAAAGTTGATTTTGTGCTTTAAAAGTAACATGC
Organism: Chroicocephalus ridibundus; assembly: GCF_963924245.1. Classification (NCBI taxonomy): domain Eukaryota; kingdom Metazoa; phylum Chordata; class Aves; order Charadriiformes; family Laridae; genus Chroicocephalus; species Chroicocephalus ridibundus. Next base: position 6,499,332 of record NC_086299.1, on the reverse strand, counting down.
AGTCACTTGGCTCTATAAGAAGTTTGTTCCTACACCTGGACAGTAAAAGAAAGCATGATATCCCTTCTAAGAGACAGGAAAACAAAAGTAATAAAACTTACTGAAAATGCCTTTGAGATTTTGATGGGTGGAGGATTGAAAACCATAGTGCTTGATAAAAGCAACTGGAATATGGATGAGTGTTCACTTGATTATGTAAATAAACTGTTGTCCATGCGTCTGCACAATTAATGTATTCTGCATTCACATAGATGAGATGAAATTTAATTGCCAGATTTGGAATTTAAAATGTATTTTATTCCAAAACTTATCAAGACATCTGGTAGAAGAGAGGTATTTTTTTTTTCCTTTGGAGCACTAAGCTGTGTTTGGTTGCTTAGTTTGTATATTCCTGGGGAACAAATGCAGAAAAGTACACAAACAGGTGCTGTTGTATGGTACTACTCTGATAGGCATTGCACCTACTGAAAACAGTATCAAACTTGTTGAAAATTCAGCACAGAATAATGAATAGAATAGTTTTGGGCTTAAGAAATAATTATAAGTTTTGAGCCTAGCTAGCTGACATCAGAAATGCGTAGAGTAATAAGTAAAGCAAGAAGTTCACAAACCTTAGGATTGAAAATTAAGTTGTCTGTATCTAGAATTGCTCAAATATTTGATTTTGGAATGGACATAAATCTTCATGCTCCAGGGATACAGCCAACCTCTCTCTGTCTGGAAGCTGGATGAAACTGCTTGTGGCATCAAATTATTCAGCAAGAGTCTCCTGAGTAATTTTTGCTCCATTGTTAAAGTGCAGATGGTGATTATTAGAAGGGATGATCACTGTATGCCAGCTGAAGCACACCACTGGAAGTTCCTGTCGCTTTTGTTTTTTTTCCTTCTGCGTCCCTTTGCTAAAGGGAGAAGGGGGTACAGAAGAGGGAAGGAATCACATTAAACCCAGAGGCATTTAACATTTCAATTCTCTCTTTAAATTGCATGTTTTAAGAGAAAGAAAACTTCTCTTTTTCTTTTGTCAAGCTATTATTCTCCAATTCATGGTAAATCTGGTAAGTTCTCCACAACACAGAGTTAAGCGCTAGTTCAAACCTTTAAACTTGAAGGATAGTCTTCATAGTTTAGACTTTTTTCCTGGATATTTCTGGGCTGTCCTACACAGAGTTGTAGAAATTCTCTGATTTGCTCTTGAAATATCTTCTGTTGAACTCAGGGTTGGCCAAGCTGATGCTGAGCGAAGGCAAGACATTGTATTGAGTGGGGCTCATATCAAAGAAGAACATTGTATCTTTCGAAGTGAGAGGAACAACAATGGTGAAGGTAAAAAACCCCTAATTTCCTAGCAAAGCATAGCTGAATCTTTCACTCCTCACTTGATAGGTGCCCAGGGAATACTGATACTTGAAAATTTCTCTTACCTCAAGAAAACCACCAGCTTTGACTCACTGTTTACTTGAGTCTTAGGGGAAGAAAATAAAATTTGTAAGTGATAATAGCTTCAAATTACAGGCTGCAGTCAGTGTAAGAGTTAAGTTCTAATGCTGGTTAACTATAAACATGAAAAAGGCAAACAGAAAAAGTAATAATTTCCAATATTGCAATATGTGGAGATGTCAGTAGCATTGATTTTTCTCATGGGGCTTTATTCATTTTAACCAGCATGGCATCAAGGAGTGATTCATTGTAGTACCTTGTTTTGGTGTTAGTAGGAATATAGGCAGAAAGTGAGAGGCCTCTAGGGTTCGCACACTTCTGTTTGTAGATAGTGCTCTCTAAAGTCTCATTCATCAATGTTGTTTTCTTCGTAGTTATTGTTACTTTGGAGCCTTGTGAACGATCAGAAACCTATGTTAATGGCAAGAGGGTTGTGCATCCTGTGCAGTTGCGCTCAGGTAAGAAACGTTGGAATGGATCTTTTTGTAGACTCTCCATCTAAGCATTGTCCATATGTGACACTTACATCCTATTAAGAGAATGCTGGGTGCTGTTAAAGGACAGCAGTGTTACCTTTTTGGAGCGTAGCTTTTAAACAGAAGTTGGTACCATTTTTCTCTTGGCAGCAGTTAATTTTGTTTCGTTCTTTGCTGCATTAGCTGTAAGTGTACTTAAATGTTCACTGCCGCGCAGTGGCTTTCCTTTTGCTTACCCTGATATTATTCAAATACATTCTTGCCCAAGCCTATTGCCCTTGGCAGTCTCAGTGAGACAGAGCAGACAGACTGCCAGTTGCTGATGGAAAATTCCCAGTTTCCTGGCAAAGCCAAGATATGACCCTCTGCAGGAGTACAACAGCTTCTCTTTGCTCTCATTAGATTTCCCACTCAGTCCCCTACATTCCTTTAGAAAGACATGTGGGGGAAGAATTAGGAGGGAGTGACTTCCCTAAATTAGGGTTTTTAACCTGTCTCTATCAAGCTATGATGCTTTCTCTATCCCTCCTGTATTCTTTTACTGGTTAAAAAAACACAAGCAAATGAACAAAAAAAACACCCACCTCTGAATTATTTGCAGCAAGTGATAAGTGAGTATTTTGATGGAACCAAGGTACTGACTTCAGCGCGAGTCTGGACAATGAAGGAAGAACAATTTTTGCTGTTCTATGCCTGCATATGGCTCATATTGAATACCGTGACTTTATCATTTAGTAATTACTTTCTTTTAAAAAAAAGTAGATTTCTTTTTTTCCTTTTCTTCTGCATCTAGATAATTGAGTTACTAGAAGAATATAGACATGGTCTCTGACATCTTTAAGAGTCTGTATTTTAGTAATATATTTATAAGGACAATTTTGGTTACTGTGGAGGTCTGTTTACTAGAATGCCTTTTTAAAATTTTAAATACATTAATATGTTCTCTGGAAGAGCAGAGGCATTTTACTGTCTTCCATCACGCACAGGTCTCGGGCTTTGTGGACATCTGATATCTCTAGGATTTAGCTGAAAGACTTAACAATATTAGATTTCTACAGCTCTTTTGACATTAGTGTAAAAGAAGCTGTAAAATCCTTCCATAAATCCCACTGATTAGGGCTCCAGTAAAATCAATACATGTAAACCACATTTTAAAGAAAAGAAAGGACCGTGCAGTGCAGTGTTTGAAGTTAGGCTTTTCCAAGCTGAAAATTCTGCTGCAGTGGCTTTTGCCCATGTTTTGGCGTTCTCACTGGGGGAGAGGAATGGGATTTAGTGGTGTGTTTTATTTACTGCAGCTGTTGGTCACTCTCCAAGTTTGTCCTTTTATTTTTGATAAACTCTGCTGGGATATTAGATTGAACCCCTGAGGGTGCTGATGTCCTCTTATGCTTCTCATCAGCAGTGGCTTCTTCTGTACAAACCAGGCATTCTTTTTTTTCCTTTTGTCACCTAGTTAACTTGAATGTATACAGGAATCCTTACAGGGCAATCTTTATGCTGTCACCCAACAGGATAAATGGGATGAGTCATTCAATGATGTTTTTCAATGGTTTTGGAATCCTTACCTGAAAGAGTTAACTTCTGTTCCTATTTTTAGGAAATCGTATCATCATGGGCAAAAATCATGTCTTCAGATTCAACCATCCAGAGCAAGCACGAGCAGAAAGAGAGAAAACACCATCAGCTGAGACTCCCTCTGAGCCAGTTGACTGGACATTTGCTCAGAGGGAGCTTCTGGAGAAGCAGGGCATTGACATGAAGCAAGAGATGGAGAAAAGGTAACAAAATAACTCAAAATTTCCACCTGAAACAAGGAGTCATCAGCTGTAGGTTATTTGGGTGCCCTCCATGCGAAACCCTAACCTAGGTTCTGCCGCATAGCATATCTGCTACCTATTGTGAAAGTTCAGAAAGCTTCTTCATTATTTCACGTTAGTGTTTCAGTGCTCTAGCTCCTTTAAAAAATCACAAGTAATCACCTACCACTAACCTTTTAGACCTTTTGGTGAAGGACTGAACTGCAATTTATAGGAGGTTTCACTTCTATAGTACTACAATAGACAAATAACAGTTCTTTTTAAGTGGAATGATGTTTACTCTTGTAACTGTAATTCAGTGGGCTGTGCATGTAGAGTAACACCAACATGAAAATAATGACCTCTGACTACTTCTGTTGTTTTGTTCACCTTCAGATTACAAGAAATGGAGATTTTGTATAAGAAAGAGAAGGAGGAAGCTGATCTCTTGTTGGAGCAGCAAAGGCTGGTATGTGTCCTTACTTCAGATTAACTATACCTTTGGCAAACAGTAATTCCTGCCTTGCTTATCTGAAAGTTTAGAAAACCTGCTTGGGTTGTCTGCACAATGCAGTTCTCCCTTTGCTTTCAAATACTTTGTGTCTACAGTGAATTATTATCAGTGTGAGTGAGCTCCTTCATGTTAATTCGGAAATTGTAATGGACAATGAAGAGGCTTTAATCAGTTCTTGTTGGGACAGGTTGGATTTCTTGCAACTTAACCTGAAAAAAGGGCATTTCTGTGCTCTGTGTTTTTTGAAGTTCCTTTTCAGTAGGCTAAACAGCTACTTCTTGGGATGTTTGCCTTGATTTTTGTCTTGGATCACCAGAACATACTAATTTTGTGCTGCCAAAGAGATTCCTAGAACATTGATACACTAGGTTTATTTTTTTGAATGATGTCTGAAAATGTTGCTGCATTGTGCATGTTTTAACCCTTCTCCCTCCCCCTGCATGGAGTTCCTTGTAAGGGTCTTAATGGTACACATGCTGATGGTGGGGTTACAACTAGGGAACAGTGTGCTAAGGCAATGCTAACCCGTTCAGAACAATGGGAATTCTACCATTCCACCTATTTCTTAAATAGGAAATCTGATAATTTAAGTCTAGTAGGAGGATTTCAGTCTTCTCACAAGAAGTAGCTCCTGAAGTGCATTACAAATAGAAATGCAGGCAGTCTTCAAGCACCCTGTGAATTTTAAAAACAAGACCAACCCCAGAAATGAAATCTAGAATTCCTTAGGAAACCTGATTCTGCTTTAGCTTTATTGGGTTGTCCTTTAGCCAGAACGCAAATGGAATTGTGCCTGAATTCTAAAAGTTTCAAATTCATGATTCATTTGTTTGTAATACTAGTTTGAGACCACTGAAAACTGTGGGTTAAACGCACACTGGGTTTTAAACTGTAAAGCTCTTCCCCCTTCTCCAAAACCAGAATGAAGCAAAGTACTGTGGCTTCCATAGGTAGAAGCTACATCTTTTCTTTTTTTTTTTTTTTTTAATTTATATTATACACTTAAAGACTTCTGCATCTCTAATTATTTAATCAGAAGGGACTAATTTCTTGGATGGAGAGGAGTGGCTGCAGACTTTGAATCAAAGCACCACTTAGTTCAGAAAGGAAGTTAAATGGGACTAATGTAATGTTTCGTCTCTGCAATTTTATATTTGTGTAAAATTTGTGTAGCTGAAAGTCGTATGGCAAAAATCAGTTCAATATGAAAATAAAAATAGTTTGAGTATCAAGTGAGTTTTGGCTATGTGTCAAAGGAGATCCAAGTAATGGAATTCCCTCTCTTAAAATTTAGCTGCCAGGCATAAGCTAAGCCATTGTATGAATTAAAGATGTGAGAATTGGCTGTCTGGGGAACTGCTTCAAATAAGGCCGCATTTATAAAAGTGTTGTGAAGGGAATTTGTTTCTCCATATACTTAAGATTAAGGGAAGGTTCTTTAGATAGTGTGTTGTTTAATACTGTAATGAAGTCGCTAATTTCTTTAAGCTTGTTTTGGTTTTGCTGATTTCAGTTAGTGGACAAAGGTGGAAGACGATCCTACAGGCATTATCAGTGTAATTCCTGAAGGACGCCTTTCCTAGTTGTAAGGGAAGATACCAAATGAGATGACTGGGCTGTTAAGCAGTATCCTGCTTATCGCAACGCTTAATAAGAATATTTCAGATGACAGCAAAACTTCTTGATACATCTCGTCATTTCTGTGTCACCGTACGCAGAGTCTGGAATGGGCAGGATTAATGCATTCATACAATAGTAGTTGAATAATGATTGGGAAATCTGGGAATGCATTTCAGCTTGTGTACCTTGAAAGTATTTACATTGCTGCGATATCCAGCTGCAATATCACGTTCTCTACCTTACTGCTATGTAAGACTGATACTGAAATACAAATATTTTTCTTGTTCTAAATTGGAGTATAATCCTGGATATAAGAAGCTGGCTAATCCTGTTTACCAGATTGTTTTGGTTTTGTGCTGAGATTCCAACCAATTCGTGTATTTATTTGTTAGATGTGCTATACAAAAAAGATAAATAATAGCTCTTATCCCCTAAAATTTACAACTATTGCCTTGCTAGTATTACTAGGGAATAGAAATAATCATTCTCCATTCTACAAATTGAATGTGATAATGTGTTTAATAGAGCTAAAATAATCTTCCTGGGTTTCTTGGTCATAATGCCGTTGCAGTGACCACTTGATATTAGAATGTGGGTACATACCTATATTAATTGGTCTGGGTAACCTGAGTGCACACAGGGCAATGACCACACAGTGTCTCTTAATCAGCTTTTTCTACGCAAGACTTGCTTTACCCATCAGTAGTAATACGGTAATTTTGTAACCTATAAGAATAATTCTGTGGAACTTGTGACTTAATGTTTGAGTAGTTTGTGTTTTGCCTTTCCAGACGTAACCTTGAATGTGTAGATTGTACAGTGTCTTCCTCCAGGGCATCTTTTGTTTTCACTGCAATATGCAGTTTGTTAGATGCTGTTTCCTTAGGCCACAAATTTTGTCGGCTGTAAATTCACAAAGAGTTTCCGTTCTGTTTCTGAACCAGTGTTTTGCTTATATTTTGACCTAAATTTGGAGAAGTTGATTCTCTAGTGCTATTCATAAATATTAAAAATACATAAGGTCACAAGAAGCTCAAATAATGTGAATCGTAGGCTGTGGAGCTTGCTGACCGTAGGGCAGAACAGTATTTCTTTTACTCCCTTTCATCGTTCCCCAAACAAATTATATTGTATTCCCCATTCTTCGTGGTCTTCTACCCGAAGTCTTAAGTCTAGGAACCTGTGGTTCTGAGTCAGTGACCTGGGTTTCCTTTGGCTGTTATTGTTCCTGATTTCTCCAGTATTGTAATTCTCTACGTGAAAAATAGGGATGTTAGGTAGAGGTTCATTAGAGACCGACTGCTGTGTTTTATTGAAGATGTTTGGATCACAAAAATACATAGGAGGTTTTGTTTGTTAAAGAGATGTTTTAACTTAGTAATCCTTTAAAGAAAAGTAGTCTGACTTCAGTTCCTGGTTACAGTAAGCAATAATGGATGTCCTTAACTTCTGGTGGCAGTATTCCTGAACAAACATTCCTAACATATGGAAACCTGAAGCACTGCTTATTAAAAATCATTTAGCAAAAGGTGAAAAACTTGTAATGAAGAAGCAAAACACGCATAACTCTTAGCAAGTTGTGTGGAAGCTCCAGGCTCTAGGGTTTGAGAAGAGGATAAATCAAGGATATCAAATAGAGAATTCACATTAAAACAATTTAAAAAAAAAAAAAGTCATTACTGCTACATTCTTCTGAAACTCATTCTTCGGACAGACAAGACTGTTAATGTTTTTTTTTCTTTAAACTAAGCAACAAGGTGACAAATGGGAAAAAAAACAAAAGCAAAAAAACCCCACAGCCCACCTCTGAAACTTTGATTCTGGATATCTTTTAGCTTGTAGCAAGTCTTGGAGTATGAACCACTGTCTTCACCTGTCATAGTGGCACTTACAGTCCTTTTAACATTGAACCTTTCGGCTGCTTCTGTTTCATTTTTTCTTATCGTCTAACACTTCTCTGGCTGCTGTTGTAGTGAAGTGGATTCTAAACTTGAGCATCCCTGCAACCACGTGCAACGTTACTAACCAGTGTTAACCCAACTTACTCTGGCTGCTCATGACATCTTCTATGATGGCTGTTGTGTTCACCTACCTGGGGAGGATTTGCTGAAAGAAGCAACAGCAGTCACCAAGGCAAATGTGTGTGGCGGGGATTTGCATGTCTTTTGTAGCATGTGTGAAGTGCAGTTTACACTTGGTTTTTAATTTTTTTTTTTTTTTTTAATCAGGAACTTGGTTTTACTTGATCTATTTAAAGATTTTTGGAAGGAATTGGGAGGGAAGAGTTTAGATTATCTGCTATTTTGAGATGACAAGACTTTTAAATATAATGTTAATCTTAATTTAGTGAAGAGCTCCAACTTTGACAGTCCATGACTCTTGAAGATACATTTTAATGTCCTAACTCTGTCTTCAGGGACTTCCTTATCACTTGTTCTATTTTGATTTTTTGATTTAGTTTTCTTTGCCTGCTACTTCTTGTTTAGCTTTTCCATTTTCTTACAATTTTAATTTTGGTTATTTTGGGGCCACTTCTTGATTTTTGTTTTTCCAAAGGATGCAGACTCTGATAGTGGGGATGATTCGGACAAGAGATCGTGTGAGGAGAGTTGGAGACTGATCACTTCCCTGAGAGAGAAGCTGCCCCCCAGCAAGCTCCAAACCATTGTAAAAAAGTGTGGCCTCCCCAGCAGTGGGAAGAAACGAGAGCCTATTAAAATGTACCAGATACCCCAACGTCGCCGCCTTAGCAAAGACTCCAAATGGGTTACCATCTCAGACTTAAAGATTCAGGCTGTGAAAGAGATATGCTATGAGGTAGCACTCAATGACTTCAGGCACAGTAGGCAGGAGATTGAGGCTCTGGCCATTGTTAAAATGAAAGAGCTTTGTGCCATGTATGGGAAAAAAGATCCAAATGAGCGTGAATCGTGGCGAGCTGTTGCTCGTGATGTCTGGGATACAGTAGGAGTTGGAGATGAAAAAATCGAAGATGTCATGGCCAATGGTAAAGGAGTCACTGATGTGGATGACCTTAAGGTGCATATAGACAAATTGGAAGATATTTTGCAAGAAGTCAAGAAGCAGAACAACATGAAGGATGAAGAGATAAAAGTTCTTAGAAATAAGATGCTAAAAATGGAGAAGGTTTTACCTCTGATAGGTTCTCCAGATAAAGCTCAGTCAACCATAGCTAACACTAAGTCTCCAAACTCTACCAGTGTGGTAGACGGGGATAAGAAGCCCACGGATGACCTAAAAAGAAGCGAGAATGACGATCTTGCTAAAGAGGAGCGTGTTTCTCAGTTAATGGCTGGTGATCCAGCTTTCAGACGTGGGCGATTACGTTGGATGAGGCAAGAACAGATTCGATTTAAAAATCTGCAGCAGCAGGAAATAGCAAAACAGCTTCGTCGACAAAATATGCCTCACCGATTTATTCCACCTGAAAATCGCAAGCCCCGGTTTCCTTTCAAAAGCAATCCCAAACACAGGAACTCATGGAGTCCAGGCACCCATATAATTATCACAGAGGATGAAGTTATTGAGGTTAGAATTCCAAAAGAAGATGATAAGAACAAAGATGAAAACAAAGAAAAAGAAAGTAAAGCGGCTTCGAAAGACCCTCAGCAGCTATGGAATCTTTATGGCCCCCAGAGGAATCAAGATAATATCCAAATTAACAGGCAGCAGTTAAACACACAGCCACAGCCTAGCAGCCAGCAGCAGCCATCGCCTCAGTTGCGCTGGAGAAGCAATTCTCTCAATAATGGCTCTCAGAAAAGCTTGCGGCGTCAGACATCGGGCTCCTCTGAATCGTTGCACTCATACAGCGGGCAGCAGAATCCCGACCTGCAGGCTTTCCAGCAAAAACGCCACATCCACCAGCACCGACAACCTTACTGCAACCACGGCAATGGAGGCGGTGCAGAAGGCAATACAGCTAACTCCCACCCAAAACAGACTGACCGGCTTAACCACTATAACCAGTTTGTGACGCCCCCACGGATGAGGCGCCAATTCTCAGCACCTAACCTCAAAGCGGGCAGAGAAACCACAGTATGATTAGTTGGCCAAGAGTAGTCTGGGGGAGGAGGGAAGCAGGGGCAATTCTGGCTTATCGTTGACAAACAGCCAGAATTGGCTCTGCGTATGTCTTTGGGTTTTGTTCGGCCAGGTAGAACTTGAGTAATTTGACATAAAACCACAAGGTACTGGCCCTTCAGCCCGTTCCCTTTGCATGTGACTTTTGTTGCAGTTTTAACGACATTGATTGGAAGAACATTTTGAAAAATTGTAAGAACTTTTTTCTTAGACTAGAAGACTTGGAGGGAGGGATGTGGAGAGGAGAACTTCCCTGCTAGCTCATTTACCAGGGTTTTTTGTGTGTCTTGAAGTATTTTTCTAATGCTGAAAATAATGTCTGGAACTTACAAAGTGCTACCTTCCTCCTGTGTTTTATGTAGACAATCAAAAGAGGAATTTAGTTTATAGCATTGAATGTTTCTTGTGACCTTTTTCTTAGCAATAAGGAAACTGACGATCTATTTTTAAATTGATCTGGCTCTTCAGAACAATATTTTCCACTCTTAACTGAAATTATTAATAGTAATAATAATCTATAAACCAAAAGTTGTTGGCTGACAAGATATGTGGCTTTTTTTATAGCGAAATTAAGAAGAGCTGTTGGGTCACAACAGTCCTGCTCCCCGAGTAGGAGATGTCTTTTCGCCTTCTGCTTAAGTTCGTAATTATTGGTATGAAATTGCTGTGACAGTTAAACCTGCCTGAATGGAATTTTATGTCAGAATATATATATATTGCTGAAGCAATAGTTCGGAAATAAGCTTTTTCTAATTCCCGTTGTATCTCTAAATATAATCATTTTTAATTATTATACAGAGATTGTGGAAAGGAACTAGGATTTTTCGACACTCTGGTGCAGGAAGAAGCCTCAAAAAGCTTATTATTTTTATTTTATGTTTTCAGCTTTCTCGGGCATGAGTCTGAGAATAGTTCTTGAAATAGTTATGAAGATTTATAGATCACTACTTTGAATTGGCTGAATTCTCCTCAAAGACAGGAGAATTGAACCGTTTCATCTGAACGTGATACCTCATGATAGTGCCTCTGGTCTTGAACTAAACCGCTTTTTCAAGACTTTTTTAATAAAGGAGAAGGTCATTTTGAGGGGAAAATAGGATTAGTTTTCCTTCTCCCCACACTCAAAATGCAAGTTAAAATTTTTAATATCTATTTTGATCTGAAGAGGTCTATACTTGCAGGTGATTTGCCGTAAAACAAATGCTTGCAATCCCTACTTCAGATTGTTTCAAACAGATTACAGAAAAACTGTTGATAAAGCAATAGGCTTTATGAGCTTGGGGATTTATCTCAATTGGAGAGTCACAATTTTAATTATACACTTTCTTCTTTCTGAGTTTCTTAAAGTGCAAGACAAAATTGCGCGTACATCTGAAAATCTGTGGACTTAAGTATATGCCAGTCTAAAGCTCGGAGGGCTTATTTTGCTTTTAAATTTAACTTGAATATGAATTTAAAAACAAAATTGGCTACTGTACCACATTTGGTAAGATAGGTCCACTTTGCGGTGTATCTGTATGGTTAAACGATTTGTGCTGTTTTGCACAAATTTCCTTAATTTACTTGAGGCTGGTTATTTTTTTGATAAAATATAAGCCCTACTGATAACTGTTACTTCTGCATGTTTCAGCATGGCTGTAGATGAGTAGGAAGTGCCTCAAGTTTAATTTCCATCTTGTTTTTGTTTCCTGTACAATTTCCCGCCCCGGTCCCCCAGCTGTGCATGGTGTAGGGGCTGGTTGCAACATATATTAAGTGGCAGCCATGCACCCTCTACACAGCGATTAATCCAGTGTCAACTCTTCAGTCTCTGCACGTGTGTTCCTGATGGGATGTTGGCCCTCTGATGTAGGAGCTACAAAGTCCAACTGTCCTGAAAGAATGAGCTGGTCCCATCATTTAGGATGTTTTATTTTTTTTTTTTTACGGCAGGTTTAATTTTGTGTCCAAATATGGCTTTGTAACTTGCATTTTGTCTCATGCTTTGGCCTACTTGAACGAAGGAAATAAAGCATCATGTCCAAAAACGTCTTGATTCTTAAAGAAAAGAAGCCTTGTAGACGAGCAATACTTTTTTTTGAGCTTGAGTCAGAACTGCAAAACGAGTTTTGGGCTGCAAATAATATTTTGCTGTTGCCTTTATTTTAGACTCTTGTTTTAGTACTGCATTGCACTTTGGTTTTGTGCATGGGGAGAGTAATGGAGTTCGTCCGTATCCTCAAAAAGGTTTGGACTCTCTTCAAAATGCATCCTCGGGAAAATCCTCTCAATTTTGTAGAAACACATGAGCCAGGCAGAGTTAGTCTGCACGGGGTGGGTCACCAGAGAAGACCAGACCAGTTTTCTCTTGTGTCCCATTTTTATTGAGGATTGTGGCTGCCCATGTGAAATCACCACGTGATGGAACATGGAGTAATGTTGAAGTCCATGCAACTACATGTACTGACATGAGATTAAAAACTCCTGCTACTTGATATTTTAACGCTAGACACTAAAAAAAGTTTTTGCCACCTTATTTCAGCTTAAAAATCTGAGAAGAAATATCTGTATATGCCTGGGTGGTGGTGATGGTGATGAGGAGGAACAATAGGTTGCCGTCAGTCTGTCTTACCCCACTGGGTTAGTGCAGCACTAGGAAAAAAAAAACCCTGCTTATTCTGTTCTTATATGATTTGACAAAAAAAGAAAAAGGGCAGTCAAAGCCAAAATGGAGTCGTCTGCTCAGAGGAAGCAGCTTTTTTTCCTGGCCTTTAGGAGGATATTACAGAAATTAAACTGGGGAAAAAAAAATACATAAAAAATAATTGCCTGCTTTAAGAATTGAATATTAATTACAGTGCTGTGCCTCATCTGATAAGGGAAATGATGTGAGAACTTGTGGCTCTCCTTGCATTACTAAGAAATACGCACACCTCTCACTCCAAATTCTGTATTAATAGAGTGAAGGAACAGTAATACAGCTGCTTCTGTTGGAGACTGTGGGAAAAGGCTTTCAGGTTAATGGAAATGTGGCATCCATGATGGCAGTGCTGTTTTAATAAGCTTAATTGCCATTGCTAGGTGCTGATGTGCTGTGTGCTTTGACAGCTGGCTTGGATCCACCTATGCCTTAGTGACGGTTTCTTAAATGTCCTTTAGGACTCACTGGGGGCATGTGGATTTGGGGGGGGCGGGGGGGAAACGCATGCCACTAATGCTCCTCTGATTGACTTCAACATCCTTTTCTCACTGAAATTCAGCAATCTGAATTTAGGGATCTGTCAAATTAGAGGAGGCTATTTTTAGCAGTACATTCAGCATAGTTCCAATATCTCCCTCACTGTTTGTCCTTTATCCTTTATATGTTGAAATTTGTTCTTTATCCTTTATATGTTGAAATTTGACTTGGATACTTCCCATTGAACCACTTCAGGAGCTGCGACATGAGAAATCTATGCTGTTGTACCCGTTTGTACTGTAAAGAAAGCAGTGAGCTGCCTTTGAATTAAATGGGATTTTCAGATCTGTCCATTGTTTAAGAAAAAAACAAGTTTTGGATTGTTTTAAGAGCAAGCATCTGCCTTGTGAAAAGCAGAGCTGGTTTGTATTGTAACAAGTGCTCTTTCAATAAACTATGAAATACTCTTGTAAGTGTCAGACTTGTCTCAGTGAAATGGAAATGAAACTTGATTACAGGCTTGTCCTGATTTTATTTTTTTTGTCTTGGGATTGGTATTGTTTCCGCAGAGTTAAAAAAGTTTCTTTAATTGTTCCTCAGTCTGATTCTTGTAAGTCTGTCCATCCTGATTTTTCTGCTGCTATGCGAAAAGCAGCCTACACAGATTTGTGTCTACTGTCACACAGCTTTGTTTGTTTTGTTTTTTTTTAAAAAAAAAAAAAAAAGCTTTTTATAGTGCAAGGGAACACAAGCCACACTCCCCTTCAGTGCTGTCCCATCGTACCATCTTGTGTGCTGTTTATCTAAATTCTGGAAGGAAATACAGAGCTGGTTGTTCTGTAGTTATTTGGCCACTGAAGACCAAAGAAATATTTTGTTATATGCCTCAAATACAGGAGGGAATGGCCTACGCTACGTACCTTTGCAGACATCACGTAGATCCCAAGAATCTGAGTTGTTATGGCAAGTGTTCTGCTTAAAAAGCTGGTCCAGTCTGGTCTTAAAAAGCTTGGCCTAGTCTGAGTGTATGATTGATTTATTTTTTTTAATTTTTTTTTTCCTCCTGTTTTCAGAAAATCTGTGATTGTTGTGGCTTTAGATATTTCCATGCCCCTGGGCAAAATAAACTGTGCGTTCCCTTTCTGCACATTCACGGCGCTAATGACTTCAACCAGTTTGAAGCTGTACAACAATATGCATTGGGTTCCAGGGAGTCCAGGCGTGGACCATCGGGGCAGCTTCTAGGTGCAGGTTTTTTTCTTTTCTAGCAGCTGAGGCACTTTTCCATCAGTACTGACAATTATGTGTGTATTATCTCTAATCAGATGTGGAAATACTTACCTGGAGAGCTGACCAATCTCTCAGTAGAGCAAACCAACCCCTTTTGCAGTGCAGGCAGTGCACCTTTTGTGCCAACCAGCCTGAAAATTCATCCTTCATCTGTTGCTCAGCGCCAATTATTTTTAAATACTGACATAGTATCAAGTGCCAGGAGGCAATCTGAGTCCTGTTTTTCTGCTTAGGGAAATGGTACTTATTTCTTTTTTTTTGTTATGGGAAAACAAACTTTGGTTCTTTTACTTAGTTGTAGAAGTAACGTTTGTTAGTGTGTCGTCAATAAAAAGTGTCTGCATAAGCATTTATTTATCTAGGTATTTAAATGTACAGAAGATACACTCACTTGGTTCACAAGTCTGAAAATAGAGAAGACAAGAAGCAGGTCTTTGTCTTTTGAACGAGTTTAATGTGATTGGGTTTTTCATGCTGGAAGTAGAATTTTCCCAGTGGAATGCCCCTGATTTTTGACCCATTGCCTCTGCAGCTTTTCAGTTTCTCCAAAAGAATCTGATCAAATATTCTACTTAAACACTACTTGAAGAGCTTTTCATTTCTACAATCTAGCCACTCAAAATGACATCCTCAGATTATCTACTTCAGACTACAGGAAAGTAAATTATTTTGCCCTTCTTTGCAAGTAAGAGAAGCTCATTTCTGTCACTGCGCATCTGACCTGTTTTATCTTGGTTTCAAATGTAAAAGCATTATCTACATGGATGAGGGGGAAAAAAGGTCAGAGAGAGTGCCTTTATGTTAACAAATTTTTAAGAGTAAGCTGGCTATTTCAGAACTGTAGATAAGCCTGAAACTCCTCATCAAGTTTAGAATAGTTTTTTGGTGACTCGTTAGGAATGTCAGAAGGAATATCAAAAGGAAGGGTATACGTTTGTTTGGTCTGTAGTTCTTTTGCTGCTGGGCTAAGGTTATTTATGCTGTAAATGTGGAGCCATCTTAGAGTGAATGGAGCAGACACAAATGAAGAAGAAGGAGCGTTTTAGCCAAATAGAAGTTCAAGAGGAAATCAGAAAATTGAAACACAGCCCTCATACAAATGCCATATATCTTTAATAGTTCACTTTTCTCTCCCTAAACGTCATGGGTATTGAATTCATGGTATTGAAAATTCTGCACTTTCTAAGAGCACAGCTACCATTTTTTAATGCTACCTTCAGGAAATATGACTTACAAACTTAAAGGAACGTAGTTCAGGTTTATCTCCTTTCCAGATACCATCCAAAGGTCTCTCTCACTGAACTTGTGTTAAATTTGACGCAATCACATTGTGGCAGTGTTAAGAACTATACTTGCTGTATGAAAACAAAGTAATGTAGCTGTTTAGGTGGGGTGCTTAAACAGGATGGGAGGAAAATGTAAAGCTTTGCTTCTATAGCTGTTAGACTTAACGCATTACTGCAAACAGTGCACTGGAGAAGAATTTTAGGATTTGGAACTGTGGAAGAGAGAAGGTTTGGAATACAAGATGAGTGGCTTCAAGAATTCTCCTTAAAAGCTCTGGAATGCTCTTAGTGAATTGTTGCAATTCTTGTATAAAAATCTTGAGAAACCAGTTTAATTTGTGTAATATATGCCAAAGGATTATCTTCAAAAAATAAAATTTGGTCGTGAGGCAGGCTCTGAGACCAGGAGCACAGTGGCTGTGTCTGTTCTAAATATCTTGAATTTGTATTTGTTTTACCAGCAAGTAATAAAATGGTCATTAGGTCTTACTAGCATTGATTTCAAGGTATGATTATGCTGAACAGGAAGAAAATGCTCTCACACCAGAAGGTAGTGTTGAAGTGCTCCTTGTGGGGAGACCTCTGCACAGACTTCTCTGCCCACTTACCAGGGCGGTGGCATTTTTTTCATCTTCTGATATTAAATACACACGTGAGAGGGCAATACTTACATCCCAAGCGGAAAATCTAACTGAAAACACGTCTTTTCTTTTTTTTTCCTAAAATCTGAAATGAATTTTTTTTGTATCAAAAGGCAAATCAGTGATGCTGTTAATCCTTCTGTTTGAGAAAATGAAGGTGAATAATCTTCCCCTTTTAAATTTATTTCTGTACTTTTCTCTATTTCTGCTTCTTTCCTACCTACCTGAAAGCAGCAAGCAGGTTCACCCAAAAAATCCCCTTTTTCCAGTCTTTAGCGGGGGGAAAAAAAGAAAAAAGCTAAACCTTTCCCTCTTATAGATACTATGAGCATGTATATCTGATGATTTTAAAAAAACAACACTACTATCTTAAAGGTCCCTTCCAACTCAGACTACTCTATGAATTGTTTTTGCTTCTGTCATCTCTCTTTTCAAGGACAGATTGTACTAAAACAATAGATGTTGGTATGTGACGTCTGAGCATTAATGGAAATGTCCGTATGTATTTGTCCTCTGTGTCTGTCATTCCGTCTGAGGTGTTAGTCTCTCTTAACTTTCTCCTTGCTTTTGTCTGTCCTCCTACACGGTATCTCCTCTCTCCCCACAGGACTATGAGAGTAAGCTGCAGGCCTTGCAGAGGCAGGTAGAGACACGATCCTTGGCAGCTGAAACAACGGAGGAGGAAGAAGAAGAAGAAGAAGGTGAGTTTGAAGTTAAAAAGAATGTGGATGTAGCTAAGCCTAAAGGAACAGTTGGTAGACTATCTCTTGCAATAGATAGAAAACTCGCTTTGGAAAGCTGTGAAACCCTTCATAATTTCTTGATGTGTAATCTTCACAGCATAAAGATGTAAAATACCTATTCATAGAATAAGTTCCACATAGACAGTAGACATACATCCCCAAATTCAATTGATGCACAAACTAGATTAGTTTAACTGCAAGCTTTGTTTTTGGGGTCTTGAATTTGAAGGAATCTCTCTCTTCTTGGCACTAACATAATTCAGATGTCTTAAACCAAAATAATACTGTTGCCTTTGTTTCCTTGTTTTGATTTTGAAGTTTTATTTTTCTCCTTGGTAAGAATTCGTAGAATTCATGCTGTGACATGTCTGTCTAACTCCATTTCTGGACAGTAGATAGAGTTTATTATTCCCATAATACTTGCTTTCATTCCACTGTTTCAGCATTTGGCTTTAATAATTGTTAACTAGGAGGGGTACTTATTTTGTTTTCTCTGTTCCAAATCTCCTTACTTGATCATTATATCTCCGCTGCTAGTGGTGAGGAAGTTTGAATCCAGTTTTTCCTCACTGAATAATAAAAATGCAGGGGTTTGGGTTTTTTTGTTCTCTGCCAGAAAAGGTGCTGAGAACTTGATGCCACAGTCAGCAGTAGCATTAGGTGCTGCATGGGATGGTTTAGAGAAGCAGCCACAGTGTTTTATTTCTCTGTTTCTTTGCTCTTCCCAGTGCCCTGGACACGACATGAATATGAACTTGCGCAATGGGCTTTCAGGAAGTGGAAATTTCACCAGTTTACTTCACTGAGGGACCAGCTCTGGGGAAATGCAGTATATCTAAAAGAAGCCAATGCAATCAGCGTAGAGTTAAAGAAAAAGGTAGGGACATGCAGGGGAGCTTTTTGAATTTTCTGACTCATCGACGTTGACTGTACAGTCCTGCTTCAAACACTCGAGTTACTTGTAGTCTTTAAAGTTATATGTCTCTTGTTTTTTAGTTTGGGCTTTAAAAGCATTCAGAAAATCATGAGTCTCTGATTCAGGCTCCTGATGGAATGAACAACCCCTGCAAACGTGGTTGATATATTCTCCTCTTTCTCATTTCCCTTATGCTGTTCCTGTCAATATCATAAACACATGTACATGTACATCTCCCCAGGGCCCTGTCTCTTCCTTTTTGCTTTTAACTTCATATGATCATTCATCTTTCAAAGAAAAGGGGGTGCTGCAGGATGTGCTAGGTCTATAGTTTTCCAGACCTCTTCTAGCTGTGACAATAAAGGCAAGATGTCTGTACGCAGCTGAAAAATATGTTTTATGCCATCTCGAGACAAAAAAAAAAAAAGTGACGTAAAAAACCGCCCCCGAATCTGTTTACAGAGATGAAAGTCAAACTGGCTTCCTATATTGCCTTAGGTTAGGTCTCTGTCCCCTTTGTGATGCTGATACCGTGACTTCTTAGAACTAAAGTAATTTTTCTTTTTCCATCCAGGTGCAGTTTCAGTTTGTCCTGCTGACAGACACGCTCTACTCACCACTGCCACCAGAGCTTTTGCCCACGGAGTTGGAGAAGACACGGGACGATAGGCCTTTCCCCCGTACAGTGGTAGCTGTGGAAGTCCAGGATCTGAAGAATGGAGCAACGCATTACTGGTCCTTAGAAAAACTCAAGTATGTAAATATTACAACTTCCTTATATCCAAGGCGCTTCGCTGAAAAGTTTCCCCCCTTGCTGTTCATTCTCTGGCGTACTTGTTTTTTCTCTGTGTCCTCTCAAAATGCCAGCTTTACAGACAGTGTGGTATGTCTTAAATACCAGTTTCCTATATTTTTTAAACAAGTGTATTTGTTCTCCAGCATTTTACCTCACCTCTGCGTTTAATTTTTTAACTTGAGGTTAGATTTTATTTTTTAAATCTAATAAGGCTTATCACAGCTCATCTCTCTGCATTAATTCTTTTCATGTTCCTTTCACTGCAGAAGTTTCCTTGCCACCTGCTTTTATATGACTTAGTAGTATAGGCCATAATTTAAAAAAAAAGTTTAAATAAAGAAGATTCTATTTCTATGGAAGGTACACAAATTCTGACAGTAATCTGAATTATTTTAATCATATTCTTGCAAATAGGCAAAAGACATTTGTCTTTTCCCCATTCTCTATATATTGACTGAAGAACTTTTTTTCCACTGATTAACTTCCAGACAAAGGATCTTGCAGTGTGAAACACTTGTTTTCTTCAATAAATAAAGGAAAGTCTATAATGGAATCAGTTCACTTTTGAATCAAAATGCCAGCGTTTCTGGAGTGGAATGCAAAAAAGCTGCCTAAATTACTCAGCAACGTTGTCTGATGCAAAAAAGGAAGCAAAAAAAAAAAAGCCAGAATTAGATGTGAAAGAAGAATATTTAGAAGTTTGAATGAAATCCAAGATTTACATAAGCTTCTGCAGTGACCTTGCCTCATGCTTAGTGGGCTTAGCCTACAAATTTTTTCCCAGAATCCCTAACACATCAGAGAATTAGCACAGTACCAAACTCAGTGGTACAGACTCCCTGTTCTTTATTCTCCCTTTCCTGTGTGTAATCTGGTATAGGTGAAATCAGCGCACCCCACTTTGTGTTCTCTGCTTTCTTATTCACTCTTTATTAACTTTTTAGTCCTGCTTTCTTCTGTGCAGGCAGAGGTTGGACCTGATGCGCGAGATGTATGACAGAGCCGGGGAAATGGCATCTAATACACAGGATGAGAGTGAAAGCACGATGACAGGCAGCGACCCCTTTTATGATCGCTTTCATTGGTTCAAGCTTGTTGGAAGGTATGTGACAATAATCTCAACTGCCGGTACACTGGTGACTCTTGTCAGTTCTGGATGAACTTTGATTTTGAAAGTGGTTATAAACTGTATGGCCACTAGTGTTAGTTGTGTGTGTTGCCTTTCAGGGATTTCTGATAAGACTTAAAATACAGCGAAGAGCAGAAAATGCTCTTTAAAATGTTGTCAGTTCTGGTGTAATCTTTTAGAATCTGATTTGCCTGAACCCTTAGTAAGTTATAAGTTCATTTTAAAAAAAACGTAGCTAGCTAAGTTCCACCTAAAATCACTGGAGCAGAGCTGTAAGAAAATGAAGAACACTGGAAACTGTGAGGAAACGTGGCCTGGGGCCTTACTTACATTTGTGGTTCAAATAGCTTGGTCATACCCTATGGAAATACCTTATATTTGATGGGATTCTTTACTATTTCCTGATGTCGGCTGCACCTTTACAGTATTTTTATTTACAAAACTGCTACGTTTTGGAAATAAGAATTGTGGCTCTGTTAAATGGATGTGCTCTCAAGATCTGTATGTTCGGCCACGTTTATATTAATTTTTCATTTGTTTTCTGCTCAGTTGAAGGATGCTCTTTTTCCTGACTTCGCTAGCATTCCCTTCCCTTACGTTCCATAGCAGTCCAGATGGTTTGAAGCCTTTGCTTGTTGTTCAGGTGGGCTCTGTGCTGATGGCAACAGACGGCTGTTAAATGAAGCATTCTTCTTTCCCCTCACTCTGTTAATTGGTATTCCATTAACTGATATCTAGCTCCCCCATTTTCCATGGCTGCGTGAATGAGCGTCTTGCTGATCGCACGCCCTCCCCCACTTTCTCCACGGCTGACTCCGACATCACTGAACTGGCTGATGAACAGCAGGATGAGATGGAGGACTTTGATGATGAGGCCTTTGTGGATGATACTGGCTCCGACGTTGGAACTGAGGAGGGATCAGACCTCTTCAATGATGGGCGCGACCCGTTTTACGACCGATCCCCTTGGTTCATTTTAGTGGGAAGGTTGGTGAGGTTACTGTGAGAATGGCCAAAAGGGACCAGCTCTTGCTGTAGGCTGCAATGGCTTTGCCTTGTGCTGCATAGAATATCTCTCAAGCCAGACAAAATGTCTATATACATAAACTGGAATTGCCAGAGAATGAGTGTAGTTTAAGTTTTAAGTTCACATGTCAGAAGCTGTGAAGACCTAAATAAGAATTGAGAAAATAACCCTTAGATGTGACAATTTGAGTAAATATATATCTCTTTCTGGGTACCTGTCAAAACATAGAATGAATGGGGTTTTGCCTATGTACAGTATTTAAGCATTATTTATAACAATGCTTTATTTAGCCATTGCAAGATCGCTAAGATAGTATCATAGTATGTAATTTTCTCCCACAGAAGAGAATCTCGGAGTATGATGGAAAGTCTTTAAGTCCAATCCAATAAATACATTTTTTGAAAACTCATCTAACATCCTCTGTGCCTGAAAAGTTGGCATGAGGAGAAAGAAGAATGGCCCTTTCTGGATGAGGAAAAGAGTATTCTTCGAGATGATTTGGCTTCTCAGATTGTGTATGACTCTCAGTAGCAAGAATTATGTAGTGAAAGGTCGTCATCGTTAAAAGTCACCAAGTGGTGGTGGTGATCAGCACTTCCTCATGCGCTATGCTTGAATTTCTGAAACAAGTTTGCGTACTGTATTTTAGAGTATTATCTCTTTTGCCAATCAAGATATGATTAAGGCATTATCAGAGCCCAGTCTGTGGTGTAGACCCTAAGGACAGCAAGTTGCATTAAAAAAATGTGATACTTTGCACTGTTTCTTCACAGATAGTCTTGCTTGAACATGTAACTTGTGACAAGAAACAGAAATATCTTATTTAGTGACTTTGTTCCCCTCTCTTCCACTCCCCCAGTTTTGCTTTTTTGCTTGTTTGATGGCTCTGTAAGCCAGTTCGCTTGTTGAAATGCTAAGGGAGGTGGTTACTGTCGGCTTTGTACAAAGGAGGGGGTAAGACTCCGTGGCCGGTGGAAGGGAGGAACAAAGGAGAAGGGACCAGAGCTTGACTTTATGCTTTTCTGTGACTAAGCAGGGAAGAATTCACAGGCAGGAAGGTGGGATCTTTTTGTAGTTTCCTCAAATGCAGGAAACTTGTTTGGATTATTTGTGAAAATGAGGGACTGAGATCGTCAGCCTTTTATCGAGCTTTTAGATCAGTTTAGCTGTATTGTCTGACCTCGGTCTTTGTCTTTAGTTGGACCTATTTGCAGGCTGTGATTGAAACTTGGAACTTTTTTGATCTAGTCTTTGAAACAAAATTTGCAGTTACTGAAGATGCAAGAAACTGCATTAGTTCTCTTTGATCTCTGTGAATTTGTGTTCTTACGTGCATTGGTAATGCGTTTTATAAAACTGAATTCTTTCGGGTTAATCTGATTCACCAGAGTCAGTCTGGGAGAGCCACCTTAACTGGCTTGGCAGTGGTTGTCAGCGAGTTAAAGCATACATGCGCAGTTTGCAATGGCCAGGACCGCTTTCTTGTACCCGTGCTGGCGTACTCAGCGTATTCTCCCGTTGTGTGTGTTCTTTCAGAGCGGGACCTTCAGTGCTTGGGAAAAAGTTGAGCTATTCATCTTCATTTCACAAACTCTTCAGGAAGCACAACACAAGCTGAGCAAATACAGTGTATAATGAAAACAGTCGTGCCTCCTGGCAATTACACAACTTGCTTCCCGTTTCCATGTATTAAAAAGAATACTGAGCTCTGTCTCTATAGCCAGACGTGAAGCTGCAGCAGTTAAGGGTACATGTGAGCTGCACGTATTGAGGAGCCCTACTTGGGTTGTAAAGTGTATTGAGGAATGAAACGTAGTTTGTATTATCTCCCAGCAGACAGCTGAATGACTTTATCCCAGTCGTTGGTTTTTATTCTGTTCTGTTTCTATTCCTGTTCTGTTCTATTGTGCTGCAAGCAGAAAGCTGATAGACTGTTTAGCGCCACTGAGTTAGAAACTGGTTTGATTCCTCAGTGTCTTCCAGCATGAGAATTCTGCCTTTGAACAGTGTGAGTCACAAGTATCAGAGGGTGCGTCCATCTGCATAAATATTGTCTTGAGCACAAGGTAGTGTTCAATTCATAACAAACGCAAAATTCTTTAACACTTTTAACTATGTACTGGTTTAATTGTGGAATGTGCAGGACAAAACGAAAATAATTTTTAATAATTTTTGAGAGGGCTGTCAGCAATAATGAGTCCAGGTCACAAAGGAGAAGAGGAAAAAATGATCATGTAGTTATCCAACTCCTTGGGCATCGTAGTATTTCTTTTTCTCTCTCTGTGCTGTGACTGTCTTTTATTTATACTATATCTATTAAAAGGAAAAAAAGAGCTGGTCCCTTTAGCCATCTCTTCTGGCATGCTGGGTTGTCTCTAAGGCTGATTCTATTGAATGGTGTGACACATCAAGCATTAGCTATTTTTTTTAAGGGTGGTGGGAGAGGACTATGGGATATTTTATTTAAATCTCAAATTGATGTGTTTATTTAAAAAATATCCATCGTCATTCCGAGTTCTGTTGTTTTTGTTTTGATTTTTAAAAAAACCTTGTGTTTGTTAAATTTCATTTCTGGTTTTGTTGTGAATATGCCATTTTACCTCACCAATCTTTCTGCTAATATAGTTCCCCCCCTTTCAGTCTGCTGGGCTAAGGTGCAGGGGGACACTTGCATTATGGGATGTTTGGGGAGTGGGAGTCCTCCCAGATGCGGGAAGAGGAGGAGGAGGAGAACCTTAAGATTTCATCCACTCCTAACTTGGTACTGGCTTGCGATGAAGCAGATGGAATGGGACTGGAAGGCAGCTTTGCTGCATAAACCAGCTCTCTGCGTACAGCAAATGTGCTATTGCTCTCCATTCTACAGAAGAAATCCAGCATTTTCATCGCCAAACAGAAAGCTTAAAACTTTTTGCATTGTATGCTTTTCTTTCTCTAAGTTAAAAGAATTCCAGTGAGCTAGGTGACTGGATGGAAGGAAGTTGAGGAAGATAAATATTTTTTTCATTTGGGATTGTCATTTTACTGAGGTGACAAAATTGTAGTTGCTAATAAACCTGAATGCTTTGGCTGTCATGTGTTGAACAGCAGCTTCAAAACTTTAGCCATGCAAATAAAAATATGTTTTTATTTTTCATGCAGTTAAGGCTTTCGCTTTCCACAAGTTTGGCTTTGAAGTAGGAAGGCTTCTGTAATGACCGCCTCTATAACTCACTGGAACTGTCTCTTATATGTATACGTATCAGTTCAAGGGTAATTAGATTCCTTTCTGTTGGGGAAAATGTCCGTTCTCCCTAGCTTGAAATGTGGTTTTCAAACTGTGTTTTTTGTGTTGAGCGTATAACTACATACCTTCCTGAACTCCATCCCTCGTCCGGGCCAAGTGAAGAATTCCACTTTGTTAGTGTGGAGGACTGTTTTCTTGTATGGTGGGATGCTGCTTTCTCAAATGAGCATCACCTGAAATTTCAAAGCTAAAAATTAAAATGCTTTCTTAGAGGGGAAAAAAAAAATTAAACTTCCCTTTTTGTTACTTTAAATTTAGTCTTTTCTCCCTTCCCCTGCTTTATCTGTGCTTACCTCACTTTGGAGCAGACTGAAAAGGAATTAGATCCTAATCTTAGTCAAGTGTTATGTTGCAGTTGTTTTTTTGTTGTATGGTTTTCTTCATTTTTTTTTTTTGTTTTGGCATGTTTATAGCCTTATTAATCATTCTCTTCTCTATTGCATTTTGTCACCACTTTGTTTTTTTAGTAGCATTATTTTTGTCGCTTTGGTTCCCAACTGACCCCTGTTTGATTGCCTTGTCATTTCAAGAGAATTCATTCATTCTGGGAACAGGCACGTGAACCCACAGAGAAACGCTTCCCTTTCCTACCTTTGGTCCTTAGCTGGGCGTCCCAAGGAGCTGGGTTCGGATCAGTCTTGCTGTGTGCACAACACAAATCCTGCAGCTGATGTCTCCAGACAGAGGCAGCGAACAACTTCATTTCTCTCTCAGTCCTCTTTCGTCATGCAGGACTTTCCCTATGAGTATTAAACAATAACAGTTATAAATTTGAGGAATTAATGATATATTAATAATAAAGACTAAAAGAATAAAAGGACTGCAAGAAGGAAATCCAGTTAAACAAATGACTGGTGTTTAGTATAATTTAATGTGCATAAATTCATAATAATTACATACATAATTGGTTAGTCACTTTAAATCCAATCACTGGTGAAATTATTAGTTAAACTTCTGCATCATCTCAGTATTCTTATGAACTTTGAAACAGCTCACTCAATAAATAAAGCCTGCCGGGTTTTTCCCCTTGTTGAGAGCCATTCTTTGCCTGACTTGTCAGGCTTCTCAGCATTTAAAGTTTTGCTCAAGCTAATGACACTGAAGTGTGCGCTGTTCTAAGAACTCTTGCAATTCATTGCAGAAAAGTAAAATAATAACAGCAGTCCAACTTTTAATTAAAAATCTGTACAATAAAAACTTGTGAACTTTATTGTTCCAAAATAGACCCTGCTTGTATTAACTTTAGAAGTTAGCGTATGGCAGGATCATCCAGTCCAGGGCCTAAATGCTGCTTTTCCTATTGTAAACTGTAATTTCTACACGATTACTCTCAAGTGCTGTTGTGGTGATTCATTGTTTGTGGGGTTTTTGTTTGTTTGTTTGTTTTTAAAGAAACAAATATATTACTCCTAAATATATTTAGCTGTGAAGACTGTCAGTCTTCCACTATCTGTACACTCAGTGAATCTTCCAAGAAACCCAAGAGATGACATGGTTTATTGGGGATTTCTGATTACTCTGTATGTAGTGTTATCAAATGTATGTAGAAGAGAGAAAACATTCAGTCAATCTATTTGGGAAAGTGTTTTTATACGTTCGGTAAAATATTTGAGGCTGTGTGAACACAGCAGATCCATTCCCCTTTGTCACTTCAAACTACACTCGTGGGGTGAAAAACTCAACAATTCTTTATAATCAGTAGTTCCTTAGTAGACTTCCACAGTCTTGCTAACAGCTCCGTTTACAACTGTAGTGCCTCTAAAATTACCTTGTAGAAAGCCATCATCTTAAATTGTCTCCTTTGTATGTTTTGTAACTCACTAATACAAGCCCTGCGTCTCTGATATACTCTGAGTTAGAGCGTTTTGTAGCTTCCCGTAGCTTTGACACTGCTGAAGAGCCTTGTGTGGACAAATGGATACACGGCCACAGTGTAGGTCTAATGGAAGGAGTGAAGTAGACTGAAGATTTGAATGTCCCATTAGCCAACCAATTACTGCAGTCTGGTTTTGCAGATGATTGCCTAATGTTTGTGTTTTCTTTCCTTCCAGAGCATTTGTGTACCTGAGCAATCTGCTGTACCCGGTGCCTCTTATTCACAGAGTAGCTGTTGTTAGTGAGAAGGGAGAAGTGCGAGGATTTCTGCGAGTAGCCGTGCAAGCTATAGCAGGTGAGATACCCTGAGAGCTTTATATCGCAACTGTTTGGTACGCTATCAATATCTGCAGCTTTAAAAAACAGGCAAACAAATCAAACCTGAGTAATTCTAATGTTGCAATTGGTGTGAATCATATGGACCAAGCATGAATAAAACTTGAAATAATGGTACTGATTAGAAGGTTTTAAAATGATGGTGTTGACCACTGAAGTTTATACCTGGCAGCTAATGATATGCTGCTTTTTAAGACAGTGGAAGGACTAACTAGTGTCAATAAGTCTAAAAACTAAAAATAAAGCAAAGGTTTTCTTTCTGGCACCCAGCATAAACAGCAGACAAGGGTTTATGCAAGTTTGGTAGTTGTGATGACTTGCAGAGAAGTTAAATGTACCACTTGTTAGCTCTTCTCAAACTATCCTTTTAAATAATGCGCAGAAACGCTCTTCCATTCTCTGACTGAATACCCTGTGAAGAAGTTCCTGAGCTGACGGTTTTCAGCATAGTATAAACAGAAATCAGCAGCAATTTTCCATTTCATTGCCTCACTAAAATGTGTTGAGACTTAGAAGCTGCTTTAACATACTGTTTAATCACCAAGAATTACCAGCTTTTCAGAAGAGAAGGGGATGGTAACTGCTTCAGCCAGTTTTGAACTGCTGTTGTGTGTGTGCCGGAGCTTCACTGCGGTTTGCTTGTCAGCTGCCAATATTTCATACTTTTCCAGTGTGGGGTGGGCTAGTTGAGTTTTACTGCTGGTGGTTAGCCATGTCTTATCCACGCTGGTGAGAGCACAGATACTTCCCATAATTTGTCCTTTCTAGCAGTGGCAAACTGCCAACCTCTCTTTATTGTTTAGGTAGGGTAACCCTGGAAGTTTCACTCTCCATGGGAACGTATAATGAAATCTCAGACTCTGAAGATGTGTAAGAATCCCTCTGGCAGGGACTATACAGCAAGTGAAATAAAATCTATTTTAACATGTACAAAAGTCTCATTTCTAGCTTGGTTTGGTCTCCTTAGCATTGACCAAATATTTCCAAATAAATATTCTATTTATCCATCCAAATAAATAGAATACACCATGACTAATAGCAATTGAACTGGGCACATCTCCTGAAAAAAGGCCATGGCATTATTTGGTCCCTAAGCAAAGTCTCGGAACACATTCTGAATGTTGGGATTTCTCCTGCAAGCATGCATTTACTGTGGAAAAAATATCTGGCGTTTAACCAGGTCTCATTGTTGTTACTCTCCACAAAGAGGAGGAGGTTAAATGGACAGACTGTATGGACAGAACCGCCTTTCAGTCTTACAGCGTGTACTTGTGAAGCTTTGCTAGTGGGACTGCTTTCATTTATGGCTACAGAATTTCAGATGCCATCGATTCCCCTGGGGGTTGTTGTATCATGGTATATTAATTCACCTCAGCTATAATAATCAGAAGTAAATAAATAATCAAAATGAGTACTGAAGTTGTTTTTGCATTAAAATTCTGTACAGTTAAGTATATTCATGATGAAACTTCATAGCTCTTATTGTTTTTCCACACTTGAGTTCATGATGGATAGCTTCTTGCTATGATATTTTTCAGCACTTATTCCAGTCTTGTTGGACGGCTGGAACTCTTCTACTTTATGGACTGGTTTCCATTGTAATCAGAATTTCCATTTAGGTAATTCTGAGGGTTTTTCCTTCTCCTCCCCATCAATTTTTTTTCCTGTTTTTTAGCTGATGAAGAAGCCCCAGATTATGGATCTGGTATTCGACAGTCTGGCACAGCTAAAATTTCATTTGACAATGAATATTTTGATAAGGTAAGAAGTCTTAAAATTGAGTTGGGTTTCTTTGAGTGCAGTAGTTTGTGCTTCTAAATAAAGAATAAGTAATGCGGGGGAAGAAGGGGATGGGAAAACCAGAAACTGCAGGGGTCTGTTACATCCAACTTCATTTATTTTTTTCAGAGTGATTTTTCTTCAGTTGCGATGACTCGGTCTGGACTGTCATTGGAAGAATTAAGAATTGTGGAAGGGCAAGGACAGAATTCAGAGGTTACCACTCCTCCAGAGGAGATAAACAGAACGAATGAGCTAGGTAAGCCAGAAATATGTAGTAGTTTTGGAGAGCTTAAGGGAAATCTGGGATGCTTTCAGTTGTGATAGAACGGGATTCTGAGCGTCCTTCAAGAATATGGTAAGTAGGGAGCGGTGTAACCGATGGGTTGAGTATGATGGATGCTGAAGTTACTCACTTGAAGAACTGTGCAGGAAAAAAACTGTTCCCAGGTATTTGGAGCTTTTGATCATCAGCAAATAATTTGGGATCAAAAGAAAACCAAAAAAGTGTGATGGGACTAAACTGTTGCCTGAAGGAACAGTAAGGAAAAAAGAAAGAGAATTTAAGAATTCTTAAAATTTTAAGAAAAGAAAGGAGAAAAAAAAAAAAAGAAAAGTGATTTCATATGGGATATTTGTGTCTCCCTAAGACTTGAAGTCAGCCACTTTGGATGGAAAGATGACTATGGAAGGATTCACTGAGGAAATTGGTGATCACTTGAAACTGGGCAGTGTGTTTACCTTCCGTGTGACAGTGCTACAGGCCAGCGGCATCCTACCTGAATATGCAGATATTTTCTGCCAGTTCAAGTAAGCATTTGTCCTTATTTACATTATTCAATGAATGGTTTGATAGAGAGTGCAAATAATAGCGGGCAACGGAGGGTCTGATTGAGAGCTTTTCAAATCAATGGCAGTGTGGTATAGCAGAGAAAAACACCTGGCCAGTTCCTGGAATTCCTGTTACAAGCAGTACCTGCTTTCTATTAATATGGTGTTAAGGAATAAAGTTTTGCAGAAAGGATCTAGTTATAGATATCTTAAGTTTTTTAATGTGAAAAATCTGGTATTAGATTGTACATAGGCTCAATTGGAATGAAAGCTATGTGAACCTTGAGTATCTCAGTAGCTCTCCAGTGAAAATGTTCTTTGGCTTAGATTCTTAAGGAAGAGAACAAAAAATGGGAGTAATAAAGACACAAAATAAATACAGGAATTGTGGTCGCAAAGACTAGGGTATTCCTAGCTTTCGTCTATCACACAACTCCCTGTAAAGTTCTAGCAGAATAAATTTATGGGTTTCCTTTCAGTGCTGGGTTCACAGCACAGCATTCTTCACTAAACTGTTCTGTGGTGTTTTATTATTGGTTTGTTGCTTGTTTGTTTTAAAGCTTTTTACATCGGCATGATGAAGCTTTCTCAACAGAACCTCTGAAAAACAATGGTCGAGGGACTCCCCTTGGGTTTTATCATGTTCAGAATGTAAGTAAAACTTTACAGGCGTAGTAAGTGCCTGTTTTAGCACTGGGAGTTGTGTGTATCCTTGTTGTTAAACTCACGAGAGGCGTGTGGGAAGGGGGGCAAGGGGAATTATTAAAAGAGACAGTAGGAGGAGGGATCAGGTGAATGATGTAATCCCCAATGGAGAACAAAATACAGAATGATTCTGTGTGGCAGATGTAACTCTTCTTTCACCTCTATTTCCTGCCCTTGAATTCTCTGTTTCCTTTCAGGATGTTCAGTGAAAGCAGTCTAGGATTCAGGAAATAGAATATTTGTGAACAGCCGTGCTCATGATCTCAGATGAACTGAATATATCTGTTTTTATGAACCGTGTAATCCTTTGGTTACATGTAGCCTCCTCTCCTCCTACTTAAAATGCCTGATACTGAGTCTTGCATTTTCTTCTTTGTGGGAGAGTGAAATGAATGCCTAAACCAAAAAGGAATGCAGTTGCTTTTACTGTGAGTGGTGATAAACTGTATGAAAAATAAAGACTCCTAAAACTCAGACTTCTAAGATTTCCCTTTTTGTATGTCTCATTTTCTTTCCTTACTTTGCCTAATAGATTGCTGTGGAAGTAACAGAATCCTTTGTGGAGTACATCAAAACAAAGCCTATTGTGTTTGAAGTTTTTGGACATTATCAGCAGCATCCTCTCCATCTGCAAGGACAGGATCTCAACAGGTACTGTTCGCTCTTCTGGCATAAAGGCTTTGTGGTCCTGCTCAGGTTAGCTCTGCAGTTCAGGCAGTGCTTTTTCATTCTCCTGAAATTATACAGCCACTCCCCCAGGAGCAGGATTCCTGACTGAGGGGAGAGTGCTGGCAGAGGCCTGTTTACCCAGTGTACTGTGTTTTGGTAGTGAGTGATGGAATTGTTCTGCCATCTCAAACACGGAAAACTGTTTTGCCAGTACAGCTGCATCCACCCTACAAACACTGTGGTGGCAGAATATTGTAGTCAGGACTTCAGTAGTGATCTCGGTGGGTTCTGAGATCAGTGTTCCCTCTGGGCAAGTGGCCTGATGCATGAAGGTAGGACGACAAAAGAAGAGACACAAGATTAGGGGGAAAACAAAAGGCGCTCAACCTTTTGACATACTAGTGCCAAAGTTGCTGAGCATTTGAATTTTTGGTATGGGGGGAAAGGACCTCTATTTGTTGTGTTTGTCCTCACAGCTTAAGGGAAGAGGCTGTTGTCTGGACTGCTTGGCCTGGGTAACCCTGCGGCTCAAGGCAGCAGCTGCAAAGAGGAAGCACATGCTGGTTTTAAGAGGAAATGCCAGCTGAGGCTTGTTCCTTTTCCTTAAATTATTTTGGGAAATGCCTATAACCTACCTAAATTTTCAGTGCAGAATGGGGGTAGAGCAGTTGGAAACTGTAAATATATATATTTTTTTTTTTAACTGACAGTGGGGATTAATGAAGTTAGAATAGAAAAAGGACATAGGTTAGTCTGAGAAGTGTGCCGAGTCCACTTGTTTTCCTGACAGGTGATATTTACCTGTCTTCATGGGATTGTGAGGATATTTTTAGAGAGAAAAATGGATGGAAGGACTGTACTGGGGGTATATGTGTATACATACATGCATGTGTGTGTATTAGAATGTATTTTTTTATGTTTGGCTGCCTCTATATTGATAACTCTTTCCATTTCTCTGTAGCCCTCCACAGCCTTCCCGAAGGTTCTTTCCTCCCCCTATGCCACTCTCAAAGCCAGGTGAGAACAGTTCCCAAATTCTGTACATCGCATGTCTGCTACTGAAAATGAAGGTTGACGAGTATTCCTAAGCTATTCAGGACACCAAGAAATGTCATGGAGTGAATGTTGCAAAGGGCATTGGATGTATCTTTTCTGGCCATCTTCGCTTTTATGTGTTCTCTTCAACCTCTTCTTGCAGGAAGTGCTTCTTTGTTCATTAAAGGGTAGAATTAAATTCCTGAGGTGTGCTGACCATATTCCATGAGATCTGGCCATGGCTTTTTATGTGCTTACTGAGCACTTGACTGGAAATTTGCTTACTCATTAACAGCTTCATCTTTTTGCTCTCTAACATTCTTGTTTAGTGAGTCAGTCTTGTTAAAACGATCCTTGGTTTTCTTTGCTTAATTGTAATAATGCATGCTGAACTCATTTGTGTTTTTTTTCCATTTCACCTTTTAATTTCCTCCTCCTCCAGCTTTCTCTCACCTGCATATTTCTACCATCCTTTTTTCTTTTTGTGTGTGTTCCATTCCGTTTGCAGACCATGAAAGAAAAATTGAGTTGATTAGGTATCTTATGTCTGGCTATGTAAACGTGCATGTGCTGAACACGCTATCGGAGCATGCCAACGTGCTTGCGTCCTCTGCTGTGGCTGCTTTCCAGGATGGAGCTGACCAGCTGCCACCTTTTCTCTTTCTGCCTGTTCCCAGTTGTCAGAGTGAGCGGGCTCCTAAACGAGATGGTTAGTAGCCAAACTTGATCTATGGTAGATGTAGGAGTAGTTCCAAAACATCCTTCAAAATTCCTTTTTTCTTATCTTTATCATGTAGTATTCCTGGGACTAGAAACTGCCATGGTTGTGGTCATGGAAGGATGATGCTGTGCTTAAGTTTAGGGCTATTCTAGAGTGAACTATATAGAAAGTCTATAAATTCCAGTGTGCTGGGTATCAGAGATTTTTCTGTGTCACTGGATCTATTCCCTGAAACTTCCTGGACCTCTCATTTTTTTTGTGTTCTGTGCATAGTTTTATGAGATTGGGACGAGAGGTGCTGCATATGAAAAAACAGCTAGCTGTAGAGGAAACGTTCTGCTGTCTTCTATATAGGTTTCCTTTTTGCTCATCTTTTTTTTTTTTTGCCACTAACAGTGCTGTTCCTCACTTACATTTTTATTTTATTACCAAAGGAAAAAAAAAAGACGACACACTGGTTATTAATTATGCCAGTGCAAGTCCACAAGAACTTCTAGAACCAGCTTTCATGTTTAGTTAAATGTGTCTTTCTGTTGTTTTTCTCTTCTAGCACTTTCGAGTTTCTCTGCTTAGCAGTAAACTTGAGTGACTTGGTGTGTGTGATGTTCCTCTTGCTCTCAACAGCATTGAGTCCAGCTGTACTGAGTTCATGTGCAGCTACGTGATGTGATGGGAATAAGAGAGTGACTACCCCAAGTAATGAACGGGAAGAGTAAACGATGACACTAAAGCTTGCTGCCAAGCATGACGGAGTTGTAGTGCTTCAAATAACAGATTCTTGTAAAATCTGTCCCTCTAGGTAGCTGCTATTTTACCCAGAAAAGAAATAGAATTCACTTTTTTTTTTTTTAATGGCCCTTAGTAATCACTAATATCAGAACATAAGGAGCCCAGAAACATACTTCGGCAGGATTATGGCTCTGGAATAAGTCTTGTTCAGCCTTTATACATACGCATTCTCTTATCTAAACTGGTACAGGAGACTAGCAATTTGTAACATGAAGAAGTGAAGACCAAAGTTTTAAGTTCTTGATTTTTTTATTATTTTATTTTATTGTGTAGGGAAGGGGAAGTGTACTTTATGGGTGAGTAATGGTGCAAATGAACAGACCTAAGCAATTCTAAATCACAAACTGCTAAGCCATAAAGTAACTGATGCACATTTGAAAAAACTTTTTTCTGTGGATTTAAAGAGACTGCATATTTTTACAAGCTTTTTGGATACACTTTTGTTTCGTTGTTTTTTTTTAAAAGTCTAGTAACTTAGATCTAAAAAACAACGCTTTGAGAAATAATGATTGCTGTAAGCAACATCATTTTCATGGGAAAAGATGTGGTCTGCCTATGTACATAGAATGCAAGGGATCACTGAAATGACATGTTCTGTGAGCCCTAGGGTAAGCTTTACTTGTTCAGTCTTTGTAAACCATTCTTTTTTTTTTTTCTTCTTATTCTTTCTGTTTTTTTTCTCTAAGTGCCAGCTACAAAGCTAAATACTATGAGCAAACCCAGCTTGGGCCAGAGCGTGAGCAAATATGACCTCCTTGTGTGGTTTGAGATCAGCGAGTTGGAGCCAACAGGGGAGTAAGTCCCATATTAATCTTTTATATTTTAAGAACAGTGATTTATGGGAGTTTGATCTTTTACCCTTTGTTCTGTTCAGGCAAGGCTGATGGTTAGCAATTGTTATTGGGTGGTGGCCTGGCTTATGTCAGCTGGTTTGTAGTGACTGGGTGTAAATTCTGCTGGCATTCGTTATCCCTATTGGACAGGACTGAAGAGACAGAATGACATTCTTTCACACTTGAAGTAATCTTTCCGTAATCTTTCCGTAATCTTTCCG
The DNA here is from genome assembly GCF_963924245.1 of Chroicocephalus ridibundus. Lineage (NCBI taxonomy): Eukaryota > Metazoa > Chordata > Aves > Charadriiformes > Laridae > Chroicocephalus > Chroicocephalus ridibundus. The sequence goes on along the minus strand of NC_086299.1, from coordinate 6,465,317 downwards.
TAATCTTTGAAAGCCCGTACACACCAGCAGAACAGGTGCTGGGAAAACTTATCCTGTGTAGGCCATGAGTTTAGATTCTTTGGCTCACTGCTCCAGAAATCATCTAGCAGGCGCTGTTTTCTGTTTACCTCTGCTATAGAGAGGGTTTTCCCCTGACAGATCTTCAGAGATTATATTTGGAAGTGACTTCCTCATAGTTTTCCAGAAGTACTGGAAGTACAGTGTATGATATTTCTATATTTCACTGATACTGTGGTCTGATAAGAGTCCAGTCTGAGAGTGAGTAGAAACACTCTTGTTTCTTCAGATATAATATAGAGAGGTGACTGTTGGCAGCAAAATACAGAGTAAAGTTGCTGTGCTGGTGTATCTTTCCTGCCTGTTGATTTCACTGTCTCACGCAGGTATATTCCTGCTATTGTGGACCACACTGGAGGCCTGCCCTGTCAGGGGACCTTCCTGCTTCACCAGGTACTAATGAAGGCTGTAGAACAGCAAGTTTCATCTCTGGGGGGGGGTTAGAGTGCTAATGACTGGATTTTGCATCTTTCATTTCTTCTCCTTTCCCACGCAGCTGGCTAATGATAGCTGTAGGGCCAGTCATCTCTCAGCCTGTACTTAGTCTGCTAGCTTTGGGCTACGAGGAGAATATGTTTGGCCTCTAGTATATTGCTGTTTCCTTTGCTTATCAGTGTGCATCCGACTCATGATAGATGAAAGCCTTTTTAAAAAGCAGGAACCTTTGGGATGAGATTTGTGCCTTCAGTGTTCTCCAGCAGCTCGGCCAAGGACACAGAAGGATCATGTGGACACAGCTTCCATTGGTTCTTTCTCACTGCGTGTGGCTATGAGACAGATCTACAAAATGACCGTGTCCCAGTGCATTTTAAATGCCTGTAATAGTCTTTAATAATAATTTGTGTTTAGCTAGATTCTAAAGATAATCCTAGTTAAATATTGTTTATAGGTTTATGTTCTGTTTTTTCTACTCTCAAATTCAAAGTTCGTTTTCATAGGACCTGTGACTTCCATTTCCTTTCTTTCTTAAAATGATAGGAACAGGTCTTAGAGTTTAGGAATAATGGTCATATTCCAACAATTTCCTTAAAAAATAATTAATAAAAATGTTACTCAGCTCTGGATTTACTAGTGTCCTCACCAACACCTGAGGAATTTTTCTTCTTCAGATGTGGTGTTTATTTCTATTCTACAATTTTACCTTCTTCACAGCTGTTACGGAGTTTTATTATATTTTGACTTTTAACAGATGCATGTGACAAAGGAGGAGAATATCTGCATGACTAGTTGTTATTTTCTAGTAACTTCTTCTGTTGTATATACACTTTTTCTTCTGGTGTGTATACACTTTATATGTAACATATAAGCACACATTACCTAAGTATTTGCTTGTTTTTGTGGTCAATTCTGATATATCCCAGGGACCATACATATCTTTGAGAGTGTAGCAGCAATTTCAGAACTATTTTAGGCTAGAAACCTCTGCCTTTGTGGAGTGAGAAGGGAGAAGTCTTAATTTCTGTTACACATGAAAATATAATGTTCCTTGTAAGTTGATTTTAGGGCCCTGAAACTCATAGGTGTTTGTTCACAGTTACAGACTAATTTAAATGATCTTGTTTGCTTCATTTTTGCAGTCTAAGTGCAAAATAGATGGTGTTAGTGTGTGTGTGAATACTTCACGAGCGTTTTGTTTTTGAACTTTACCAGGGAATCCAGCGTAGAATCACAGTCACCATTATCCATGAGAAGGGCAGCGAGTTGCACTGGAAAGATGTGCGAGAGCTGGTTGTTGGTGAGTCTGTTGTTTTGCATGTTGCTATGTAAGGAAGAAAAACTACTAATGGTGACTTCTCGTTGTACCAGATTCTGTCAGCTTTGAGTATTGGCTGTGAGAGGAGGATTTTGAAAAAGATCCAGAGGAAGAAATTAAGTTTTGCAACTTCAACTTATAGCTGCTTGTTAATCACATAGTCTGAAATAGGAGTTTGTTTTCCCAAACACCGTATTTCAGGTTCAGTTTTAATTGATTCCCTCTCCTACCCTTTTCAGGACGTATAAGAAATAAAGCAGAGGTAGATGAAGCTGCTGTGGATGCTATTCTGTCTTTGAATATTATCTCTGCAAAATACCTGAAGTCTTCTCACAGCTCCAATAGGTAAGTGAGTAAAGTGAGCCCCGTAGCAGGAATCTAAAATTTCTTTGACCTCTGAGGTATTGGCAGGATGTTTGGAAAGCTGGAAATGTTGCTAGTTATTAAATGTAGAATTCCATGGGCACAGGACATACAGATAGGGAATGAATGTTACCGTAAGTTCTTGCTAAAGCTGAAGTCCATTCGTCTGCCTGGAGGATTTCTGGTTAATGCATTTGAATTACTTTCCATTTGTAAGCACCATAAAGGGAGGATGGAAAGGAACAGCTTAAGGGAGTCTCAGAATTTAACCCAGAACTTCTAAACTAACATCAAGGTTTGTTGCTAGAATACAGCATTGAAGTACAAGGGCAATCTCAGGAGATGTATTTATGGATATGTACATACATACCTATATTATTCCTGGAATAAGCATGTGAGAATTTAATCAAGAGCTGTGCTTTGTAAATTAAACTTCATAATTTGTGGATTTGTACAGACGTATGAAATTGACTCCAGTTGTAATATGGGGGTGTCTGTTCCATGTACCTGCAGCCATTAGGGCAGCAGCCGGGCCCCTGTCTGAGAGCTTTCTGGCTGCGTGTGTCTCCTCATTAGGGTGCGTTGCTCTGAAGACCAGTCAGACTCCACATTGTTCTCCTTCAGCGTCTGCAACAAAGGGCAGGGAGGCAGAATGCTGCGTTGCCGGCACAGCCTCTCCCTCCTCTGACATCAGCCAAGTCACTTGACCACGCCGTGGCTCTGTTTAGATGGTGCAAAGCAGGAATATCTCTGAAATTTAACTCTGAAAGAGTGTTTCTGGAGGGGACTGGGTTGTTTTGGAGCCCATCTCTGGTGCAGCTGCTGAATGCTGGAGGCGATATCCCTTCTAGGCAATGAAATGGCTTCTTCCTTCTCCATTAGAGGCCTGGACTTTGAAATAGCACTGCGATATTAAAGGTGGATTCAGGACACGGCTCCTACCAACTGAATGTCTTCCTGCCACCTAGTGTCTGTAAATGCACACTGTGACAGGGTTTTTTAGCAGTTATTCTTTGCCTCCCACTGAGAAGTGGGTATTTTACTTGTAGTGTAATTGAATTAATGGATCGGCATAAGTGGAACATAAGGGGACTGTTGCTGGATTACAGTCTGATAGGGATTTGCAGTTGGAAAGCCCTGTACTTTCTGTTCTCTAGCAATTTCAAAAAATTCCTGTATAGTTCTGTGGTTTTCTATTAGGTGGGCCCCTTGGGTGAACGGTGAGTGTGAGTGAAGTGAAGCTGTTGACCATCTCTTACCAAAAAGCCAAGGTTGAAGTTGTGGGATGAGTGCATGGCAGAGTGGTGAAGCGGGATTGAAGCCCTAGTAAGGGATATGTCTTATATTTGCTCATTGTCTGCAGATTTGTTTTCTGCATGCTGTGGCTTGGTTGTTTGTTTGGTTTTTTTTTAAGTCCACTTGTCGTGTTCCTCTCAGCTGTTGCTTTTCTGTTCTGCTTTTGGCTGCACTAACTGAAGCTCTTTCTATGTTTTTACAGGCTCTTTCTTGATAAGGATATGCCTAGGTATTTTCTGTTTGCTTCCTTTGTACATAAAGGTTCTTGAAAATAGAATGCTTTATGTCTCATTTGTATCGCTGCCACTTCCCTTTTAGCTGTTACTGCATTCTGTTAGCACGCCTCTTAGCTCTTCCAGAAGTAGAACACCTCCTCCTCCTCTGTGTCAGGGGTTTATTCAGGTACAATTCAGTGAGGGACTTGTGAAATTAAACTTTCCTTCTCGTGTAAGCGAGAGCTTCCTTTGTTCAGTCTTTCTGATTCCCAAAATGTTGCCATCAGAATATAGTCCCTATTTGTAGTTCTTGCTATTTTCTTCCTTTGTTCTCTATCAAAGAACTAAATTTGGAATTTCTTACTGTCTCTGACTCCATAACTTGCCATGTTTGAAGTACCAAGTCGAGGACTGAAAGATTAGGTTACTTGAAATTCCAGCTCAGAGTTGCTGAACAAAAAGCAGTGGCTGCCATGTGACTGGCATCCAACCTCTGTTCTTAGGTTGGATTTGCATCTGAAATTTAACCATGTGGTTGCTACTTCTTAGTTTCCTAGTTGGCAGAGAAGCCAGACGCGTAGTAACTGCTCAGACTGGATTCCTCTTTCTGCTTCCAGGTTGGATCCCAGCCAAGCAGGCTGGCTGCACAGGCTGCTCTCTGTCTTCTGCCTCTTTGAAAAAGAGAAGACTTTAAGTCTTCAATGCTGTCAATTCACTGCCTTTCACTAATGCTAAAATCCACTTAAAAATCAGTTCTAACTATACATTGGTGCCTTTAACCTGTTTCTCCTGTTTTCCGTGCTTTGCTTGCTCTGCTCCATTTTCCTCCTTGTGCTATTGGCTCTGCTGAATGAAGTTTGCTCACTTCTGTTTTTTGTCTCCCTCTGTAACTATTCTAGCAAGTTCTGGTTTGGACAGGCAAGACTGTGTATATTTAACTTCCTGGCTAGACGAAATCCAGTAGAGTAACTGTCTCAAAGCTATACTTGACTTCAACTCGGTGTTCATCTGAAAGTCATCATTTTGCTAAAGAGGGGCCCTTAGTTCTGCACAGATGAACATTTACACCTGTGCTCAGTTCATGAGAAGTCACGTTTGGCAAATGGTGCAGAGCTGATTCAGGGGCCAGGTAGACTGGCTTTCCCATCTGGGGAGAACCAGATCTTACTACTTTTTCACCCAGATTGTAGATCTGGAGCTTAGTGAAAGTTTAAAAAATTTGCTCTCATAACTAAGACATGACAAAAGATTAAAACACAGACACTCGACACAGATTTGTAAAGGGTTAAGGGACTACCTGTGTTATTTGCCTAATCTAAGTCAAGTAAGGATTATTACATTACAGTGCTTTTAAAGTTACCAGTTACTTAGCCTTTAGAATGTGTTTCTCTGTGGCATTTTTAATAGAAGCAGGACATTTAGAAGTAATTTCTTCAGTGTGCTACTTCAGCTGCAAACAGTACTTAGCAATATTCTCAAATTGTATTCCTTGACTGCACAGTTCATGGTGTCTCGATGTGTTAGCTCCGAATTGTGTAATTGGTATCAGGAAAAGGGGATTCTTGGGAGCTCTGTTTGAGATCAGAACCCTTAGTTTTTGCTATGTCTGCTCTTAGGCTGTTTCATGTTTCTTTTTGGTGTTTGTTATTTCCTTCTTCCACCCCCACCCTGTCATTTGTCTTCGGTTTCATTTTCTATTTTTCTGACTTGGCCTTGGGCATTAGTACAGAAGCTCTTTAGAGACATAACTTGTTTTAAAAAAACAATATACATGGAGGACTTTCTTGCTTTTAGTACATCATTTGGACTCAGGATGGAAAACCTCAATGGCAAGGGGATTTGGGAGGGAAATTATATGGACACAATGAAGAATTAATGCCTTCTTTTTCTGTTACCAGTGTAGAAAAGCATGCTGTATTCCTGAGTACGGGTATAGGACTTCTTTCCAAAGGAACCTACCTGAAATCGGTCTCTACCGTGAGAAAGGAGGAAGCTCATTTCCCCAAGCCCCTGTTAGAGAGGAGAGAGTACAATGGTGACTCTAGGTCTGAGGATTTACCTGTCCTGTGCATGATGATGGCTCTCACTTTTTACTTGAACAGATGATGTTTCCCAATTGCTGGGCTAGAACTGTGGGAGCCTTCAGCTCCTTTCTTTCCATGTACCAAATTCAAGACACTTCTTAAAAGAGTTTGTGGTAGATCTGCAAGATTTTACTTGAAGATAATAAGGACATAGAAAGAAATCTTTATCACTTGAATATAGGACTTACCCTTACCTATCAATCATTCTGATTTGCTCTCAGAAACTGCTGGTTTTCTAAGACTGAGTATTAGAGGGATCTCTTCTGTTGCTATATGTTAGTCCTAAAATATGCTGTAGAATGTGTGTTGCCTGTGGAAAAGAATCTTCCCATGCACTTTGGAGGTCCAGCTGGGCTGAATTGCACCTGAAGCCATAGAGAGGAATTCTGTCTGTTTAGAAATACTGTTCTTTGGTGCTGACTTCCCTGTAGTGTTAGGACAGCTTTTGTTCTCTTCTGTATTCCCTCTTCTCCTTTTTAGATGGGTCTTTTTCATAACAGGCAATGGCCTCTTTCCCATTTCTTGGGAAACAAGAGAAGGTTTTTGTTTCAAGTATTTGTTATCGAAGCCACTGAAAGTCATAGTGAATGATGTCAAGGAAGAGATGCTTTATGCTGACCGATGGGAGGGATGCGGAGGAACTCTTACTATTGAGGTTTTACTGTACTTTTTTCCAGGACTTTCTATCGGTTTGAAGCAGTTTGGGATAGCTCCTTGCATAACTCCCTTCTCCTCAATCGAGTGACACCATATGGAGAGAAGATCTATATGACCCTTTCTGCTTACCTGGAGGTTAGAGACCTGTGCCTGCCTTTTTGCTTGTGACTGAAGTATAACTATCTGAGACAACAGACGATGTGTACCCGAGATAAATACTTACTGGACTAGGTGATTTTGAATCCTGAAGCCAGTGAAAGTCTTTGTTCATTTTCTGAGAACAGGGTGGAAAAATTTATCCACAGTTAACATATTGATGTCGAGGTATTACTGCCTTGCAACAAAAGTGAAGTGAAACTGGTGATCTCCTTAACCTTTCTGTGCCTCATTTTATCTACCATTATATCTGAAAATCCATTGAAATCAGTGGACGTTAAGTACTACTAGTGTTACAAACACTGGCCTAGCTTTTGGCTTTGCACGCAAGACACTGTTGTTTTGTGTAGTACGATTATTTCACCCACAAGATGCATCAAGAAATTTGACAGTTCTCTTTCACAGAAACACATATGAAAAGCCTTCACCAAAGACCCAAACAAGAATGGATTTCAAAAAGCTGTCCCGCTACAAGAGAGAAGCAGTATAACTTGGCATAGTTGTCTGCAGCCACTCATTCATTACTGTTTTTTCTCTTAGCTTGACCACTGCATTCAGCCTGCCGTTATAACAAAGGATGTTTGTATGGTCTTTTACTCACGAGATGCCAAGATTTCCCCCCCACGATCACTACGCAATCTCTTTGGCAGTGGCTACTCCAAGTCTCCAGATTCGTAAGTTCAGTGACTAATTTTAGTATTGATGTTTTATGCCAGCCTATGCTTTTTCTCTTAGAGGGAATGGGGAGAATGTAGCTTAGTTTTCTTTATTTCTTCCTTCAAAGTCTACCTAGTTAGAGTTCTCCAGTCTGGTTTTGAACATTTTTTTCTTGCATTTATTTCAGTGAACTTCTGATGGACTCTCTTTACTAAGCCCTTTTCCAGCCTTCTGACTGAACAGTTGGAAAGAGAGATCCATTTTGCAAGCCTGCACATAAATGATCCTGACCCTGACCTGGACTCTACTGCAGCAGCTGGTCTCGGAGTCTAATGGGGGATGGGGGGAAACATGAGGGAAATGCCATTGTTAGAGATGTTGCAGTCAGTACTGGCTATTTTATGTCAAGATTAGAATTCAGATGTAGTCCTAACTAACAGCTGTACTTAAACTTCTAATTTGGAGACCACTTAACTAAAGCTTTATTTCTGAAGGTAATAGGGTTTTTTCCCTCTTTTTTTCTTGTGAACAGCAATCGAGTAACCGGGATCTATGAACTAAGTTTATGCAAAATGGCAGACACAGGAAGTCCAGGTAAGCAGTGACTGGGTGTTCAAACAATAAAGATACTGTAAACTGAAATATTGCAGAAAATTTGATAGGCAGAACAGAGTAAACACTTCTATCCTGATGGGAGGCAGTTCCTGTGTTTCATAGTAGCAATGAACATTGCTATTCCATAAAAAACTTGTGCAGGCTTTTAGTTTTGACTTGGGTCTGTGTTTACTACTGGTGAACCAAGGATTCACTGCAAACTTTACATTTTCTGACCTGGATGTGTCAGGGAACTGGGCATATACCAGAGTCATAGACTTAGGGGGCATAATACATGGCTCATAGCTAACACAGTTGAGACTTGGTTTTGCAGCAATAGTTTTCTCTTGGTCTTTTGAAGATATTGCTGATAGCTGATGCAAGCTTGATAACTTGGAAGGAACGTAGTTCATGTAGTGCCAGTGTATTTTTCCTCTAAGACCTAGCAATGGAAGTTCTTGTGTTGAATTAGACTGAGCAGGAGTTTGCATTATTTTGTGTCAGTAGAAAATACCTGAATGAAGTAAGGAAGCCAGGCTAAATCAAATCTCTTGGGGATGCATGATTGCTGTTAATGAGATCATTGGCATGTATATTTCCAGCCAAACAGCACAAGTGTTGGTTCTTCGCAGGTTGCTAATTGGTAAGTGTTCCTTAGTGGCATCCCTCCGGCTATGTCTTTAACATGTCTTATGTTGTTTTTTCCTGCTCAGGAATGCAGAGGAGGAGGAGGAAAGTCCTGGATACATCTGTGGCATATGTGCGAGGAGAAGAGAACCTGGCAGGTTGGAGGCCCAGGGGTGACAGCCTCATACTAGAGCATCAGTGGGAACTGGAGAAACTGGAGCTGCTGCATGACGTGAGTAAAGAGATCAGGGAAGTGAAAGGCAAAGCACAACTGTACCTCTGAATTTGCCTGTAGTCTACCCACGGTGAGACCTTCAGAGCTGAACGGGTTCCCAAATGGGAGTTTGTTCTTAAAGTCAGGATTTAAATAAATTCTCCAATGGAGAAGATAGAAAGCATGTGGCTGGCTGCTGAGGAGAGTCTTCGGCTCAGAGTCTCCTTGTATTCAACAAAGGCAGATTCAATTTCTAGTGCCTTTGTAAACGCCCCTCCCTGGGAAAAATGTTTGCTGGTGTGAATCTTAAAAGAATGCGTAAGAATTCAATGCCTGTAAAATAGGCAACATCCTGGAGCAGATGATACTGATTTCTTTTCTTACCAGGTGGAAAAAACCCGTCATTTCCTTCTGCTTCGTGAAAAGCTTGGTGACAGCATCCCCAAGTCCCTGAGTGACTCATTGTCTCCCAGCCTGAGCAGTGGAACCCTCAGTACCTCCACCAGCATTTCCTCACAAATTTCGACTACAACGTTTGAGAGTGCAGTGACACCCAGTGAGAGCAGCGGCTATGACTCCGCAGACATAGAGAGCCTGGTGGATCGGGAGAAAGAGCTGGCCACCAAGGTATAACATGAGAAACGCATCACGGGTCTAAACTGAGGTGCCAAAGATGATTAGAGATTAATGATGAGCTTCTCAGATAGCATGGTGAATATCCAGTGTTGTGAGAGGTTAATTTTAACACGCTTTATAGTGAAATAATCCATTCTCACCAGCCAGTGGTGGTGGCTAACTTTGTGCTATGGCTGTACCTCATTCCCCTTCATTAGGAGTAAATGAAACTTACTAATTTTATTAAGGGAAGTGATTATTCCCTCCTTCTTCTGGGATTTTTCATAGCAGTTTAGAATTTGTTTATTCTTTCATGAGCTGCCAAGCATTTCTTGGCAAATTGCCTTTTGCGTTCAAGTTTCTCTGAAAATCTAAAGGTAAAATTCTTTTCTGTGTGTTGTTTGTTTCCCTTCTCCCTTTAGTGTCTGCAGCTTCTCACTCACACTTTTAATCGGGAATTTAACCAGGTGTACAACAGCATCAGTGATTGCAAGGTAAATAATTCATGCAATACAATACACTATATCTGTACTATAATAGCAATATATTTATAGTTTGTGGAATCTGTTGATACTATGAAGAAACAAAACACTTCATATTAATTTTTTTTATTTTGACTACTGAGTGGGAAAATGGCTAATAGAAATATCCATCTATTATCTGAGTCTTCCACATGCTGAATGTCGTGTTCTAGCCAGGACTGAACACTAGCTACAAAAGCAACTCTCTGATATTTTGCCGATATTTGTCCTTGTAGTTGTCGGATATTTCTCCAATTGGGCGGGACCCATCAGTGTCGAGTTTCAGCAGTGCTACCCTCACTCCTTCATCTACCTGCCCTTCTCTGGTGGATTCAAGATGCAATTCCATTGACCAGAAGTAAGTACAGGGTATTAATAGAAAAATATTACTTCTCATGCTTCACAAATCTCTTTGCTGTGTTTTCTGATTATTTTTTTTTCACCCTCTCTCTTCCTTTTCCCTACTTTCGGATATTTCTCTGTACAGCCCCTTGCTTTATCTTCTCCAATCATTCTGCACAATTATTTGTCCCCGTTTTGTTCTTTTGAAGTGTTTTTTTTTTTCTCTTTGTGCTGAAAGAACAGTCAGATGCTTGTCATTCCAATGACCAGTGCATCTTCAGTGTGTAAAGTCCACAAGTTTTTTTTCAGAGGTCTGTTAAAAAGACCTACTAACAACAACCCAGAATAAACCAGTTTGGCCAGTAATCTCCGTTTATCTTTCTCAGCTGTATCTATAGAAGATATTTTTGATGACATTGAGAATAACTGCTTGGTGAAAGGCACGTCGGTGTAATTTATACCTTCTCAGTTTAACATCCCTGAGAGGAGGAGTGCTGACAAAGTAGTACATTTTACATCAAACCATAGTAAGACACATGTCTGTGTTGTGACTGCGTTTGGCAAGAGAAACGAGGGAGAAGTAGTGGGCAAACAACTTACTTGCAGTTATTAGAAGTTTTATTCCACAGATTTCCAGGGAGATGCTATTTGATATTGTACAAAAGATTCCCAATGTCATACAAAAAATCTGGACTGGAGGATGAAACTTGTGAGAAAGGCTAGGCTGTAGATGCACTTCAAATTCCATTGTCACATTCAGTTGTGATTCACTTTTCTTTCTTGGCCTTTTTTTTTTTTTTTTTAAAGGACACCAGAAGCAAATTCTCGTGCCTCCAGTCCCTGTCATGAGGTGGAACAGTTCCAGATAATACCTACAGTAGAAACTTCCTATATTGCCAGGGCTGGAAAGAACGAATTCCTAAACCTCGTTCCTGATATTGAGGAAATCAGACCAGGGTAAGTTTTCTATTGTCGTGTGATCGTGGCTTCCTGAGAGCTGTCACAAGGGCATTCTGAGACTTGTAGTTTCTTTGCCCCATTTGAAGAAGGTAAATTAAACAGGTGATAGCAGAACTGCAGAGTTCTGTATGATGGAGGCAGGACTGATGAAGGTTGTGTTGATATTTGATCTCTGTAGCATTCACTCCCGGTATCTACTTAACGAGCAGGATTTCAGTGACTTAAATATAATGTCTGTTACCATCAAAACCATTACTGAAGTTCACTGAAGTAGAGATCTTTGTGGGTCTCTCTTTCCATCAGACTTTTTCATAGTTCTTGAAGACAAAAATTCAACTTGCTATAGGAGAACTTTTTCATAATACTGTTGCAGACAAAACGTGTTAAGGACCAAGTGTCTTATGCAGTGTTTTGCAGTTAATAGGGATACTCAGTAGGTGCCTTATTTAGGGGAAAAGTATTCCTGTTTATCTCTGGGTTTGGTTTGTTTTTTTTCCAGCTCTGTGGTCTCAAAGAAAGGATACCTCCACTTCAAGGAGCCACTCTCCAGCTCTTGGGCCAAGCACTTTGTGGTGGTTCGCCGTCCCTATGTTTTTATTTACAACAGTGACAAAGATCCTGTAGAAAGAGGACTCATAAACTTATCCACAGCTCAGGTGGAATACAGTGAGGATCAACAGGCAATGGTAAAGGTCAGTCTGAGAGCTATTGTTTATTTACTCATAGAGCAGGAATGTTACAGGTAGTAGTGCATCCATACCATCCTGTGTGTCATCTCTGGTTTGAGGAAAATGCATCTGTGTCCTGGAGAATGTCTGGCATCTGATGATTCTGCCCACAAAGTTCCCAGTTCGTTCAGGGTTTCTTATGTTCTGGACACAGTTATACAAGAGACCAGAACTGACTGCTGTTCTGCATGGTATTTGCTTTTATGAGCATGTGTTGGTGCCATCACCCTGTGTGTTTGGGTTTTGTAGTTTTATTTATGTGGTGTTTGGGGGTTGTGTGTGTGTGTAAAAACAAACTAAAACAACACACATGAACATCCTGCAGGGAATCAAATTAACTTTACTGGTCCATCTCAGCAGCTCATGATTTAAAGCTACATTTTGTAGAAGATGTCCCATCTGACTGACTAATAATATCCTGGAAATGACCAGTGAAACTTCAATGAAAGACCTTAGGGCTTGTGGGTTTTAGGAATGTGACAGAGCAGCCTCTTCCTCAGAGGAAGTGTGCAGCAGCTTCTGTGCGTGTGGACTTCAGTATCTTAAATTGTCCTTAATATTCCAGACACCCAACACATTTGGTGTATGCACAAAGCATCGTGGGGTCCTGCTCCAGGCCATCAATGACAAAGACATGAATGACTGGTTATATGCCTTCAATCCACTTCTTGCTGGCACAATACGGTAAGAGGCGGTTCATGGGCAGACAATGCTGCAAAGCATAAAGATAGGGAGTCATAAGCAAGGGCAGATAGTTTGTCACAGAATTTAATCTTGTTCTGAAGAATTTGACAAGATGGGTGAACTGAAGGAGGGAGGAGGGTGGGCAACAAAAAAAAAAAAGCGCAAACAAGCCCTGTATTTCAAGAAATGCAGTGGCTGTTGCTGGGCCTTGTGACATACTTAGCAGATGTATCCAGTTTGAACATGTGTGGTATGCTTCCTGCAATCCTGCATTTGGAGGCCACAAAATGGTTTCCTTCTAATGCTGTTTTACAAATTTAGAAAGCTTCTTACTGCCTCTGTGCAGGGGGCTCTGGACTGCCTTTTCATTCTCTTAATTGTGAGCTACCGCAGAAATTCTCATTTCCTTCCCTTTAACACCGGTCCCAGACATCCCCTGCTTGCTGGAGAGCTCTTACTATGCTACAGTAGCTCTTCCTTTCAGTAAAAAGAAAAAATAATTAAAACCTAAGCTGTTACTGTATAGCATCAATTAATTTCTGAACAGTGCAGTCCTCAAAGATCCCATCTTCCTTTAAAGGAGCACAGCAGAAGAGTGAGAAGTCTTTCTCATTACAGCCCGTGATATGTTTTATTTTCTAAATATATGGAGTAAACTAGGACTATACAAAAGGATTTAAAAAAAAATAAATCTGGACAAACTGTGGGGAGGGAAGAAAAATAAACTTCCAGAATTCAACAAATACTTTTTTACTTCTTTCTCGTGCAGGTCAAAACTGGCTCGAAGACGCACGGGCCAGCTGAAGTACTGAGTCCATGTAATGTTCTCATCTGTTCTCCCTAACTCACCTTCTGATAGATCAAGTGTTACCTCTCATTTTCTCTTTGTGATTCTTGACAGTTTCTCTTGTATGTAATCCTGTGGCTTAACATCCCCTACCTTCCCAGCTCCTTCAGCACATTTTCTAGGTATTCTAACCCTACCTTCTTTCTTTTCACTTGTACTGAGAATCATACTAGTAGCATGTGGCCAAACAAAAAGAGAAAGAAAAAAAAAATCAAAAAAATCAAGTGATTATGCACGACTCTAAAAAGAAAAAAAAAACCACCCACATTATTTATTTTTTCTTATAACAATTGTTTTCCCATTCCAACTGACCTTTTGGTGTCTGTCCCACCGTCCACTGTCGTCTGTCTAGACTGCTGCAGGTTTTTCATTCGGTTTGTGACTTGGCAGTAGTCATTGGTTCCCTCAGGGCAAAGTTCTAATGCCAGGGAAAGATAAATTCTTCTATGTAGACATTACCCAGCCAGGAACTGCAATAGCTCCTCAGGCTTTCTGGATCCAGCCTCTAATTTAAACTCTGTTGAAAGTTGATATTGGACAAATCCATCTGGGCAGACTGGATTTTGGACTTGGTGCAGGTTTTTGAGTTTCCGGGGTCCAACAGGTGAAGGCATGAGCTGGAAAAAGATAGGGAACAAACCAAGAGGGGCTGGCTGGAATAATCAGCCTTTTAAACTCCTGCCGTGGGAGTGCAGGTGAACAGGGCTTGGCTTTAACTCTTTCCCAAAACGTTAACGCTTGCTCCTCTGCCTCTGAACTGAGCTGAGGAGACAGAACTTGTGCTGATGTGAGGAAAAATAAACGACACCGCTGAAATATTAGATATAATCCCTAAAGTTTTAGATGCTCAGCCTCGTATTTGACAGATGGAGGGTGTTAAGCAGAAAGGTAGGTGTGGTTGTTCCCCAGAGCGCTTTCAGGAGATCACCAGGGGAGGGCAGTATCTCCTCTTTCTGCTGTTAGTCCTGACTTCCGAGTTCCTGCAGCAACAGTTCTCACCTCTCTTGGAAGAGATTTACGGTTGTCATTGGTATGTTAGGATAGACCGCTCTACAGCATCACTCTGAAAGGCCTGGTTTATGCATGTGTCCCTTCTCTGTAATACTCGGATGACATCCTGTCTGCTCACGGGGAAAGCATCCTCCGTCTACAAAATACTTTGTAGACCTAGCACTTGCAGTATTCTCCAGGGAACAGCAGGACACTTTCACTTCCTTTTGGAACAACTGTTGAAGGTCTCCTAATTTCCCTGTTTACGATTTTGATCAGCTAAAAGCCCCTAGTTAGTTTTAACTTCAGAATTAATCCTTCCTGGAGGGACAGATCAAGTGGACTCCGGTCAGCGGGTGTAATAATTGGCTTCCTGGAGATGAGCTGGGTGGTGTTAGTTCTTGACCTACAGTCCAAGTTCTCCTTGTGACCAAAGTTCTGGTCCTTGCCCCGAGAAAGGAAAACAGAATGAATTTCCTGAGAAGTGAACTCATCTTTCTTAGTTAGGTTTTCAGGGAGGTTGTTGAGGGGAGAGGTGTTTGTTCTCTTTTACTGTGTTCCAGACTGCTGTGCTGTACTTTCTTGACTTACCCGGGGCACTGATAGGGCCAGCTGTGACCCTGGGCAATGTACAGCAATTTCATCCTGAGGTTCTGACCTGTCGAGGGAGGTCTTGTTCCATTATTACAGTAGGCACATCTAGGAACACTCCAGCTCAAGAAGGTCGTTTTGATTCAGCTCACTCAACAGCAGGTCATGCCATGCCTCGGAAATTCTGTGCCCAAAAGTGTACATGGGACTGGCATCAGTTGAGCAATTTTTTAGCTTTATGGGGTTTTTGTTCTTCTGTAAAGTGCAATGCATAATGAGGCCTCCTGAAAGCATGGCTGGCAAAGGAGCAGGGAGATGGAGTCTGACACTTGCTAGGACATATCTTTATATATTTCAAGATAGTACTCAAGCTAAATCACGTGCTCATGCTATCTTCTATGGTCCTCAGATTTATTTCAGAACTGGAAGCCAGAGCGAGGGAGCATCCTGGGGACCCGGGAGCATAATAGGGATGTGTTTTTTGTTTTTTTTTTAATTTTCTTCTGGTTTTGTCTTGTTTAATTGTGTGTGACTCTTAATACAGTGAGGATATTCCTTTGTTACGCAATGGATGATAATGCACTTCCAGTGTGTGGATAAGTAAGACTGCTAGTGCTGCAAGACGGCTCCCCAAGCTGGAGCTAAGGCGATCTCAAGAATTAAGATTAATTTTAAGCACTAAGTTGTTCCTGCCATCACCACCATTTGTAATGAAAGTGGAACCAGTTTGAGGAGGAGTAGTGATTTACATGGTGGCATTTTGTGGCACACTGAGAGCATTTTAATTTTTCTTTTTTTAACTAGAAGAAAACTAGTTTGCTAAGTCTTTGCTTTGGATAAGCCAGAAAATGAACTGAGGGGATACAGGCATTGCATGGAAACATGATTAAGGGATCTTCCTTTAAAAGCAGGAAGACAGAGATGCTTATTTTATACAGAGCTGGAAATGTTACAGCTGTGTTGCGTAAATGTTACTCTTCTATCTAAAGACTCCAAGCACCTTCTGATGACTTGATGTCTATATGGATAACAGATCATCAGAAGAGCAAAATTCTATTTTTAAGCATCAGTATCTCTTAAAGCTGCATAATCTGTGACAAAATAGATTCTTCTTGTGTGGAGTTCAAATGGGCATTGCTATTTTCGGGTCTGACATAAAGACATGCGGTTACAGTTTTTCACCAATTATTGAAGCCTAGTTTGAGACATCAGTTTCCCTACTTAAAGCTGGACTGAAATAGATTTGAGTTTTCTTTAAAAGGAAAACAAAGCAAAAAAATAAATAAATGTGGATTTCCATTCACTTTAAAGCTTTTTTTGGTCTAGCCCAACGTGTTAGAAATTTCTTTTTAGAAACAGGGCAAGAAGGGAGAAATGTGCCAAGCTGTTTTCTCTGGGCAGTCAAAGCCCACTCCTGGTTACCTGCTGCCGGCCTGGGATGTCCCGGAGTCAGACAGCTCTTGGGACTCCGCCGCTGCAGATGAGGCGTCGTGCTGTGGGCCTGCCAGCCCACTCGGCGTAAGCACTGGTTGTACACTTGGCAGGTGTTTCTCAGAGAGAATCGGTGTGAAACTGTGCTGTCGTTCAGGTTTTTTATGTCCCTCACTAAAAGGAAGATGATGGTTATCTTCCTTTTGTCCATTGCAAACCGCATCGTTGATGTTGGAGCTTCCTGGATATTTTAAAACTAAACTAAACCTCCTATACTGTATTTTAGAAATGCACTTTAAGTACCTTTTTAAAGAAGATTCCTATATTCTGGGATGCAGAAGGGAAGGGAATTTTATTTCCAGACCACTGAGAAGGTGGGGTTTTTTGGTCAGTGTCTAACAGTCCTTATTACTGATTAGCAAGGAATTTCAAAGCAAAGACTTTACTTTTTGCTGCTTGTTATCTAATTTACAGGGATTTACTTTTATGTAATGTATTGTATATTTATACATCTGTAATTAATTGCACATTAGATAAGAAAGAGGATTAGCTTTGGAATAACACCCATTGGTACTATACAATCAGCTAATACTGCCTATGCATACACATCTTTCTGGTTCTCTTGCACAGCCTTAGTTTGCGTTAGTTTATGCTGTGGCGGGTGGTTTTGTTGAAGATGCAGCTGTGACCCTGCTGCTCGAAGGAAGGATCCTGATGCTGCTCCGGAACGGTTTGCTGAATGTACTGTAAAATGGGTCTCTAACATGTATGCGTTGCATCTCTCCATTGTGGTTAATAACCCAAATCTGTGGTCTGAACTGTACTGTATGTAGCAGGAATGTATTAATTTTGTGCTTCCTTGTTTAAAAACATCAGCTGTTCAAGAACAGGATTGACTTTTTTTTTGTTCAGAAGGCCATTTATGCGTTCTAAGTATTCGATATCAAAACTAGTCCAACACTAACCAGATGGTTGTGACCAATGTTATTTGGAACAGTTTTTAAATTAACAGGATCAGCTGTGTATTCAGAAAACTGAGGGTGTGGAGGTGTAAGTCTTCAGTCAATTCTTAATGTTGCCAAGTTAACGGCCTGATCCCGAATGGTGCTGAGCTGCCTCTTGCCTCGGAACCAGGGACGAGACACAGAGGGAATCCGGAATGATCAGCACTTCCCGGGATCAGTTCTTAATTTTCCACTCTGCTTTTTCATACTTCATGTGCAGTTGATTAAGGTTCTTTAATTTGGACATTAGACATGCTGTTGCACTGAAATATATACTTTTTTTTTTTTTAATTGCGGTCCCCATTTCCGTGTTTAATCTCTCTGTACTCAAGGTATACAAGGTATATGCTGTATAAGTGGCCTTCTTGAACAAATCTTTGCAAACTGATTTCATCCCAGCGAAGGAGTGTATCAGCAACACTGTACATTAATTTCAGGTTTTCATTTTCTTATTTTATTTTGTAAATATATCTGATATTTGGAGCTTGAGTATACAAAATGTAAATATAGTTCATGTATTTGTACTAATTCTGATCCATTTGCTGTATAGCCTTAGGTGTGCAATGCAGATATCTAACTGTGTATGGTAACCTTGCACCACTGAATTGTTAGTGAACGAGGTGAAACAATAAAGGTACAACCAGTGCATTAGCAGATACAATGCGTGCTCCTTTTAGTGTGATTTAATTACTGGTATTGATTACTCGTTTTCAACACCTGTCCTGAACAAGCGTATGCTGCTGTGAAAAGAGATTTGGTTTGGCTGTTCTTGAGAAAGATGGGAGGCCTTTCTTATCCTTCCTTATGCTTTTCCTTTTGACACGTTATGGAGCATTTATAAATAGTTTTTGGATGCTTTCAAAAGATGAAATAAAGGGTGGCATAGTGCTGCCAACAAAAAACTTGCTTATCTGGGGGTCACTGTTAAAAATCATAGGAAGTGTGAGAAATCAAAACACTGAAATATGACAGCAAAATATAAGGCACCAGCTCTGTGGACAGAGGGGAGTCGTTCTCGTCTCGGTCTGAAAGTGGAAAGTTCCCTGTATCTTTTAAAAGTCACGGTGAGGAAACTGGCCAGGGCATTCCCAAATCCCACAAAAAGCCACCTCTTGTAGCTGCAAAACACCTCTTGTAGCTGTAAAACAGCTGCACCATGGCAAAAGACTTATCAGGCTGCTGAAAAGCTGTCGTGGATGTCTTGCTGGCTTCTTGCTGCTGTTGCAGGTTCCTTATTTTTTACTTTTTTTTGAGTAACCTTTTAAGCTGTCAGAAGAGCAATGAGAAAAGTTATTTAATACTTTGGAGAAGCCGGTAGCTGTTTTACTGCTCTCAGATTAATTTCTGCTCTCAGTGCCCAAAACTAAGGTGGACCAAGAACTTGCTGGGTCCGTTTGCTGTGGAGAAGGTGCCTGTAGTAGGAAGCAGGGCTGCTCGAGCTGTCGGGTCGCCGTGATGAAGCCGCTGCCTGTCCTGCAGCGCAGGTATGAGACCAGCTGCTGCCTCTTAAACCAAATTTTAATCTCAGGGGGGCATATTTTCTTTTGCCAAATCCTCGGCCACCTCGGAGACAACTTTCAGCTGCGCTACCCGCAACCCAGCCTGGGAGGTGGTTCAACATCGCAGGCAATGGATTCTGTATAATTAAAGAAAAGTCAAAATACACGGTGCCGGCTGTCCCGGGGGCAGCTATTGCTGTTGCCACAAGCAGGGCTGTCCCCGGTCGGTGCGCGGGTGGCTCCGTCCCTCGGTGCGGGAGGGGGAACGCGGGTCCGGACCGCGCGCGGCCCCTTTAAGGGCGGGAGGTGCCCGGGCCATCGGCCCATGGGCGAGGGGCGGGGCTCGCCGGGAGAGCCAATGGGCGCGCCCCGCCTCGCCCCGCCCCGCCCGCGCGGCTGAGGGCCGGCCGGGCGCGCGCCGCAGGCCGAGACCCGAGAGACGCCGCAGCCGCCCGCGGATCACCTCAGCACTGCCGCCATGGCCCAGTGAGTGCGGGCGGGCCGCGGAACGGCCGCCCCGGCGGGGGTCTGAGGGCCGGGGAGTGCCCCCCGCCGGCGCGGGAGGCCTTACTGAGACCGTTAGCGGGGAGGCGCCCTGGGGAGAGCCGGGAGCGTGTCCCCCGCGGGCTGAGGGGGAGGTGGCAGCCGCCTTTGCGGCCTCCAGCCGCCGCCGAGCGGCTTTCTGCTAAACCTAGCGTTGTCGGCGGGCTGGTGGGGGGGGGAGCGGGTGATTCCGTGCTGTCCCCGCTCCCCGGTTCGGCCCATTCCGCGGTGTGCCCGGCGGGGAGAGGGAGGGGGAAGACGGGGCTCTCCAGACGCCTGACGGCGGTCGGTGTGCCAGCGTTAGAGGTTCTGCGGCTGCTGAGGGACCGGCGAGGAGAATAAGCCAAACGGCCGAGAGACTTTTTGGCAGAATTTGCTTTTTGAGCAATCTGGCCTAGAGGGAGGTGTCCCTGCTCGTGGCAGGGGGGCTGGAACTAGATGATCTTTAAGGTCCCTTCCAACCCAAACCATTCTATGATTCTATGAAAATGAGGGGCTGATCGGCTTTGGAGTCGTGACTGTGAAGCAGGAAACTTGTTCGTGACCCGAGGAACAGAAGTGGGCAGGCTGGGCTTCTCTGCGTGCATGCCCCTTGCAAGCTGAATTAGGCAGCCCCTGGCAGAATATCCCGTTTCCCTCTTATCCTTTGGTCACCCCAAATCTGAGACAGCTTGTGTTGCAGAAGCAAAAAAATGGTGTCATGTTCAGACATGATGTTCTAATGCAGCATCTGTTAAATATGGAGCTGTGGTAGAACTGGATCCATCAGTGACATACTAGAGCCACTCGCTGCCTGCCTCCTAACGTGATGTTTTGGAAAGCTGTCTTTTCTCACTTACCTAGTTGCGTCTTGGTAGTTGGGAAGAAATCTTGGTGAATTGAAACATGCTATATATTGGTCTCTGCTCTGTCTGTTGGACTGACTGGGAGCCACAAAGATCTCTTTCTGTAGGAGCCTACAGAATCCATTCAGAGCATGTGCTACAGCATTTGTTAGAAACGGGTGGGCTGGCCAAGTTGACAAGATGAGAACAGCCTGACAGAGGGTATGGATGCTAGTGCTAGATCACTGCTAATGAGACTCAGCTGGCATTTTTGTTCTTCCACGTTCCAGAGCCGACATTGCTTTGATTGGACTGGCTGTGATGGGTCAAAACCTTATTTTGAACATGAACGACCATGGCTTTGTGGTAAGTGAAGGAAGAGACTGTTCAGAAAGGCTGACTCACTAACACTTGGGGTGGGAGCTGAACTTTTTGTGGGTGTTGTTTTTTTTTTTTCCTTGCAATGGTTTGATGGGTGTTATTTCCTCCTTTTAGTTATAACTTAGGCTGCCCTTTGTCCCATTTCCAGAGAAAACCAGCAGTGCATGCCTGTACTCAGCTAGCTACCTGATGTGTTAGTTATGCATGATTTTTCTCTAAAGTTTCCTTTGGGCTCAGCCATTAACCATAGGTTCCCAAGGCACTTGCAAAGACATGCTGCAGATTCATCCCTGCCCTGCGTCTTTAGGGAAGGTGGAAGTAGGAGAGCACGTGATGTTGAATGTTGTGTGTATAATTTGTAGTCTGAGCTAAAGCAACTGTTCTGGTGGCAGCTTTTATTAACATGTTTTCTTGCTCCCCCAGGTTTGTGCTTTTAACAGGACAGTTTCCAAAGTGGATGACTTTCTGGCTAATGAGGCCAAGGGGACCAAAGTGATTGGTGCTCACAGTCTGGAAGAGATGGTCTCTAAGTTAAAGAAGCCCCGTCGCATTATCTTGCTGGTGAAGGCTGGAAGTGCAGTGGATGACTTCATCAATAAATTGGTGAGGCAAACATTCTTTCTACCTGTGACTTCGTGCTGTCTTTTGGAGACATTTCCTCTGGAAGATCTCAATTATTCATCGTTAATGAGGTTTTGAATGGATGGAGAAAACCAAAGTGCTGATTTATTTTTGGCAGGTGCCGTTGTTGGAGACTGGAGACATCATAATTGATGGTGGGAATTCTGAGTACAGAGATACCACAGTAAGTCTGTTTTCTACCTGAACTGGATGAATAAAATACACATGATTCTTTGTCCTCTGATCATCAGGATAGTCAGTCAATAAGATGCCTTCCATCTGCTCAGGGAAGGCCAAACTGAGTTGTCTCTGCAAAACTAGATCATGCAGCCTATTAAAAAACAATTGTTACAGTAGTTAAGGACTGTTCTATAAGAATATTTTTATAGAAGTTGCCCAAATCATCAAAGAATATTTTTAGTGACATCTTGAAAATTTCCTGTTACAATCTTAAAGAGTTTTCAGGGAGATCTGAAAATCTAAGGATATTTATAGATTTGTTGTTATATCTCAATCCTACATGGCCATGGGAAAATCCATTGAGACAGACTGCTGGTTTTGATGTCTTGGTAATGAAAACAGCAGAGTAATTATCTTGTTTTTTCAGGCTGTAACTATAGGAGTTACGTTGGTGTATCTGGAACGCTTACCTGTTGCATTCAAATCGGTCCTTCTGAGCCTTAGAAGGGGTGCTGGTATTAGTCTTTCTGCTTTGGCATTCTGATCTTGGATAAGTGGGTTGGCCACGCTAGAGTAAAAAACAGGTACTAAATGAGGATTAATAGTTAGGGAGCTTGCAGCTCCCCTTATGGATCTCAGCCTGTGCTTCTCTCCCACTCAGAGGGAATTAGTTTCCCTTAGGGTTGTCCATGCTTGCACCTTCACTCTGCAGTGAACTCAGCTACTCCACCTTGGGCCTAATCTGCCTCCCCCACACGTTTGCACACAGCGTGTATCACCTGACTCTTAATTCTGAGCCTTTTCCAGCCTCAGTACTGCTCTTTTTTATCTGGTGCTTATAAGGACTTTGTTTTCTCAGCATGTCTCTTTTGCAAGGATCCGTGTGAAAGCAACAGGAAGTTTCCTAATATTCACTTCGGTGTATGTATGGGCTTTCCCTAAGGTTCTCTTCTAGCATGTCCAAAGCAGAATTGAAAACTTAATTTTAGGTCTGGATTGCTAACCTTTATTTGTAAGGCTCTGGCATTGAAAGAAATTAAATAATTCTGCTCTGCTCTTGGTTCCAGAGGCGTTGTAAGGAACTAAAAGAAAAGGGCATATTATTTGTCGGAAGCGGTGTTAGTGGTGGAGAGGAGGGTGCCAGATATGGCCCTTCACTCATGCCAGGAGGAGCCAAAGAAGCCTGGTAAGCATGAGCTACTTTATTCTTCTGTAACAATTGTCTCCTATTCACGTTGAGAGCTGAGGGAGGGAAGGAGGAGGGCGTGGGTGTGGAGAGAACAAGATAATGTTGCCGTCTCACTTCCTCAAGGCTCAAGATTTCTCAGCTTAGCTGGGGTCATGGTACAGCACTGGGCTTTCATGGCAGGCAAAACAAAGACAGTTTTTTCTTCCAGGAATTCACAGGCAAATGTAGTACCTACAGAAATCTGAAGGGAGAAATGTGTGCCGGGGAGAAAAGAATTTTGCTTAAATTTTGAACAAGTACCGTTCTTGATTATGATTCTTCTTTTGGGGTCCTACACACTTGGAAAGCTGTTAACCATGAAACAGGCAGCAGCAAACGTTCCTGCAAGTGACAGACATTATAAAAGAAGGCTTCGGTACATGATTGTACTGACTATTGAACACATTAATTTTTTTGCAAGTTTCTGCCATGTTGTTTTGTACTCGTGTTAGCGTAAAGGACTGTACATCCATGTTCATATTAGATTTTAGCCCTGGTAGCCCATTCTCTCTGTAAATGTAGAAAGAAAAGGTGTGTCTGGGCTTTACCTGGGCTTTAGAATCTTGTAAGCCCATGTCCCTTTGTGTTAGCGTTTCATACCAATATCAGCCTGTTCAAATTTGACGGCACAAAGCCAAAAATAACATAACAGTAATCTGCTGTCTGATCATCTTTTTTCCATAAACTGCTCAGTAAAACCAGCTTCTATCTGCCACTGTTACCTGAATTTTGCCCCCCCATCTCACAGCATCTGCAGCCCATGTGCCACCCATGCTCCTTTCACAGTTGTCGCTTTACCTTGCTCCAAACTTGGCATTTTGTAATGCTCTCCTGTTGGCTAAGCAGTTTACTACACTTGGGGAGCCTGGCAATGATGAAAGCTCCTAATTACTGCAGTAATGCGGATAACTATATCCTGACTTGCATTTGCAGGGTTTCTTCCCTCCTTCCCTCTCCTCCTCCAGGTCACCCTGGATTTTTCTTGTGGCTACAGAATGGGATTTTGTTTCAGCGCTGTCACTGATCCTCTCTGAGCGTGAGCCTGTATCATAACCTGCCTCTATTTCCCCATTTCTGAAATGGAAAAGATAATATTTGGGCTCCTTTAGGTACATAAAGCTTGCCTGCACAGTGCTGTAAGTGCGATGTGGGCTGTCCCCATCCCTTGCAAACAGTGTCTAGTTCTGGGAAAAACATGCATTTTATTTGACACTGTGTGTGGAGGGTTACCAACCTGACAGCATGCTCTCACCCCAGGCTACCTTTTGGCAGGTTACAGAAGGATGCATCATACCGATGGAATTTTTTTTTTTTTCTTGTGGTGTTTGTGTCCTCTGCCTATCTCCTGAGGTGTATTATTTCTCCCCACAGGCCCCACATCAAGACCATATTTCAAAGCATTGCTGCTAAAGTGGGATCTGGGGAACCTTGTTGTGACTGGGTAAATATTTATTTGATGTTGACCTTAACTTGTGGTTAGATCCTTGCTTAGGTTTGGTTGCTGAAGGTCATGCATGTTTGTCCTTAATAAAACCAGCGACATTAGTGGGTTGATTTTCTGGCTGATTGCATTCAGTTCAAATCTACCATCTCTGGTAACTTATCGCATACAATAGAAAGACAAAGTTTTATGGCTGGGTCACGTACTGGGGGATTTAAATGGATCTGTGACCCGCAGTGTTTTCGATTGGCACTGGGCTTCTTTCCTTCCTTCCTTTAGGCAGAAGGAAGCCATAGGCAGGTATTAAACACTGGAAGCGGTGACAGCGCTGTTGCTGATGGCATTTTTTGATGTTTCCTGACAGGTGGGAGATGAGGGCGCTGGACACTTTGTAAAGATGGTGCACAATGGGATTGAATATGGAGACATGCAGCTGATCTGTGAGGCCTATCATCTGATGAAAGATGTGGTGGGCATGGAGCATGATGAGATGTCAAAGGTGATCCGTAGTTTTTCGTGTCTTGCCTTCTTGAGCCACGGTGGCTGTTTGCCATTGATGGAGGCAGCTGGGTTTGGGTAAAGCTGCTGTATCTACATGAAGTTAATTTTTCTGACATGACTTCTGCCAGGGGCTGTGCACAATATTCCTGAGCTTCAAATGAGGTAGGGAGGAGCAAGCACCTACGCCTGAGTGTTTGTAGACGTTGTGTAAGCTCTCCCATTCTACAGTTGATTTCTCCCTAGGAAGGTCCTTCTTTGTATAGAAATATAAATTACGTTGCCTGAAAAAATCTAGTAAAACATTGAGCGTTATGATCAAGCAGGAGAATCTTGCAAAGACCTTGTTGAAGTAAGTCAATAAGTATGATGTCTTGAAAATCGCCTTGAAAGGGCGATTCTGTTTCCAGCCTTCAGTGCCTATGATGATGATAGGCAAGAGGATGGACTATGCCTCTGCCGTCCCTGTTGGAGATAGGTGCTCTGCAGCTCTCAGCCTGGGGTGTCCCTTCCAGTGCGGGGCTCCTGCGCAATGGCCTTTCAGCAGTGCTGAAGTCATTGGTAGATGTGGCAGGGTACCAATAACCAGTGACTGAGATGGTATGACCCCCTTCTGTATCTATGCATATGTGTATGTATACATATATCAGTAAATCAGTTGATACATATGGTATATACGTAGTAAATCAATGTGTGTGTGTGTGCATATATATATATACACTTTTTCTTCTCTTCCAGGTATTTCAGGAATGGAATAAGACAGAGTTGGACTCCTTCCTGATTGAAATCACAGCCAATATTCTCAAATTCAAAGACAGCGATGGCAAATACCTCCTCCCAAAGATCAAGGACAGCGCAGGACAAAAAGGCACAGGGAAGTGGACAGCCATTTCTGCCCTGGAATATGGAGTCCCTGTCACACTCATAGGTAACTGGTTTTTCAGTCTGGCCTCGTATTTCCTACCTGCATGTACCACATCGCAGTAAGGAGCATGGTAATAGGTAATCTTGGAAATAAGCCTACACTAGGGCTTGGCTTGCAGAAGAGGCTCTTTTAGGTGTAGCTGTTGCAGTCTTTCTGCTTTTGAGAGCTGTTACTGTATTTTCTTTGCTGGGCTTGGTTTTACCTTGTTTGTCAAGTGTCGGTGTTTGTCCATGGTATCTTCGCAGTGCTGGTGATGATTCCACGACACATGAACGTAACTGCCGTGCTAGATAGATGCAACATTCTCCTCAGCCCCCTTATCTGCTACTCCAAATCCCATCATAGCCTTAAAAATGTTAAAAAAAAAAAAAAAAAAAAAAAAAAAGTGGTGTAAGGACACCTTCAAAACTGTGTTGCTTGATCACTGCTTGATAAGTACTTAGACTTCTCTGATGGCATAAGAATTATTTTTCAGATATTTACTTAAGTCTTCTGTTTCTATGTTTCAGTATAAATTAGCTAACCCAGCATTAGTGGGACCAAACAGGAACATAAGGGCTGGACTGTACTATGGGTTGAGGAGCACAGACAGATCTCTTTGCTACCTTATGATGGTGGCTGCCGGTTTTCCACCTCAACAGTTGATTGTGGTGTTTCTTTATACACTCTGGACTGCTGCTGGTTTTTGTTTTATGGCTAATAAGGCTGCTGATCCAAAGTCAAACTAACATAATGGAAATGTATTTTTTAATTGCTTTGAATTATATCCCTAAAGTGTGAGAATTTACCTGCTCACATACATACCTAACAGTCTCGTTACCTACCCTTTTATCTAATCTGGCCTCTGAATGGAATTGTGACACAGGAGTTGTAATACATCTACAACACGTTTAGAGTGCTCTCTACCACAGGTCCAGTGTAGACTTTCCGGTTGAGTAAGTAAGATGACTTAATAAGTTCTTTTCTCTCAGATTTGCTTTC
This sequence comes from Chroicocephalus ridibundus, assembly GCF_963924245.1. Classification (NCBI taxonomy): domain Eukaryota; kingdom Metazoa; phylum Chordata; class Aves; order Charadriiformes; family Laridae; genus Chroicocephalus; species Chroicocephalus ridibundus. The sequence continues at coordinate 6,438,789 of NC_086299.1, read as the reverse complement.
ATTTTCATGCATTCTCTCTCTGCCTTTTTTTCCTTTGCCTTGGTTGGTCAAGTCCTGTTGTATTAGAAGGCAGAAAAACTATATTCAGTGGGCTAAAAGAGAGTGACTGCAGTGATAGCTATCAGGGAAACATGGCTGCATTCTAACAACATATTTTTGCAAAACAAGTTTAGTAAATGGTTTTAATATTCTACTACAGCTATAGTCTTTCAGTTCTAGGCTTGAAACAGTGTTTCTTGCTTGTGCTGTTAATATTCTCCTCTTTGGTATTCTTGCAAAGATCAAGGGTGGAGGAAACACTCCCTGATTAGTCCTCGGCAGTGCCAGGGGAGCATTGTTAGGTAATGATGAGTTGATAGGGAAGTATGTGCAATAGCCCTTGTGCAAACATGGCTGTTCTTAGGGCAGTTGCTCTGTGTGTGGTTTTACCGCATAAGCATGACTTGCAGACTTCTGCTTATAAAAGCAGAGTCATGCTACTCCTGCTTTTTCCTGATTTCCCCCACACGCTTCTCACCAGCGTAGAAGGAAGTTTTTGCAGAAATGGAGAGGAGTCAGTTCTGACTTCGTTATGGTCTGTTAATCCTACTGCAGGGAGGATCCAGAATCTTGAGAAAACATTACTCATTCATCTCTTTTTTTGGTTTATTTGTGTTGGGTTTTTTCGTTGGGTTTTTTTTTTTTTTTTTTTTTTTAATTCACGACTCACTTAAAAGGTAGAAGAAAAGTTCAGTATGAAGACTATAATAAACTTGATTGCTTTCCTTCTATCAGACCCTGGAAAGGAAACTTTTTTTTATTTCCCCCCTCCATTTAACAATACAATTTTCAATTGCAAAGAAGTACGACTTAAAGCAGCATGATTAGGAATTGACTAAGCCAGATCAAGAGATTGGCATTCAGGCTTTCTCTTTAGGAGCTGAAGATACTCCTTGGCTAACTCCTTAGCTCTGACAAATGACATTTAGTAACCTGCTTAGTGATGTTATAAAACTTTCTTGTGCGCTTCTGAATAATAGTGTTATGGACCTACCAGATTTGTAAAACTTACTTCCTCCTACAAGTTAACCTGCTGATTTATTGTTGATTTTAATTTCTCTTCTTTTGCATGTGTGTATTGCAAAGCACATCTAGTTAATGTGAGTTGACATTTATGCAACAGCTGTTTAACTTGAAAGCACGATACAATAATTAGTGAGGTCTTCAGCCTTGCCTGTCGCTCGGCTGCAGTGCAACGCTGTCCATCTTTTATGGATAGGAAGAGATTTTAAAGTAAATTGTTAAAACTAAGAGCTAGTGAAAGTTCCTGAGGATAAATTTTCGTGCAGATAACTTGTGGCTTTTTTTTTTTCTTAGTTTATCATTTGAAAGCTGTATCAGTCAATATTTACCCAGTGGTTATGCTGACTGGCAGTTTGATCCCTCAGTAATACTGTTGAAATAATTTATTTGTACACCTCTCTTCCCATGTGACTGTTTCAGTAGGTATGGGGTTCATCATTCAGTGGCATTCTCGCTGTGTGCTTGAGGACAAGTATCTCAGACCTTAACAATGATACTGAGCTTTCTGATTATCTGCCCTTTCCTACCACACTTAAAGGGGAAGCTGTGTTTGCACGGTGCCTGTCTTCCCTCAAGGATGAGAGAGTGCAGGCCAGTAAGCTGCTGGATGGGCCTAAAGTGACTCAATTTGGTGGGAACAAGAAAGCCTTTCTGGAGGAAATACGCAAGGTGAGTCATTGTGCTTGCCAGAGTGCTATATTAAAGCTGCGTATCAAAGCAGGTTTTGGATGGTGTAAACCCTGGTGAGGAGCTTTTTGTGTTTACATTTCATGTCATTTGGTTCCTGCTTTCAGCCGTGTCATTGTGCATTGTCTAGTAGTGTCCACAAAGCATAGTGTGACCAGTTCCTTTCCTGACCAAAGAATAGTCCTGAAGGAATTCAAGTCTAAGCCACAGCGGGCAGTGGCAACTAGCTGGGGTGCAGAGATCAGAATTCATTCACAGGAGCTTGCTTTCTCACCTGTCTTTGTAATGGGGATAATAGCTCTTGACCTCTCTCTGTTGAGACCAAACTTTCCAACAATTGGAAGGGATATTTTGATTCTCAGATAGCTGGAATGTGGCTACTGTACTCAACCCTAATGAAATGTTGACTAAAGAGAGCATGTAGACTGTGAAGTTTCTTGTTCAGCTTTGTGGGACTTCACTTGGAATGTGAATTTGTTTTTTTAGGCCCTGTACGCTTCCAAGATTATCTCATATGCTCAAGGCTTCATGCTACTGAGACAAGCAGCCAAAGAGTTTGGATGGACATTGAATTATGGTGGCATTGCACTGATGTGGAGGGGAGGCTGCATCATCAGAAGGTAATTAAGATGAGGAGGTAATTAAGTTGCTGAGGGGATAAGAGCAGGCGATTTGGTTTATGCAGTGCTAGACTGACAAGCCTAGAGATTCTCTTGGAAAAATCTATGGAGTTAATCTGCTGATAAAATACTGAAAGGCTTTTTCTGTAGATGGCACTAAAGGATACCAGATGAAGCCAATTTTCTGGTGGCTTAGCTACTTCAGTGTTTGTTTTGTTTGCATCTTTCTCAGTATTTGGAATTGGAGTCTGGCTGAGTCAAATTTTGGCACTGTAAGTTTTGGATTCTGGGTCTCTGTTGGAAGCTGTGAAATTTTATTCCTGGTTTACATGTATTCTGCCTAGTGTGTTCCTGGGAAAAATCAAAGATGCTTTTGATCGAAACCCTGAGCTCCAGAATTTGCTGTTGGATGATTTCTTTAAGACAGCTGTTGAAAACTGTCAGGTGAGTTTCCAAGGAAGGAAGAGCATAAAAACAATACTTTACAGTCTGGATTTCTTCAGCTTCTTTCCCAGGAGTTATCTTCACAAGTATATTTAGACTGAAAAATGAAAAGGTAGAGAGTATACTTGAAACCTGTTTTTCAGCATCCTTAATCCCAAAGATCTCTAAACAGTCCTGAATCTCTTTGTGCCTATGTATGTGTATCTGTACGCACATAATGTATGGGTGTAGGAATTCGTCATCTATGGCTTCAAGATATCCTTCTTTAGTGGAACATAACAGCCTTACAGGATCAGGACAGGAGATAAACTACATAGTGGTAGCTGATTGAAATTGAACAAGAGAGTTACTGTGATGAGGTAGGCTATACTGAGGTCCAAATTAGAATTTTGCCAGACACGACGATTAGCAATGTGTCCTTGAAAAAATGCCTACAAATGCCTCTTGCCTCTATTTCATCAGAAAATTGGAGAATGTTAGTTCTAAATGAAGAAAAAAAAAAAAAAGGGATTGCATCACTGAAGCACTACTTTATAAATCAGCATCCAGATACTGGAGGAACTGAGGTCTTGTGTAATGTTGCAGGGTATATTTGTAATGTCAACCTAAAGGTAATACAGGAGCAAAGGAGCATATAGTCCTTGTTGTGTCATGGTTCTTCTCTTTGATACTAGCCAACCTACTATTAGAAACTTAAGGTTTCCTTTTTACTGTTACAGAAGAGCCTTAGGCAGAAGTCCGGCAATTCAGAAGAACCACTATGTCAGGAAAAAATGTCTAGCCCCTGTGAATGTTCTCATCACTGCCCTGTATCTTGTGCCTATTGTGCACTTGGATTTCAGTTGTACCAAGTATAAAGCTCTGTTCTATTACCATTGTTCACAGTGGCACCAAAATAACAGTGTTCCCGACTGTCATTCATTAGACCTAGGTCTGTCCAAACAGTCTCCTGATTTGGACGGACTTGACAGGCAGAACTAAAACCAGATTATCTGGCCAACAAAGAAGTCATATATTATCATTAATAATTCTTTTAACTGAAGCTGAATATTCCATGCAGGTTACTAAATCAGATGTTGAAATGAGGATTATCCACATGTCTGTTTGAAGTATTGTGCTGACCTCTCATGCCCTTGGGCGGGCTTTGTACTGTGCTTGAGTAGAGGTCCTGGAAGTGCCTCAGTGTTTGCTCAGTATGTTCCCCACTGCGTTCGTGCTTTTGGGATGCACTAATTATTTGAAAGAACAGCATCCTTGCTCGAGGCTGTGGTTTGATTGCATGTGGAGCATGTGTCTGCACTTTTATTGTCCTGTTTGTTAACTCTGTCTTGCCATTATTTTGTATCAGCCTTGTTTATGTATGATCAGGAATCTGCTGCTGCATTTGCTCAGACTTGGTCATTAGATTTCATGTAATGTGAAATAGCACATGCTATTGTACTAGAATAGTTGATACGCCTGCATATGCCTTTGAGCAGCACTGATTTGTTTCTTTTTTTCTGTTTTTTTTCCACCTCCCTCTTTTCTTCTGTCCCAGGACTCCTGGCGACGTGTGATCAGTACTGGAGTACAGATCGGTATCCCTATGCCCTGCTTCACTACAGCACTTTCTTTTTATGATGGATACAGGCATGAAACATTACCAGCTAACCTGATTCAGGTAGGTGCCTGAAATAGTGTAACATATATTCTAGCTACTGAAATATCATCATGTTGTTATTTAAATACTGGTCTAAAGACCATGATGGCAATATGTCCTAATCACTCAACATTGTAAAGATAAAGGCGTAGATTACCTAATATAATTCTGTTAAACCTGACATTCGCGGCAATATAATGCTATGAGATGTCTGGATAAAGAACACCAGAGATCCTGGTATGACAGTGCCCAGCATTTGTTAATGTTTCATCTGTGAACCAAGGGCAATGATATGTTTGAATCAAAATGCTTTCTAAAGAATTAAGTATCTTTGACCCTCTGGATGTATCTAAGTGTTTGGTTTTTTGATTAGTACCTAGCAGAAATAATATACTTGTCTTGCTACAGAACTCTTAATTACTAGATATTAGTAAAGGTTTCATTGCAGTGATTTTGCTGATAATCAGAAAATAACTTTGAATGTCATAATATTGGAGTCAGATCTTATTTCTAATATTCCTATAGTCAAGTATCAGTATGTGCAACTTCTAGTGATATTCATGTGTCTGCTTTTTGTGTGTGTGTTCTTATTCTAGGCTCAGCGCGATTACTTTGGTGCACATACATATGAGTTGTTATCGAAGCCAGGCGTATTTATCCATACTAACTGGACAGGCCATGGAGGAAATGTGTCCTCTTCTGCCTACAATGTCTAGTGGAAATATTTCCTCTTGAAGCCACAATACTGTAGATTGCAGATATTCCTCCTAGAATACCACTTTTTACTGTACTAGAACTTGTGTTTGACACTTTTGTAATAACTTGTGGGTATATTTCATATATATATCTCTCAATATATATATAATATAAGAAAGCTAAATAAACTTGCTTATAAATGCATTGAGGTGTTTTCTTTGTACTGCTGCTGGCCAAAATTGGCTAAAATGTCTTTGTGCAGTATTTAATAGAATACATTTTAAAATTATAATATTTTTATTGTATTATAGTGCATAAACTCATAGGGATCAAGATAGAGATGACAGCACTTCAGTAATTGCTGAAGTGGAGAATGGCAGACAGCACAGTAACGCTGCACAAGATTTCAGGGAGGTAAAGGCCTTTTGTTGGTTGTCATTGTTTATTCGTAACAGGCAGTAGCTTGGTTCTTAAAGATGAATTCCTGGACGTTCCCCCGCACATGGCCATTCACGCCATGTGCTCCGTTCGTTCTCTGTGAGAGGGTGAGGCGTGGGATGGGTCGTGCAGATACTTGAATGCAGGTCAAGGGCATCAAGACTGATACTCCTGTCACCAAGCCATTCTCCCTCCAACTGTTGTTCCCAGTTTTAAGCTCTGGTTTAGCTGTGTGCTTGCATGCTTTTCTCCAAATCTCCCTGCTTTTTTGTCTCCTCTTTCCATGCAGTAGCATGCAAAGCTGGCCCTATTTGATACCCTCTTCCTGCAATCCTACTGCACATCATCTTTACGACTTCTGAAAATTCTGGGTGCCTGTACCTTTTTTTTTTTTCCCTCAGAACCTCTCAAGTGTTAACTTTTGTGCTGTGCACTGATTTTTATATCAATTTTTTGCTTCATTTATTTCTGCTAAGACAGCTACTTAGTTATTAGTTCAATATCTGTATAATTAGCAAAAGATTACTTTCAATTTAAAGCAACTTTTCTGCAAATTATGTTGTAAGATTTAGGAATTCTATAAAGTAAAGGTGTGACAAATTGCAGGCAATGGTGATAGCTGGAGGCTCCTGGTGTTTTAGCCGTCAGTTTGTCCCAGTATTTGTGGTTTGGGCTCTCCAGCTGGAAAGAAACTACCGCGGTGGACAACAGGAAACGTTTTGCCATTTTGTTGTGTGCATTGGCGTTGTGTTTTGGAGGAAAATGGGCTATTCTATTATGATACATAGTATGATGTTCGTGCTGAGAAAAACACCTGCTCCGCCTGGAGCCCCGCTGTTGAGCTCAGGCAGGTACAGAGTCGCAGCGTGTGCCTGGCTGGGCGTACCGTGAGCAGTTTGCTCTCTAAATCTCCTTTTACCGGAGCGCTGAGGGGAGGGATGGGGACCGCGGCTGCTGCTGCGCTCTTCGCCGGACACACCGGTGACTCCCGGCACGGCCCCGGGCGGGGCAGGGGCCTGCGGTGCCGCGTTCCAGCCGGACGGGTGCTGTCGGCACCGCTTAAATCCTCACTGTGCCCCAGGCAGTGGCCCCGTGGGGTGCCGTGCGAAGCTGCCGTCCGTCCTTCGGTCGGTCGCTCCGTCGGGAGGCCGGATGCGGCTGCGCGGAACCGGCATGGCGGCGGCCCCGCCCCGCCGCGCCGGGCGGGAAACGCGGCCGGGCCGCGCCATGGAGGCGGCGGGGGGTGAGGAGCGGCCTCTGCTCACACAGGTACCGCGGGGCTGAGACGATAAACGCGCTGCTGTGGGCTGTGTTGGGGTCCGTTCACGGCCCCTTGTGTTCCCTCCTTTTAAATAGTCTTGATGATGCTCCGAGGCTGGAGCCCCTCTGCTGTGGGACAGGCTGAGGGAGCTGGGGCTGCTCAGCCTGAAGAGAGGGCCCCGGGAGACCTTCGAGCCCCTTCCAGTCCCTAAAGGGGCTCCAGGAAAGCTGGGGAGGGACTCTGGAGCAGGGAGGGGAGCCATAGGACAAGGGGGAACGGTTTTACATTGAAAGAGGGTAGATTTAGATGAGATATTAGGAAGAAATTGTTTGCTGTGAGGGTGGTGAGCCCCTGGCCCAGGTTGCCCAGAGAAGCTGTGGCTGCCCCATCCCTGGAGGGGTTCAAGGCCAGGTTGGCCGGGGCTTGGAGCAACCTGGGCTGGTGGGAGGTGTCCCTGTCCGTGGCAGGGGGGTTGGAACTAGATGGTCTTTAAGGTCCCTTCCCACCCAAACCATTCTATGACTTATACAAGAGCTGTATGTCAGTCTGCAGAGAACTGACCTGTCGCTGCCCCGGGTCCTTTCAGAGGCTGAAGGCTGCGGTTCACTACACGGTTGGCTGCCTGTGCCAGGAAGTTGCCGAAGACAAAGATGTGCAATTCAGCAAACAAACCATCGCAGCTATCTCGGAGATCACCTTCAGGCAGTGCGGTACAGAAGTTTGCATAGTATCTGTTCATTCAAGAGCAATTGCTGGAGAAACGATGCTTTAAAATAAATAGCACTGGTACTAGGTATCACTGGTGCACTGTTTCTTGCGTTATGCTTTTAAAAGTACAAGAAATAGTGATTCTATTTTTCATACCTGGAAAAAGCTTTTAAATATAAGTGGAAATATTATGTGGGCCACCTGCCTGTGCAACAGAGTGGCATGTAATAACAAGTTACGGTTGCTTCTCATAACTAACTTGTATAACTAACTATAACTTCTCATAATTAATTTGCAGTTACACCTTTGTAACAGCTAGAACTGTATTATGTGGCATGTATTATTTAAAATATGCGGCGTCTTTGTGTTTTCTCCAGAGAACTTTGCAAAAGACCTCGAAATGTTTGCAAGGTACGTACTGAAACACTTGATTGTTACAAAGGCTTTCTTTTTTTGTGTTCAGCTCCAATAACTAGATAATCTTTAAAATACCTCTTGTAATTCAAGTTTTAAAGGGTTCTACTGGCTGATTAAATAGTGGCTGTGAAGTTAGGAAATAGATATTCCCCTGCAGGTTCTTCCTGACCTTGGAAGTTCATTTGTTTGGTACAAGTGATGGTTTAGATTAACGACTGTATATAATTGTCAGATGCATTGATACCTAACATAACTGGATGGTTTGAGAGTGACAGATGGCTACTAGCCTACCTGTGTTTCATTTGGTTGCTCCAAGGAGGTAAAGAAATGCTTTACAGGAGTTAACACAGGGACCAACTGGCAAGCGAGAGGGAATGCAATAGTGGTGTTTGAAGTTCTGGTTGCTAAATTCTACTGTTTTTACACAGGAGTTGTGGGAACTTAGATGTACACATATGAACTTGTAAAATAGGGTTTTGTGTATTATAGTTGGAAAAGATAGGCATGTTTGGTTTACTGGGTTCCTATTAAGCCCTTTTAATTAGTGTTACAAATTAGATGCTGCATGGCCTCTTACAACCAATGTTGATAAACACATTAAGGAGTATTTTTTAATTTTATGCAGGCATGCAAAACGAAGCACAGTCACTACAGAAGATGTGAAGCTTTTGGCTAGAAGGAGCAATTCTTTGGTGAGATTCACTGATTTTCTGTCTCACAGCGTTCTTAAACCAATTGGTTAGTTCCTAAGAGCATTTGAGTAAAGGCTATGTATGATGAAGCAACTGTTGCTTGAGCAATTTCACTGGCTTATTGATGATGGATGGGCACAATCCAGTGATTTTTTACATTTTCATCTTATTTTGCTTCATGGCACTGTGCCTCGCTGTGGGAACACAGATCTGATTGCAGTTCAAGCCGCAATGTTCTGGTTGCAACAGGGGTGCTGGGGTTCCAGCTACAAAAGTGCCATAAACAGTACAGCAGTGTCAGTCTTGGAAATAAATCACTTTGGTTTTTCCTGGTGTTGTGTTCCTTTGTTTTAGCCTAAGGTCAGGAATAGCTTGAGTCCACCTTGCAGTACAAAGTCTCCTAATGTGAATAAATACAGGGATCTAAATATAGATTTCAGTATCTGAGGATATCCAGCTTAGACTTGAGAGCTTTATGCAAGAATTAGAACTAATTGATGTTTGTCAGCCTTTTTGGAGTGTCTGTTGTCTTTTTGTAATAAGAATTTGCCCTGTTAATTTCTATTAAACATTTTCTCTAATTTCTTGTGAATAAATTAAGTTCCTTAGTAGATGACTGATTAGTTTATTGTTCTCAGTTAAAGTATATCACCCAGAAGAGTGAAGAGATCACATCAAGTAACATGAAACAAAAGGAGAAGAAAAAGAAGTCCAGTGCATCTAAGGAAGGGAGAACTTATGGGGAACAAGAAGAGGCTGTCGCTGAAAATGAAGATTCCAACATGGCATGATTCACCTTTCAAGTAATGTCTCTGGTCATTTTCTCTTATTATCCTTGAGGAACCAAAGTTAGCCTATTAGAGATTCCTCTTGCAGGTTAGCAACAGTAATGAATCTTTAGGTTTTTAGGTGAACATGATTAGTTGGATTTTTTTGTTCCAAAAATGGTCTGTGAGAATTCAGTTAAAGCTTCCAACCAAAATGCCTTAATTGCTCACAAAAATCTATCTTACTGTTATTAAAAAGAAAATCCTTTAAATAAAGAGCATAAAGCAGAACATTCTTACTGACCATAATACCTCAATATGTGCAGCTCCCCCCATGCTGCTACTTAGTTTCTCCCGTAATTGTTTGACTTCTTCCTTGCTTCCATTTTTGATACTTTTGCTTAGGTATTTTGAATATTTTTTGTTTTAATAGCCATATCTCACTTGTTGTCTTGGCAATTAAAGCATGTTTTGTGTCGGTTTTCCCCTGTGATGCTGTTGGTATACAATCTTCACTTTCAGTAAGTTGCATTACATTTCTAATTTCACTGTAGGAACGTGGCTCTGGAGGGGTGTCAGAAATGTATCACCATTGCCCTCTGCTGGACTGACGGAGGTTTACCACATGCTGTTGATTGGAAAGAAGCAGATTTAAAGACAAGGTTTTAGACAGATAAAGCTAAATGAAATGAGAAAGCTGCTTAAGCTACTGCGTGGGCAAATTTTATCAAGCAAGAATATGCTTAGCAAGGATGGTCTAAAACATGCAGCAAGAGAGAAAAGACTTGAATGCTGTTTCTCTTGCTCAGCCCTTGATTGACGAGACAAACTCTTCCTTGAAGCCACTTGTTCCTTCCTGAAGGATATAGTTTAGGGCAGTTCCCAAAATCAACTTTTAAATACCAGGTCCTCATTTTATTAAGGCTCATACCTTAAACACTACCCCAAGATAAAAAAGGTACCAGATGACAGAATATTTTTTACCACCCTTGAGAACTTCTAGGTGTAGCCCTGCTCCTTGTTTAAAACCCTTCTCTTGAAAGAAGAGTGCACTTTCTGGACTGGAGTCACTCAGCAGCTACACGTGACGCAGTGGAAAAAGAGTAATGCTCTAGACTGCCTATGTGTGCTCCCTTTTATTCTTGCTCTGTTTTGGAGCTATTAAACAGTAATGGATGGGGAAAAAAACCATGCCTTTTGTAGGCTGTAACTATCCAATAAAATCAAGTGCTACAGTACAGCTTTTGTACAGCTTGAGGAATAGAATTTCCATTGCCAAGTTGCTTGAAAAAAGCAAAAGCATTACAGCTTTGAGCAAGACTGAAAAACTGGTTTATAATGGAGTGACTGGTAATCACAAGCTGAGACATAAACTCACAGGAAAAGCTTGCTGACAGCTAATCTACTCAATGCATGTTATTTCAATTGGTAGCCAGTGTAATTAGCTTTGAGTGCAATAGACCATGCTTCAAAAATTCTGTCAGTACGCAGCCATATATGCTATTTCAGAAAGACTTGAATGTAAAATGCTTGTAGCTATTTAAAGCATCAGGAAACCTTTTTACCTGCCATGGCCTATAATGTTACAAGCCAGAAGTGTATATTGTAAGAAGCAGTTACCTGCCCTAGCAGAACAGACTGACCAAAAAGTTGACTGCAAGCTTTCCGCTAAGTCCAGTCAATTACTGTATGCATAGCTTCATCTATTTTGGCTACGTATTTTGGCTTAGCTGCTCAAAGGCACTGAACTGTTTAGAATATTTATTAGTTACACTGGCAGTCTAACTTCGAGCGTACCTTAATTCAACTGGCATGTCTACATGCAATGGGTTCACCTGAATGCCTGCTGTAGGAATACTCATCAGTTGGCATCTATACCATTTAAAGTTAAATCAGAGGGTTTTGCATGACACTAGAAAACGTTTGTACCTCCTAAAAATTTTTCAGAAGTTTCAGCTCACTTTTCAGATTTTTTCATATACATCTTCTGTTTTCACAAGCAAAGAACAGATTGTGCCAGGTGAGAGTTCTGGTGCAGTGTCACCAGTGTGAACGTGGATGCTACCTAAATACTTCGGACAGATTAAATACAGAATACTTCTGTATTTAATTTCTTCTTCCTCTATCCTGAAGGTAATACTGTACTTATTAGCACATTCTTTAATCACAGCAGCTGGTGTAAAGATCAAAACTACTCCAACAGTAAGGTAAAAAGGTTTTAATGATATTAGAAAAAAAGACTTTAACAAAAATAAGCCAGTTAATACAAAAGCATCATGATACTACACTAATGATTAGGAGAATAATACAATCAGGCCAAATACAAGTCTTCTGCTCCACAGCCTTAAAAAGCAAGTATTTCCACCCGTGCTGCATTTTATAAGTTAGTACCCACACTGTACTCAAGAGACAGAAGTTCCTTACAGAGAAAGCACAGAAGTTAAAGGACTTTGAATTTACTTGAACTGATGAAATTAGCATGAGAATTCAGGTTCCTAGATCCCAGGCTGGAGATTAAAGCCAGACAGCAGCTGGCTAAACCCTCTGCCCTGTTCTTTAGCTGTGCCTCAAAGTGTCTTCCACTGGGTCTTCCACCCTTGGGAGGACAAAGAAAGCAAATGCCTGGGGCTTCCGAAGGGAGATCCATCATTATCAGATGGAAGCTTCTGGCTCCCAACCAGGTATTCAAAGCTGAACCCTTACATGCTGTGTTTAGCAATACCATTGTTCCAGTATTCTGCAAAAAGCCAAAATCCCTTTGGTTACACATGATTTGAATCATCACAGCAGTTTAAGCCTCAGGACAATGTCCAGATTTTTGTTGTCTGTAGCCAGACCATAGTATGACCAGCAAACTATGGCTCCCAGGATATATCTTTGTTTGTATTGTTTCTTACGCAAAAAAAAAAAAAAAAGAAATTGCAAGCAGCACTGCAGTCTTATTTTTTGCGTTTTGACCTAAGCCCAGGGTAGTCTCCCCAAGGTAGAGTTTTCTTGCCCTTTGACGTGCTCCTTAGGGAATGCAAAGTCTGCACTTGTTGTAGACGCTTGGAGAGCTCCTGGTCACAGGCTTGCTGCAGAGCTTCAGCCTTCTGCTTGTCCCACCTTAGAGCCAAGGCCAGGGCTTGTGCGTCTTCTTTCAAGACCAGCTGTAGCAAAACAGATTTCTAAGTCTTTTCTACTGATGCTCCTCCACCACTAACCCCTCTGCCTGCATTAAGGACAGCAGTAATGAGACACCTGTTTAATACTGACAATTTGGTATAGAAGCTGTTCCCAGCTTTCATCATCTGTCCCGTGGGCTAGTGGATCTTCCGTATTCTACCAACACCTAGAGCTTGAAGCTATATTCGGATTTCAAAGGAACGGAAAGCAGTTACTTAGTTTCTACAGCAGTGAAAAGCAAGAGGAGCGAGTTCATAGCATTAGAAGGGGGGTGGTGGTGGACTAGATGACCATTAAAGGGTCCCTTCCAACCCAACACATTCTATGATTCTATGAAAGAACACACTTTCTAATGGTTAAAGTTTACCTAGACTTTCCTTTCCAAGCTATGGGTTTATTTACACTGCTTTCCAAAATAAGGAGGTTTTTATTTTGATTTGGGATGTATAAAAGAAATATAGCTAGATGCATGTGCATACAAAAAAACCTTGCTGGTAGGACAGCTGAAGCAGTGGCTGACTATAATTTGGCAGAGATCAAAACCAAAATTATTTTGTGGCTTTTCAGAAGACAGACTAGAGTACTTGGAATAGCCTCAACTGGCTATTACCAGGCAGGGGGTAGTGTTACTGAGGAAGAAAAATCTTGCCACTTTGGGACTGAGATATATTGACGTAAAACCTCCAGAAGCAAGGACAGCTTCCCCTATAACCTCTCTCGCCGGAGGGAGAAATTTGCCAGAATATGGCTATATCATTCTCACCCACCTCTAGGTCTTGACTGTCCAAGCAGAGCTCTGGAGCAGGTTTCTCTTTCAGAGCAGCAAGGATCTGGTCACTGAGCGCCGTTTTGGCTGAAGGGCCTGTACTGCTGGTACCTGTGTCAACCACATCCATCTCCTTTCTTGGCACAGTCTCAGATTCTGTAAAGTAGCAGAATCATTACAGCCTGTGACGAACACAGGACAGGAAAAGTGGCCTAGACTGCTTTGATGGTTTTGAAATTAGTAAAATATGCATTCTATCTAGACGCATCCTCTAACTTAAGAAATCCACAATGTTGAGGATGACTACATGATTTAAGCTTTTTTTCCAGTATTCTATTTTCAGACATTGTGAGAAATGTGACGCAGCAGTGAGAGGAGTCCTGGTCTCACCCAGAGAATTCTTACACTACACCAGCTGTTACATCCAGCACATTAATAGCTGCTAAGCAAGTGACTAACTCCAGTCCTTCATTCTGCTATTTATTCCACTCAACTATTTCAGGCGTCTCTGAAAAGCTCCTTCTCTAGCACCTTTAATGCTCCCTACCTGCTACTTTGCTTAAGATACTGTCTTCATTTTTCAAGGCCTCCAGGTAGAGTTCCAGGAGCTGTCTTGACTGGCGTTCTTCTTCCCGTCTGTCCAGCACCTGCTGCAGGGTGTCCTGCAATACTTGGATTTTGGTTTGACTTTGGGCAAGTTCTTCTGCCAGGTCTGAATGTGGAACATCAATAAGCACCTTGAAACAATGAGAGTGCTGCTGTTAAATGGACTGATTGAGTAACTCATCCCATTACACTGATTACAGTACAAACAGCAAGCCTCCTGAATATCAGAGCCTCCACCTTCGTGAAACCCAGTGTGTTTCACAAGATTTCGTGTCATAGCAAGTCAGCCTAGTTACGGGAGGTTGTAGTGGCACTCCACCAGCCTGCATTCTTTACCAGAAGCCAAAAGGCATCCAGGAAGGCGTGGTATCGTGTGCATTTTTAACAGAAATCCTGACAACTTCTGGCAAAGAGCGCATGGGAATACACACAGGAAGGCCAGTAGCCTGGTAGTTGGGAAGCTGCATGTTGCAGGAGGACAAGAAGAGGCAGTTATCTCCATGCCTCACCACCCACAAGGTGTTAAGCAGTCAGATACTCAAATCAATCAGCTCTGTAAACTGAGGGCAGTTCTTTGAACCCCTCTGGAGCAGACAGATTTGGTGTGCTGCTCAGCCTTCCCTTCTGACACGTTACACAGGTGTCTGGTCTTAAGGAAGGCATCACCTCAGTTGCCATTTGGCCAAATCTTGACTTTTTGCCCTCTCCCCGCCAGAATTGGAAAGGCATGCTGCGAGAGGCAGTCAGTGATTAAGAGCATCCTCCTCAGACGTGAGTGCTTCCCCTCAAGGAGAAATTTGACTCTAGCACCACAGCCAAACAACAGCAGCTGAATTAAGCTTGTGATCTTGTTTACTTATTGCGTTCTCTGCCATCTAGTGAGATAAATGGATGATGGGCAGAGCCAGGGACAGCAATTAGACGTTTCCCCACTGTACCTGGAGGTCTTCTTCAGACATCAAGATGATATTAGATAGGTCATCCTTCAGTTGCCTGGCCAGCTGCTTCCACTTCTCTGCACCACTGTCCACTTCATCCCCAGACTCCGAGAGCCAGGCTGTTCCACTGTCTGATACAAGAGTCATCAGTTTCCTGGGTCACTCCTCACCCACCCGAGACAGCCTAATTTCAGTAGGTGTATTCCAGACACCCCTCCCCTTCTGTGTTCCCTCAGCCACAGCGTACCTAAGCTTTTGCTGGACCATTTCTCATTCTTGGCCAGTGCCACAAACTTGGTGTTGGCTGGCAGGCACAAGAAGTAATCTTCATCGTCCACAATGGTACCATCTTCTGCCAGTACTAAGGTGATGGGCTCCCTGGCCTTGTCAATAGCCAGAATGACACTAGCTGCAGAACAAAAAAAATACTTAATGAAATTGTGACATACGCAATGAAAAGGGACATACACACTGCCCTTTTATTACATCCATCAAGAGACAAGCAACTCCTAGTAATTTAGGCAGGAGACCAGGACCTGTCTCCACACTGCTCTGCACACCAGCTCCTTCTCAGCACATGCTCACGAGTTCTCCCTCCAGAAATTAATATTATTGACGCAAACCTTGGCATACACGTGGAAGAAGGCACGTTTCAACTTACTCCCACCTCCCCTCGCTGCCCCCGGGGACCTGCCCTCCTTCTGCCTGTCCCGCGGCACGGATCGGGCCCAGCCCCGCCACCTCACGGAGCGGCGCACGGGAGCCCAGCGGGGACAGGGGACGGCCCGGCCACGGCGGCCCCTCACCCTTGTCGCGCAGCTCCCGCAGGCAGGAGGCGGCCACGCCGTGCTGCTCCCGCCCGTCCCGCCGCCGCAGCAGGCAGCGCTTCAGCGGCGCCGCCATAGCCGCCGCCCGCTCGGCAGAACGCGGGGCTCTGCGTAACCCAGCCCGGGATGGCCCGGCGAGGTAGAACGCTGCAACCCGCTCCCGGTTTGCGCTCCTCAGCCCTGCCCCGAGGCGGCCCGCCCGCTGGCTGCCGGCCCGCCGGGAGGCCGCTCGCTCACGGCAGAAGTGCTCCCCCCGCCGGCCGCATCGGTGTCTCGGCGTTCGACTCGTTCTGCCTGCCGGGGCGCGCGGAGAGAGGGGGAGTAACGGCGGTGAGGGCGTTCCATCGGTTGGGCGGGGATGGATTAGCCGGGCCTGGGAAGATGGCCTCCTCGGAGCAAGCGGAGCAGCCTAGCCAGGTAAGCGGGGCCGGCGCTCTGCATGCTCGGCGCGGGCAGGGGGCGGCGGGGGACGGGCGGGGCGGGGTGGGCCGGGCCGAGCTCGTCGCCGCCGGGGAACGGCCGAGGGGCGGCCGCCGTTCCTCAGCTCCCCCTCGCTCCGGCTAAGCCCCCCCCTCCCGCTGTGGCCGGCCGTGGGGGGCGCGCGCGGCGGCCCGTGCCGCTGCCCCCCCTTGCCCTGCGCGCGTGGCCTTGCCGCCAACCGCCGCCCGCGCGCCGCCAACCGCCGCACCTGCCGTAACGGTCACTGGCGCGCGCCGCCTCAGCGCCCGCCGCGGCGGGCCCTGTCGCCGCCGCAGCGCCGGCACCGGAGGGGCCAGGGGGGCAGGATGCAGCGGCGGCTCCCTGAGGTGCGCGGTGCGCCGCGCCCGGCGTGGGAGGAGCGGTGGGGGGGAACCGCCGTGCCTGGTGACGGCCGGGGGGAACGGTGGCGGGGAGGGCCCAGACCCCCCGGCTCGGCGGGCGTCGCCTCAGCCCCTGTGCCCGGTAGCAGCGGTGGAGCGTCGCCTCTCCGGGGGGGCTTGGTTTGGTAGTTTGGCACCTGCCCTGTGCGGGCACGCTCCGCCCGACAGCCCAGTGCAGCTCGGACTGGGAAAGCTGGTCAGGCCAGGCCCCTAGGCAGTGAGTGTCTTGTCATTTTAGGGTCTGTATGTGAAACTCAATAAAGCACTTGGATGAGGCAGGGGGGAGCACAGCCAGAGAGAAGGGAGGCAGTTTATGTGTCAGCTGGGATTTGGAATGAGGTGAAGTACCAGTTAGACAAAATGTTTCTGCCTTGCAGCTGCGAGGGAGAAGTATCCTTGAACCAACAGCATAAAAGGGCAAAGCAGTGACAGATGTAGTGTAAACACTGTCAAAAACTAAATGGGGAGGGTAAAAGAGGCATGTAAGTTCACCGGCTTGAGCACATGCTCAAGAAACATGCTAAAAGCTTAAGGTATTTTTAAATTGGGACCTGAAATGAACAGGGGAATATAGAAGTGTGAGGGAATTGTGTGTAGCGTAGGTTTCTGGTCACTTGCACTGGCTTGGTCTTGGACCAGGGTAACTTGTATTTCATTGCGAACTCTACCTACCTCAAATTTAGTGGCCTCCTTGCAGCTCCCTCATCAAAGCAGTGTCTCAAGCAGACTCCTGAGTATGTGATACCAATGAAATTTTGTCAAATCCTTTTGGTGGCTACAGAGGGCCCTCCTGCAGCTGGCAGGAGATAAAGGGTCTGTTTTTTTCAGCAACAGGGAAGAAGACAGAGCAAAGTCTGCCACCAACGCACTTCTATGTGCGATCATTCCTGTTTATCTGTGTTTGACGAAATTGATGTGAACCTCTCTGTTGGTCCTTTTAGTCTGGACTGAGGAGGCTGATTTTGATGGGAACATTGTTGAACTAAACTGAACTAGAAACACGTTACATAAAATTCATACTCTGACTAACCAGCACAGATCTCCTCCCAAGTTGTGAAAGGCCCAGTTACCAAACTCGCAGTAGGCGTGCTGTTTGGCATTGGCCACTGCTTTTATCAGTTGTAGTTTGAGGTGCAGGCATGACAATCCATTCCTCATGCTTCGAGGGAGTGCTTTTGGAACGAGGAAACCTGAAACAACCTGCGACTGATCCGTAAGCCACTTGGGCTGTCTACAAGGCAGTTGACTAGAGGTTTCTGAGGAAGAAATCTGGTTAACTGGCCTGAGAAACATTTGGGTTCTCTTGAGTGTGGGCATAATATACTTCTATTGCACCCTGTTTTTTAGTATTCATTTAGTGTTCCTTTACCTCAAAAGAAGGTTTGATGTTTGGAAATGGAAAAGTCTTGTTTTTTAATGGGCCTCATATATGTAGCCAGAGCTCCCCCTGGGTTTTAAAATTAAGGACATGAAGAAAATCACTCTGTCACTGTCTCCATAGCAAAAAATGGGAATGGTGACTCTTAACCTATGTGTAAGGTGGAGAGTTCTTCAGGCATTGTCTGTAAATAACATAGTGAAGTTAATGCTTGTGTTGCTTTCTAAATCAGGAGGAATTTGAGATAAGGCAGAATACGCAGGCTGCAAAGTTAACTTTTCACTGCAGAGAGGCTATTTCATGTCAGCTCCTCTGAGGAGAGAGGTGGTCTGAAGTCACTGTGAGTGAAAATGGTTAATTAACTGCTCCCCTGCCAGATTCTGTCACATTGTATGCAAAAATGCTGGATTCTCAGGCAATAGCAAATTAGTGGCACCTCTTTTGTCTCCTTCATTAGCGGCAGAGTTTGTTTAAAGGGCAGCTCTGGTGGTCCGCGTTGCTTCAGGTATGCAAGGTAACGCTCAAGTTTAGCTAAAGGGTAGCCATACTAATATCTACCCCCTCCATGCACACACCAGGAGCAGCTCTGCTTATATATTAACTTTCCTCCTTCCCCACACTGCGTGCTGGTGAAGGGCTGTTCTCCCTGTCCAAGACTATCGGTGCCTGCTGATGACAGATACCCTCATCTTCACCCACTAGTATGTGTATTCCTCATGCTGAGAAGTGTTCAGTGCTTTCAAATTCTGTTGGGTTGGAGGGGATTTGAGAGCTTTGGCCAGAAAAAGGGTGTATAAAGGAAGAATATGTAGCACAGTAGATGAATTCTTAAGGGGACAATTTTTTGGAATAAAGCAAAACAATGAAAATATCTTTAGTAGTCTATCAGAAGGTAAATGCCACTCCTCTTAGGCAACCATTGCAGTTTTGACAGTTATTAATGTATGTAAAGTGTTGTCCCCATTGCACACTAAACACTTAGAGAATTTAAAAAAATTTGTTTCCACCACTGTTGATGTTTGTTTATTTATTACCAAACATTCAACATAAGGCTATGAGTAGTAGCACTGCCTTGCCTAACATGTTTATGTTTGAGTCCTATTGTGTTTTCTGTTACAAATCTAGTTAGTTTAGATGCTGAAAAGGGAGTGTCAGATATCTTTTGGCTTATTATCTGTTTTTCTTAGTTTAATTTTCTCATTCTCAGGAATTAATGTATTGCCTCAAGCATTGTGGGGAGGGGGTAGTGTTGCAGCTCAAATTAAATCATTTATGTATATAGAATTATATTCTAAAGGTAATAGACATTTCCACCAGAGATTTTAGAATACTTGGTTTTGTTTAGAAAGCATGTTCCTTGGGCCTTTAGCAACATCTTTACCAAAAATAAACAAAAGAAAAGATCCTGCCTCTCTGTTACTATTCCTTATAGTGAAATAAAGGGAAGAGCAAGATGATGGTATAGCCTCTGAACAGAATAACTGATTTCTGATTTTTCTTGGCTATAAGGATTTCTTTGATGCTGAATACTTTGACGTATATTTGTTGAGTCGTCTTGGCTCAGCCAGCCAGCAACCTAGTCCTCTGGTGTTCCCATTTAACTGTAAATCCCAGTAGTGTGAGAGAAACTGAAATTTTTTTAACGTTAATTGGCAGTAGTGTTATTGGTTTAGATAACTATGTCTAAATTTTTCCGAGCTGCTTAGTTTGGGACACAAAATGATACCTAATTATCTGTACAATTATGTGCAGAAGCTGAGAATCCTGTAGCCTGGAAGTCAGTATGTCGTTGGTCTGTGTGAGTCATAAAAGGCTTGAAATTGTTAAAGTCAATGTTTGAATTTGACTTGGTACCAAAATGGTAGTGCGGCCATTGAGGTAGCACAGGCAGAGTGGATTCTGTATGGGGGATTCTTTTGTTTGTTTTATGACACTAGAAGGCTCGCTATGCTAAAAACAGACTACATATAAATTTAATGTAAGAGACTGAGAAAGGAGAGATGATACGGGGAACAGAATGCGCTGGTGTTCCAACATCTTTTATACTTGGTGATGTTCTTATGTGCAGTTTAGTGGGGAAGGAAGCAAAGGCCCAAATCTTACTTGTTTTCTTTCTAAAGCTTCATTATACTCGCTTTGAACTGAGTGTACCATCTAGCTGCACTTTTTCTTCATGTAAGGAAGTCGTTAAAGTAAATTTAAAAGATGTTGAAAGATGTCTGATTTGTCGCTCCAGAGACTTAATTCCCTAGCTGCATCGTTAGTCAATATATACGTAAATTTTCTTCCTCACTTCCCTGTAGCTCTTGACTGTTAAGCCTCTGGATTCTCTGGCTTAAGATGGTTTTTATGGTCAAGATAAACGGTCTCTGGACTGTTTTCTTGAAATACAGGCTATTGCACAGCCATCATGTGGAAAGGATGGAATCTTCCCTGACTTGTCTCAGAGCTAACATGTTCTGGAGGGTTACTGTCCCCTTCCTTGTAAGACTAGTTCCCTTGCTGTTATGCTGTGCCTTGTACTTGGAAGTCTTGCTGGAAGGAAAATGCAGATCTCATTTAAAATTTTGGTAGCTTTGGACAATGCAATCAAAATACCATAAATTATCCAACTCATCAAATATATGTGTTACATATATATATGTACGTAACAAACATCAGATTATGTACAAGCAGATGTCAGAGTTTTTGAGTATTTGTCTTCAGGATCAAGACTCTTACCTGTCAATATAATACATGTTTTCTCACAGTAACCTAGGCTTAATTTCAAATCCTTCTTTGGACAGTTTCCCAGGTTGACCAAATTTTGTGTGGAGTAACAGCCCATAAATACTTGTGCAGTAGTGTGCAGCTCCTTAGGGCAGAACACACAGGCCCTAGTACTTAGGATGCTCTGGGAATTTTCTGGGGATATGAATTTCGTTGTGGTTTCTTTCTTTCTTTGTGACTTCACTGTTTGCACCACACATCTGTAGTTTTTCTCTTTGCAAAGTCAGCTTAAGTAGTTAAAGTGCTTTGAATTTTCCTTGAAACATGCTACAGAAGAGTAAAATACGTATGTTCTTAGAAAACTCAACACAACGCAAGTAGCTTGATGGAACAACTCCATGGAAATAGTAGTTAACAGCTATAGGTACTTTTTTGAAGTATTCAACCAGAATTTTATCTGTGTTGCTCTTCGTCTGCCTCTTCTAAGCAGTTGTGACCCTGTGCTAACTGAATTTGATAAGAATCTTTTCTTTGACTTCAGTGTGCTATGAATCAGGCCCCCGTATTTTAGAGTATTAGGCATAGTAAGATACCTGTGTTAGTCCTTCAGCTTCGGTTAACTTATTAATAAATCACGCAAGCCATATTCTTGGGATGATTCTCATGTTTTCTAAATTTTTGGAGAAGCAGATGGATCTTGAGACTGTTCATTATTTTTCTTTCATCCAGCTACAAAAGATTGGAAAGCAGATATAGAATGCATATAAAAATGGGAAGCCAGTGACAAGATTGAAGTGCCCTTTTCTTGGTCTCACATAGCATTGTCTCCGTTACAGACAGACCGGGCAGTGTGACTTCCAGTATGGTATTGAAGCTGATATTTGCAGTGGTCATGTCAAGTGAATTCTTAGTGCCTGAAATTTTTGCAGATATATAGTGGAGTAGCAACAAAAATGGTGATGAGTGCACATAATGAGACTAAGGGCCTCTAAAGAATCCCTGCCTAGCTGTGAGATCTGGCTGGGCCCTGGTGATGATGCTTACCCGTGGAAGCAGCTAAGTTGCAGTATGTTTGAGTTTCTGGCACCCTCTTGTGGTAAATAGTTATTTTTATCTTTTTTTTTTTTTTTGCATATTTTGTAGATGGGGAAAAAATCTTGAGATACTTTGAAGGGGCATAAAAGTGATGAATGCAACTGGAGGACAAAAGGTCACTTAAGGACTTTTATGCAATCACTTGAAAATTTTATCTTTCCCTATACTCTATGAATAGTATCCCTGAGCCTCAAAACTTGTCTTCATTACTAATAAAACTGCATTTTTTTTTTTACCATTGAGGTAACCCGTGTGTGTCACCTCTCCTAAGATTAAAAAAACAGAGCAAAGACAATATGATTTAGACCATCTCAACATCCTGTGAGTCCCATTTGAAAGTAGATGGTTGACCAAGATAAATTTATTTTACGGTAAAACTTAGGTGCCTCTACCTTGGGAGAGCTGATGTGTGCTAGTTACACAGAGATCAAACTGCTTTTTTTTTTTTTTTTTTTTGGCGGAGAAGAAAAGCCCAAAGAGTAAAACATGGGACTATGCTAAAATGTTCTGCCTGTTCTTGATTAGTAAGTGAACATGAGCAAAACTGCAGGTGAGCTTGGAGGGTGGAAACTCCTGATTGTTAAGTCTAGTTCAGTCTTTGGCTTGCTGTCCAGCTTTAATCAAACAGTTTCACCTTTCTCCTGTGTACCACCCTTTCCTAGTGTACAAGGTAAGGTGGTCAGCATCTGCCCTAAAACTACGTCTCTTAATTATGTGTGGGGAAACAAGGAATGGTACTGGTGTTGTGAGATTGAGTGCAGCCCCAGCAAGTTTGCTGATGACACCAAGCTGTGTGGAGTGGTTGACATGCTGGAGGGAAGGGATGCCATCCAGAGAGACCTGGACAGGGCTGAGAGGTGGGCCCACACGAACCCTATGAAGTTCAACATGGCCAAGTGCAAGGACCTGCACATGGGTCGGGGCAATCCCAAGCACAAATACAGGTTGGGCGGAGAATGGATGGAGAGCAGCCCTGAGGAGAAGGACTTGGGGGTGTTGGTTGCTGAGAAGCTCAACATGAGCCAGCAATGCATGCTTGCAGCCCAGAAAGCCAACTGCATCCTGGGCTGCATCGAAAGAAATACGGCCAGCAGATCGAGGGAGGTGATTCTCCCCATCTGCTCCACTCTGGTGAGACTCCCCTGCAGTGCTACCTCCAGTTCTGGGGCCCCAACATAAGAAGGACGTGGACCTGCTGGAGCGAGTCCAGAGGAGGCCACGAAAATGCTCCAAGGGCCGGAGCCCCTCTGCTGTGAGGACAGGCTGAGAGAGATGGGTCTGCTCAGCCTGGAGAAGAGAAGGCTCTGGGGAGACCTTAGGGCTCCTTCCAGTCACAGAATCACAGAATGGTGGGGGTTGGAAGGGACTTCTGGAGATGATCTAGTCTAACCCCCTGCCAGAGCAGGGTCACCTAGAGCAGGTTGCACAGGAAAGCGTCCAGGCAGGTTTTGAATATCTCCAGAGACGGAGACTCCACCACCTCTCTGGGCAGCCTGTGCCAATCCTGTGCTACCCTCAAAGTAAAGTCCCTAAAGGGGCTCCAGAAAAGCTGGGGAGGGACTCTGGAGTAGGGAGGGGAGTGACAGGATGAGGGGGAACGGTTTTAAAGTGAACGAGGGTAGATTTAGATGAGATATTAGGAATAAATTCTTTGCTGTGAGGGTGGTGAGCCCCTGGCCCAGGTTGCCCAGAGAAGCTGTGGCTGCCCCATCCCTGGAGGGGTTCAAGGCCAGGTTGGACAGGGCTTGGAGCAACCTGATATGGTAGAAGGTGTCCCTGTCCATGGCAGGGGGGTTGGAACTAGATGGTCTTTAAGGACCATTCCAACTCTAACCATTCTATGATTGCTGACATATTGTGAGGTTTAGTTAAATCATAGTTGGTTTGAAATCTTTAGAAGAATAGTGTAGAAAGCAAAGGGTGCATTACTGGAATGTGGAAATGGGAGAGGCTCAGTGTCAAGTTTAGTCCTACAGAGGAGAAAGTGAACCATGGAATCAGAGCTAGGTACTTTTGGTACTTTGGGCTTCTGCAGCATTTCTTCCCTCTAGTATCACAAAATTCTTTGCGAGTGCCAAGTACTCATCAGGTCCCTTTGGAGAGGCAAGTTATTTTCCTAATTTCATATATGATGAAAATATCCTGTCTTATACCATGCAGTGTAACAAGTGTTGTCACTAAGAGTTTAGCAGAGGGAGTCCCAGTTTCATGCTGTGTTTGCTCACTGCACCATGTATTTCAGAATTTGAGTTAGGGGGAACGTTTCTTTCAAGACATCTCTCAGTAGTCTTTCTGGCTCTTAACTGCTGACTCCCTAAAACAAGTTCTGCAGATTCTGTGAATTCTGTTGTTTTAAATGGGGACTGCCGGAACTAATTTTTTTCTGTGATTCTGACCTTTTTGTCTTCTGTCCATCATAGAACTGCTACTGGTAGCAGAAACAGGTGTGTCTGCCTAAACCCTGCTTATAGGAAGAGTGGTCTTAACCGATAAGTATTTCTAATTGTGTCCGTCAGGTGGCAATGTAACCTCACTCTTCTTTTTGCTTTACAGGCTGGCTCCTGCCCTGCAACTGAAAATGCAGCATCTCGGGAGGCACTGGTAAGTTCTTTAAGAAGCAGCATGTAATTTCTTGTTGATAGTTGATAATATAATATACATGAGTTTTTCTCTTTCCTGCATCATTTTTCATCCATTTTTTTCTTTTTTTTTTTTTTTTTTACTAAGGAGCTGGTGCTTTGTGAAAAAGGTGTAAAGTGCCTTATGTTCCCCTGCTGCTGACCTCTGAATTCTGACCTTTAGCCATAACCTGTCTTTCTGGGGTTACACATGGATCACTTAGGCCACTGATTTGTCCTTAAGCTCGGACTGCCTGTCCTAAGTGTGTGCAAGTATGCTCTTGATCAGTGCTTATTTAGAAAAGAGTCTGAAGAAAGACCTGTGCAGCATAATTTGAACTGAGATTCTTAGTGCTGTTGTCTAATAAAAAAAAAAAAAACCCTCTGCTGTTCAGAGACCTCACTCAAGCTGTCTTTATTTTCAGATGCACTCAGAGTGAGCTTAGAAGTGTCTGGCAGCTGGCAGTGCAAGTGATCCAATGTTTTCACTCTAGAACTGTTTTGGAAAGAGCTCTGGGATTTTTTGTGTATGAGGATAACTAAGAGAACCCTGGTTTGTTTTTATTTTTATGGTGACGCAGAGTGGGAAGTGAGCCACCACTCTCTGGAGCTGCAGTATATGTTTTTTTACAACCTTATTTTTCTTTTTTTCATTCCCCTTAAGCCATCTATAACTCAGGCAAAACCTTGCCAAAATTCTTAGCCTATGTTATTGTCCTAAACATATAAATCTCTAATCGAGTTTCTTCTCTGGCTTTCATTTGGTGATCATAGTGAATACAAGCTGTTTGCAATGAGAAGACTCAAGTACTTTCCATAATGGTGTGGCACTGGCCACATCAAAGTATTCTGACCTTCTCTTATTGGGGAATGCAGGAGATGATTTCCAAAGGAGGGTGATGTGAGTAAAGACTGTGAACTGGGAAGGGTCAGTAAAGTGCATCTAATGAAAGGGCTGTTTGTGAATTCTGTTAAGCTCTGCAGTGACAATCTCTCTAGTCTAGTAACACTGTGCCATCCTTTAATGCATAGACGTCTGTATGTGAGACTACCTGAAGCTGCTACTGACACTCTGTGCTTTGTGATAGAGTTGGTGGTTTGTTTTTTTGGGTCTGGTTCCCCCCCTGCCCCTTAAGAAGGTCATAGCAGGCAGCAGATCATCACAGCCTGTGCTGGTTGACAGTTTGTTCTCTTTCGCAAGGCAGATTCTAACATTACCTTTGATTTAATTAATTTCTTACTGTATATGCAACTGAAGATTGATCAGAGGAAGCACATAGCAGTTGTGTATCTTTCTGTATAGGTGTGTATTCCTACCACATAAAATATTTATAAATTTAAAGAACTCCAACATAGACTTTACTCTCACAATGGTGAGTCTTGCATGTGAGCTAATTAGAGTCCTTTAAAAGGTGGAAGTTTTCTCCATATTTTTTCTTTTTTTTTTTTTTTTATATTAAACTCTCACAGTCTTTGTCACGTTTGCTTAGGAGTCATTATTGCTTCCAGCTGAGTATCTGTAGAAGGCTTATTAAATGAACAGTTCAGTTCTGTGAGCCAGATGACCTAACTTCCACCACGCTACTGTGGCTTCTCTGTAGCCAGGATCATGCATGCTGCCTTCTAACGCACGCAGTAGATATTGGTCCTTAAAGCAGACTTGTAGGCACATGGCGCCGTGTCATAAAAATGTTTACGGATACACCAGAACAAACCGTGGCATGAATCCAACAAATGGCTCTGTATGGGAAAGCCATGTGCTGACTTCAAATCTGGTGTTAAGCAGTTGAAGAAGAATTACAGAATCCAGAGGAGGGAGAAAAGAGTCTCATGACCAAATTCTGATCTGTACCGCCTCACCTTTTTTGACTTAATTGTTGACTGAAAGTACTCGGTGCTTCACAGGACTGAGACCTGTTTGGAACATATCAGTGGTGTTACGCACAAGTATGAGACAGCAGTAGAATTCAAACATCGTGCATTGTATCAGCAGATGTCATTACAGGCTCAAACTGGTTTTGTATTTATTGTATTTGTGATTCTGATGGGCACTGTATCCTGCAAGGTGCTAAATACCTTCTGCTCTGTGCTCAGTGGCACTGTCTTCTGTGTACTCTGTACCCCCACAACTTGCTGCTTTCAACAGGAATCCAGGAGAAGCAATGATTTCTAGTTGTTTGCAAGAGGGCTTCAGCATTCAGCAAGATCATGTAGCATGATGCAGCCTAACATATCATATTGTGTCCTGCATTTTGGGTCTTCAGAGCATACCTTGCTAAGGTTAATGGCCTTAGCGAGGCCTTCAGAATGGAGCCCTACAAACTCATGTCACAATCCTAATTGCTCTTTCTTCAACACACTTCTGATGTTTTGGACTACCAAACTGGAGATAAGGGACTCCATGTCCATGCCATTAATCCCTTGGGTGATCCAGTGTCCTTACAATAAACTGTCCCAACTGAAAAATACTCCCTAATAAGAGGTCATTGTGTTATAGTACTGACAGTGGAGAATGAGTTGGAGGGGGATGGGAAAAGCTATAATTTTTGCAGCAGAGAGCGGACACTCATTTCCCTAGCTGTCGGTCTTGGCCCATTAAAATTTGCCGTGTAGCTCCATAGTGGGAAGTGTAACCTTGTGTTAGCAGAGTGTCAGCATCTCGCTCTGCTGCTGTTTACAGCCACGTTTGTCATCGTCAGTGCAGGATCAGCTTCTCCTTGAGTCCAGCTTATCAGTGAACACTGCTGCATCCCTTTCTGCTTGTATGTGCAGCCGCTCTGATAATCCTTGGAACACTTGTGGAATAGGAATAGGTTTGTCTTTTTGCAACCACTCAAAGTCTTGGGGTGTGCAAAAGATGTAACTACATACGACAAAGGCCCTTTCTGTGTTAAAGTGTTAGAAAAATCCCCTTTTCTTCTCAAATCTTTGTTTCTTTGGTCTAATTTCTCTCTTTAGTGTAATTATGTTGTCTTTTCTGCTTCTTTTTTTAGCTTGTTTTGTCTCTCCCTAGAAGTGTCTTCTAGCTTTTTAACCATTCCATGCTGTTTTTCGGATGTTTTCAAGAGCTTGAGTATGTTTGTTGTTGGCCTTTGCTTTCTGCCGAATCTGCTGCCGTCTAAATTACAGCTGTGAACGTTATACATATGATTGCCCCTAACATGAGCCTGGGTTGTAGGAAAAACCTAAGGAAGCGGAATTTACAAGCAAGGCTTTTCCACATGCTGCTTGTTAGTTGTGTTTTGTTTTGTTTTGTTTTTTCTGCCACAAAACATTCTCATTCCCATGCTGGTGCTTGGTATCTGGAAGAAGTACTAGTTGTAAATATACAAGTACTGGTTGTAAATGTAAAACATACTCTTGGTTTCTCGCTTGATTTACAAAATCCCTGGATTATGTTATAAGGAGCAGGGTATTTTCTCTTGCAGGATTATTTAACTTTTCTTCTTTTATTTTTAGCATGTGCTCTTTCGTGTTTCTTGCTGCAGATGATAGGAGTTATCACTGAAACATGGACATTTTATTCCCTTTTTTACAGGCTGTCAAAAGGTACAAGGTAACAAGC
The DNA here is from genome assembly GCF_963924245.1 of Chroicocephalus ridibundus. Lineage (NCBI taxonomy): Eukaryota > Metazoa > Chordata > Aves > Charadriiformes > Laridae > Chroicocephalus > Chroicocephalus ridibundus. Next base: position 6,410,831 of record NC_086299.1, on the reverse strand, counting down.
ATTACTGCTGCCTCTATAGCAATTAGCGTAGAGTTTGTTGGGATGTGCCCTTGTGGCTTTTCCCCACCCTTAGTTGAACTGATTTTCAAATTTTTAAGGATCATGATAATGACCAGAGTACTTCTAACACCCCTTTTTGTGCAAGCATCATAGGGTACACTGCAGACAATTATTGTGTTTAGGGAATATGTCCATGTTATCTCCATTTTCTAGAAAAGCTAATTGAGATATACAGGTTAATTGTTTAGCCAGGTTCACCCAGGAAGTTGGTGGCATAGATGCGGGACTTATACCTGCAGGACTGGTAAATGAGGTAATTTCTATTTCAGGGGCTTCATTCTGCCTCTTATGTCTTTGGAAAAGCCTCTAGCCTCGCATAGAATCATAGAATGGTTTGGGTTGGAAGGGACCTTAAAGATGATCTAGTTCCAACCCCCTGCCCTGGGCAGGGACACCTCCCACCAGCCCAGGTTGCTCCAAGCCCCGTCCAACCTGGCCTTGAACCCCTCCAGGGATGGGGCAGCCACAGCTGCTCTGGGCAACCTGGGCCAGGGGCTCACCACCCTCACAGCAAAGAATTTATTCCTAATATCTCATCTAAATCTACCCTCATTCACTTTAAAACCATTCACTCTTGTCCGACATATGATATACGTATTTTAAAAGTGATGGTGGTATACTGCTACTTTTTTATTTCATCCTTTTTCAGGTGATTGAGGAATAATGAAAAAAATGCAGAGCAGAAAAGAGAGGACATTTCTATATCCATCGTGTATCCACTGGCACAAAGTCACATCAGCCAGTGTGTCCGTGCTGAACGCATTTGGCGTGTGTGTCTTTGCTTTCCTGAACCATCAGTTGAGATCTCAAATTGAAGCCATGATATTTGGGCTTGGTTATGGGCATATTTAGTTCCTCTATGGTTTTTGTGTTCAGTTGCTAGGTTTCCTTGGAGGTAAACTAGTAAAATTTGTGATATGTGTTTATAATGGATAAAACTTCTGAAACTAGAAACTGGACAGTTACTTACCCTTTTCTCAGCTGCCTGGATTTGGGCACTTGGCCTTCAGTGGCAGATAACAGAATTATTGAATCCTCTCTGTTTCATTCCCTCCTTTTAAACCTTATCTATTCTGTTAAGCATCCTCTTTAGTAGGCTATGGTTAAAAAGAATTTCATTTAGGTTTCTGAGGAAGGAGCTTTGTAATTGAGATTTTGAGTTTGACTACTTTTAGCTCTAAGTGGTGTAATTAGAAGTTGACGGAGCCTAACCTAACACTAACAATCCTGTTGTCTTTAACCATGTGAACAAAACCATGAGTGGGAATGAGGAAAAGTTACAGAACTGTGTCATAAGATTTGAGCGAGCTTGTTGGGGCTAATGTTAGTTAAGAGTACTCAGAATCCACTTTTAATGACCAAATCTTTGGGCACATTGAGAATCCATGTCCCTCTTCTTCTTACGGAGTAGTAGATATTTTTTCTGCCCTCTGAAACCCTACAGAAAATGAGATACATGGGGAATTTTTTGAAGATTCTCCTTTGCCTGAAATTGTTGTTTGAAATGAAGACAAGAATGGTATTTTTACTGAAAAACCTCATACTTTGTTTCCTGGAACACATTCTTATGCTAGGGATACCATAGAGTATCCTTATCCTTTTTTTTGAAGTTCAAAGATCCTTGTCTAGATTTGTAGAAAAACGTTAATTTTTTCTTTTTTTCAGAAGGGCTTTCGATTCCAGAAATGATGTGAGGGAGTGGAGTGTACTGGAGGGACACTCCCCATCACGCTTTGGCTTTCCATTTTCCCACCCTGTATTGTTTAAGACAAGATTTATACCTATTTACTGTACAAATTTTCTGTCTGCCACAACGGGTTTTCGGAGTGGTGGCCTGCACTGAATGCTTCTCTAAAAGTAAATCTATCCAGAGGCGATTTCCAGACAGCCAGAGTCAGTAGGCAACTAACTTGTAGCCCCCAGCGAAACATTAGTCAGGATAATTTACCACTGTCAGCAGGGGAGAGAGAGAGACATCAGCGTTGTGACCTCTGCACAGGCAGTAACCCTAGTGCTGTGATAGTGCTTCAGTTTGTTGGGGGAGGTCCTGAATGTGTTGCTGTGGATTCCCAGTGATGGACAATAATTCCATCAGGCTGTGGAGGACAATTGCTGTGCAGATTTCAGTTTTATTGGGCATGGAACAGGGAGCCAGAGGCGTGCGACTGCCTTGAACAACATCCTTTGGTTTGCTGTAAAGAGAATTGTATATTTACTAAGCAGACTTCTGTTGTGTTTGACCCTCTGATAAATTTGAGATTATCCGGTTTTTGCCTGTTTTTGTCTCTCACTTCTCCATGTTCATTGACTTCTTTTGGTGTTCATCTAAAATGTACTTGCTTAATCTGTCAATGCCTTTTACTCTGTGGATTTAGACAAATATATTAACACGTGCAAAACACGCAGATCCAAATATACTTACTGAGCATTGTTAAAGGAACACAGTTGTGTCAAGTTAAATTGCCTGTCTGAGGTCAGTGGGAAACCTTTCTTGGAATTCCGTTCAGTCCCAAATTTAGAAGAGGGTGGACCATAATAGTTTGGGATATAACTTCTGTTGTACTACTATATGTTAATGTATGAAAGCTAGAAACTTGCAGTAGTTACATGCCAAAGAAGGTTAAGACTCTATCAGACTGTACAAAATGTAATAATGGCTTTGCCTGTCCCTAAGAGCTTACAGGTTAAACAACACTTTAGAGCCAGTGGGTGAGGCAGCATAACAGCTAGGGTAGGTACAGTCATTTTCTATTACTAACAGTGTCGTGAGTTAGCAGCTTATAATCTTTTCTGTGCATTTGTGCAGAAGAGGGCTCTGAAAGCAATTCCTACTTGCTTTTCAGACAAACCAATATTACTGGTCAGAAGACTTTTAAGATGGTTTTAAAATAGTTGTAATACTCTTAAGTTGTTCTTTAAAAAACATGCAAGGAAATTAAAATAGTAGGAGTTAGGTTAAATCTTTTTTAACATTAGGTATGACTTGTCTTCCAGAGATCCTAGATCTCACAGAAGGTAAAATGGAAGCTACAGCGCTTTGTGACATTGGAAAAAAAACACTGGTGCCTAGTTAGCAAATACTTAACATTACTTGGTATTTTGGCCTTGAGAAAAATGAATTTAATTTTTTTGTTTATGTTCATGTGATGTTTTGGAGGTCTAAACATGCTACACCTACAGTTTTTTACAGACCATGGCCTGCTTTGCTGTCAGCTGGCAGCGCTGCATCGGTTGGCAGCCCAGCTCTCTGCCTGGTCAGGGGGATTGGGAGCACTTTGCTGTGTGCATCCCAGCTGCTGGAAAGGGTACCTATTAATTTCAAACAGGTGATGGCACACAGCAAAGAGATGCCTGCATAGTGTGCACTTCGATAATGATGGGTTATGGGATCAAGGTGAGATAATCGTATCATTTCAGCTACATGTGTGTGTAAAACATGCTATGTGCAGAACCAACTTATAGAGGGCAGCAATTGCCTACAGTTCTTTCTGCCTAGGGAGAGAAGGGACCAGCTTAAGAACTTCACACGACTGGCTTTTTAGCTTCTTAAAATAACTTTATGCAGGAGGCTTGTTCCTTGGAGTGCCTCTTGACTCCACATTATTAAATTCCTAACCTGGAAAGTATTGCTGGAGAGTCTTAATTCCTCTTCTACCTCTAATACCACTGAGCAGTTGAACTCCTTTTGCCCATACCTACATGCTGCCTGTGTCATTGTTACTGCAATCAAAAAGAGTCTAGCGACAGCTCGTGGTCCTTACAAGATTATAACTGCCTACATGTGATAGCTTTCTTCACTTCTCGGCTTCCTCCTGTTTTCACCTGGGAGATCATGCTGTAAGAAAAAATTTGCAATGTCTATAGCATCTTTGTTGTGCCTCAGAGCAAAGGATGTGTTGCATCTTCATCATGTTGTAAAGTAAGGTAGCTGGGGCACAAAAGGCAGAATGTTTTATTCAAGAACTTGAAAGAACTTTCCCCAGCTTTGGTGCACTGGGATGCATCCTTCTGATATTTCTGACGCCAGCACCTCCAGAACCAAGATTTGCCAAACTAGGAAGTTGAGAGTTGGTATGATTCTTGGATTTGGAGTTCCTAACCAGGAGTTTACTGGAGAAGAGACTGTCCCTGCTTTTCATGTTTCTTGTATTTCTCTGTATGTCACTTACATTGCAAATTCCTCCAAACATCTTAATAGTTTTGCTTGTTTGTTTTGGTTTTGTTTGTATGTCTACATAGCTCTTCTCCTTGTTACAACTGAACAGACCTTGTCCTCTTCCCAGTTGTGATTCCATAACACACCACTGCTACTTTGACAGTTGCCTTTCTGGAAAAGTAACAATGAAAATATGCATGGCTTTTTAGTAAAAGGATTTTACAGCTGGAGAGGAGCAAGAGAGGTAGTTTCATATCATCAACCACACTCACAATATGCCCCACTTTTTTACATTGTCTGTTTTATCTTTTGATGAGAGAAGGATTTTCCTCTGCTGTCAACTTCTTAGTGTTTTGTCAAGCACCTGAATGATGGTATTCCTTGGGATACAGTTCTACAGCAGAGTACATCTTGCTGGAATGGAGTTTCCCTGCTATACACTGAGGATTTCCTGTGTCTTCCTTCCAGCTTGCTTCTCCTGTTTGTTTTGTGTGCCACCCTAAGTGATTCCTTTCCTCCTTAAGCATCTGCACCCTTCAGATGTTTGCAGACAGTTATCACATCATTTCTCCTTTCCCCCACCCCCATCCTGGTCTCTTAGCCAAGCTCTACATATTTAGCTCATTTAATCTTTCCTCATAAGTCAAGCCCGTAATTGACAGCTCTGACACGAAGAGTCGCATTGGTTACACATGCTGCCAACAGGATATAAATACTTTCTGTGCAGTGATTGAGAATTACAGTCAAGACTGAGACGAGCCCCCCCCCCCCCCCCCCCGACACTGTGTTTTTGACAACCCCTTTCTCAACATCAGGTTGCTGCAATCCCATAAAGATGGACTTCGTTCTCGCTCTAATGGTCAGCTACCAAGCACACACTATGGTTCAAAGTAGTGGTATCAGGACACTTGGGAAATTGGGTACAGAAGCCCCATGGGATTCCAGTCTGATCCAAATTTTTCAGAGGTGGTGTTCTTCTCTGTGCTTCTCTTGCCAGGCATGCAGGTGCCTCGGGCTGCTGATGGCCATTGCTCCTGGGAAAGCAGAGCTGAGCTCTGTGCAGCCCAGTTTGCCTCCTGAAGGGAATGGGTCTTGCTATGCACATGCAGAACGGATGAGGTGTTGCAACCAGTACCCCATGCGCGTGTGTTTATGCACTGCCATCAGGAGGCTCACAGCACTGGTGCTGGCAGGGATCTGTTGTGCAGATACTCCTGGCACTGACGGTCTATTCGGTCTCTGCCAAGAGGAAGCTAAGGATTCTATTGATCCAATTGGCATAGCTGTGAACAAGTTCAGGGTTCTTGCTTATACATGTAGAATCTGGGAAGAGGCTTTTAGTCTTACCCAGAAAGGTATTGCATTGGAGGAGGAGGTAACTGCTGCATATCCATGTGTTGGTACATACAGACCTGTTTCCAGCTAAACATATTTGGAGGTTGCTTTAGATTGCTTGTCTCCTCATGTTTGTTGCATTCTCTTGAAGAAGATAGGTGCAGCTAACAAAAGTTGAGGAACTGGTAAATTAATCGTCTGGCTTCTAATGTTATATTCTGTGAAGTTTCATATGATACAGCTACCCCAGCGGGGCTAGTTCACAAACATTACATGTATTATTGCAAAGCATGCAACATAAAGAGAGCATTTATGAAAGGGAATATCAGAGGAAACATTATAGCCGGGACCTTTATAGCCTTTCCATTATTATGGTTTAAATCTTGACATGGTCTTTATTTGCAATGACACTGGGACCAGTAAAGAAGTGTTTTTTCTCTTCCCCTCCCCTCCCCTTTCTCCTGTCTCCTTTTCATTCTTTTCTTCCACATCCTGTTCTGAAGCTGTGGTGCAGAGATACAAATCGTTAAACATGCAAGTAGTCAGAGAGCCAGGTTTCAGTTTGTGTGGAATCAGCCCCTTTTGACTCAGAAGTTGCAAACCAGATGACTCACTGTGATGCATGTTTGTTGTTTTTAATAACTGTCATTTTGCAAAATATGGTCAAAGCTTCAAACCATGACTTCTGGAGTAGGGGTGGTGTGTATTTATTTTTAATTTGGGAGGCTATATAAGCTGGAATGTGTTTGTAGCTGCAGTCTTCACTTAAAATCTGAGAGAAAGTAAATTAAAGCATTGACAATGTGAAAGATTTTAGAGATAATTTTTTCCTGTTACCTGAAAAAAAAATTATTTTCTTGATCAATTACTTGAAAAGGCTCCAGGTGCCAAACATCTGGTGGGATTGTAGGCCCCTGGTTTGTGTTTATGTTTTTTTAATATATACCCAAAGGGACAGGTTTCTTAAAAAGAAAGCAGGCAGATGTTTTTCATTTGTGGAGTTTTAAAGAATAAATGCCATTCCTACTTTATCATTCCAATTTCTAACAAAATTGTCATCTATCTCCTTTCTAAGAAGCTCCATTTACGAAGAAGCTAGCAAATGTAATATTTTAGTGGCAGAATTCTGTATCAATAAAATCTCATAGCAGTATGGAAAATATGAAAATATCTACACATTTCATTTTCTAGAGATTTATTACTGCTTGTACACCGGTTTGTAAACTATAAGCTCAGTATTAAGTGTGTTATGAGTTTTTTGTGTTTTACTTTCTAATTTGCCTCAAGAAGCATTGTTTTAATTTGTCTAAGTTCAACAGGTTTGTTTTGTGTGTCAGTTAATTTTCACTGTAAATCTACAGCCACTCCATCACAGAAGAATGGAGGTATACCAGTATAAAATCTATATATGTGAGAGCAGAATTTGACCCTATATATAAAAACTGTATGTAAGTGGCTTATGACAGAATTCATGGTGGTCATGGATTTTCCTCCAGTTCATTTTTCAGATTTGGGTGCTTTGTAACCATTTCTATCATGATTTATATTGCAGTCTTTTGCAATTGCGATTGCAAACTGAAGTGCTGTGGTATAGTCCAAGGGAGATAGACGCCTAGCCTACCTTAGCCTATTGCTTCTTGTTAGAGGGTAAAAAAGCAGCTACTGATTTAAAGCGAGAAAGTTCAAGTTCGGGTTCTGCTTTAAGACTGAGATGGGGCATCTCTCTAATGTTAAAAGTGCTAGAAAAAGCATATTGCATTTACTCTGACAAAGTATGGATATATGTGCTGGCTGCTTCTGGACAGCTGTGATCCACCTGATTCGTTATTCTGATCAGGAAAGAAATAGGTTTTGGTCTTTATTTTTTAAAGTGAATGTAATTGCTTGTGAAAGATAGTGAAGTGATGGCTTTGGAGGCTTAAATCGGCTTCTCACAAAACTTAAACTGCAAGCTGTGATAGCAGCATTGCAGGATTCCCCACCAGCATGGTATGGAAGGGACCCGACTCGTCCCCCAAGAGACAGAGGAGAATTCAGTCTCTAGCCCATTTGATGCTTGACTTCCCTCTGAAGCTGCCAAGAAGGATGCCAATTTTTCCATTTAGCTGACTATTGTATAGACCTTAAAAGGGAAGGTTTTAATGCAGTTGGCTGCGATATAGACTGTTAAAGGGAAGTTATTTATTTTAACTGGCTGCTGTATGGATTATTACAAGGGCATTCTTTTAGCTGCAGCTGCTATATTGACTAGTGAATGTGCCGGGCTGTATTGCTAGTAGCTGTCATATTGACTGTTACAGAAAAGATCTGTATTTAAGCCATAACACTGCACTGGGATCTCCCAGGCAGGATATTAATGCTAATTCATCTGCTCACCCCCTGCTGTGAGTGTTATTTGTTTAAATCTGTAGAATCCCACAGCGCATTTATATCCTCGCTAGAGTGAGCTCCGCTCCCTGTAATTATTTAACATTATATGCTGATATAAATTGTAACAGTTAAAGAATGGTAATGAGTAGCAAAAAAACACAAACTTAACCTTAGAAATGGCAGAGTCAGCTCTTAAAACAACAGCCAGCAACTTTCACTGTTCTCTGTCTTTTCCCAAGTCCATATGCACAATATTGTGCATACATTATGTGTGTGCGTGTGTGTTCATGCTCGCACTGGCAACTGTGCCAGGCAAGGCTGTAATTATGCAGAATGTACTGTGAAACTTATGCACACACTCATAATTACACACAGTGCCTACGTACGGCAAGTTTTATCTCTCTGCAGTTCAGCTTCTTGATGAGTGATTCTGATAGGTGATTTGAGTTGGGGCTACTATACTGGCAGAGGAAATGGAGCCCCTGGATTCTTCTTGCAGGGAACACGTGTCCGAAGGTTAAGCTGAAAGCCATCGGGTGTCACTGTTGCTCTGTGTAAGCTCAGCTGGCAGTGGATTTGTCTGGCAGTAAAAACTGGACTTTGAAAGTAGTATTTTTGGCTCTAAACATCTAAGGCATTTACACATAATTTATATATAAAGTGCATGTCCATACAATGCCATTTATGTGTGGGTGGAGTGAGCGGAGGTAGCTCTATTGTGTGTTAGCTGAATTTTTTCGCTGTTTCTGTTGCCTATTATAGCATTCTTGTCCCAAACTGGCACACAAGATGGCCAGCTACTGCTGAATGCTGTTGAATTCTGCTCTAGAAGTGACTGTGGTTCCGCAGTGGAGGTGAGGAGGTGACCCGATTCCTGTATATAATTTGCCTGTGAACATTAAGCTGTGGGCAAATTTTTGGTTTTATGATGTGTGCAACCGTGGTGTAGAAACAACAAAATTATATTCAGTTTAGATTTTTGAAGAGCTTTGGAGCCTACTGGCCTTAAAAGGTACTGTAGAAGTTTTTTAACTGTAGTATGTGTGTCAAAGCTTGTTGAAAAAACATGTTTGCATTAAAAGTTTATCAATAGCATAAGAAAACTTTCACTGACTTAAAATGGAGATTACAGAGAAAAGCTGTGTAAATAGCAAAGAAAATTTATTTTAAAAAGACTTGTTTGTAGTCTCTGTCCCTTCTGATTTTAGGTAGGGAGTAAAAGCTGGCGTAAGAGGAGCTGAGCTTGTACTTGATTTGCAGAGTAGCGTGATGGTCGGTTGGGCTGCGTTGGCAGCATGGACCTGTGCCAGACTTCACCACAATTCATACTGTGTCAGTTTAATAAATGCACTACTTAAATTATGAAATTACAAAAGAAAAAAGAGAATGCACTTATTCAGACTCTTAATACATTAAAAATAAGGCATTAAAACACTGCCTTTTTTTTTCCCTTCCAGAATCAATAATGAACAGGAAGGGTTGTAGACATTAACAGTCATGGACGTTCAAACTCTTATACATAAATTATCTTAGAAAAATGCACATAAGACTTGAATAATGTAAATACATTAATGCATTTAATAATTTAAACATTAAAGCGCATTCAGGAATTCGTGGCAGAAGCTGTTCTGAGATAAGGAACGGTCCTGGAAGTTGTGTGTCCCAAGATCGATGGCTGGTTTCTCCTTGAGAAAACTCTCTGGGGAAGTCAAGCTGTGCAACTAGAGTGACCGCTTGTCCTAAGAAATCCCAGGACATTAGCCAGCTCTTTTGCTTTTCACCTATCATTCTCTCTCCGCCACATGCATGACCACATACATAGAGAATATCTCATGGGCCAGAAAAGGCCAGTGTGCATTTTGCCATTTATTTTTCACATGTGTGCTGCAGTTTGTCTATAAATCAGGTGAAACAGCTGAACGGAAGTGTCTTGGCTAAAGGTAACATACCACTAAATGCTAAAGAAACTGCCTGCAAGAGGTTCCATGGTACCGTGCAGGGTAGGAAGAACTGTTCAGACGGTATCTGGACTCTGGTCTACCAGTTCTCCTGGGAAACAGGAACATGGAGTCTTAACTACGAACAGTGAAATGGGAATCTTCTTCTTCTAGGGCATCACATGGACCTGTAATTTAGACTCCATCCTAGCTGTTGGGAAGACAGTGTCAGTAGGAGAGAGTGAGGCTTAGGAAAATAGCGTGCTCCTGGAATCACAAGGTTGGCTCCAGTGTAATGACAAATAAGGGGTTTTATTCTGTTCTTGCCTCTCTGCCCTTTGGATTGAAGCACCTTCAGCACTGTAGCAGCACCTAACTGGCACACCAAGGCCCCCTTCGTGCAAGGCATTTTCCTGAGGATTTTGGGCTGTGACCTTTTTGCTGCTGTAATTAAGTTTGAAAGGTGTCATATCAACCCCTTGTGCTGTTTCTCCTTGCTTCATAGCCTTGCTTTCTTTGCCTCTTCTGCAGGCAGGTTCTTTGGAGATCACTTGCACCCTACAGCCCCACTAACAAAGTGGTATAAGGTATCCTGCTTAGGCCTGGATACTGGTGGAACTAATGATGGAACTAATAAAAAAGAGCTTAGTCTGATCCCAAAGGGAGAAGAGTTGGGTTGGTTAATTAAAGGAGCCTGGCACAGGGCACCTAGTAATTATAGGTGCAAGAAGTCTGAATTTGAAGAGGACTGTGCAGCTGGAGAAGGATAGGGAGGCACCCAGAACTCTACAGTCTGTGGGCAAGAATGCAGCAAAACCAGATCTGGAAATCAGACTCTGGCAGAATTCCTTGGTGAATTCTTATTTATTCCATTTTTTAATGAGGACCTGAATCTCTCCTTATGCATTTATGGTTTTGCATGCACATGCGTATGTACAATTCCAGTTACACCCTATGGCTGGGAGGGTGATTTTATTAAAGACCAGAAGATTGAGAGACAGATGTTTTAAGAGACACAGGCTTAGCCCTATAGTAGTTTGGAATAATTAATGCTGACTGCTGCATTGGTTGTATTATCGGTGCTGCTGGGTCTTTATCGCAAGCATCATCTCAACACCCATGAGTCTGTATCACTGTAGGGCAGAGCTTTTGAAAGCAAAGGGGCTGAGGCCACCAGGACTTGCTGGGAAATTGTTCCTAAACTCTTATGTAGGTGTGGGGTGGGGAACGATGCTATGTCATCACATCAGTGCTATGTCTCTTTATAGTTAAGTTCCTTAAAGCAGTGTTTCTCAAACTTAGGTTATAACCCCCAAAGGGATGCAAAAGCCTTCAAAGGCAGTCACAAAGTCACTAGCCAGTAAGCAGCTTTCTACTTGTAATTGCTATTAGGAGTTCTGTTCCTCCTAGTTTGAAGAGTTAGCATTTATTCCAGTAACTCTCATTTTCCTGAAGGAACTTGCTGCCATCTCAGCTGAGGAATGTGGGATGAGCCACCACAACGGATGCGTGCAAAAGGGAGTCAAGCTTGCATAAAGTTTGAGAAGCAATGCTTTAGCAAATTTTATTTTCCAGGGACAAGCTCTGCAAATCTTCCCCAAAATGAATCTATTAACTTTACCTGATGAAAGATAAATACAGTTATTTTGTCCCCAGTGGATTTCTCAGTAGGGCCCATCTGGGGAAGGTAGGACTGTCTGTGCAAAAATGTATTGTTTGTTTTAGTGCTCAGGACTAAATAATGAGGCAAGGAAACTGTAGCTCTTACTCTACCCTTATGGCTGACGTGCTGTATACTGGTAGGTGGATCACACTAGAAAATGAAACAGTAGTTCTAAGGGATTTCAGCTCAAAACATGAAAAGCACCAGTTTTATCAAACTGTAGGAGAAGATGATCCACAGAAGAAAACTGCTTTGAGGCTTTGACTTGTGTAGTGACTATATGTATGTGCTCCTTGGCTGTCATAAGTGTCAAATAAAAAAATGTTAACTTGAGACACTTTTTCTTATTTTATGATGCAATGGACTAGGGGAATGCTCATAGTAATTTTTTTCCAGTTCAGGTGACCTTATAGATTCTGATCACCTGTACAAAGCCAGAGCTGAATGCCCTCAATTTTTCCATCTCAAGCAGGCAGTTCCCCTGTATACATGGAATAAATTTTAAGCCTCCCACACCTGAAAGGGAGAAGCATCGCTGGTGGTAGAAAAGAGGTGTGTCTGTTGCATGTGGGAAGCTCCTGCAGGGGATTTTTCATAATTCAGGGCCTGTTGAGGAGAGGACTTGAGTGATGGGATGCTCTGGACGTGGCCTGCAGGGAAAACAGAGGAGTGGGTGGGGATCTCCCTAGGCTCTCACGGCTTAACGGCCACATTTAGCTGGATTTTAGAGGCATAAGCATTTATAGTAAATTCTACTGCTATATCACAGCCGCTTTCTGCTTTTCTAGCTTTTGTCTCCATGGGGGTGTTCCATGCTTTATCCCATTAGACAGCCTGAACTTTTTCTCCTACTTATAGGATTACATGGGGCAGAGATGTAAGAAGAAAGGGAATCTTGCCACTACTCCACCTCTTTATCTCTCTAACTCCATGTATATCTCTCTCTCTGCTTTCTCAGAGGCCAAGCTTTCTGCCTTCCAAAACCTTGCTCTGAAATTGCTGATTCAAGCAGGTAGCAACTTTAGGGCTCCTTGCAGAATAAATGCCTCCTGCGTGCTCCCCTGGCACGGGGATTTCCTCTCTGATTTATCATGCTCAGGTCTGCTAATGTCCCTTGACTAAACTGGGCATGGTGTGATGGTGTGAAGGTCATTTTATATATGCCATATACATTTCTGGAGACATGATGGGAGGGTAGGACATCTAAAGCAGCATATCCTGCTGGGAAAAGGAGGAAGAAAAGGATAGTCTGGCTCTTCTTTTCACAGCCTCTTGTGGTGGGATGAAGGTTTTGACAGCCTAATTCAGCATTTAGAGAAAGAACCAAGCAGAAAGATTCCCCCTCACCCACTCCTTGCAGCCCAGCTGTGACAAAATGACAGATAATTAACAAATCAAGACCTCCTATTAGCCTTGTCCCTGATGCATTAAAGCAGCTCCTATGTTGCACGTGTCCTTTAGCAAATGCCTGTACTTTATGGCTACAGAGTGAGGTAGGTAGATCACTTCAGAAAGGCAAAGGGTTCTCTAAGATGTCAATGCACAAATATTTCCAGGAATGGAAGAACTTATCTCTAAAAGAAAATGGTGGACAGCAGGTGGGAGAGTTGTACCATGACTGAATGGAAGCTACTCTAATGGTACAGTGTGTGTATGGAGGATCTTCTGGAATATAGAATTGAAAGGGATGTATGGAATTATTACTGAGTCTGTCTTGTTTTTACGGAAAATGACATAAGTTGAAGCAGCAATTGATAGGGCATTTTTTTTGACTGGGACTAACCAAGCCCGTAAAAATTACATGCCAGGAAATTTTGTTTGTGGTAGAAACAGATCTAATGTTAAGACCTTAATATTACATTGTGGGTAGTGTATGGTACCCTTTCCTTTCTGTCCTCAAGTTGTTGAAGCTGCATGCGTAAGCCCCAGTAAGCTGCCTTCTCTTTGCTTTAGCTCCACTCATTTGGAGAAGAATGAGGAAGAGTGTCAATATCCTTCTAGTTCAAGATGTTAAATAGACACAAGCCATTGGTTCAGCTTAACACATGTTAAAGGAGAGAGAGATATCTAATTGCATCAAAGCCACTCTTAAGTTCATGTATGTGAAGCCCATCAAGCTGAAAGCATCCAGACAGCATCTGCTGTTATCAAATCACTCTTGAGTCGAGCTAATTAAAATAGAGCTTCATTTTTCTGAACCATTGTTTGGCAGGAATTCGAAACAGGTCTAACCCAATTTCTGTGTGTTTATGAGCCTTTATTATATCAAAAGTACTTTTCTGTAAATGTACAGGGCAGTGTTAAATGAATTGATCCGCGCTGTATCACTGTAGATGCACTATGGACTTCCTAATGATTTCTCTTCTAGCTTTTTCCAGATATACCCCAGAAAGCTTGCTTTGTCCCTTATCGTGTCATCTTCTTTCTCTCTTTTCCTTTCTGTCTCACTCTCAAGAAAGTAAATGTCCTTGTATTTCTTTCTTTCATATCCTCCTCCTCCACTCTATTGGGATTTTTGTATTATTAAAACATTTACACATTTGCTGCCACATGCAAATGCAGAATAATAAACCAGGACTCTTTATACTCCAGACAGGAGCAGGAGGTCTCTCACCACTGATTCTTAGCCAGTACTCATCCCTGTTGATTACAGGGGATGGAGAGGAGGGGAATCTAAACATTGCTGTGTTGAATCCGTTTGATAGAGGATTTTTGTCCTTAATTTTTTATTTTAAACATTTTACATTTCAGTGTGCAAATCATATGTATCACATTCCTCTTTATAATTTGCTACATACCAAGCACTAAAGTTAAAGAGATGTAGAAATTGCTCCCTGAAGACAGGTTGTACTCTTTGGCATCTAAAAGCTTATTCATGAATATTCTCTGTAGAAAGAGAATACCACATATAGGGCCAGTCAGTTCAGAACATCTGAGTGTCAGTAGCTGCCCAGTGAAACCGTGAAGTCAGGAAATAACTATTTTATAATATTATATTATTTTATGATATTATTATTATACCCGGTATAATCCAAAATGTTCATAGGATGTTCTTAAGTCTTAAATTTATTTCTGAGCAGTGGATTCATATTATAAAAAATGGAAGTTAAGGATTAGCATTAGCTAAAAATCCTGACAGTGACCTGTCATGAAATCTCCCTAGAAGAGTAGTAAAAACTTTTGCACTTTTAAAAATAGTTGGATAAAATACAAATTCTTTCTGAAATATAAATATAAATGTACTTTACAGAAAGTTTAGTTCAAGGAACTTGCTTCTGTTCACTCAGTTAATTCACCTTGGAATGGAATTTAAGCGCATTTTATTTTGCACTTAATGCAGTCTATTCTGAATGTGTATGCTCAACTCCTCCGTGTAAAGCTTAAGAGCAGCACACATCAATTGATACCGGAAGCAAGTGTAACATTTTGCTATAAGCAAAACCGATGGGTAAAGTTCTATTAGATGTTCCCAAACCTATGAAGTATCACTGTCTCCTGTTCTGTGGTTTTAGAGAGATGAAGAAAATTGTTACTCAGAAGTTTGGTCTTCTGTTCATTGACAGTGACTCTCTCCTGATTCCTCTTTTAATAAATTTAAGTGAATTTAATGCTGACAAAAAGCAGCAGAGTCACAGTATTAAGAAGGATAGAGCAGGGACATGGTACTGCTTTTTCTGTAAGTCTTGTAAGCAGACGTAATCTGAGGGCCCTACTGCTGAGGGCTTGACTAATCTCTTATTTTCTTATATATCTTATATAAGATTATTGTGTCATATATCTTATTTTCTGAGACCGTCAAGGTATACAGTGGGTACTTGTCTTTCCAGCAACTGTCTCATCAATATGGTCACTTTACCAGCCAAGGGACATTAGGTGATGGCTTTGAGAGAAGAATTTCCAGTAGAGCACAACAATAGAGGTAAATCCAGATATTCTTACATGCGAAAGTAATTCAAACAACATTTCTGCTCACATCACAGTGAGCACCGAACGAATGTGTCAGACTTAAGAATATCTTCATAGGCTTCTCAGCATTTCCTGCATATGCGATTGTTGCTGTAGTTGCTGCTGCGCAAAGAAGTTTGCCATTCTAGCAAGAAACACTCTTTCTTTTTTTTGCTTTGTAAAACAACAACAAAGTCAAGCATTTGGTCTAAGGATCCAAAAGCCCAGGAAATGCATCTCTAGGGCTCCTCGTCAATTTGGGACCTAATGAAATATAGAAAATACTCAATAAAAGCACCTTTATTACTTTAAATGTTTAAATGTGGAGTTTTTAGCCATCAGGTTAATGTTTTTGTATCATTTTTTGATTTGATTGTGAGCACTTTTCCAGGTATCTCTGCCACTTGAGCACTAATTGGATTTCCACAGATAAACGGTGCTAGCTGCAGCCCTTACATCACTGTGTTTTTACTTCATCATTATTTTATTTGTTTTTACTGTAAAGGTTAATAAATCTTGGTATGTTTAGAGTATGAAACAAGGCAGGCAGGCTAAGAACTACAACGTGAAGGGGTGAAGTTTTATATGCTGCTTTCCCAAGTCTGAGGGGTGGAGGGAGAAACAGTGTGCCCTTTGTGGTATTTCTAATGGGCTGCTGGGTATGTTAGTCAGCCAAGTAGCGATCCATAATCCTTAAGATAAAAAGCGTTGATCTCTCCACTAGTTCTCAGACAGAGCTGTAAGGCATTTGAATTGGGTTACCATTGATTTAAGGTGGGGAGAAGACTGAGTAGCGTGGGTCTGCTTAAAAAGAGATGTATGGGATTTATTTAACTTTATTTAATTTTTTAAAGAAAATTGGAAGCCTTTCAGTGCAAGTGCACCTGAGTTCCCTTTGGATTCTCAAGGAAGTTAATATAGAGCTTGCCAATATTTTAGGGAGGAACTAATTGAATGGCAGATTTTAGTAAAGTTTTAGGCTGCAAATAAATTTCCGTAAGAATTTATAAAGGTCCCAGACTTCTGCTGTCTCACCTGTTTGTTTAGGAAAGCATGTATTTTTTACCATTCTCGTGGTTTCCTGGAAAGCTGAGCTTGACTTCCTACCACAGTAGAGGTAACCTTTAGTTTCCAGCCATGAAGGCAGTGTGGAAGCCCTTTTTGGCCTAGCAGGATTGAAACTCGTGCATTTCAAACACTTACCCCCAGTTTTGGACTTTGTGGCTTAAGAGAAATTGATTGAGCAGCCTGTACTTGGGCCAAAGCAGCACTAAAGACTGAATCTGCTTTCTTGTGTTACAAAGACAGAAAAACTCCTTGTGGCTCCTATGGATCAGGTGCAGAGCCTTGGGAAAACTGCAGCGCTACAGACTCAAGCTTTCAGTTGTGCCCGTTCTCCGTAGCAACAATGGCCATTCTTACATTGGTGTTAATCCCTTGCTGTGGTACGGACCCAGATTTCAGAGAGATTCTTGATGCTTTCTGCAGCATTTATCAAGGAAATGGCTGCTTTCTTTTTTTTCCTGAAGTGAGTAATTGTTTATTAATTTTTCAGCACGTAAAGAGTATAATTATAATAGTCCCTGACATATGCTGGCTGTGCCAGGGTTTAAGGAAAACAAAAAACAGTAGAAGTGCCATTTTGAACCTTGTCTGATTTTGTAGGCCTTCCTGGTTTGGACCCAAATTTCTGTGTAGAAACTAGGCTTGCGTATAACTCTCTATAGAACTAATTCTCTTGGACATTTTAACTCAGTTTAGGCTGGTGGGAATCTTACTCAAGTGTTTCAAGAGAGAGGAGCTGGTGATCAGTACACGTGACTTTTTTGGTACACACAGTGCTGTATCGGTTGAGCAGCATCCTGAATTTGTCCCGACACCTCTATGCTTTGTTTCTTTAAATAGTGGATGTAACATCCATGAAAAATGCCAAATTGACCCCAGGGGAAAATAAAGTGGACCCGTTTTTTGGTGAATATTTATGGCATGGACAGCTACAGTGGAAATGTTCCTCATGTTTGCCCTCATATTGTGTTTCACTCCTGTTGTAGAGGAAGCATCCTTACAGTTGACAGGGAAGCCTGGTTGCTTTTGAGGCTGCTCATGCAAGTTCCTACATATGAAGGATAAATTCTGTGATGTGAGCTTCTTTCTGTTGTGAACTGGACAAAGACAAGGGACGCAGCTGCTTTCGAATCTATAAAATTATTCCACTTGCAATCCCCATAGACCAGGCAGCTCTGGCCAATCAGATTTCTTGCACCTTACTTAGTTTTTCCCTTAATGGGGCAATTAACAGCAGGAACAAAGTGCATGGTCTGCTCAGTCTTTATTATTATTTGTGTTATAATAAATGTCCAGGAGGCCAGTTGCAGACCAGCACCAGGCACTATGCAAATACAGAGTAAAAGGATGATTCTTGTCCCAAAGAGCTCTAAGTAAAATACTAAATTTACATGAAGGTCTTCCAGTGTTTTAAGTCCTTCTCCTTTTGCTATTACTTCCCAACTGCTGTGGTTTGCATGATTTATTGCGCAGCTGTCACAATTTCCAGCTTCTTTAATGTTTCCAACATGAAGCCTTTTGCTTGTTAGATTCTGGTGATCCAAGTAGTTTCCTCCAGTATCTCCTTATTCATTTGGTCATTCAGATCTTCCATGTAATAATGCCATTATAACCCCCTGAATTCACCCCTCATTGTTTGGGGTTTTATTGCTGCAAGGAAAACACTCAGTTTCTAATCTACATTTCCCATGGATTAAGAATTCTATTAAATGGGGTTCTTGAAATAGCAGGTTCAAGGATTTTTCCTGTCCATTTGAGTCATTTCAGTCTAAAACATCTTTATGGCATCTTCCACAGATGGGTTCTAGTTTTGATCCTTTTGTGCTAAATCTAAACCATTGTATTACTAGTATTTTCCAGTCCCCTGACTGTGGAATTAGAAGGATCTAAGTGAGTCTAAACAATGATCTTGTTCTGGTGCATCTCTTTGATTTAGCCTTATGGAGTCTACCATTCAATAACGATTTTAAGTACTCAGGCACAATTGTTAGATGTGACACGGACTTCCTATCCTTACGTCATCTTCTAGCTCGCCAGCATGAGAATGAACCTCCAGCAGTCCTTGTCTGCCCTGTAGTTAAAAGAATGAGAATGTAGCAAATGACAGCTTCATTATTTTTCACATTTTGCACATGTGAAGATATTAGGGTAAAAGAGATTTCTTTCAAGAGAGGAGTGAAAAAGGTAAGAGTTGGAGGTGCTGCCATCCACTCCCCTGAAAGCTGTATCATGCATTTTTTTTAGCTGTGGAGCCACGGAATGATCTTAGTTCTGCTGTAGTGAGCATCTTGGACACTGACTCATTACATTCCTTTGGAGTGATTCAGCTCAACAGCTTGACACTTGCGTTAATTTTACAGCACCGAGCCT
Organism: Chroicocephalus ridibundus; assembly: GCF_963924245.1. Classification (NCBI taxonomy): domain Eukaryota; kingdom Metazoa; phylum Chordata; class Aves; order Charadriiformes; family Laridae; genus Chroicocephalus; species Chroicocephalus ridibundus. The sequence goes on along the minus strand of NC_086299.1, from coordinate 6,391,930 downwards.
CAGTGATCCCTAAGCTTCCTTCTGTAAGAAGGGAGAAGCAAGATGTATAAATTGGGTACTGTCAGGAAAAGTTATAAAAATGAGATTCTCTTTAATCAGTTTTGACCTTTCACCTTCTGTCTTCTTAGGCCCTGTTGAATCAGTTTGTTAACCTTAACCATGGCACGCTGGCTTCACCCACACTTGGGAGCTAGATGTCTTACCTACTTGCATGAGGCGCTGGCCTTCTAGTCCATATATTATCCACAGTGATCCAGTACATTCAGCGCTGAGGTTATTGCCATTTTTATGTAAACAGAACTTCAAATAATTTGCTGCCAGTTGGATTGCAAGCATTATTTCCCACTGCACACACACCCCCCACCCCCCCCGCGTTCATCTTGCTGCAATACCTTCTTTGGTGGTACTGGTGATTATAGGAAGCTTGCAACTGAAGCTTAGGCAGAAGTACAAAAAGGGGATTTTTAAAGTTTTTTTTTCCTCTGAAAGTGAGATTGTATCTTTTTATTGAAAAGTTAAAATATTTGAACTCTAGAAAAAGGGTGCATGCTACTGATTGGTTAAAATTTATTATGGCTGCATTATCAGTTTAACACATTTAGTTTGCTGCTCTGCTCATGTATCTTATAAGATGTTTTTCCAGCATTTATCACTTCCCTGTAACACTTTGTACTGTGTTAAACCTGATCTTACGAAGTCTCATTTGGAAGTGTATTTCTTTCTGAAATAAAAAAAAATACATAGCACATTTTCTCTGTGCATAAAAATAGTTATTGTACGCTTCTTTTAAAGCATGTGTAAAAGTTTCTTGTTCTCTTTAGTTTTATGCATGTAAGTATTACTTGAATATTATTCCTCTTAAAAAGAGAGGAATTTTGGCAAGATGTCTACTATGTTTTAAATCAAATCAGAAAAAACTGAAGATGGCAGAGATATTTCACTTTGAAAGGTGACTACTACACAGACGAAGTTGCTACTTTTCATAAGGGCTTTTACTCCATATATCAATGTGTTTTAAGAGAGACTTGGGTCAATAATACCATGCTTTAGAATTCCCTAAATACATATTTACACAATAGACCTTAAAATATATTAGTCTATCATGTCAGCTCCTGTACACTTCTATCAGGGATGTTTTATGTCCTTAACATATGACACAATAAAACTTTATTTTATATAGCGTTTTTCATACAAATTGTATCCTAGAATGCATTGTGGGGTTAAAGAAGACTTTCACAAGGTTAAAATTAAAAAAAGCTGAAGGGCGCAGGAAAATTAAGGGCTTTGCATAGGAAATATTGATTTAACTGAACAATGGGAATCGGAATGGAGAGGCCACCGAGCTATGGGAGACTGTAAGTCTGACTGGGGCTGCAGCCGGGGATCCCTGGAAGCGGGAAGGTTGGGTGAGGAAGGGCTGGCTGCCTGTGAATAAAGAAGGTGGAGAGGTCATGCCTTCATGAACAGCTGGAGGAAGCGGGAAGTGGCTCCTGGAACAAAGAAGTTGAGAATAGGGACTATGTGGAGTGAGAACAGCAGAAGAAATGAGGGGGACCTGTGCTGAGGGGAAAGGAGGCACCTGAGAGCATGCCTCTGTGGCTGCCCTGGTGGGCGACGTGGGTGGGAGCAGGACAGGAGCCTGTCCCCAAGGGTTTTCGCTTCTGATTTCTGCTCCCTCTGGTGCCCGCAGCGAGTGGCAGGGTCCGGGCCCCTCCTGGGACGGAATAGGCACAACAAGATGACACGAAGACAGCTCAGCTGGGATTTTTTCTGGCTTTTATCAAATTTCTTTTTTTTTTTTTTTTGGTCACCCTATTAATGTAAATTAAGTAAGGCTTTTTTGTATGTGATAATTATAGATAAATGTATTTAAAGTAGATCTGGATTTTGTAGTCCTCAGGAAAAAGAGGAAGAGTAATTTTTCCCCCCGTCCCTGTCATGTGTTCATTTTAATGAGCAATTTTAAAAAATTGAAAATAAAAGAGGAAAATGAATAGGTGTTGAACCAGCCTGTGATATGTAAATGCCAACTAGTAATTACCTAAAACCTCAATTTTCTTTCTGTTTCATCTTGCAAAACATTTCATTTCCACTGAGTGAAAACACTTAATTTGGGCTTCGCCGGCGGGTGAAGCCTGCCCTTCAGCGCGGGGCCGCCTCGGCACCGGGCCCCCTCACCGCCGGGCCCGCTCGGCCCCTCACCGCGGGGCCGCCTCAGCTCCGGGCCCGCCTGAGCCCCCTCACCGCGGGGCCGCCCGAGCCCCCTCAGCGCCGGGCCCGCTCAGCGCCTGAGCGCGGTGCCGCCGCAGCCCGCCCGCCTCTCCGCGCTAGGGGGCGCGCTGGCTCCGCGCCGCCTCCCGGGTGAGGCCCTTCCCGGCCCCGCTGCTTCTCGGAGCGCGGAACCCGAACGCACCTGCCCCCAGCCCGCTCCCCTGTCTGCCTTCAGGAGCCTTGTTCTTCCAAGTGTTCGTGAAAACTGGGCAATAAATACACGGCTGGAATTGGTTTTCTTACCTGTGGTCTGGCTGCTGTGATTCTGATGATTTTGAGTTAGATTTCATTCACAGAACTCTCCACTGTCCGAGCTTCCGGGCACCCGCGATTTTTCCTTTTTAGCTTGTGTTACCCATTAATTTTGTTACTATTCTGTATCCTTTTAGTCTTGGGTTCTTAATCTCAGATATGGTTTGAAGCTTGTTTCTTCCTTGCCTTTGTTCTTTTCTCATTTTATGACTCCTGTGAATCTTGCTTTAAATTGTTTTTTTTTTCTTTTTTCTTTGCTGTGTTTTACATGAGGGTTTTTTTGTTGTTGGTTGTTGCTATTGCATTTTTAAACTTTTCTCAGTGCAACTTTGAGATCTGCCAAACTTTGTACATTTCTAGGTTCTCTCACAACAGAAATAATTCCTGGGGTTCTGTATGGTTTCCTAAGAAATTCAGTGAAATCACAGGAGCTTTAAAGTGTTTCCTCTCTCCTGGCCAACCTGCAGGTAATTTCTGTAGAAGACATAACAAGCAGCTTCTGTAAAACATGAATTTCACAGGAATTCTGGGGCTCAGAGTAGTGAATTGGGAAAAGGAAGCTTGTGTAAGAGAACATTGCGTGTGCAGTGTCCCAGGACCCCGAAGCTGAGAGCCCTGCCTGGAATCTCAAGGAATGGTGCCTCTTTAGTGAGATATATGGCTTCATAATTAGCCCCTTGCATTTTTTCATGAGTGCTAGCATCAGCGTTCTATGATGTGTTTCCCTGATTAACAGCTGCTTTGCAACTATTTCCGTGTGCCACCGATAACCATATTTGTCAAGTTAGTCCTGGCAGAGCACTGATTTCTTACTAAAATGCAGCATTTCTGTTTGAAGGGGTTTTCTTGTTCGTTGCGGTGCCAGGCTTTTAAGTCAGCCCTCGTTAAAACGTGAGTTGGCTTTAGCCTGATGCTTGTTAACAGGATTCTGGGTATCTCCTTTAGAGTAGGAGTGCAGAAACCTTTCACAGACAATTTAATCTTCTGAGCCTTGCAAACATACAGCCGTACACTGAGGGGGTGTTGCTGTAGGCTAATATATTGATCAGTTCCATTTGCCCTATAGCTGTGGCCTTCTGCTCTGGCTGAAATAGGTTGAGTGTTTGTTGATACTGCCATATTATTATTTTTTAATACACTGGAAAAAAATTAATTCCAACTTCTTTTACATACGTCATGTATATTGCCAGTGTTGATTGCTTCCGCACATGTAATGTAAACTGTCTGTGCATAGTTCATGGCCTGTGCCGCCTCTGCTTAATGAAAAGAAGTGTTGCATTTAAACAGATACAGATCCACTCAGAAAGACAAAATACCATCCCTTGCAACGTATAATTCAGACCCAACCTTTACATCACAGGTCATCTCAAAGTCTCAGTCTATCAACAAATGCTGTTTAGTAATAACCTACAGAGGTTTCCCAGTATTAGGAAATCTATTAGAGCTCTTATGGGCTGCGCTCCTGGTGGCTTTTGATTCTCTTTTCCATGTGAAACTCCGTCACCGAATTCTGTGGAACTTTTATTCAGGAAGGTGATTTCCTTTTACATTTTTGTTAATTGATTTGCTTTGGTTTGGGGGTTTTTTTTAGATGGTGGAAAGTGGTCATTTGCCACAGTATTTTAAATTGTTGTGCTTTATTTTTCTAATGCTAGTTAATTGATAAAGTAGCTTAGATTGCTTCGTTGGAAACCCTGCAGCTTTGAGCATAATAAGAAATAAGGCTGGCTTTACCTTCCCCATTAACACAAAAGGGGGAGAAAGTAGGAATGAGGGACCTTGGCTATAACGTCAAAGTGCTGTGCTTTGGCCCAGAATTTCACCAGCCCGCTGCTCTCCCACAACATCTGCAATAAAGTTCCTGTCTCGGTTTTATATATTTGACATTGAAGCAGAATATTTGGCCTGAATTTATGTAATTTGGCCAGACTCAAATATAATTAATGAATTGGTACATTTATCTTCTAATTAGAAAATCAAACCATAGGACAAGACCTGCTGCAGGATTCCACCCACCACCACCCAGTCAGAAATATGTCTTTGTGTATCATATCACTGCGGGAGATGTGGTGGTGGGATAGCAAGTTTATGGAATCGACTTGCTTTTAAAAGCCAAATAAACGGTCTTTCATGAAGAGACATACATACCTGATCCCCTAGCTAAAACTAGTTTGCTGGCCAGTGAGTGCTGGCAATCTAAAAATCAGACTAGTGATACAATGCACATTATTTGGCAGTGTCCTAATACTATAAAAATTTGGAGAAGTGTTACAAATGGTACAGAAATAGTATGGAACAATGTCACCAGCTGAGTCAGAGTGCTATTTGCTGCATGATTTTTTTGGCTATACACAGGACTGCAAAGTCTTCTCATCTTCCTCCTCCTTTCTGTGTTGTTTAAATTATGGACTGCAGTTGCCCTTGTTTGTGCAAAGAAAATGATCCATAGAAGGTAGGAAAGTTCTTGTGTATGTTTGCTGAAAATATTGGCATTTTGACGTGGCCAAAATTGCTACGTAAGTTGCTCACATATACAAGATGAATTATAAAAATGAAGATGTTTCAGCTGAGCCTATAGGAGGAATGTTCAGAGGTAAATGCAAACAGAAATATGAGAAACGTGGGATTATTGGGGGAAGGAATACATGTCCAGGATTCTTTTTTATTAAGTTTGTTTTGCTTGTAATTTTATTTTGTTTTAAGATTAAAAATGTTGTTAATAATGGAGGAAGTGATGCAGGGGAGAGATAAAATAGAAGTTTATTTTGGAGTGAAATTTACTACTGAAATGTTTACATTTTTACAAGGCCAAAATAAGTTTTAGTAAAGGGTTAGAATCAATAAAATGTTCGCATGGTTGTGAGTGAAATAGCACAATGAAAAATACTGCATATTTCTTGCAGGGTTTTTAATGCTTAAAACCTGATAATTAAATATGAAAGCTTGCAGAATTTCAGGTCTGAGGCCGTTTGTGTCTGTAGCTCACTAAAAGTGGGAGGGAGTGTTGAGGAGTTTCCAAAGAAACAAACAAGTAATTATTGTTAGAAGGAAAGTGGTTTTGATATGTTCACATATCTGTTGGTCTGCTCATTTGGGCATCTTTCTTATTCAGCATATTATCTTAAGGTTATTAGTTTGGGAGCTTTATATTTCTGCATCTGGGATAGCAATATCACCGCAGTTTAAATCTGTGATTTGCCCGTCACCTGCATTTCAGCTGGAGACAGATCAAGTGCGCATAAATGAAACTGAAGTGTACTTTATGTGGGGTATTTTGCTGTAGTATTTTATGGTTCAAAATCACTGAATGTAAACGTAAGGAAAAAAAGTGAAGGAAAATAAGAAAAGGAAAAGAATTAAAAATACTCCCTTAATTTTTATCTTCCCAACTTTGAAGTGTGCTGGGACTTTGTCAAATTCCCGTTAAAATAAATATGTCAATTTCATCTCTCTTCCAAATTCATTTATCATGCTTTTTTAAAAGGTGTTTTCTGCTTTACCTGATGTTTAAATTGGATTCGCTCGTTTATGCTGTTCTTTGCTGTATCCCCCATGTTTTTCTTAAATGAATTAGTAATGACAGCGTACTCCATCATACCCTCTCTACAGCCACTTTAAGGGAAGCCTGGTGATCTAAACCTTTTAACCTATTAAAGATGATTTTCCCCAATTGAATCAGACCCACCACAGGTGTAATAACTAATCATTTAAACTACACCTGCTATTATGTATTTTTAAGCCATTATGCGTGTTGGATAGATGATAATTCATGTTTATTGCATTGTCCAATGGATCCGTTTTGCCTACACTAGCCTGATTAATGTATTTAAAGAAATAAGAGATGCAATTTAAAAGAAAAAAAACATTGATGGAATGCACTGAGGAGTACATTGAAAGTGCCATTAAACCCATCAGAACTTTGCTCTCTGACCAGAAATGCATATTCGAAGGCTTTGATTCAAACACAAAGTGAAACTTAGTGATTTCAGTAGTGATGCTGGTTTTTTAACTTCTTTTTCTGCTGTGAAAAGTTTTGAAAAGCTTTTCAGAATTGAATTCCAGAAACTGTATTTTAAGATAAACTCTTCAAGACCTACCTAACATAGGTCTATCATACACCACCATTTTAGGAGAGGGTTTATGCCACTGTTTGGGGAGAAAAACCTCTGCCATGCATATGCGTGGTTATTTCTAGCTCTAAAGGAAGGAAGGAATCTCTTCCACTTGTTCACCTGGATGTGTCCATCTCCGAAGTGCTGTTAACTTCAGGCACATTATTGCCCCTGATGCCACAATGAGAACAGATGTCTTTGTATAAAAGTAAAGTGAATCACTAGTGCAGCAAGATATAATAATGTGTGTGATCATATAGAAGAGTATGTGGAAAGTTGACCTACCATATGAAGAAAAAAATCAAATACCTTTCACTGGCACTAAATGGCAATGTAAAAAACCAGTGCCATTGTCGTTGATGCCATTGAGTATTATCCCGTACTTTACCCTTTATATGTATAAGTGATTTGTTTTAAGTGCTCTGTCACCTTAAAGAAGCATATAGAAATCAGTCTTTAGGCAAAAGTAATCTGTGATTTCTGCCGGTGCAGAACATAAATTTAACTACTTACCTACCCATTTATGTCATGAAAAGTGACTTTTTGGATATTTTTGTTATGTGATACAAAACATGCGAAGGTGCTTCTTTTCCAGTCGTGACAAGCTGAGGTTTATTTATGGCATTCAGTAAATTAGAATGATGTCAGAAAAGGCCTTAGACTTAGAATTTGCAGGGAGCTGCAAGTCAGATAGAAAGGAAGCATTCTCACTAGTAAGCCTACTGTTACAGTTCACATGCATTGCCTCAAGGTTGCCCTCTACTACAGGAGTCAACCTAGGTAAGAAGATCACAATATAAATGACAGAAACCCCTAAGAATCTTAATGGAGTTTTTTGTACAGGTTGAGCTGCTCCACGAGTAATCCAGCAAGAAGCTTCCAAGTTGTAATACCATAATTGTGCTGTCTGATTAGGGTTAAGCCACAAACTCTGATGCTCGTTGAACTGTTTCTGAAAGTTGGATAGGCATCAGCTCCAGACCATCTCCATGTGTTGGATGCAATGCCTTACTTTGCAGTACAGAATGCATAATGTAATATAGGAATTTGACCATTCCTAACTTGGATCTTTTCTCTCTTCTATTTCTCCAATCTTCCTACCCTCGTCAGATTGTGACAGCAGTGAAGTTTTTACAGAATCCACGAGTTCGCCAAAGTCCTCTTGCAACCAAAAGATCATTTCTGAAGAAGAAAGGTATGGACTCTTAAGTTTGTGGTCTCAGTGATAATGAAGGAGCCTAAATTAGCATAAAGCCAAAATGTATTGCTATGGAAAATTAGATGCTAAGGATAAAGCAAGTAGTCTGTCTCAAAAAAAAGATTTAAAATTTGTAAGAAATATCAGTCTCTTTTCTTCCAAACTGATTAGAGCAATATTGGCACCAGATGTGGAATTGTAGAATACAGAAGACACATTGGAAGTTTTTGGGTTAACTATTATCAGGTCTTTTCTGCAATGAGTACAGTTTAGAGTTGTGGACTAGTCGGTCAGTTCTAACCTTAGTGACACTGGCTTTAGAATGACCAACTTCTAGGTGAAAAGGTCGAATGTTTCCGAAGAGAGACAGAGAGAGGCATGAAGGGCAAAGGACTTGGTGAAAGTAAACAAGGTCAGGTTAAGGTCAAGCTTGGGGTCAACCTGACTTTCAGGCTGAAATGGTAAACTACTGACTGAATTTAGCCCTTTTCTATAGCGGGGATAGAACAGATCCTGACAAACCCTATATTGTCTTAGACAGATGGAACATACTTTGGCCATTGCCTACTGAGAATTTATTTTACTTTCTGACTCACAGTGGAACTATCTTTTGTTATATTTTTTTCTTTCTAAAGTTTTTAGTCCTCAACTTACAGTGCATTTCAGTTGAAGTTCACTCCATATTATGCTACCCTCCTGGGACCATATTGTGTAGATCCATACCGCAAGATGTAAACAATAAGGACAATTTTACCTTGGAGTTAATTACGTGCACTATCGTGCACTTTAAGCAGTTGGAATGATACTGAAAATACAAACTCAAAACTTCAGAGGGAAGTCACCCACTTACACATTGAAGTCATAAGCATGTCAGGGTACATCAAATTCTATAACTAAAGATCTTGAGTACTGAAAGGTAGGAACGCCTATGAAATATATATTATTCTGTTTAGGGTTATGAACTATTTATTGAGATGCCTGAGACCTGATGTCATGAGATGGTGCATAAGTATATGCACCACTTTCCTCATCTTGAATAGCAAAGGACCTAGAAGGGAATGGCAGGCTTGTGTTTTAGCAATGATGTCATGACAAGTAGTTCATGGATCGTTTTGAGTGTGATCCTTTCACTGTTTGTCCTGGTGCTAGTAGTTAGAGAGCATTCGAATCACATAGGTATGCTGCGTGCCCTGCTCTGCCATCAGGATGGCATTAAAATTTGGACCCTGTTGGCCGCTGTGCTCCATGAGTTTTTCCTTGAAATATGTGGACCTACAGGGAGTAATTAATCATAAAAGCTTGGGGATTTCAACTCTATCATCGAAGCAATGAAGCAAGGGAAAGCTGAGCCTAAAAGCTGTGCTGATTACCCGGGGTAACCTGATACAAAATCTATTGTTGCCGAGAGATCCTTAGCCCCCAGTATATCGTGCAATATTATAACTGCCTGATCCTCTTCTGTGCTGACAATGACCAGTTATTCCTCATTTTCTCTCTCAACACAGCTGGGTTAGAATTTCATTTGCAGAAGGTATTTAGAGCAATTTAGAGACAAATGTCTCTGGTGTTTGCTCTGCACTTCCCCACCGCAGGCTTCGCTGAACAGTTTTTAGTATCAGGAGCTCCATCTAATCTGTTTAATTTTAATAAATCCCTGACTGGGAGAAGAGGAAGGGTGGGGAGATGGAGGCACAGAGAAACTGTGGCCTGACTAATACTTCTTATGAATTACTTGGCTAATAATTACTAAAGAGCAGAAATGGTTTGGTAGAGCTGTTTGTTTGTTCCTGTTTGTTAATTAGCCCTCCTTCCCTTTGTGCTAATTGTTTGTTTGAAAACTTAACAGTAGGAGATAGGAAGGAGCAGGGTCCAGTAGTGCCTGTACCCAGCAGTCACTGGATATATGTCCATATGGAATCTGACCACTGAGTTTTCAACATGACCTCTGTTCATGACCTCGAGAGCAGAAGGTACATACTGTCATGGTACCTATGTACTCTAGCAGATGGAGGCATTATTCTTGAAATGTAGATATCGTGGCTAGTTTAGTCCTGAGTAAATGAGGGATTACACGCTTTGGTAGGCTATTCCCCCTATTCTCTGAGATACAGTCATTGTCATTCCAATGATAATGTTTATCCCCAGTTTACAGATAGTTAGATTGTCTGGTAGAGAATTCCTCACTGCCGTTCAAAAAACATTTTCTGTAGAGAAACCATTTCAGTTACAAGAGTCTCTTAAAATTATCTTTGTAGGAAATAATGCAGAGATGTCCTTGTATTTTTTTCACAGTTACTCTGATCCATGTTTCTTCAAGCAGAAATTGCAGTAGGTCTTTTTATGGACCCCAGAAGAATTTGAGGGGAGGGGTATTTTTATATCTATAGATAGTTGTATACCATGTATGAACTTGTCTTTTGAAGTTACTTTCCTGGAACCACACAGGAGAGGTCTATGATTGGATCACCTCATGTCTGTGAATGCGGAGGGAAAAGCCCAGGTGCCCTACCCCTGCAGGAGCCTTCCACCACTCCAGCTACAGCCTAGGTAGGCCACAGGGACAGGACTGGAGCATTAGGTGTGGGTGAGCTTCAGGTCCTGCAATCCTGACTTTGCCTAAGAAATTTCACTTCTGAGGCTTGCAGAGATGGTTCTGCCTTGAATTATAATTTTTTCTTCTTTTTTGGTAAGTGTCTCCTTTCTAAAAAAGGGCAATCAATTTTTTTCCTTTTAATATTATTTAATATTTAATATAGGAACTGGATTTTGTTTAATACATTTCAGTGCAGTGAGAAATGAAATTTTCTGCAGGATCATTAGCTGGACTGGGTTTGGTTTCTTGTGAAACAGTAGTTGCAGAGGCTCCAAGTAGGCTTTCCTCCTTACTTGCAGGTCAGGGGTTTGCTGAACTGGTCTCTCCTGAACATGGGATGATAGTGTTGATGACAGTTGGGAGAGTGAGGGTGTCCTGGATTTGTAAAAGGTCTTTCAAAAGTTGGATGAGATTTCTCTGTTGTCTTAAGCACTTTTAAACTCCCAAATACAGAGGCATTAATGAGAAACATGAAGTTATTAGAATCATTTATCATTTTCTTTGAAGCTTACACTGGCATTTTGTGTAATTTATGACATTTCCTCCTTTTTATCATGAACTTCTTCAGATGAAGGGAAAAACAGCTGTTTCCCCTCAGAGTATCTGAAAGAAAAGAAAGGAAAAAAAGATGCTGTTTGTTTTTTGTCCAACTCGCTGATTCTGCTGATGACATGCCACAGAATCAGCGGCGCCTTGGGAGTAATTAGACAGCATGTGGGGTTTAAACCCTTGTGGAAATGTGTCTGTCATCTAACTGTTGTGCCTCAGATGTCCTGTACTGCTCAGTTACCCATCCGGTAACTCATGTGGCTTGTTAATTTTGTGTACTCTGAATGTGCAACTTCTGGCAAGACAGAGGAAGGGGGTGGAAGTGCACTATACATGTGGAGCTTTATTTTTCAGGGTGCTAGTCTTTTGGGGCAGGGAAGGGAAAAACTGCCAGTTTACAGACTTATTGTGTAATTGTGGATGAAGAACTTTTTCCTTAGTTGCTTGTTCTCTTCATCTGTAAAACGAGTACAGTAATGCCTTCCCAGAGTGGGATTGTGGGAACAGACAAAAGCATCTGAGCTCAGAAATTAGAGTGATGGGAGAACAGAAGTGCATTAGGGTAGGTAAATGTATAACTGTTGAGTTATATTGGGAAAATGTCCGTCCAGAAGGTTGGACAGCCTTCAGAAGATACGCTGCCTGGATTGGTCTTTTGTATATGTATGTAATGTAATGTGCTATATGCTTCCAAAAGCAATTGCAGTTTTGCTTGGTGGGATGAGTTGCAAGCTGTTGGAAGCATTGCCCTTTTACACGTTGTATCCACTAATCTGTTTCATTACTTTGGCTGGTAGGAAGTGAGTTACTACATGAGGTTTTCATGTAGGTCTTGCAGTTTTTTGCAGTGCATCAGGGTTCCAGAAAATTTTGCCGCTGTCAAGATGCCAGGCGATGGTGATTTCTGAAAAGATTAATAAATTATTTAATTGCCCCTTCCCAATCAGAGCTTGATTCCCTGGAAACAAATGCTGTCAGCCCCAGAATCTCCAGTAGAAAACTGACTTAATTTTCTTCCCATTTGTGTAGTCAGCATTCTTGGAAGTTGAACCCCTGTCTTTTCTCCTTTGCCAAAGAAACCGAAGTGGATTACCTTGAGGACCTGAGAGAAGGGGGCACAGCCCACTGCTGGAGGGCTTTAAAGAAAGTAAATTCTTCAGCAGATTTCAATTTAACCCTCTTTTATTACTTTCTTTTTTATAATTTAAGTCCATTTCATGAGGCAGTTTGCATGTCCTTGAATGGAATCTCGTTACCATGAAAGCTTTTTTAGCATTGATTTCATAACAGTCTTAATTTAATAGCGCCGTCATTACTGAGAAGCCCTGAGAGTGAGGCCCTAGCTTTCCAGGTCACTGACCTTTTAATTACAAACCTTGTTCTGATGGCCAGGTTATCGACTGGACAGCTCCCCACTCCTGCCCCCAGCGTGAAGATGAAAATATCTGCCTTTCCTCCCCCACTTCCAGAAAAGGGAGGAAAAGAGAAGTAACCTCTTGTGTTTCCGAAATTAATTTTCTCCTTCAGCTTTACTTCGTAATTAATTCTTTAACGCGTCTCAGTGAAGCTCAAACAGTTTTTACTAAGCTTTTTTTTGAGAAGAAAATACAATGCCAGCCAATAGAGTCCAGTGACAACTCATACAAAAAAAATATACTTAGTCACCTGTGCTGTCAGAATACCTGTTTGGGCCAAACTGTTATGGTCCTCCAAACCTTATGCTTTTCTACAAATGACCATGTTTGATACAGGAATGTTTGATTAGGCCGTAAGTGTCGACTATTCAAGGAATGCTTGCTGACTTGTCCTTCTCTTTATACTTGCTGACAGGATGTGGATTTAAGAGATGGTTAAGAGAAGGAGCGAAGACTTAACTTCACTGCACAACTGATTGTGTGAGCGAGCACTTGTCCTGTTTTGTACTTGCAGATTGGCTAGCTTGTTCTCTAGCTGTCTAGTAAGTGTTTTGTGCCTATGCCTGCACAGACCTCATCACTTGCACTTGCAAAGCCACACTGAGACCTGGAATTCAGATACTGACAACAAAAATTTATTGCAAGAATATATTTGCAAGAATTAAGCATCTAGAACAAATTACTTTAACAGACAGTGAGAGAAAGTTCACTAGCATAGGTAGAACCAGGGAGGGTGTGCTTTCTGATTATTATGAAGTTTGCAACAGGTGTTCAAGTAGCATAAAGTAAGTCTAACAGCTTGTGTAGACTTACAGAAATGACTGTACAGGTTAAACGGAAGTCAGCGCATTCTACATGTTCATAATGCTTTTTGTCTGAGGTTCTTGGAGCACATTGTACCCATTAACCATTGAAACTCTGCAGCTATTTGCATGGACCATGTTTGATGGTGTGTATAGGGTTATCTAGATCTTACTGTGCTTTCCACTAAAGAGCACCCACCTCTGAGATAGAGGACAGCAGTTGCCTAACATCACCACGTGGTTTTTAGGAGAGAGAAATGAAGAATATTTTATCTGAGTGATCTTGCAGAGGGAGCTTTAGGGATAGAGAATGTAATTACTGAGTAAAAAATGTACTAAGATTCTTGAAAAGCACTATGGGATATTTAATTACTAAAGATGCTTAGACCTCTGTTTATGACTTTGAAAGACAGCTAACGTGCCTTATAATATTTTGCTTAGGTTAAAGAAAGATATGTCTTACACCTTTTCATGCAACCAGTTGGTTCTCTAGGTGCCTCCCATTCAAGCTTTGGGTCAATACAACCCTGCATAAATGGGGAAATCTGGTTGTCTCCCAAGGAACTTATTAGGGATCTGAAAAATGAAGAGTGAGAGAATGAATGTTTTCGTGGCTAACAAACTCACAACAGTTCCTATCTGAATCAGCATTATCAGTAATCACATCCGTTTTTGGCACTCTGCTATGTTTGCCCAGTGCTGATAATGTTCAGCATACAGGGAAGATTTCCACTTCTGGATTCCACATAATCCAGAAGAATAGATGTGCTCATGATCCAGAAATTAGTTCTACAGTTTTGTGTTAGTTGCCTTCTTTTTTTCTTCCTGAAAATGATTGAGAATCTCTATCCATCTGCTGCAAAGGAGATGTCTCCCTGTCCTGCCAGTCTTCCATCTGCGTATCTGTCACTTGCTGTTCAGTACCAGCCTATTCATCATGCTGACTCTTTTCCCCCATCAATTTTAGCACTGTTTTTTGATATCTGAACTTGTCATGAACTTTACGGATTTTCTTGACTTCTTTGGCAAGAAGAGACCTGCAGCAGTAGTGCTAACAAAATGTGATAAACTGATCAACTTAGGACATCCTGGGGAATCAGGTATGGCTATTCTTTGGAGTTGTCAGGAGTTTTGGAAGAAAATCTTCATAGATGCCAGAATGCCCTCACTATTATTCCTCAAGATTTGGAAGGAAGTTTGGGAAAAGTAATCTATTTAGTCCCTATCCACATGGAGAAATCAGTTCATATCTCATCTTTGACCCCTGTCCCAGTCACTAGGGATTCACGAGAGGGCAGAAAAACACCAGCCATTGGTTTAGGCATAACTAGCCATGTGATGCAGTGTACAAAGGGATGCAGTCCTTTCTTTTTCCTGCCTTTTAATGTTTATAATAGCTATATGATTAAGAAAAGTGTGTGTGTTTGATAGAAACTATAGTTACTTAAAAGTGAGTTTGTTATTTTAGAAGAACATTGTACTCCGTGTACATTTCATTCTTCTATAACAATTGTTTTTTGTAGCCCAGTGGTATCTAGAAACTAATTTGAACAATACATTTCTATCCCATGGAAATGCTGAGATTTGGAAATTTGTTTTTATATTAAATAGAGATTAACATCAAAAATTTCAGGCTTTTTTTAAAAAATGAAATATTTTAGACCTGTCAGATCACTCTATATTGATTAGACTGGAATCTTTAATATCGTAACTGATAATAAAATAGATTGAGAGAATAATATAATATGTACCATATTGTTACAGTAAAAATATTTGGAAAAATTGCTTTTGGATTGTTATGAAATCATTACTTTTCTCCAGACCATTTTGGGGTTTTTTGAAGAAACAGTTTATGAAAAAATTACGTCCTGGAAGTTTGTTGATGAGCTCTACTTGGAACTAAAGAATTCTTTCACAGAAGTGCTTTTCACTAGCAGGAAAATATATCATCATTGTTACTGGATAGCTCCAAGAAGCTTGTAAACTGTAGACAACTGGCTCTAAAGTCAGTATGTTGCTGAACATGAAGGAAAAAGTCCTACTTGGGCCTGTTTAAAGGAAGCAGAAGAAAAAGTCCTGGATAACTTAAGGCCTACTGATCTTCACAGTGTATTGGTTTAAGCAAGATTATGCTATTTAATATTAAAAACATGAAAATCTCAGTGACTTTCTCTTTGGTTTCTGTGTGAAGTGTTGAGAGGGTGCATCACAAGAGGCACCCTTTTGATGTTTAATGATGTTGTGAAGAAGACGTTGAGGAAGCGAATCTCAAATTTTACATCCTCTAAATGCATCCTCTATATATGTGTTCTATAACAAAGGATACAAGTCACATTAATGATAATTTCCTTCCTCTCTCACTTCAGGCACAACCTACAGTGATCTTGAACCGTTCAGACCTATACTCCACAGAACAAGAGAGGTGATTCCTTTAGAGTACATAGGGTAAACAGTCTGCTACATCTCCTATTTCTATTAGGCCACAGAAATTCCTCCCAATTTCGGTGAAGAGTCCAGAATCACCCTTGCCATGTTTTTGTAGCTTGAAAATTATTGATAAATTGGAACAGACGGGTTTGGTGCCCAGGAAGTTGTGCATGCTACAAAATATTGGTTGTAAGCTTAATTTTAACAAATAATTGGAATGTCATGGGTTTAATGATGTCTCTCCACTTGGCTATCTGACAGTAACTATGTAATGTAAAAGAGCCGTTAAAAATGGCTTTGCAAAATTAACTCTTGTTGCTGACTGAGTGTGTTTTGAGTCATATCTGCCTAGTTTACCGTCAAAATAATATTTCCATTCCTGGTAGTATTGAAAAAACAATATGATTACAGCAGAGTGAGTTGAAGTCTATTCTAGAAGGCAATGCTAAAATAGTCAGTTATATTCTGAGTCCTGAAATTGTTAGCCTTAGTGATGGGCAAAAAAGACGCAGACCCTAAGTCTGACTTGTAAACTTAGTAGTTCACTTACCACGTTTTCAAGTGAAAGTAAATGCAGAGTGCCAAAAGAAAGTCACGTCTGTAGTTACAATCTAAGCGCAGGCATTGGAGATCTGAGATATGGCTGCGTGCTTGGCTTTGGGCGAGTTACTTGTTCTCAGCTTGCCCATCTGTAAAATGGGGTTAATTAGTACTTTTGCATTATTGACTTAGTAAAATTTGTATTAGCCATGTTTATAAACTGCTTTGATATGCTTGTTTTGGAGCTCTTGGTGCCGCAGCATGTGATTTTTGAGGTTGCTTGCTGCAGTAAAAGCCACACTTGCAGAGAGGTTGAGAATTTACTTCTGTCAGCTGTGTATGGGAGGGGAGAGCTGCAAACTTTAGAATGTCAGAATGTCAAGGCTCAGGCAGATTGCGTGCAATCCTAATCCAGCCCTGCAGCTTTGACCTTTGAAGCAAGCTTCACCTTGAGACAGTTGAAGAAATCTATGTACGTTTATATAAAAATATTTTTGTGATAGAAGGAATTTGCTCTTCATGGTCATCCAGCCCAGGGTTTGCCCACAGTCTTCCTGGAGCAAGTAAAGGAATTCAGTTCCCGATCTGCTCTGTGAACGAACCTGGTATTCTAAGTCTAAAGAGACAGCCTTCTCTCTTGGGGCTAAAACAAGGAGTGTAATTAGGATAATCTGTGTTGCTCTTCTGCTGAAATCCATCTCAGACCTAATGATACTTTCCTGCTAGGAAAGATAAAATAAGTTCCTGGATGAGATAATTCTCTAGGTTCTCTTAGACAACATTTCTACTCTGTTTAAAACGGTGTCTTGGGTGCCCATGAATCTTACGGTTTGCTTTTCTGCTCCACACTGTTCCCTCTTAATTTTAATGTGGAGTGCAATCATTCTTTCCTTAGCCAAAAGGGGAATTTAGTTTTTGGTTCATTCTTTGTATTCTTTCTGATGGAACCTAGTCCAGGCAAGACTCCACTCCCCTAGGAGGAGAGCAGAGAATTCATTCTCAATGAAATCTGAGGCTCTCTGAAGTAAAAGCTGTTGACTTTGTCATACCGTGCAAATGTGCATTGCTTTTAGCAAGACAATAAAGGGTAAATGGGGTGATCTCTGCTCCTGTGGAGAGGTCGGGTGGTTACATTACACAATCTTCTAGAGCATCTTGCAGCAAATACATGGGTTATATTAAAAGTTGCAATCATATCATTTTTTAGAAGTAAATTGCTGACCTTATGCAGTGGAATCAGCTTTATTGAATTTCGCCAAAAATGCGTTTATAATCCCCCCCGCCCCCGCATACACATGATATTCATGTCCTTGCTGCCCATGTGGAAATGTCCCTTTTTATGGTGATAAAATTAAATTTGTCTTTGTCTCTGCCTTGCCTCACCTTTTAAGATTCCATCCTTAAGAGACACCAGTGGATATCCGTACCAGAGAATGAAGATGGGCGATATCCCTGCATGGATGGCTGGCTGATTGTGAGCCAACTGCCGCAGAACAAATAAATAAGCTTTTCACATTTAGAGGACAAATAAAGCTGAGGACAGGTGTAGTATAGGTATTTTCCTAGGAGTGTTGTGGCCTTAGCATAGGTAAGAATTTATTTTGACCTGGAAGTATACTTACGCTTTGCTTCTGGATTTTTTCTAATTGCCATGCAATACAAAATGTAAAATCCACAAATAGTTATTGTGCTACTTGTGTAAAACTGTGTTATGTGTCCCCCTTCAATAATACTAACCGTAAAACCCGGTAGTCTTTGGCCACCTGCAGCCCCCTTCCTGAATTCACTTGAGAAAAAAAAAAGTGGTTTGCAGCATGCTTAATAGTTTAACAAACATATATCCCATATCTCTATATCACTTTGCATATTCAAAGTACTCTACAAATATTAACTGTCTAAGCTTGTGACACCTTTTGTGGAGTGGCAAGATTATAAGAATAATTTAATGTACTTCTGATTACATTTTCTCTTCTTCGTTAGACTTTATGTTCTCCAAACAGTTTGCAAACTCCAAATTTCAGTGGGAAACAGAAGAAATACCATCCCCATTTCAGATGGGGAAGCTGGGTCAAATGTATTAAGAACAGCTAGATCTGAGATAATTCTGACTCCCAGTCATATATATATATATTAAAAAAAAAAATATAACCATACTGTGTCATACTATCAGTGTGACGTACTGATGTTTATAGGGTTTTTAAAGCATTTTCATGTTTATCCTCTCCAGTACCCAGCTGCTTTGGGGGGTGGGAGAGGTTAAGCTAGTTTTATTCAATAAAATCAACGCAGACCATCTAAGTAAATGACGGGGCAGATTGCCCTCTGCAGTGTTAGCACGTATCCCTTCTTACAGCATCTCCCCCAACCTGTCTTCCTTTTTATGTAGCATTTAAAAGGCAAGTTGCTCAGAGGTACAGAGAAGAATATGAGAATATCATTGCTCCTGCTCTTCAAGTAACCAGGAGAATGCAGCTGTTACTCTGAAATATAAAATACATGTTTAAAAGATGACTCTGTATGTGTTTAAAAAAGAGAGCGAGAGAGGATTCAAGGGAACCAAAAAATAGCAGGTTCCATTACTGTAATTAAATGGCAGCATTTAACCTATCAGGCCGTTGCGTGTATGTGAGAGACGAGCAGGGAGCTGCATTTGAAATGATCACTGTCTTCCTTGGGGGATAGAGCAGTTAAATAATTTGTTTGTGAGGTGTGAGTTCAGTGTCGGGTAAAGCAAGTGCTTGCGTGCGTGTATCTTGGAAGCTAGGGATGGCTGTGTGTTTACTGAGAATACCCTGGAGGTTGGTATTTACTAGCACGTGCAGTGTCAATAAGAGCACAGGCTGCTCTTGCCCATTTGTTAGGTTATCTGCAGAGTCAGGGCCTCACCTGGTCCCAGATATTGCATCATAAAAGGGGAGCTTTTTTCACACTAGGCCACCTGAGACAGTCAGGACTTAGCAGTAAAAGAAAACCAGGGAGGAAATGGGGGAAGCAAAGAATTGCAGTCTTTTTGGTGAGCTTCATCTACTGCAGTGATCGGGTAAGTTGTATCTGGTTGTTGGCCTTGGCACTCAGGAGTGCGGGGCCTGTGTCATCCCTGGGGGACCAAGGCCGAAGCCGCTGCTCAGAGGTCTGCCCCTTAAACGGCTCATCAGTCACTTCCCCTTCGACAGTGTTCAGCCCGTGCCTGGCATGATTCCTGTGCTTCAAGACTGTAGTCTAGAAAATTATGTGGAGAGAGAGGGATCTGCAGAGTGCATCCTTGACCCTTCATCATTGATACCGACTGTGAAAAGCTCTTTGGGCACCGCTGTATGGTGAGGTTGATTAGCCTTTTGTCACCCAGGAAAAGAGACACATTCTTATGTAGTGCCTAGAAGGGAATATCTTCCCATTTTTATTCACTCCCTTTTTATTTGTGAGGTGATTCCTTTGTTTAGGGGCTATTTCCTGGTCCCAGGACTCCAAGAGCTATCCTCATACAGGATGAGTTAATACTAGTAGCAAGTTTTTCAGCTGCTTCAGCTGCCTCACCTACTGATCTGACTTGTGTTATGTTGCAGGAACATGCCCATAAACGTCTCTTAATCTTCACTCCAGTTTCTGTGCAAATTCTGTGTAGCCACTCCCGTTTAACTCCTGAGCTGGAACTTTTGTGAGGATCTAGAAGACAACAAACAGTGTTAAAAAAAAAAAAGGTATTTCCATTTTCAACATTCGACCCCAGTGACTGGATTTTGAGGGCAACATTGGGCCAAAAGGACACCAGAGAAATGCCATGTATTTTAGCACTCGTTCAAAGCAAAGAATTAATATGATGAGTCCTTGTGCAGTTTGGTGGGAGCTAGAAATCTGGAAGTATTTCCGAAGATGATCTACAAGCACAAAAAAAAGGATAAACTTGTTACTTGAATAAATTATTTGTTGCAAATGCCTTACCTAGCTCAAATGCATATAATGTATGTATAGATTCTCAAAACTGTCAGTTACTCTTTGTACATGATAATTGTGTCAGTCTCAAATGTTTTACAAAGGATATTGTGTAATATTATTCCTGTTTTACGGATGTAGAAACTGAGGCAGATGGAGGTTAAATGACCTACACAAGGTCAATAGCAAGGCTGGGAATAGAACACAAATGTGTAGAGGCTTTTTATTATACTAATAAGGAAACTCTGGAGGTGTGTTTGGCATGGTAATCGGAACCCTAGAGAACTAGAAGCAGTTAGTATGTTCTGTGCATGTCCCGAGGGAGCAATGATGAAACTCCTTTTCTACCTTACCACTCCAGTTCTCCGTGTGTGGTCACCATAGTTTTTCCACCACTTAACCTCGTTATTTTTACTATTGTTAGCATTAGTCGTCCTTTGGGCGTTTAATCCAGGCTCCTTTAATTTTCTCCAGAACTCTGAAGAGCTGTCGAAGGCACATGGGCAGAAAAAAATAACAGTAAACAAATCAAAAGATGAAAAATGAGCTTTTGAAACTTGTGCTCTTTTGTTGACTTGTCCCCTAATGTTTTTTGTCTTCGCTCTTCTTTTATCACGAAGGACCCTGCTTGAATATGTAATCTTAGTTTCTTAAAAGTTAATTTGCTATTGTTTCTTTCTTCTCCACCCAAGATTAACATCCTGTGTGATGACATAGATGGTTGTTGTCTAAATGGACGCAGTGTAACCAACAAAATTGTGAAGGGTGGGTGGAGAAATATTTATATAGTTGTGTTAAAAATTACAAAGTAGGTTTGCCTTTTAAATAGAAGGTATTTCAACACTTATTGGCAGCATCAGCCTTTAATTTTACAGGTGGCTAGCTTTGTAGTAGCATACAGCAAACAATATTTTAATGGCATGTAAAAAAATTTCTCTAAAACAAAAGAAAGAAGAACGAGGGTGATTTATAATCTGTAATGAATACTTGCTGACATGTCTTTTTATAATAGTGTATTAGCGTCTCTGTCTTTCTGGGGGAAACGCAAACCAGATTTACCTGAAACATTTGTACCATAATAATCAAATATGTAGTATTTAGTTGTTTTTTTCTTAATTGACCTTATCTTCTCAGTGCGATGGTACCTGACTCGTAGGTGTCTAACATTGATTCCACTTTATGGAAACTGGGTTAGAGGAGCAAAGACGCTCCATGAGGTTGTGAGAAAATACCTGTCAGACAAAGGACTTAGGCTCCTGTGTTCATGGCTCCTCGCCCAGTGTTGGTTTCTTTACATTTCCATATATTTTTCCATACATACTCCCATGTATTTTTACATTTTCTCAGAAACATGCAGGTTCTCCATGCTCCTTATAGCAACTTCCCAACAGAGGGACAACACAGTATGCACTGTTGTACTGCATGTTCAATGTTCCCTTCTGTGCGTTCTTCAAATATTAAAACTTCATTTAATATACACTTTATATGATTTTTTGTGTGATAAGTCTGGACTAATGGGTTTAGTTTGTTCCTGTCTAAAGTTTAAAGTTTTGAAAGTGAAAGAGAAAATAAATAACATTGAGGCAAGTTGCTCTCTACATTGCAGTTCATCTTAGTCTGCAGAGGCTACTCTCTGACGGGTATTGTCTAATGTAGAAAATATCTAGCTGGTCTTATTAGCGTTTGGGGCAATCAGTAATTCCAGAGTGATACGAGGAACTAGGAATGGTGCATCAAGACAGACTTTCTCATTCTTATATATAAAACTAAGTCATACTTCAGATATTCTGACAAATCTGGTTAAAGAATTCCTTATAATGGCTTGAAATTGCTGTTCTATTACACAGTTCCTTTCTTTTGAGTGTAGAGTTGGGGAGAAAGGGAGTCTGGTTCTAGAATTGCAGGCCAGCCTAGTCCAGTAATAACAGATCAGTGGTGACTGGAGTTATTCCACATGAGGGTCAGTTGCTAGGTCAAATCTAATATGGACCGTATTCAGGCCCATACCACTGAAAGGCCCCATTATTCTTCGCTGCAATAACAAAGGAGGTGTTGGAGTTACAGCTGTCTGGTTGACTGGCCGGCTCCTTCTACTTCAGTGCTGTAATTCTTATGATGTGCTGGCTCAAGTTGTTGGAAATACAGTTTAAAATTGGAGTTCCGAAGGTAGATC
Organism: Chroicocephalus ridibundus; assembly: GCF_963924245.1. Taxonomy (NCBI): domain Eukaryota; kingdom Metazoa; phylum Chordata; class Aves; order Charadriiformes; family Laridae; genus Chroicocephalus; species Chroicocephalus ridibundus. Next base: position 6,369,667 of record NC_086299.1, on the reverse strand, counting down.
AAACCCAAACCTCCTGTAATGCCAGCGTTTTACCTTACCCAAATTTAAAACAACCTATGGCTTTCTCCTTAGAAGCTCCTAAAGATAATATTATAGATCAACGAATAGCCAAAAGCCAATCATTTTGTTACTATTGCTCAACAAGCTGCTTAACAAATTATTTTTTTTTTCACACAAAGTAAATGGATCTGAAGCACAAACATTTTCTGACACTGCTGTTTTTCAAATTTGTCATCAGTTTTGGTAATGAAGTTTAGTTTCTACGTTTTTGAAGTGCTGTGTGCCAAACTGATCTACTTTTGGAAGTGAACTTGTAGAAGAAATTAATATCTTTTCAGCTTTATAGAATGTTTTTTGCTGTAGTTCCCAATTTGATAGAAAGGAAATTTCATAGACCTGGTGTGTACGCTACATAAGTTACTGCATTTGTGTGTGCAGTGTTTTTCTTTCCAACCTTTCTTTCACGTAGACGGTTAGATGCTTTGGGTCTGACTGCCTTCTACTCTGTTTCTGCACAGTACCTGACCCAGCACCTGCACAGTGAATGCCTTTTGGGGTCTCTAAGGAGTATTATAATACAAGTGGTGAGGATGAGGAACCATCACCATGAAACTTGTTTCTTTGCCGGAATAACAGCAAGCATTTGTAGATCACAGGTTGGGTATGCTTGGAAATTTACCCATTTAATGTATCTAATACTTGTTTTCTCTGAATGCATAGTCTTATTTCTAGGGAGGTTGTCAGTTGTGGTAACAAAGTACGACAGCACTATGGTTACTAGAGTAGTGTCTCTTCTATTATCCAGATTTTCTGCCCTATGCGGGCTTCGTTTAAACAAATGTCAGAGCCTTGGTTATGTTCTGTTCCTGATAAACCGCCTTGGAGTTGGCATCCTGGCATAGAGTCCAAAGCTTTCAAACTCCAAAGTAGACATTAATTTGAAATAATTTCTAATATGCAGAGGTTTTTGTTCTCTATGTAGTGTTCTCACATCATGTACTGGCTGAATTGGATGTCCTGTGTTCCCGTGTTACAACATTGGCTTCCAGCTTAGTCACACGCATTGTCTCTTTATCACTAGAGGTGCAATAGAGAGGTGGACTTACCCTGCCATTGCCAGGTGCTGTTCTTCTGCTTGCATGATAATCGAAAGGAAAAGCTGAAGGCAAGAGACCTAAAAATAAAACCCATAGATGATGATAAACTAAAATTTCCCTCTGTTTTTAGGAGGAGAGATCTTTATTTATGTTACAGAAGGACTTGCTTGTTCTGTCTTTTTTGCTGATACTGGTATTCTTAGAATGACTCTATAATAGACAAGTCTTCGGACGAAGGTACCTAAGATGGAAATTTTGCTGTGTTTTTGCATATGCTTGTTGTGTAGGAATTTAACTGGGCTCTGTAACAAAACTTCTGGTTCTATAATTCAGGTTACTGAGGACTTCTGGATGTGTCTTGTTTGATTTAGAGTCGTGTTGCTGTCTGTCTTTTTTCTAATTTGAACTTTTTGTGAAGCAAAAATTGTGCCTGTTGAATTATGCTGTCTGCCAACTGAAGATTTGTTGTCGATTAATTCAAAAGTGAGGTGTCCAAATCTTGTTAAAGCTGTGATACCACTGCATCTAATAGGACTTCCGCATTTCAGAATCCTGAGTCTGAGTCCCATTATCCAGCCACTTTGTCCTGCATGTTGTTCCTCGTATTCTCCTCTTAGTGCTTTGGCCCCTGGAATATATAACTTTGTATTGGGAGATTTTATTTAAGGTATCCGTTTCTTTTTTTCTATCTGGAACAGAGATAACATACTTCATATAAGCAAGGAGCTTACTTTACATTAGAAGAGGAAGACCTGACCTCTCTTACTACAAGTGAAACTGTATTTTCCCTGCCTTGAAACTACCAGTGAAATACATTTTGCACTGGCTTATAATGCTGTGATTTATGCTGTGATATGCTTTGTGATATTACAATGTCCTTTTGCCTTTGTGTTTGATATTTTCCCCTCTAATAAATTTTAGTGGGTATGTTGTCAGTGAACAGGGTATTTACCCAAAATGCCCATAGGAGAAGGAGGCATTCTTTCTGCTGTCTGCTGCCTCAGAGAAGGAATCCTGTGCGTTTTTTTCCCTTCCCATTAATCTTACTGCCGTTTTTTTTCCCTATATCTTTCCTTCTTGTTTTGACATAGTATTAACAAGGGAGATATTTTTAAATAGAAAACAACTGGAAGGAATATATTTTTCTTTCTCTCTCATGTGCGTATACATACGTGTTACACACAAATGAGAATGAGTGACCAGAACCAACTTTTTCATTTTACATTTTGAACTTCTCATATATAGAAAACTGAGAAGAAAAGTTGTAGTACTTGTTCCTGTTTTTTCCATTCCAAGACATGCTATGCAGGTCACTTGCCCTTTCTTATTCAGAGTGAAAATACTTTGATCCAGTTTTCTGAAGACAATACCCATTTCATAAGAATATTTAATCAGTAGAAAATAGGGAGGATTTAGTTTGTTTGTTTAGTATTTAACCAAGTGAATAAAGCAGATTAGGGGAAGGGGGGGGACTGGACCCATAAACAAGGTGATATATAATATTTTTTTTCGTTCTCCTTTTAAATAAATACCGATCAGCTTTATGTTCAGAGACAATAGGAGCCGTTGGCTTAAATTTGCAGTTTACTGTATTTATGGCTGTAATATCAAGGTGCTGCCGTCGTAATTTCATGCCCCAATGAGAAGAGCAAGGTCGAAGCAAATGCTTCCATCGGCATCTGCTAACACACTAACTCATAAACAAGGCCCGGCTGGATCAGGTGGCACGGAATAATACAGGCTAATGAAATACAGCACAGCTTTCCATTACTGTTAGTTTTTACAGTGTCGTCATTACGTGTAATTTATGTTTAAAAAATTCAATTTTATACAAGGCTCTGGGAAATAGGGGTCTGCAGGTCACCCGACGACTTTTAACGGCTCTGAGAGTCCTTATTGCACTCTCCTGTTCCAACAAAATGTTAATAATAAATAAAAAAAAAATCCTCTTTTACTTTTTCTCTGGTTTGCATATCTTGCTCTGTCTTTTTAATTACAAGTGGCTGAGGAGAGTTTGGGGTTCTAGATGATGTCAGGAGTTATCCCCTTTACCGATGCTCCCAGAGGGGGGTCACTATCTGCTTGCTTTTCTTTTGTCTATCAATCACCTGGGGTCCTGTAAATGGAGTAAACACAGCTGAGGAGAGGGAGATACTTAACAACCTCTCTCCCAAACCCTCACCCTCTGACATTGCCCTCCTCTCCTCCATTACACTTCATTTTATTATAGACTCCAAAAAGCTTGGCCAGGAAGAGAAACTGCTGCCAGCTTTATTTATTTATTTATATTTGTTATGCCAAAATACTTTTTATTTTAACCTTTTCCTTCCTGGGTAGCTCACTGTAATTCTGAGCACTGTACCGTCAGTCAGGTTTTCCTTCCTTATTCTAGTGCTGTGCAACTGAGGTTAGAGCACCTTTATCAGTGCTGATTGCTGCTTCGTCACCCTGATGGGTTAAAGTATATAATGTTTCCGAAAGATTGCAATTGCATAATTAACCGTCTCGTAGATGAATGTAGCTGTAAGAATTCAAAGCCCTTTCAGTAACTTTTCAAATTACTTTTATTTCTGCATTTTTCGGCCTGACAGTTGAGACCAGTCAATTTCCCTTTGATGTTTGGGTTCCTTTACACAAAGTTTGAGCTGGAAGCGCAGCAGCAGGATGTTTACATTCAAATACAGCCTCTTAATGTAAATGAAGGGTAAAAAAATCAGAGTGATGTTCCGAGACCTTAGGTTTTGTTCAGATGTTGGGTTGGGCTCAGCCTCATGAATGCCCCGTGAATCAAGATGTGTGAAAGAAAATGGATCAGGAGACGGTGCCTTTTTGACCTTTTAGAAATGTGTTCAACTAAGCACAGAGTAGAATACAGGACAAACATTTGATAAAAGAGTCAACCAGCACTGCATGTAACTGACTGAACAGGTGGAATCATTAGTCTGGATCAGATCCCAGAAGGTTTTTATGATGATTCTTTTAAAATGTGGCCATGTTCTTTCTGAGCAGAGTTGACTCAGGGGCTTCCAGGAACAGGAGTGTAATGTCGTTTCAGGGTGTCTACCAGTAGATCTTCCTTTTAGTCATATGATTCCAGGCACTAACTTCGGGTAGTCATATAGTTTGTTGTGACTACACAAGTTATCCTGTTCTATTTTGTTTGCTTCTTGAGAAAAAGTGTGTGCATGTGTGAGGAAAACAACAGATTCCCCCCCACACACTGCCTTGCACCCTCCCCTGCCTTTTGTCCCCACACAAGGGTAGGTGTGATGGCTGCTCCAGGGTGGTCTGTCAGAGTGGTAATAAAGCTGTCTTTGGAAACCCACAAAAGGAACTTAATTCTTTCCACCACCTTTCCCTGTTATGGCAGAATTCTTAATTTCTTCCTAACCAAAATTTTCTCCCTAAAATTAACGTTGCCTTCAGGTTGTGAAAATCTTGCATGTATTACTGGATTGAGCAATACAAGGAGGAATATAATGAAGAAAAAGATATGCTCGGTGGATGGGATGGGAAAAAGGGTTGTCACTGAAACATCAGAGCCTGTGTTGGAGAAGAAGAAAAAACTTAGTGGCTCATCTAGTTAAGCTCATGCAAGGGTTTTGCATTGCAATTATTGCTACTGTGTTTCATCCAGAAAAAAAGAGAACAATGAATTTATCGTAAAGCAATGGATTGGGACTCACATATCCTGAGTTTTATTTTCTGACTGTCAGAGGTTCAGTTCTGACCTTGGAGCACTTCTCATATCTGTACATCTCACTTCTTCCTCATCTGTAAAATATGGATAACTACTCCTCTAAGTACTCCTCTACTTCAGAGTGGTCATAAGAGGAACAGTATTTTGATGTACCTGAGGTCCTTATATTAAATAGTAGTAGATACTATAAAAGGCCCTAAACAGACAGCCAAGTCTTAAAAGTTCTCAGGCAGAGGAGCTTTTTATACAATACCCAAGATGCAGGCACCAAGAGATGTTTGTGACAACCCATTTTATTCTCTGACTTGCTCTGATTCTGTGTTTGACAACAATTTACAGAGGCTGAGCGATCCCTGAAAATTGAGTGGCAGCAGTGACAATCACAAAAGAGGGTCAGCCAGAACCTGTGAGTGCAAAACAATCATGGGTGCTGGATTATTCAAATCAACACCCTGAAGCTCGAAAAAGAAATTTTAAGGCTTTGTGAAAATTATGACTAATTCTTTGCAATGGCTGTGGTGCTGTAGAGGAATTAAATGGATGGTTGGGGGAAGGGAATAGGTTTGCATTCTGTAGGGCTATGAAGACAGTTTCCTTGCATCCTTCTCCTCAGCTCAGTCCTTGCTCAGTACCCTCTGCGGTTAGATTATTCCTTGCAGATAGCAATCAACTGGAAGGAAGTGTGTGTCTAATTTGCATGAGATTATTTAAAACAAAAAAAAAGGTCTGCATTAGTCAGGGTGATGGTAAACAACGCAAAGAGATGCCTTTTATAATATAGCCGTGGCTCAGCTTTCAAAGCCAAATATAATTCACTTACAATTGGCAGTTTCCTTTATTGTTCCTTTTAACCTTTTGCATTCTGCATGGTCTTGATCTTGCTGCTACTCCAGAAGAACTAAATTGTTTGTTTTCCGAAGTGTTGAGAAAGTGGATTTAGAGCAAATCTTCTGTGATTTTGTTGACGTACCTATTTGAGAGTATATTAGACACAAACCTCTGGTTTTCATGGCACTGCTTGTGCATCCAAGGGAAGTGGCATTATTTTGGGGGTTGCCAACTTTCTGCTAGATTAGAAAAATGAATGGACCGTGGATACTTTTTTGTATAATACAGTGACAGAAGGACTGTGATAAAATAAAGCAAGGTGAGATATTGGAACAGATGACACTTTGATCTGGTTTAGAAATTCCCCCTTTTCTATGTAATTAATATATCGAGGTTGAATAATTTGGGGCGTGGAACCTCATAGCGTGTGCATACATGTGTGTAGGTGGTGAATCTGAAAAAAATTCAGGCCAAAGGGAATTTTGATGAGTTAGTTATAATTGCCTGGAGACAGTCTTAGAATATCTTGTACATTTTTGTTAGTGTGTGTGAGATATGACAACCATGAAGACAGGTATATTTCTGAATCCACAGATGACTAGTTGCAGTGCAGATTTATTCCACATATATGCTTAAGGAATCAGCTCCGGGAGATTATTCCCTTGATGCTTGAAGTCCAAGATGACAGGGCATTAAAAACATCTTGTTCAGATGAATAAAAAGGAGGTGTTCCAAGGTGATGGCACTCCCAGTCTTCTCTGATAATTAAGAAGGGATGTAGTTGTGATGTTCTTTTGTATAATGCCACTAGTACCATGAACAAGACCACTTCACAAGGCAGCAGAATAGTCCCGGGAAGTAATAACAGTTTTAATTTGCACTACTTTGCACAGGCTTCAAACCAGGAACTCAAATGTGAAAGGTTTCCCATCATTCTATCATTCACATCAGCTTTTTCTTCACAGTACAGCAGGGTTTTAATGGAAACAGTGATACTTGAGTGTCCCTGGTTGGCAAGACCTGAATAATCCTAGAACTGCATTTTACCTGCAAAATATTTTAGTTTTTTTTTCTCAAACAGGATGAGAATAGAAGGGGCAGTATGGTTAGGAAACAATACGCATTGTTTCCTGCTCTTTTTGTAGAATCCTCCATATCTTCCGTGTGTTTCTAAGTGTTAAATATTATCAGATTTGCTGTCTTTGGATGGAAATAGAACAAATGCCCTATTCTAGTGGGAGCCACGTTTGCAGCCAGCAGCTAATGTTGTCTCCGTTTTTATGAAATTCCATAGTTGCTAGTGATCTGCAGTGTTGGCATCTGTTTACACTTTCTCTTACATTGGATGATTAGGAGCTGGTTAAAACAGTTTCTTTCTGATTAGCACTTCCCTTTTTAACATGGATTAGACATCATAAATACTGCTTTTGTGACTAGAGCAGTAGGGTGAGTTGTGTTCGTGTGCCTTTTATTACTCTCACTGCAAGTCTTGTTCCATACTGTTATGTGTGGGTTTGGTTCCTTACAATTTGAGGCATATTTCAACTACAAGTCAAGGGGTGATTTTGTCAGATTGCAGGAGCAGAGATCAGGTGCTTCAGATTTTTCTGAAACAGATACTGTTTCTGACACTGACAATATTCTGTTATGTTAGAGAAATCACCTAACTTCTTTGTGCATCTGTATCTGCACTCTAGAGTAGATAGAATAGTCTCTCACAGGAACTCTCAGTATCTCACATACTCACAGGAATAGGGAAAAGATCTGTTAATAGTTACAAAGCCTTCTGATGTGCACTGTGCTAGTGCTTTATAATATTAAATAACAGTTTTGAAACAAACTTGCGTATTTATTTCTGGCAATATTGTTTGTGCTACAGATTATTCTGTCTAGACCCCCAGTATGCAGTGAAGTTTAAGATCTTGAAAAAAATTCTTGAAACTTAGGTAATATGCCCAGCCCAGCAGCCTGGCCATTTTCTATGTTGTATCTCCCTGTAATGTTAAAAAGCTAAGTGTTTTAAATGATTAAGTTCAGAAATTTCATCTACCAGCAATACTTCATGGATCTTGAGTAGAGGTGATGGATAGAAAGTATTCCCTCATTTTTCTCCCACTGCCGTCATATTCATACCATTTTCCTCACTGTGCTCAGTCCTTACAACAACTGTGTGAGAATCAAGTGGTCTGTTTTCTCTTTTAAGACATGCAAAGACCTGACGGTTTTTGCATACAGGCTGCATGCATAGTCAAAGGTCCTGAATCACTTCACATGTTCCTTCCAGCAGGGACACTGGCTTTCTATCTGCTTCTGTGCAGGAGGATAACACAACAAATAATACACAGGTGTCCAGGCCCCACATCATGGTTGCCAGCTGAGTACTAAATTCTTTTTCTAGAGGATGTTTTCTACTATTGGAAAAAATAATCCAGCTGTGCTTCTTTCTTCACAGATGCTGGTCATCGGGAATCCTTTAGCTGCTTTTCTTTTCCCCCTTGTTGGCCAAATCCTTTCCATATGTTGTGGCCAATTACAGATGGTCATCCTGGCATTTCCTGATGGCAGGAGTGACTGCACCAACATGTACCATGTGTGCCGTGTTACTACAGCTCTGCGTGAAATAAAAACCAGGCTGCCCTAGGGCAATCTAATCATGCGGCAATAGGCCGGGGCAATGCTAAGCTGAAAGTTCGGGCTTGGCCTTGTTTTGATCTGTTTTGTTATAGTTTTATTTCCTCCTTACATTCTGTGTCCCATTCATACTAATCACAGTCAGTCCTGATTTTTTCTTTTTATTTCTGCATTTGTCATAAAATAAAGCAAATTATTCCCGTCTTCGGAAACGATCTAGACTAATTAGTCGTCTAACCCAATAATTAGTTTTTTGTTTCCCTGTCTGTTTTCATGCATTATTGTTAGTTTTTTCCCCTCTTTTTTTTTTTTACACCATTACAGATTAAAATGAGCCACATTTGCAGTTGATGGTATCTTTTTTTCGGGGGAAGAATGGAGAATTGCAATAGAAAGCTACTTCAAAAGCAGCAATAAACTCAAGGATAAATTAAGGAAATTGAATGAGCCACATTTGGAAGCAGCGTTGAGGCTAATATTCTGTCGCTTAAGGTTAAATTGCAACAGAGAAAGAGAGAGGGAGACATTCCAGTGAATCCAAAATTGGGGAGGCATTACTGCTCAAGTCGGTGCCAAAATTCTTTGCAGCTTGAAAGGGTTCTGCCTGGCTTGAGAATTTAATTATGCGTGCATCAAGTGGGTAAAGGTGCTAAACTGATTTCATTTCCTCTGCTCCCCCAGGCCTGACAGATGAAGAAATTGACCTGGCTTTCCAGCAGTCGGGCACAAGCACGGAGGAGCCACAGTCCCCGGCTCCTGCTACACAGCTGGTGCCAACTCAGCCCTCTCACCCTGTGGTGTATAGTAAGTAACACTTTGAAAAAATATCTGGTCCTGTAGCTTTCCGCAGTGATTTCTGCAGCAATTTCACAGAATTCTGTGCAAGATCCTAGATTTCAATTCAACTAATGCCATACTTTTTGTCAGAATCGGACACCAAATGTTACTTTGAATGCACTTCATAGTTGTTGATGCCTGTGACAAGATCATATTACGCAAGGAAAATGAGATACCAAAGATCAGCGTCTACAAACAAACATCATACATACTAGCTTATGACATCTCTTGACCTGAAGGTGCACAGTCAATACAAATTAGATTCTGACCCACTATAAGGACTTGAAAAAGCATTTAGTCAATGTAGGATTCGGTCTTCCCTTCTAAAACTTAAGGTCATGCTTCCCTTCATCAGTAGGGTTTTCTAATACTTAGATGATTAATATACGATAGAGCTGATAGATTCTTGGATAGAAGGTCCTGTAAAAGTGCAACACTATAAAAGTGCAACATTACTACTATCTTTAGTTACTGCAACAGTGGACTCTGTTCAGTAAACTGTTGGACATCATCACAAAGTTTTTATTTTAGTTAGAGGACGTATTTTCTTAACTAGTCAGGAAACCAGTCAGTTCATAGAATCATAGAATATGTCGAGTTGGAAGGGACCTATAAGGATCATGGAGTCCAACTCCCTGATCCTCGCAAGACTACCTAAAATTAAACCATATGACAATGCACCCCAGTATGAATGAGTTTTAAGAGTGCTGTCAGGTTACAAATAATAATAAACAGTTATATGTATCCTTAATTTTAACAAGCTTTCTTTCTTCAATCTTAAATAATCTGAGGGGTGACAGCAGAAATTCTGTGTAGACTGTGTGGATGTGATTGTATGATTTTGTGTAGAAAATACACTCACAAAGAATTTTTAAAGTCTCAACATAATCTGTGTAGACTCTAAATTTACATATATATTTGCATTTTAAAACAAACCTCGCAAAAAAGTATCTAAGCTCCAAACAATAAAAACCAAAGTACACACCATTAAAAATCCATCAAAAGAAGCTGTTCAGCTACATGTGTGTCTGGCAGTTTGAAAATCACTTCACTTACCTGCCAAGTATTAAGAATAGGATTTTGATACTGCTCCTAAACAGCTCTAGGTCAGATACTGACCAATATAACAGTCCACTTAGGGCTGTATTTATTAGTTTATAGCATAGTTTTGCTATTGCTAGAGACAATACAAGACTTGCTTTCTGAGTTTTTAAATACTCTGGTTTGGCACAGTTTGGGAAGAACAACATTTGTGACGGAGTTGGGCTCAGAACTGGAACGTTTCTGACTGCTGTATTGGGTGTGCTGGTGAACTCTAGGCCTGAATTATGCCTCCTGGGCTAATACCTGTCTGCTGTAGGTCACAGAAAATGCCAGAAAAGCAAAATCTGCTCTCTTGCTGAAGAAACAGTGCCAGATCTCTCTTAGTGCTATCCATTGCTCATTCAGCTCTTACCACAACCCAATATTGGAAGAGGTAATCTTCCCTTATTTTATAGTGTTCCACTAATATCAGTAGGGCAGGAAAGAAGTAAGCAATTCAAACTGGAAAACATTGTCATCGTTGTTAACCCTTGCAGCTTTATCCCTGTTTGTTTTTTTTTTCCTTTTACTATTTTGGCTTTCCTCAAAGCTCCAGCTCCCAATTTCTTCTTACTAGGTAAGAATCTTAGCTAGTATTTAAACGTCAAAATGTTCCCAGTAACAGCTCCAAAGAGAAGTCTGAAAGTATCATTCTGTAATGCTCAGAAACCAGAGGTGAGTAAAAATGCCACGAAAGTAAAGCTTTTGTAGGGGCTGTAATTGTAAACTGGTGTTCTAGCTTTGTGATCTGATTGGTGCTTTTTAAATAATTTGAAGCAAAAGCTTTTGCCTCTGAGCCAGTCCTTTTTAGCAACCCCTAAAATCAGGGAAATAGTGACAATAGATTCATCAGGTATTGTTCCTCCCCTCTCTTGTCGTTCTTTGCAGACCTTCTATTTAAGCTTAAATAGCTAAATATACACGGTATTTGTTTGACCAAAATACTTATTTTGATTAGGTGTCATCTGTGCCCCGTTCTAGTCCTTGACTGGTGTAGTACTGGTGGTGTTAATGATGGATCCATCTTTGTGTCCTCCTGTTACGTGCTTTCCATGGTGTCAGAACTGCAAAAAGAATATGTGAATTTCCCTAGAGCTGATGGATGAGACTGTGCAGTGGCTCAGTGCTCTTTCAAGGTGCCGTGTTGGCTGTAGGTTATTTCATCAATTGGATGCTAATCCTGTAATGAATATTTCTGAATTGGTCCAAATCTGCTTCAGGACAGTTGTTTCTGTGATAGTTTACTAAGTCAATTTATCTTTCACAGCTTTGTCAGGGGTTGTCATGTACAGAGAAAGATAGATACTGCTTTTTCTCTCTATCTGTTATGCTTATCTTCTTACAAAGTATTCATGACACTAGTGTTGGAATGCTTCAAGGTTTGAAGTTGAAAAGTATATCTAAAGGACTAAAGAGATAATATAGTAGACTGCTGAATCTCTAAGTTGACTTGTTGATGGTGACAACTCATATTGGAAGAGCTTATATTGGAAAAAATTATGATCCGTATTTGCTTTCGCCAGAGAAGACATCTGAGTTTCTTGCGAAGCAGCAGCTGATCTGCTGGAGTTTAGGTCTTGAAGACTGTGAACCACTTTGTGTTTGATATTTTTGGTTCTTTTTAAAGTTTTTTTGAGTAGATTTGACACCTGTACACAAAATCACAAAACCAGAGAGAAAGAATTACCCTCTAGAGAGCAAAAAGGAGGAACAGCTGAGGAGGGTTCTGTCCTGAAAAGTGGCAGTAGCTAGTGTCTTAAGAAACCTAATTTCTCTCTGTCCCCCCTCTCAGCAAGGGGTTGCTGCTTCATGTTTAAAAATTGCGTTAAAACTGTGGGTTACGAGTACAGAAGTTCAGAGTTTATGCAGCGGGAATGGAGCAAACAGCCGAGTTTGTGATCTCGCCACCAGCCCCAGTGTAAGATGCCCACTCTTGTGACTCAAAGTAATAAATCCTATGCACACCTTTTGATTTTATTTGCTTGATCTCCTGCTGTTGTCAGTTCAGTCTGTTCTAATTTTTTAAGTTGCAGGAAATAATTCATAACACTTAAATACTTGGGTTTGTAAATTATTGCTTAATTTGTACATTATTTGTACATTATTACTTAATGTTCTAATGTTTTGTTGGAAATAGCTGTTACCTATGTAAGTACTTTCTTCTTCTTGAAGAGTTAATGAGAAAGAAGCATATTTGTAAGCCTTCAGAGTAGAATAGTTCTTGTATACTGAACTCCTGTGTTTCGTTTAAGAGAGACAATAACTTTTGGGAGGAAGAGACAAGAATTAAGTTAAGTTTCTAGACACTGTATTTTAGCTCAATACCATGCCTACTATTTCTCCTCCTGTTCTGGAGGAGTAATTCCTTCCCTCCAGTTTGTACTTTTGCCAAGAGGTGTCAAAACTGCTTTAAAAAAAAAGCTTAAAAAAAACTTGAATTTGATTAATATAGAGAAACAAGACTTTGCCTGACTGATAATAAAACTGATAAATGACATTTGAATTACTTGTAGCAGTAATTTATTACATAAAATATCTTTTATTTGACATGCGATTAGTTGCTGGAAGCATCACTCAATCTGACTAGTTTAAACATGCTCTAAAATGAACCCCCAGTAAAAAACCAGGGCTGTCTGCTGTTGGCGTTATGAAATATACTAATCCAGCAGTGAGGACAAAAATCCGACTTTAAATATTTAAATGATTAATTGGGTTTATATTTTTTTTTTTTGCTTTTCTAACCCCTATAATTACAAGCAAACTCAGGGGAGTTTCTGAGCAAGGTGTGCAAAGCTGCATGCTTATCATCCAGGTATTGTCTGTGTTCTTCCCCAGGGTATTTATGGTCTCCATTTATGGGGTTTTGTGCAGATTTTACACCTGCTTAAAAATCAGCTCCAGTTACTGGTTTTCTTGCCATTTGGATCTTCTTCTCCCATCCCTGTGTGTCTTCATTATGTGGGAGACTGTAGCATACAGACCGTTTTCTCTTACAATTAAAAATGGTAACTAGAATCCGAACTCTCTGTTGTTTTCCCCAACTCCTTTCCATGGGTTCACTGTTTGCTCTTGGAAAATCACCTCTTCCAGCCTCAGTTTCTGCAGTTTTAAACGTGGATACTAGTGAGGCTGACCTTACGTGGATGCACAAGGGCTAATTAACTGATGTCAGGAAAGTTAATTCTGAGATGAATGGGGATCTTAAAAACAGTGTTTACTCTGGAACTGCAATTTACAGTTGCTGCTGTGAAAATTAAATATACTTACAGAAAACACACATTTAGAGCTGGAGAAAATGTGTGTGTCCCTTCCATTTGCCTTTTGAGGGTCTCTTATGTAGAATGGTTTGTTACTTCCCAATGCCTAAACTGAAGAGTAACTGGGCTGTTAGTGTCTTTTCACTTTCTTTGAATTTTATTCTAGTTTTACAAGTGGGGAAATTGAGGATATACAAAGAAGTCAGTGTGAGCACTGAGGTTACAACTGAGAAAATTCTAGCCTTCTCTCCAGCCCACATTTTAGATTAGAGTATTGCAGAGAAAAAGGAAGATTGAACGTGGATTTTAGGCAGGGCTGTGACATTCTTCATAACATTGTAAAGTTGATGTGGTCAATGCAGAGCCTTTACTGCGTCCCTCACTCACTCACTTTTCCTCTCCACCCCCCTCACTTTTTTTTGCCACAAGACAGAATTATTTCACACATCTCTAAAACGAGTAAAATGGCATTTCAGCTTCTTGTCTTTATAGACTCTCTGAACTTTAGGAAAGATCATTCTGGTCCCTTTTCATTAATAATGAAAACCAGGGGGCAATAAAATGTTCTTAGCTCAAGCATTACAGGAATGGAGGGAGAGAAGAGTGAGGTGAAGGGGCAAAGCGGACAGGGTCCTACAGGTGTCTCTCCTTTCTACGCGGAGGTCACCGCAGCTAGGAGGTAGTTAGGGATAGCCAGTCAAGGACAGCCAGTCAAGGACTGCCATGGACAGGCCACAGTTGGACCCACAGACCCTCTGAGGTTAATTAACCCTTTACAATAGGCAGTTCAGCCTGGAACAAGTTGCATTGTCATAGAAGGATATTTGTAGTCAGAAGTTCAGGGCAGAGAACTGGACATTCAAGAGACTTCAGATACCAGAAATGACAGTGGGAGCAGAGTAAGGAGAGCAAAGTGGGATGGATGACTGGGGTTTGCAGCACGATTAGCCAGAGATCATTTTAAATCCTGACATGTACACAGCCAGTTACTGCTGCTTAGCTGACGTGTGTTAACTCATTAAGTTAAAAAGTTATGATAATTTGATCATGTGCCTAAGCTCCAAAACTGCAACTGCAGCAACCCAAAATGCTGCTGGTGACACTATTCACCAGTTCTGACAGAGCTGCTTTAATTTGTTCAGATTTCTAGCCAGTGGATAATTTGAGGATCTGTGTCCTAAAACACAGCAAGAAGCTCTGAGTGCCAGTATTTGAGAGTCAGTGCCAGTCTGTAGAGCCTGAGGGCTGGGATTAGGAGTAACTTTTGCAATGCAATGCCCTGTAGAAAATCTTGGCAACAGGAAAAATGGCAATAGGTGAGCAAAGCAGAAAGGAGACAAGCTTGCAGCCATTTCACCCAGTTAAGCCTCCCTTTGAAAGCCTAAATTGAAACTTTGGAGAACAGAATGCATTTCCGAGATGTTGTAGGTCACATGTAGATTTGGATCTGTCTGTTTGGAGACTATAGCGGCCTCCACCTCATCAGTTCTACCCACATCCTGCCACTGAACTTTAGGAAAGATCACTCTGCATCCTCTTTATTATTAAAGAAAACCGGGGGCAGTACAAGATTTGTTAAGGGAACTGCGAGGGAGGTGAAAGGATAAAGCCGGTGGAAAACTACAGGTATCTTCTGATTCTGCTTGAAGGAGCAGAGCATACCATATCTTTTGCTCTGTGGAGTCTCTAAGCTTCTGTGCAGAATTGTGTGTTAAATATCTCAAGCTTTTATCTACTTCTTTACCTCTCTCTGTAGATATTTAATTGCATATTTTCTTTCTGCTGTTTATGCGTGCTTTGGTCCCCATTCATAATTCAGGCTTGAAAGACACTGGATCCTTCCTTATTGAAATGGTCTGTAATTGCTGACACAGTGTTTGTAAACCCATTTATTGCCCTAATAGATTTCTCTTCTTTCTCAAAATACTTACTTCTTTCTTTTTTTCTGCACTCTTCTGGGTCTCTGTCCCTGTCCCTATTTTCAAAAATTATGATAACGGAGAACAATTGGTATTCAAGTAATGAGTTAACCTTAGCTAGTACTAACACCACAGCCAGTTATCTGGGGAAAGTGCAGTAGGGTTCGCAGTGCCTTCTGCAAGGAAAGAGTAGGGCAAAACAGCTTGATGGAACTTTTTTAATTGCTGCTGAGATTTGTCTCCCTTTGACACTTTGTGCGAGGCCAGTGTCAATGCTGGAGGTCTGGACAGATGTTTCAATGTCCTAGGGCCAGAAGCCTGCACATTGTACCTGAGGGACTACCAGCGTCTTAATGCCCTGGGCTCAGTAAATCTATGCCTGCTAAGAAACAGCAGAACTGGCTTTATTCATTACTCTTTTCTCTGATAGAATGGGTGTATGAAAATATTGTCATCTGCAGTTCTGATTGTGATTATTTCTTGATTTTGGCCTTTAGGTCCACGTGGCTACAGATGGCGAGATTGTGGGGCTTTGGTTGTCATACTGGCAGGAATTGCCTTTGGATTCAAGGTAATATCTCCCTCAGTACTCTTACCCTGTACTCTGAGAGAACGATGTTATGCTGCTTGCGTCCAGAGGATAGTGTTGGTTCCAAGCTGGTGGAGCATCTGTTCTTACTGGCACTGCCATTGATACATGTGAGAAACGTAGACACTTAACATGAAAATGCAGTGTCAAAAACTGGCAATCAAACAAAACTAGCTTTTAGCAGTGGATCTCAAACTGCTAGAAACAAGGTCATTTTCATCATGTATATATATTTTGGAATTTCTGAAGTTGGGGAAACCGAGCACAGTTCAGTAAAGGGATTCTCTCAGCATTGGCTAGCAGACGGTACTGTCATAGCCCCAGTCTAATGATTTGTCCACTGGTGATCCTGCACCTTGGGTAGGAAAGAATCTTCTTTGATCAGAACATTGAAAAGAAAGTGCTAATTTCCAGGTCTGCCAAACATCCTCTAGTTCTACTCCAGTGTGCTTAGAACAAGGTAGACCAAGCGCGTGTCTGCTTGCGTATTGTAGAGACAGCAGCCCCTTCTTGTTTCTTGTGCAATGTTTCTCCAATTGAACATATTCTTTCACTCTAGATTTGCTTTCCAGCAATGTGGTGACATTAGATAACGTCTTTGGTAAACAATCATATTCTGTGGCTGCATAGAAAGACGTAAGTGGTTCAGGTCAACACGGCAGAGTGTAAAGAGCTTTGGTCCAGTACAAGTTGTGTCTTATTTTTGAAAAAGGGACAGAGGTGAAGACTGAATGAGAGGTTGATGGTTTTCATGGTTTTTTTTTCTTTAATTAACAATTACTGTCTTGTTTAGTAAAATCTATTTTACAAATAAAAGTGTTGGCCTTCTAGTTTAAAACTAGTTTTCTTATCCTGTCCTATCATTAATTTTCTGCGTCTCAGGCTAAGAAAGAGAGGCCAGATTAAGCAACATGTTCTATCTCTGCAAGTAAAGTTACATGGCTCAAGAGAATGGCTTTTTATTGAGATATGTTGTCCCTATGTTTTTATATTAAAGTAGTGGTGACAACCTTACTGATCTTTTCATTCTTGCAAAGAATGGTGGAGCTGATAAGTGTCCAGAGAGACAGCAGCTGCTGGGCCTTGCAGACCTGCATATATTTCTGTTACTAAATGACACATATCTAACACATATTGATGATTTACATAAATTTTTTGGCATAATGTCACTGATGCTGTTAATGCATCCTACTGCTGTATTTTTTGTTTACAGATCTTGCTCTGCTGTCTGTCCAAACCTCATAATGCATATTCTGTGCCTAGCAGAGACCCATATTCTTTTATAGGAGTAGGACATCTTTGGAAACAGTTGATAAATTCCCTCTGCTCTTCATGAGATTCGGAGGGAGTTTGAAAATAGTGATTTTTATATGAAAGATAGGACGCTAGGATACAACATAGTTGTCCATGTGTGTTCTGTGAAGATTAAGAGGGAACTGTTCATGAAAGTCATCAGAAGTCATTTGCTTTTCAGAATGTCTGAGCGTAAACATGTGCTTTGTGAGGGTAAGAGCTGTGTACAGCCACACTGAAATCTTAAACCAGTGCTATTAAGTGTAAAAGAAAGCTGTTCCACACATGTCAGTTTGGATAATCAGCTCTGTCTCAGAAACCATACTGTATGTATGCCCCTGCAGTGGGTGTACATGGATCAAAAGCCAGGATGAAAAAGAATTGATAGGCTTTATCGAAGCTATTTCCACATCCTAGACCATCCTTCTCGCATTTTTTTCACCTGCCATGTTGTGCTTGGATGTGCCCTTGTTAAAGTGCGTATTCAGCTCATAGGAGCAGTGCTGCAGAAGGATCCATGGTAGTCAGAGGAGAGTTGTGACCTATTGGATCCAGACCATTCTCTGCAAGGGCAGAATGAGGTAGCTTTCATGGCTATGTACAGCGTCACTGAACTGCCTCCCATCCTGTACTAGCTTGGTTCTCACTTCCTTTAGCCCTGGTTCCTTCATTCTCACCTACTGTTGTTAGATCTGCTCCTTTTCCTTTCTCTTCCCTGTGCTCCAGATCTCTGCTTTTCCCTCTGTGACTCATAACCCTTCCCCTGCCAAGGTTCAAAAGATTTTATAATACCTGTCATTCCCTGGCTTGTGCTTCCTCTGGCCTTTCCTGGGCTTTTCTGTTCTTCCCGCTTCCGAATTGCTTGCCTTGTAGATGTAGCTCAGATGCTGCGACACATCAGTGTGTTCACATTCGAAAGCATAAGATCTAAAATTGTATTCTATGTGAGGGATGTTTCTCTGGACTGAGAGCTGTCCCACGAAACCTTATATGGAGTTAGGAACTGTTTTTTAGCACCCCCAAAAATGTAACACAGAACTCGTATCTTCTCTTCTGCAACTTCTTTTAAAACCTACTATAGAGGGAATTTCTTTTCTCAGCCAGGTGTGTGGATAAATGATCACTGTCTCTGTGATAAAAGCTGAGGTGGTGGGCTTTGAGGATGTTTCAGGTAGATTAGAAAGACCGCTTTGCATATCCCTATTTCCTAAAAAAGTTTCTGTACTCCATGCAGAAATATCTGCTTCCTCTCATCATGGGACAAAAAGAAGACAGGAAACAACTTCAGAGGATTGAGTCAAACATTTCTGAGATGAGTGGCAGTGTGACACAGACAGGTAAAGATTAATGACTCCATCAATTCACCCCTCAAAGCCTTTCTCCCTGTATCCTCCATTCTGCCAAGACCCCCACCCTTTTCTTTCCCTCCATCTCCACTTTATGTGGTGACTTCATTTATCTGCTCTGAGAATCTGTTCACATTTGCAAATGAAGCCGCCGTCATTTCGGTTTAATTTGAAATTGCTTGTTTACTGTCGGCGCGGCCTCAATTAATTATGTTTTTACGGAAAGGCTCCCAACCTCAGAATATTAATAAGGGGAATAAAATGACAGCCTTTCGGAGGGCTGTAAAGTTCATTTTTAATTTCTGCTTCTCTGATGTTTTCAGGGGCTTTTTTTTGGTGTTTTACCCCCACCTTCCATCTGAAAATCCAAGGAAGGGTCAGGAGAGTCTGTAATTACTGTGCCTCCCTGACCTTAGCCACCTTCTCTGTTATTGACTCTATAGGCTGTCTATTCATTACCCAATGCCCTAATGATGGTCTGGATTAGCTGTTACCTGTCACACCAATAGAGTTTTTAATTTTATTTTATTTTATCAGCTTGTTTACTGCCTGGAAGTATTGAAGTAGAAAAAGTTCTCCTGCAACTGGAGTTGAGTCCAGCAGAAGTTCTTCAGTGTTTGCTGGGGTGTAGGAGGGGAATACAGGGTGTTCTCTTGAAAAAAAAGGGGAAAAGCGCAAAGTTAGTGGGATGGAAAAAAATATGGTTTTCAGCAGTAAGTTTGTCAAAGATGTTGAGGTTGAAGGAGTTGATGGGTGGGAGGATGCCAATTACACTTTTTAGTGGAGGGTGAGAAGAAAAGCATCTTTCATTTCTCATGGTACCCTAAGGTCAGTCCTGAGACCAGCCTCTTCCCAGATTGGAGCTAGCCCCAGTGTTTGCCTGTGTGAGGCCCAAGATAGATAAATGATACAAACATTGTATAAGTTCAGGGAGATGTACAAATCATAAACCAATATAATTAGAAGGGAGAGGTTTTGGACGGATATACTGTGGGCTATAGACATCTATACAATGGAAAGATAAACTAGAAATACTGGAGGTTAGATGCAGTGCAGGTAGATTACCCATAGTGCAGATAAATCATATGGATTAAAGCGAGCAGGCGGGCATAGATAAATTAAATATAGTAGGAATAGAGGCATCTTTGTAGCGAGACAGCAGGAAGGACGTGTGCGAGTGCGTATCTGTGCATATATCTCAGTTTAACACTCTCCTGCTTTTTCCCTCACAGTGACTCAGTTACAGACGACTTTAGCTGCTGTCCAGGAACTGCTAATCCAGCAACAACAGAAAATCCAGGAGCTCACCCAAGAACTGGCTGCTTCTAAGGTATCCACTTCAAACTCTTCGCCTTTAGAACATCACCATCTTCTCATGGCTTCTTTTGCCGGCACGTGGAAAGCACCTTTTGAGGTTCACAATCCAGCCTTCAGCTCTGTCATATCCCCAGCCAGTTTCTCTGTATCTGACTTCTCCATAGGCAGTCTGTTTAAAGCACTGGATATTAATTGGGTACTTAGTGAAATATATCTAACTTCTGAGAGGGCTTTGCTCTATAGCTTTGTACGTAGCCTGTGTGTCTGAGGCCTCAGACCTGTTCTCAGCTCTGTATCTTCTGCATTGCATTTGAGATTAAATAATGGTGCTGTTAGTCCGCTGAGCAAAACAGGTAAAGGCTAGTTGTGCAGAGGTTTTATTTGTGTTTAATATGTACTTTACATGTTTATATTTCTTCTGTACCCTTGTACATTGTCAAAACAATGACTTAATCCTGTTCAGCCAAGCACACACTTGAAGTACTGTATTTTAAAGTCACTTGTGCAGATCCAGGCCAGGTAACGGCCAAACATTCTTACTGTTTGGTTTCTTGTTTCGATGATTTTGGTCATCTCAGTGTTACAGGTGGCCCCATCCCAACCACATTAGTGATGTACGGTGGTCCATTCCTCTTGACTCCTGACTTGACCCTGGCAATAAAACCATCAGTTCTGACTAGTTTGTGTTGTTACATGTGTAACTACAAGTAACTACTTTTAACCAAAATTGATTTTCTTTCGGCAATGAGAATTAGTGCTTTTCATCTCCAGAGTACTTTGTAGCCATTGGCCTAAGCATTCTATCAGCCAGTAAGTGTGAGGTGAGGTGGATTTGAACCAGTCACACAGAGATGAAGTCTTTCTTTCACTCACTAACTTGTGATTATTCAGGGCCCAGTCATCTTGCAGTATTCTCTGTACAGGGAGAGATTTTTCTTTTTGATGTGAAATCCCTTAGACAATGCTTACAATCTTTTCCCTCTACCATGAACAGTTGTCTTCTCCCCTTACCTATACTTTAATCTCGTACAAACTCTTTGATGGTGTGTAACTAGTGGGCCACAGCTGACTGTGTGGTGTGCACACTGTACAGTAGGAATCCCTCAGTGGCACAGCTGTAAACCCAACCATGAAAGCCAGTTTATGGTCACAACACTCTACTTCAATTTTCCTTGGGAACTGTGGCCTGACAGTGGCCTGGAGCCAGTCCGGAAATTGGAAAACTGTTTTCAGGTCTTAAGTGTTAAGATTAAGACCACATGTTGAGCTTTAAGAAGGGAAAAGGGCATAACAGTCTTGGTGGTTTAGAGAGTCTTGAAGAAGTTTTTCCTCCCCCCTCTCTACCCCCTGCACTGAAATGGTAGCACACATTGTTATGATATCTAAACCTCATGTGTACAAAGAAAAACTTGGGCAACCCCACAAACCAAAGAATAAAAGCTGTGTTTTCTCAGCTGTAATGTAAGTTTTTATATCTGCTTTTCAAACTCCTACTGGCATGCTGTAAAAAATTAAAAAGAGGGACTTTAAGTAATTAAAAAACGTACATAAAAATTCAAGGCTTGAATTTTCTACAACTGTTTTTTAAAGAGACTGGCTAAAAAGCCCCAGATGTCAGATTTTATTTCTAAATCCTAGGCATCTGGCACCATATGTGTTTTGGAAATTTGAGTCCTTTGCAGGCCAGTGAGTGGAAATCACTCCCTTGTTAATGTGCTGCTGTAGCTTTCAAGGTCTTGGAAAGCCAGAACAGTGGCTCCTGGATTCTTGCTGTCTGAGGGCTGGGAGTGTGAATCCCAAGGGAACGCATCTGTGTATATCACAGCTACTACAGCCTGAGCCTCTCCCAGCTCACTGGGTTCACAGCCCAGAAGTCACTGTGAGGAGTGCTGGCTGTGAAGGTGTTCAGGGTTACTCAGCACTAGCTGAAGTCTGTTTAAAGAATAAGTAGGAACAACCAGTGCTGGCTACATCTAGTACAGACTGCTGAGGAGTTTTATGTTATTCCTGGCTTCCTTTGTCAGGGGATTTATTAAGAGTATCTCTGGAGCAATGCTCACAAATGGGTTCATTCCTAATGGTTTTTAGCAGAAATTACTATGGGAAGTTCTAGACATGAGTGTTCTTTGGTTCCGTACTCAGCCCATGGCTACAGGAGTTGCTAGAGTGATAGGATGGGGTAACGATAGGCCGTGGTCTGTCTTTCAGAATGTTCCTCGCATTTCTCTAGTTCCCAAAAGGGTTATAAGAAAGATTGCCAAAAGTATTATCTGCAGCATGTTCTCCTCACTTGTTACCTTACTCTAATTTCTCCCTGATATCCCATAGCAATTCAGATGCGGTGCTGACAGAAGCTGTACCAGGCTTCCATGAGTTCCTTATCATCTTTTCCCATCAAATTGCATTCATTGCCTTGGAATATCCAGGACAGTGCCTAGTCCAGCTACTTTCTGGAGATACAATCTGGTAGCTCAAGCATAGCTCTCATTCTTCAGATCTAGTAGGGAGAATTTTTTCAACTTTCAAGCATCAATTTACCAGCCCAACTCTAAACACCACAGAGTGCAGATAACTGATTCTTTATTCCATGATTTAGGAGAAATGAACAAGTGGTTTTAAAATAGTTGTTAATATATAATATTTGAATCTGTTGCCTCAGCTAACTGCAGTCACAGGAAAGACTAAAGGACCTGATTCAGTGCAATTCCTGCTGCCTTTCAGGATCCTAGTTCTAGTTCTTCTTCTCTAGAAATCATTCATTAGGTCAGTGTCAAATGATTTACCTCTTTGTGCATTATTCTCTGTCTGATACGTTGGTGGAAAATGTCCTATGTATACCTAGCTTTGTCTGAATTCTCACAAGTGCTAGTCTCCTTCTTATCGAAAAAGAAAGGTCCTTTTGAGATGCTTGAGCAATGGTTGCACACGGTATGTTGGAGACAAGATTAATTAGTCCCGCAAACAGAAAGCGAATATTTGAATAGTCTTAGTACCTTGAGATAATTATTGTTTCTGATCATTGTGGGATCCGTTCAGGTCCTTCTTTATTGTGGAAGTTGTTTTGCTCAGATCTGAGAGATTTTAAATGGTAGAGCTTATGTATGTTATACTGAGGACTCAAGATTCCCAGATGGGAGGAGAGGAGGATAACGTAGAAAAAAGTGACATTTGTGAACTATCTCCCAGTTCATACTTTGATCTTTATGTCTTCTTTTTCCTCTTCTAGGCCACAACTTCCACCAACTGGATTCTGGAGTCACAGAACATTAATGAATTGAAATCTGAGATCTACTCGTTAAAAGGACTTCTCCTGAACCGGTATGGATGGAATATGTGAGCAGATTGTTGTGTGGGAAAGGGTTGCTTTCTGGGATTCTCTCAGTCATGGAGAGGAAAGGCATTTCCAACAGGAACTAGCTCTGTATCCTGTTATTGCTATTTTAATAATACCACTTTGCATTCCACTATCACTTTCTATTTGCAGGTCTCAAAATGCTTTTCAAACTTGCCTTAAATCACAGAGCACTTTGGGTAATTAATAAGATTTTTCCTTTTTGTTTACGATAGAGGAATTCTCTGCCATTCACCACAGTCATGTTGCCTCTCACCTAGTTCAAGGTATTGACTGCATCTGCACCTGCATTGAGTTACAGAGAGTCTCTTCTGGATACGGTTCAGCTGACGTGTTCATGGTTAGGGCATAACCAGGATGAAAAGAATCGCAGTCAGCAGAGCCTGTTTCTCTCGACTAGCTAGCTCAGGTACAGACATCTTATAATGTAGTAGGTGTCTGAAATGGGGGGATATAAATCCCGCCTGTGGGGCAGTCATAAGAACAGGGATCCGATCTCAGTTCTTGAGGATTTTTTTTCCAAGTACAGTACTGAAGAGCGTATCTAGGTTTTCAGCTATTGATCCTTTCACTCTGATACGGATCCCTTGCCTCCTTCTACATGTAACTAAGTCTTCTCAAGTCATCTGTCTCCTAAGAGATGGACTTCAGAGATCAGTCTAAGATTGGACTAGACATGTTCTGGATCTCAGCAAGTGGGCTTTTCAGAAGTCTGAAAAGTGTATTGTCTTTAATATTCTTTTAAATTCTCGCTACACCTCCCATTCCTCCCGGGAGTCACAGTAGAAAGCTGTGTAGGATTGAGGACACATATCAAGTTACAGTCTGTTAAGTTGGGTTGTAGTAGCATCACTGCTCAGTAGACAGTATTACTTAATGACACCTCTTCAGCAATAGGAAAGCTGTGGCTGGGGGTAAGTGCTTTTTGGAAAAAAGAAAACTTTTTGGGGGGTTGTTTTTTAACAAAAAGGCAAATGTTTCTGCAGTGAGGAGGCAGCAGCAACACTGGAGCCAAGAAACTCCAGATTTAATTTGTTGATTGCATTTATGATACTAGTTGAATAATGCAGACATTAGCTTATTGCAGTCACAGGAGACGGAGGTTAGATCAGCAGAGTTCTTCAATGGCTGGTGGTGGCAGCAGGAAGAGGGAGGTGAGAGCAACTACTGTTCATAGTTCAGTTTAAGAAAATGTGGTGTGTTTGAGCACTCACTGTAGGAGAGCCGCCATTTGCCGCTCTGGTCTTGTCCGTGGCACTAGCCAGCTCACCTGAGGGGCATGAGGACGCCCTGCCACAGAGCATCCTTTTCAGAGCTTGATCTGGTACCTTTTCATACTCCCACTTTTCACATACACAAGCAAGGATGGATGGGGACCGCTAGATCAGATATGCATTTTTCCTTTGTTCTTCATGATGGATGACTTTCTGAGGGCACCAGTACTCCCCACTGCACTTATGTTTGTCCTGTTTGGTACTTGGATTCTCCTTTTAGGGCTGTGCATTAGCCTGCCGTTATTAAATCTTTAAAGCCCACCTGAAAAGGACTCGAGGACAGAGCAGCCAGCTTTCTCAGCTGGTGCAATTCTAGTATGACTAAGTCAGAGAAGCTGAACCAGTTTGCAGCAGCCAGGACCTGGCCCAAACATGTAAAGTGCATGCTGGGACTAGGACATAGGCTCTGGATTATAATGAGCCAGAATGCAATAGCTGTGTATCACAGTGGAGGCGAGAGCCAGGTGGTGAAATTCCTTGGCTCAGGCACAAGGACCTGGTGTGTCTGACTTCTTGCTCCAGTGGGAATTTTCTTTATGAATTAATTAGTAATTGTATTATAAAGGGACACCCATGTCTTTCCACAGGCAGCATTCCTGAGTACTAGCTTGCTCTGTGAAATTGGCCAAACCAGATCATTTTAGTAGTTCAGATTGCCCAGCTGTGATATTTTCCTTGTGTGCAGGCTTGATTACTGATGCTTGTAAAGCACTTTGAGATTCTGTCTGAAGAAGTGAAGTGGCTTTGGTTTTGTTCATTTATGGCAAAGGAAACTTGCAGCTTCAGTCCTGCTTTACATGACTTCCCCAGTGCAAATACCATTCTCTCTAATGATAACACCTCGGTGTTTTTAATAAAAGCCCCTTTCTCTCCTTTTCTTCCCCTCTTCCCCTCCCCCAAGGAGGCAGTTTCCTCCCTCCCCTTCGGCTCCTAAGATCCCGTCATGGCAGATCCCGGTGAAGCCAAGTTCACCCTCCAACCCTGTTGTTGCCAACCATAATAGCAGCAGTGACATCTCACCCGTCAGCAACGAGTCTACCACTTCATCACCAGTCAAGGAGAACCACAGCCCTGAGGGTTCGAAGGTCAGCTGCCATCTGCTGAACACAGAGGAAGGCAACAAGGCAGTGATTGACGTCAAGAGCCAAGTGCGGATGGAGGTGCAAGGTGAGGAGGAGAAAAGGGAAACCAAAAGGAATGAAGAGGAGGAAGAGGACGATGAGGATGATGATGTTAGCCATGTGGATGAGGAGGAATGTCTGGGTGTCCAGACTGAGGACCGACGAGGAGGGGATGGCCAGATTAATGAGCAAGTGGAAAAGCTACGAAGACCTGAGGGGGCCAGCAACGAGAATGAGATTGACTAAAGCGCCCTGGCTGCTGCTGCTGTACATCTTCCCTAGCCTCCTGCGCTGTCCCCGGTGCCTCTCCCATTTTGTGGAGAGAAGTGCCACTGTCCCCTCCAGTGATTCTCCCATGATTGACCTTGAGCGGGGTCATGACTGCCCAGTGAACAAGGTGGGCCCTGTTTCATCACAGGGCTTTGCAGTGTTGCAGTGGCTTCTTCTCCCCTCCCAGACCCACATTCTCCCCATGAGCTGGGGTCACTGCCTAGGCTGGAAGACCAATCGCCTTACCATGCACCACAGCTACAGAATAAGTCCTCTTACAAAAACACCATCTCTCCTGAAACAGTCAGCCTCTTTGCTGCATCCTTGGGTCCTTCTGTCCAATTTCAGAAACCAATCTGTCCTGAGCAATTTGATTTCACAAGCCTTTAATCCCCACATAAGGCCCAAACCAGTTCTCTGTCTCCCAAAACAGCCCTCCCTTTTATTTTTCAAACTACTTGATATTCTGTTGCCAAAAAAAGAACACTTTAACCCTGAATTCCTCACCAGATCTTAGTCTTGGCTCTTCCAAGGCCTACGTTAAGCCTCAAATTCCTGAAACTACCTAGCATCTAAAAACACTAAATTTTTGTGGGGTCCAAAGAACACTATTTCCACCCCACAAGCTTACACTCATCAAAGTGGCCTATTGCTAGGGACCAAGTCCAGGTTTCATGGCCACAGTAAAATCCATGAGAACAGGTTGCTTTGTTACTGATTGCTCCCCAGTAAAAGAAGGCTTTAAAAGAAGTTGACCCCACTCATCCCAATTGTTACCCTTCCTCCTCCAAAGACAAGGAGCTCACATCAGTTTTTGACATCTTACATTTTATTTATAGCTGCCCTGAATGAATGAATGTATGAGGTGGTATCAGACGCTGAAATAGTTGGTTAATTCTGAATCTTTGCAGTGGTTCTCGGCCTGTTTTTCTCCCTACATGAGGAGAAAATCCATCTTAAGTTATCAGTTGAGACCTGCACCTACCCAGTGACAGGCACCTGCTTCAGCCAAGCAGTCTTTGCGGAAGAGAGAACAGTTCCAGCTCTGAGGTACACCACTGGCCCTTCTTGCCCAGTCCAGCCTTTTTTTCACCCCACTGGGCCTATGCACAAATTAAAACAGTGAATTTTGAAACCTCTCATTTGCAGCATTGTGTTCTCAGCTGGTAAAATGGTGGTGTCCAGTTATATTATTCACTGCATCAGAGCCTCTTAGCAGAGCAATTCTTATAACAACTGAGTCTCACTGTCCTCACCAAGCAAGTGTGCTCGTCTGTGTGGTCATGTATAGATTTCAAATATAAAATACGATTGTATATAATTGTAATAAATATGAGTTACCACTATTTAACACCAGGCTGTTACTGGATTACTGTGGCTGTTATTTTGGGGAGAAATGTGCATGCAGGGTGGTAAAGGGAGGGAAAAGGGACTATTAAAGAAATTCAGTCCGTATAAAATGTTTTCTGAATGACATTTATGGTTGATTTTCTAACTGCTCCAATACTAGGTTATATCAGCAGGAGGCAGTGTAGAGAATGGTGTAAGCGCAATATAAGGTACACTATAAATAGCTCCAACAACACTGTGATGCTAAGTTGCCTCTGATGTCGCAGAGGGTGAGATGGATGTATCATCCGGTGAGTAAAACACAGCTATTCCGGTGCCTTTCCTCCCAGCAGGAGGCTCTCCAGGGTGCAGAATGCAGCATCCCGCTCCTTTCCACCCCCAGCAGCAGGAGGTGCTGAAGGGAGCGTGTGAGATATCCCATGGCCCCTTAGTCTTATCTACCAGCCAGGAATGCTGTGCCGTATCCCATGACTGGGCTAAGCCTGCCATGTCAGTACAGAAGCCATTGAAAGACATGGCGTACAGCAAGTAATTTGTAGCTACTGCAGTCCCATCTTTGTTCAACAGAAGTATTTGGCTCCCTTCTTAAAAATGAGGGATTTACTTGATTCCTCAGTATTTGGGTGTCTGGTACACAGTGACATTTTCCTGCTCAGGGGGAGCGAAAGGGACCTTCATATTACTGTATTTAGACCTGCTGCTGAATGTGATGATTTCTCATTCCTTAAATGGACGAATATCTTCCCCAGGAGTGAGTGAGTGTGTGTGTGTGTCCCTCTCTCTCCCTCTCCCTCTCAGTCTCTCTCTCCACTGTTTAACGTTCAGAAAGAACGTCACGTTTAGCTAAAACAGGGCAAATTTGAAAATGTTTAAAAGGAAAGGCTTTTCTTAAGAGATTGCACTTTTCATTTCTCCAAGCCAAGAATCCTTGTGAAAAGAAAACACGACTGAACGCAGGGATGTGATGAAAAAGTATTGTCCTGCCTGTGTACATTTTATATACATAGAAGGTTTTGAAAATAGAAAGTGCCTGGACAACAGCAGTTGGTGAAATGTGGAAAATATGTTGCTGAGGTATGTGCCTTACAGAGTGACTTACGAGGTTTACAGTACAAGCATCCCTGCGGCTTCATTTTTCCCCCCTTTTCCTCCATGTTGCCAGTGTTCAATTCATTTACCTCAAGATTTCTGGTGCAGAGTAAAAGGCAGTTTCCTTCAACTGCCTTTTTCCCTCCCTTAGTTTTTGCTTCTTACAACCTTTACCAATTCGTTAGGTCACAGTTTTTCCATTCCCGAATCTGATGAAACCCAGAAGACTCCATCATAGCTGTTGTTGCTCAAAAAAAATCTAACTCTGGGCCTCTGGCTGCTGATGGGGTGTTTGTGTACTTTGTTGAAGAAATCCAACCTACCAGCAGAGAATTTGGAAGAAGCCATTCCTTCTTACCAGCAGGTATTGTTGTGAATCACGAGTTTCATTTCTCTGCCTCGTGTTCCTTGTCTTTCCAGCATAGCAACAGTTACAGGGCGAGTATTTTGGTCCTTATGAACCGTGTAGCCTGACTGCTGACTTGTAATTTTTTTCTTTTTTTCTTTTTTTGCTAGAAACAGAACTTCTTAGATGAGCTGCCCCGTGAAATGTTTAGCCCACTGGCTAGTGGGCACTGAGAATGGCATCATATTAGCCGAGAGATGACCAGGTAGCGAACCTTTTTTCTGCAGAACAAGACAGCAGCAACACTTACCCACCATGTGGTTTATTCAAGTACTCTATTTTACTTGTTTTGACACAGAAACAATAACAACACCCCCATAGGTGACTTCAGTGGTTTTGTAAAATGGTTTCTATAGGTCCTTGGTAGCACATAGAAAGCAGGTGATGGGAGCTTCCTCTGAATGGTGTCATTTGAGCACATTTCAGTGAAACCCTGTGAGCCCCTGCTGTCTCTCCTAGAGGAAACAATATCAGGCTGGTGCTTTCCAGTAATTTGAGGATATAAAAGCTCCCTTTTCAATAGCTGCAAGAGAAACACGGGGAACTCAAAAAATGTGACAAAGTGGGAAAGGTTTAAGAGAAATGTCTCCCATCTTTGTCCAACCTTCCTTACGCCCAGATGTGACAAATAAGTCCTATGTGCATCTTCGTCTGAAGCAGGAAGAATTTTTTTTATTGTTTTTTGCATATTGGGGGTGTAACCTAACAGTGTTTGGGATCAGAAGGAAGAGAATGGACTGTAGGATCCCTTGTGATCTTGCTGCTTTGCTGCATGACACTTTGCAGAGTGTTTCACTTATAAATGTGCCTCAGTTTCCACATGTGATGGTAAAAAATACTGTCTGGTTGATACAGAGATGTGACAAAGACAAGAGAAAGCCAACTTTGAGGATTAGGTTTCATGCTAGGTCCTGCAGCTCACACCAAAACCCCAGCCCCCATGAACGGCTGTACCCTGGAGCCGCCCAGCCCCCATTGTGGCTGTGCTTTGGCAAACACAGTGCGAGGCTGCAGCACCCAGCTGTAGCCACTGTCCCCTGATGGCCTGGACTGCACAGCTGTGGGAGATGAGCTGCCCAACAGTCCCGGTGCAGTCTGTGATGGTCAGTTTGCCAGCGTGCCCTAGCTTGGATGCAGACATTTTAGACATGGGCGTTCCTTATTGCAGCTCAGATTCTTCTGGAAGTAAGTATTTTTTAATAACTATGTTCTCTCTTGATTTTGTCTTCGATAGAGTGGAGGAACTGGCTGCGTTTGCAGTGGCTACCTCGCCCTGGTCTGGGTTTGTTAGAAGGGTTGCCAGGAAAGTCTATCCTGATGTGTACTGGTGGAAGGAAGCATGGTATATGCTGGGCTGCTGCCTGTGGCAGGGAGGGGGCTGTGTGAAAACCCAGTCTGTGTCTACTCCATTGCTCTCATTTGCAGTGTCTGTTACAGAAATGGAGGCTGCCTTTGCCTTTCCTTTGGTGGGGCAGCATCATGCTTGGGGAAAACAAAGGCTAGACAGCAGGTCCAGAGTAGCTCTTTGGTGCAAACCTGTTGTGTTGAAGTCAAGGTCTCCATGCTTGACTAGACCCTTCACACCCAGCAGGTTGCGGAGCACATGTTTCCCAAGGGCTTTGACAACAAGAAGCTTTGAAAGGTCCCTTCTGTGTGGTGGTGCTTTATGTTAAGCACAAATTTACGTGGTGGTGACCCTGCACACCAAAACCTGATGTTAAGCTTGAGCTGAGAGTCTTCCAGCCTGGACTTGACCTCTCATCCCATGGGGTGGTATGCAAGTGCAAAGCACGAGAGGGCCTTGGCCTCCAGGGATTGAAAACAAAAGTAAAGGGATGCCGGGAGGTGAAACATAGGAAATGACTTACCTAAGGGCACAGGAGAGAGCTTCCAGCGTTCTTCATTTTCCCTTTATCATCTTATCCCTAGACTATGCTGTTTCCTCAGGAGTCAGCCTCTGTAGACACCTCCAGAGCTGTGTCTACCTATTATGGTGATGAAAGGCTGGCTTTTACCACTATGTTTGCTCGCAAAAAATTAAATAAGATGATAGAAACGTACCTAAGGTGTATTTTGGGGTATCAGGGAAGAGGGAGGGCAGGGCCCAACTCCTCCACTTGCTGTGCAGTAGAAGCTCTGAACTGCGCACTTGTAGATCGAGGGGCTGGCATGGTCTCTCCCAGCTCAGGGAAAAAAACAATCCCAAACCCAAAAGGGAGCAAGCACTAACCTAATAAAGGCACCAGCTGGACGAAGGGAAAACCAGCTCTTTGGAAAAAAAAAAAAAACAACCTCCTTTCATTAGAAAAATAATATATTTCATCCAAATAAGGTAAAAATATTTGAAATGGGGCAGAAGTGAGCACTAGGCAGCATCTGTCAGGCCCTTTCTGAAAAGGGGAAGATTATTAAACTCAATTACAATTTATTTTTGTAAAGTGTCTTTCAGACTAAAAATCTCCCCAAATGCTTTGCAAGGACTGCTCAGGGGTTACTTACGATATGGAGCATCTTAGAAGAACACCCCTGTTTTCCCACCAAGCCCTTCTTTTCTGCATCTGCTGGAGGATTTAACCCTTCAGGATGGTTTTTTCCTCTATATTTGTGCAAATAATGAGAGATGTTTTATGATGCTGGCTGCAAGAACATGCCTGAAGAGGAGTGGGGGGGGATTTAACATTGTATTTTTTTCTGGTTTAGGTAAAATACTTGCATTTCTTTAGGACCGTGTCTCCTGGGTGAGAAGGTGATTGGCTGGATAGGGCTGATTCAGAGGATCTAGAAGTACAACTGGCTTATTTGTTTGTTGCCTATTTTTCTTTTTTGTGTCTGACACTTTGCCAGCCCGCTTGTCTGTCTCTCAGTCACTTTGTCTGCTTGGCATGTCTGTTTTGTGCAGCATCCCTGTTGTTGGTTTTTCAGTCTTCCGTCATGCCTGCCTGTCTCCTAATGCCGAGCGCTCATTCCTTCTTCTTTCTAACACTTCAGAAACAGACTCCTTCCAGCTTTATCTCTTTGCTTCTATACGCTAGCACTGAGGTTTTATCTGTGTGGAGATAGAGTAACACCTCTTTAAAATTAATTTCTTTAACTGATTTAATTAAACCAGAGCAAATTCTTGGGTGGACATTCTTCCATCTCTTTGAACAGGGACCGCTTTACTTAAGCAGTCTCAACTGATAGGTGCAAGCACAAAAGACTGTGTGCTGAATTGCTGCAGCTTTCCCATGTCGATGAGCTGTTCTTTGCTTCCTGCCCTCTTACAGTATCAAAAGTAGATTTCATCTCTGCATGCCCATTTGCCTGCTTACTTGTATGTTTTTGTGTCTGTGCATCGCTGTACAGCAACATCGAGGCTTCCCCCGCAGCAGCCAGCAAGTTCTGGGTGTGAGATGGAGGTTGGAGCTTCCTAGTCCCTTCTGTTCCCCAGAACGAGTGAGGTGCAGCCTGATGTTTGGACTGAAACTGGAACATTGCGCTATTGCACCTGTTCTTACCTCCTTTCTTACCTCCATTTTTTTTTTCCCCAACTCTAAAAACCACAGGCAGGGTCTGATAGGTGTCCCTGCCATGGTTCTGCAGAGGGGATGTGTCAGCTGCGGGGAACCACCTCTGCGCAGGGGGCCATTACTGGCCTCGGTGCTGGGCCCAGGCCACGGTGTGGACTCCAGCCACAGGCCTGAGCTGGTTCCTGTCCATCTTGTGGGCGCAGCTGGCTCTAGCTGAGACGTGGCTTGCAGCAATAGTGCCCGGTGGCTGAATGAACGAGCTTGCTTCCATGTGAGGGGCTCCCTACGTTGCTTTGCCCACAGATCAAATGTCTACGTTTTATCCTTTTTAATGTTTTGGACTGTAGATCTCTCAGGTTTAGGCAGAGCTTGGCTGTGGCCTGGGATCACATGAGGGTCCTGGGGATGCCAGTGACAGCAAGGGCTCGGGACAAGTGCCATTGGTAGATGGCTTCACAGCGAGAGCACAAGGCAACACCCTGCCCTGTGGGAAGGGAAGGGGGCAGGGAAAGGCTCAGTCTGCCTGTCAGATAAATCTTCGTCTGTTTACTTAAATCCTCAGTGTTTCTTCATTTGTTTGTTTAAGAGTTTCCCTGCCAAAAAAGAGCAAAAGGAAGGAGGGAAGCCGCCTCTGTTGGCCACCCCTCCACAGCCAGGATGGGTCTGGGGCTCTTCAGGGGCAAGACCAGGACCAAGGGCCAGAGCACCCTGCCTCCCCCGGGCAAGATGAAGGGATTTGTCGCTGGAGGGGCCATGTTCCTGTCTTCTGAGCAAACGCGTGGCCCTTGTAAGGGAAGATGCATGTTAGGGACTCCAGGGAGCCCACTTCTGGCCCCAGGGCTGGCCTAGAGAACTTGTCATCCCTTCCAACACCTCTGGTACCTACAAATGCTGTTCTGTGCCTTTCTCCCCTCTTTGCCCTCATCCCTTCGGTAGAGATTGTCTTCTCCAGGGTCAGGTATCGTCAGCTTTCAGGTACTGGTGAAGTTTGTCCAGGACAGCAGACAGAGACCCGAAAAGGGGGGGCTTCCTGCCTGAATGTTGGATTTCCACAGAATAGTGACTGCAACAGAGGCACTCAAAAACACCTTGCCTATCCTTACCTTTTTACAGATACCCGTAAAATAAACCAGGTATAGTAAATATCACACATGTGATTCTTTCACATGCTAGTGCATGCTTTCACCAGAGCCAGCATACTTTCCTTGTCCCCACACAAGTATTAGGCAAACCTGTATATTTTGCTGTAGCTATGCATGTGCAAGTCCTGTGCACAGATATATTCATGCATGCTCTCACTCTTTCCAAGTTTGGTCATATTAAACTAAGTTCTGCCTTGATTTGTAGAGAAAGACAGAAATAATTTATTTATTCATATGTGTGTGTGTGTGCATGTGCATATATGAAACTCCAAAAACATTCCCAACAATCTACATGCGTTTTCTGTTTGGAATGGGTACAAGCTGGTCATTGACTTTCAGAGAAGTCTTTAAAGTTCATGTTCCCCTTGAAGATGATGTTAGATTTTACTGTCATGTTTGAAAGCTTCAGTCTTCTGTGCAGACTGCATGCAGATTAAGGAGGGTATATATTTGGTTACAGCTCCTCTCCTTCCCTTTCCCCAAGAACTGCTGCTTTAAAAGGGCTCCCCATCATCTTTAACAAGGCACCTGCAGGTCTGTGAACACCATTTCGTGCCTGTGTGCAAGAGCCCGGAAGTGTAAATGCAAACCTCAGCTGTGACACAAGCCGTTGATGCAGTTGGTGTGTGCCATGTGGCAGGATTGCTGGCTCAGAACCTTACTTCGTGGGAAGGGCTTGTGCAACACTGAAGGAAATTTTAGAGGTCAAGTGAAGGTCTTAGCTTTAAACATTTGGTCCACGCTTTCTTGTTCACTTCTGTGTCATAATACTTCTTTCTTTATGTTGTTACACCAAATGCCCAGTGAAAATATGTTTTCCATGAAGTCTCAAGGCATTTATTGTCTGTTAGCTAATTGTTATCTGTTAATGGCCCATTTCTATATCAGCTCCCATACCTGAGCAACATGGACAGTACCAAATGCTGGCTCAATTAATTTTTTTCTCCATTGTGTGAATGTTTATTCCCCTCTTGTGTCTCTGTTTTGTCAAAATTTCTACTTCTGGCCTCTTGTCCTATTGCAGGGAGGAGGATGTGTTAGAATAACTCTTGCTAGTCTTCGAAGAGAGCTTAAGCGTCTCCAGTCCCGCCACCTGATGAGAAGCACGCCCTGTTTTCTGAACAGTAGGTTTCTCTAAAGCTGCAGCAGCACATGTGCAGTTCCCCTTTCCTGCCCTATGGATTCTTCTGAAACTGGGCGCCTGTGGGCATCTCAGCCACACTCATACCCAGGGACTTAACCACTGCTCTTCTATGCTAAAATCCTGCTCATTCCCAAATATGATTCTCTAATCTAGAGGTATAAAGATGGATTTATTTAAAACAGACCTATTTTCCTAGCAAGTCTCCAGGTCTTTCTTGTTGTTATGCCTTAGGAAGACAGTGTTGAGCTTTGGTCCTTGCAAGCTGTAAGTTATGCCCGGTGTGTGTTGTGCGTCATAACAGCTGCTTTTCCTCTGTACCCGTAAGCATCAGAATTCTGAATTTCCTTCTGTCTGGGTGTAGGACACATTGTGCTCATAGAGTAAATATCCTCCCGGAGTCAGACATGCTTTACTGCATTCTGTACTCAGCTGAGCAAGCCGTGAGGAGTGTTGCACTGGGCATGTGCACCAGCTCCGCGCACCTGGTGGTGTGGCTCAGGGGTGACCGCTGGCTGCCCTACACCCACTGCTCTGCACTCTGCTCTTCACAGCTCCCTGCGAGATGGCTGTTCGACTAAAGGAGAGTAAGTTTGGAGCTGATAAGACGTCGTAAGAGGTTCCTGCAAATTAAATGAATGCCTACGACAGTACAAAAACTATTCCTTCTGGGTCTGGAACATAAGGAGAGGTGTAACCCAAAGTCTTATTTTCCTAGTAATCCTTAAAAATACCCTTGCTAGACTGTCTGTGAGAAGCACTTGGATGAATAGTGATGATCGTCTTTCTGAGCCACTGTGATGGCCACTGCCTTCATTTTCGGCCAACACTGCTGTCTTTATTTCTGCCCTTGTTGGCCGCTATGGCTCCAGCAAGGACAGGTCTCCATGTGCTAAGGCTGGACTAGGCATGTTTGTGTAATGACATCTGAACACTGGGATGACTGGAAGCAGCAGCAGAACCATCTGGTCCCCGGTTCTGCGTCCTAGAATACCTTGAATGCTGCTGCCTTATGTTTGAGGCGATTGAACTTTTGCTGCCTCTGTTGGTTTAAAGTCTTGAACTGTTTGGAAAGGGGAAGGCAGTGCTCCTCTGTCTGAGGTTTATGTTTGGGCTGGGGCCAGGGGATGCTCCCGCTGTGGGTGCTGCAGAAGACTTGGTAGTGTGCTGAACAGCAGATGGCCAGTGTCTTACGTAAATCCGGCAGTGTCGTTTTGTGGCTATGTAGGTAACTGTGGGGTCCTGCACTCACCAAAAAAAAAGCAAGGCATGCATGTGATGTAATGAAAGTGTAATAGCAGCAGCGACTGCCCCCTTTTTTTTTTTTTTTTTTTTTGTCCTGATTTTGGGACAAGCAGCTTCACCAGGTGTCTGCTGCTGGCCATGGCTCACCAGCTGCAGGGCTGGCTGCAGA
Organism: Chroicocephalus ridibundus; assembly: GCF_963924245.1. Taxonomy (NCBI): domain Eukaryota; kingdom Metazoa; phylum Chordata; class Aves; order Charadriiformes; family Laridae; genus Chroicocephalus; species Chroicocephalus ridibundus. The sequence continues at coordinate 6,333,702 of NC_086299.1, read as the reverse complement.
TGCAGAGCTGCAGCGTCGCCGGTTGTGAGGGCTTGGAATGAATGCAATAGTGAGGCTTTGATTTGTTCAACGTGCAGCTTCTCCCATGACTTAGTCATTCTTTTATGAAGTGTAGTTCCACAGACAGCAGGCAAGTTCCAGCAAGAGCTTTCAAGCAGCGAGTCGTGTCGTTCATGTCCCCTCCCCACAAACAGAGTCATGTAAATATCCCATGTGCTGTGGGCAGAGCTCCAGTGAGAACAAACCTCTGTGCTCCAAGGTCGGATTAGGAGCGTGTTCAGATAATGACATCTGAAAACAGGATGGCTGGGAGCTGCAGCAGAGCAACGAGGGGGCTTTGAAAGAGAGAGGAGTCTAATCCGCTCTACTAATAAGCAGGCAGCTGCTGCCAATGCATCAGGCTTGGCAGGCACTGCTTTGCTGCTCCTGCGTTCTCTGACGGGTGGCAGAGAGGCGCAAAGACCCAGCTGCTCCGAGATGGTAGGGGAAGACCCACAGAAGGGGTTTTCTTTGGGTAAAACAAGAACTTTGACATTGCTCTTCCCCCCATCCTCAAAGGCACTTTGGCAGGACAGGCATCAGAGCAGTGTTTTGTGCTGGGCCAGTGTCTAGGAGCTGCAGAGGCCGTGATGGGAGGCTGCGAGGGGATGGATGCACAGACACCCAAACACCTGCCACTGGGGCAGAACCAGTTGCATTTCCAGGGCGCTCAAGCCTGGCCATGTATCAGGAAAGCGGCTGGATGTGCACTGGTCTGTGTGCAATCGTGCCTCACCAGTGGAAAAATAACTTTGGGTCAGGTGGAGGGATGGGGGGGGAGGGGGGTGGTGGGGGGGGAGGGGGGTGGGAGGTGGGGGGGTCTGCGTCAATGCAGAGGCAGCTCTTGTGCAGAGCTACAGCTTTATATACATAGCGATTTCCACAAGGACCACTAGGATGTGCGCTGCAATGGTCTGCCACGGAGGGGGGGAGTACTTGGGAGCCATGGCTGTACCCGGCAAATACCACGAGAGCAATTGCTTTAGAGCACACGAAGTGCTGTGAATGCACACTCTTCCACCGCTCTCCTCCCCCCCCCCCGCCCCCCCCCCCGCCCCAAGTAACTTGCTTGCTTGCTTCTTTGTAAAATGGCATCTACTGCCTGTCCCCATTTGCCTCGTGCAGAGCAGGGATGCCGGTGATGAAAGCCTGTCCTAGACCCATCCCTGGTGTGGAAGTGCCCAGGCCTGGCACGAGTCTTGGCTAGGAGAATGGTGGGGACAAGCTGTATTGCGCGTGCAGTGGTTTTATCTAATCCGTTGTTCCGTTACAGTCAGCACCCATGACTGCTGGATCGGCTGTACCACGGCAGTGTTGTGTCGCGCTGTGGCTGTCAGGACACCATTTTGCCTGAAAGGCTTTCTCATCCCAGATGGCATCGCTGTACTTTGCAAGCACATGGTTTATACAAGTTTCTGCTGCAGGAAAAAGCTACGGTGTGGCCAGGTAAGGAATGCTGTCTTTACGATCTCTGATGCATGGCATACAGCCTTCTGTGGTCTTGCTAAGTTCTAAGTGTGTGGCTTCAACATTGCGTTTTATTAGCCCCATCCCTTCTCTGCAGACAGAATGTTTCTTTCATGCGCCTTGTGTGTTTTGTCAGGGTGACAGTCGAACATCTATTGATTCAGTGGGCTTTGAATCTCATCGTAAGGTTTCAAGTGGGTTACAGCAAGCACGGTTCCACCATGGCTCCCAACTCACCACCCAGAGTTTGCAGGCCAAGTAGGAAGGGAAAACTCAAAACGTGAGTAGTCACGTCTCCAATGCCAGGTCCCAGTTCAGCAAGTCATGGCAATGGAAGCACTGCTTCTATCAGGGGCCTCCATGAGCACTTCAAATAAAACCACAGGGCTGCTTAAAAAGCTGGAGGCCAGAGTCCATATAAAGAGAACGCTGTTCCTATTGTACTTCTCACCTTAGTACTGGTGCTAAAAGAGTGGCTGTTAAAATGGGTGCAGGGCCATTATTGGGACTGCACTGCTTTAAAAGACCCGAACTGCTCCAAGACTTGTTAGGTCTTAAAAAAATAAAACAACTCCTCAATCAAGAAGACAACTTGATCACTTAAAACTTTGGGGTTTTTTTCCAGTTTTTATTGAGTGAAAATGTCAAACCTTGCATCAGTCATGCAAAAAAAAAAATCAAATAAATAAAACACATATATTAAATTTCTAATAGCACTAAATTCAAGTGGAAAAATATTCAGTTCTTAATAACGCAGGTGCTGAAGAGACCAGATTCAAGTAAATCAGAGCACACCATCCTGTTTAGGGTGTTTTTTTTTTCACTTTCTGCATTTTTGTCTCAAAACCTATATATATATCTATATATCTATATATATGTATATACATATAGATATATACACACACACATATATATGTGCATACATATTATTTTTATATTTATATATATACACATACATATTTATAAAACATTAAAAAGAGCATTGGTGGTTCAAGCATTTATTTCCCCCCCTCCCCCACGGAAAGAAAAAAAAAACAACAACAAAACAAAAAAAATTACACATTTAAAATTCAAAATGAGCTAGCAATGGCTTATAGTCCTAGTGTGCAATATGGATATTACAAAAGGCTAGAATCCTCCCTCTTTGTCTTTTTTTTTTCATTTTTGTTTTTTAAAGTTTTTTTTTTTGCTACATTGGAAAATTTTTTTTTAATTTTTTTTTTTTCTTTACAAAATTCCTTCCACGCAGACTTTAATCCAGTTGAGTTTGTGGCTAGAATGAACAATCTAGTCAATAGTTTTTATTTTAGTTCATTTTTTTGCTCTTCAGCAGTGAATGGTAGCAGAATCAGGAGGGTCCATCTCAAGGTTTATTTTGTTTGGTTTTTATCTTGTTTTGGACAGAATAGTTCCATTTCCTCTCTCCTCTTTCCCCCTCCTCATACAGTTAGCTGAATCTCTCTCTCCGCATTCTTTTAAGCACATATTTCAATAGTATTGTATTAACACTCCTACTGATATGATACCGTGAAGTGAAAAAAAAACACCTCGCTGTAATAGGGATCTCTGTGTTGTTGAGGCCTTTGTTCAGAAAAGCCCTTAAGCACAGGCTTAAATCTGTGCCCGTTCAGAACGCATCTGCTTAAGAGTTTTGCTGAATGCAAGCCTTAACATGGCAGAATAAAAAGACAGGTTTAACTTTCTTGACTTGTTGTTGTTGTTGTTGCAAATAGAGACATAGGTTTACAGAAACAAGACTTGGAGAAGGCTGAGGGAGACACGCTCTGGGGCTAGGGCCAGGGTGGCCCTGTCTGGAAGGGCAGAGTGGCCCTTGTCCTCTGAGGATGACTGACCATCTGTGGGGTCAGGCCCTGCACGGGCGTCACATTCAGCAGTAGCCTCTTAGGAAACAAATCTCATTCCCTGTGCCAGCTCCCAGAGAAGAGGTGACCCAAGTCTGGGAGAAAGGCTGAGATGTTAGGGAGAAGGAGGGTGCCTGGGGGGAGAAAATGGTGTGCATAGATAAACACAGGCCCTTCCGGCACGCTTAGCCACACGAGAAGGACATGTGAAACAGGGCCCCGTTCCTGCGCCTGTCCTGGTGCAGTTGCACTGGCTGCACCTGCCTAAAGCTGCCTCCCGGGATGATCTCTTGTGTCCAGTGCCAGCCAAAGTGGGCCAGCGTTAGCAGGGCCACTGGCAGATCTTTTACCCCCTTTTCTCCACACGCTTCTGCTTTCTCCCACTGTTGTGCAGCGATTCAGCCAGTGGAGTCTGGTGAGATATGAAAGGGGAGAGGTAAAGCCACTACGTCCCGGTGCAGGTTCCCAGCTCCTCACAGCAGGGAACCAGCCTGTCTATCCCAAATGGAAAGAAGTGGCCCGGGTGAGCCCCCTGCCACTGAAACCAGACCCCCCCTCGCCTTCAGGGTCAACAACGCTCATAGGCAGGTTCCAGGTAAACCTCGAGGATGTTGTACTGAAGGCAGTACGTTCCATCCTGCTCCCACAAAAGTCACCGATACACATCACGTTGATTTCAGTGGTACAAAATAAACACATCTCTTTTTGCAAGACGTGGCTTGTGTTACATCCAAGGATTCCTCTTGGAGCCCATCACCATCCTATCTAAGTAGCTGAATATGGGAAAAATGTACAAGTATAGAACCTGCAGCAAATGCCATTAAAGTAAAATCTTTTTTGCCCCATCCCATTTCTAGAAATTCCAGGGCCTCGTTCCCTCACTCTGCCCCAGGAACATGAGCTTCATTATCTCCAAGAATTGAGCTGTGCTAGAAAACACATGGTTGAGGGCAGGGGATATACCAAACAAAACAAAAACAAACAAAAAAAATAAAACCCTATAAAAATAAAAGCCACACAAATAGCTGATAGAGGAAAAGAACTCCAAAGAATTAAATATACTACAAACTAGTAATAACAATATTTCATTTGTTTTGTTTTCATTTGTTTCATTTCTACAAAATTCAAGTTAGAATTCGGAATCGTGCAGCTCCGGTCAGTGCTAGGAGTGTGAAGTCAGCCTCAAACCGTAGCATTAAGGCCCCCCTCCCCTGCCACCCTCTACAAACAAACACTACATTGAAGAAAAAAATAAAAAGAGAGAAAAAAAATTGCACACAATTAACCATATCTAAGGGCTATCCAGAAGGCAGGTGACCCCCCCTCATCCCCCTGGCATTGGTGGTTTCTCTTTTGTTCTATATATAGTAATAACCTTTACAGGAAAAATACTGTACAACTTTTTTTTTTTTTGCCTTTCCTTTTGAAACATTATCTGAACATTCTGTCCCTACATTTACACAGCGGAGCTGCTTGTTTATAAATCAGACCTGATCTGCACCAGTTCCTTAGGGAAATAATTAAAAAAAAAAAAAAAAAAAAAAAGCAACCTAAACTTGAGGCCTTTATCTGTTAAGGGTGAAAACAAATGATGGGGATCCCTTGGAGCTGAAGTGCTCACCGAGTTGGGGGCGGGGAGGGGGTGCCTGCATGATGTTAGAAAAAATAATTAGGTTTTTTTTTTAAAAAAAAAACACAACAAAACGACAAACTTCAGACACAAGGAACCTTTTGCTAGGCTGGTATACTTACAAACTGGCACTGAAATAACTATTATCAGAATTAAGTCATACGGCTAGTCCTTCTGGAGCCCAGGTGTGTGTAGACAAGCCCTCTCTTTCAGACTCAGGCGAGGATTTGGGGTCAAACAGCTCCTGTCTCACCTGTCAGAGTCCGGGCCAGTATCCTGTAGTGTGTGTTCCCAGACTGGGCAAGGAAAAGAGAGCAGGGAAGAGCTTGTAACCAGGGGAAAGCCCAAGCTTCTGGAGGTGGCAGGTCTCAACACAGTATAGTTGCATTTGCGTATGCAGTGCCCAAGCTATTAGCCCTACTTGGCAAAATTTCTCAGCGTGGACCCAGAAATGCACTAATTCTTAGCTGGACTACATCCTGGCCTCAGCGAGCATCTCCCCCATCTTCGAGTTCTCTGTGCTGCGTAGCCTGCAGCAGCCTCATGTTTCGTAGCTGCAAAAACCACGACCAGGCCAACAGCTACACAGGTGCTGCAGAACAGCGTAGTCCCCCCTCCCGCCCCAGTGCTGAGCAAAAGAGACCCCCCAGTCCGAGCAGGACATCCTGCAGTGCGATCCTGAATGTTTCCCTGCCTTCTCCTCCCTCTTCAGTGGTGCCTTCACCCTCTCCCAGGAGTCACCACAGAGCCGTATCGGTCCATGCAGAAAGACAGACCTGCCCATCTGCAGTGAAAGGCTGGGGGCGAGGGCTTGGGGACTGGGGACATACCTGTCATCGTACGACTGCTTGGGTCAGAGAGCAAGTAGTATTTTCAAGGCTGCTTTAATGGCTAGGACGCTCTTCTGTGAGCACGGTGCTCCTTGTGCTGCACCGTGGGACAGAGTGTCAGCTCACAACCTCCTGAGATGGGGATACTGAAGCACCACAAAAACGCCTCACCCTCAACAGAGAGGAAGCACCTGGGAGTTGGGATGAGATGGAACTGGATGGGAGATTAACCCCAGTCCTCCAGTGTGACAGACCCTTTAACTGCCTGCTGTGTTCTTCCCAAGTTACTTCAGCTAAATCCCTACAGGCAGAACAGCAGGGATGAGGAGAGGTGTCCTACCGAGAAAGTGTAGACTGAGAAAGTTTTACAATATAAATATCATTCAAAATTATTATCATTAATAGTAAAAAGGATCTGGAAGAACAGAGGAGTGTCCCATTCCCACCCCTGCTCATTCATTAATGCGTCCTCATTTATGTGACAATAAATACCCACTCCCACCCTTGCTGTCTGATGCCATTCATTTAATGCTGGAGAAAGAAGGGGGGAGGGGTGGAGAGAGAGAGCGCGCACCCCTCACCCCCTCCTTCCCACTGGCAAAAGCTGAGCTAGTTGTCTTTGTGACACCAATTCCTCGAACTTTATATATGTGTGTGTGTGTGTACATTATATATATATAGAGAGAGAGACACACACACAAATATATATTTCTAAAATTCATTACCTGTTGTTCCCACCCACCCCCCTCCAAGAAGTGGAGATTATTATTAATATCGTACAACTGAAAACATGGAAAAATAAAACCCAGAAAGAAAAATGGGGGGATAGAGCCCCACCCATAACAAAGGGTCCCCAGACGGGCACAGGCCCCACGCACCATGCAAGGAGCAAGGAAAAGCAGCTGGTACCCTCAAGGTTCATGTCCGTATAAAAGGGTATTTTTTGCTGCATCCTGTCCCCGTGTTCTGTGATCTGCAGAATGAAGCGATGCAGCACCAGTCCTGCTGCGAACCTGTCTCTCTTACGGGGCCTGTGGGAGGAGCATGGGTTTCCTTCCTTCCTCTCTCTCTCTCTTGTGTGTGTGTGGCACGGAGTTTGCTTTTCACTTGCTGTCCCAATCTTTGTTCTTGCCTCATATGGGGTCCTCTTAGTAATTCTGTGTAAGAGCAAAACCAAACCACTGCCGCTGTTGTCTCAAAGATTAAGGAGAAGCTGCTGGAGCAATGGTAGAGGCTGGGGCAGCAGCTGGAGCTGGAGCAGGAGTTGGGGCTGGAGTAAGGGCCGGCTCGCCCTGTGGCCTGGAAGCATCGCCATGGTCTGTGGAAGAAGCAGCCTCCTCTGGTTCTCCATCTTCTTTAGTGGCCAGGCCCTCAGGGTCAGGCAGCGATTCTTCAGAATCTGTGTTCAGGTCTTCTTCTTCATCATCCTCCTCCTCATCATCATCATCCTCTTCCTCTTCATCATCATCCTCTTCTTCGTTCATCTCCTCCTCGTCGTCCTCTTCATCCTCTTGGGAAGAGTCATCCTCATCCTCCACATCACCAGAGCCAGATGCTGCCGCCCCCCTCTCCTGAGGTGCGGTCCCGGCTCTGCTCGGTGACGGACCTTCAGTGACTTCTGACTGCTTCTTGCTGAGGTCCAGGGAATCATTGAGGCCCACGCCAGCCGCATTCTGCAGGAAGAAGAGGGAGCTGTTGTTGTCAGTGCTGAGGTTGAGGGAACTGTCCAGGTTGATGGAAGAGTTCTGGATGTCATACTCGAGAGTGGAGTGGGCAAGGCCCTCCGGGCCAGGAGAGATGGCAGGAAGCTCCCCTCGCTCCTGCTTCTCGTGTTTGCGCTTGTGCGAGTCCATCTGTGACATGCCCACCACTGTGTGTTTGCAGCCAGGGTAGGTGCAATGGAAGTGGGAGCACTTGAGTTTGTACTTGCAGTCAGGCACCTCGCAGTCCACGCTTGAGCTGAACTGGCAGAAGCCAGCAGCACTGATGACGTCCTGCTTGCCGTGGTGCTTACGGTGGGCTGTCACCTTAGTGCTGTCAGTGCAGCGGAAGCCACAACGCAGACAGTGGAAGTGTGTGCTATTGCCAGAGAACTGACAGTCTGGGAAGTTGCAACTCAGCGAAGACTTGAAGCGTTTGAAATCATCCAATACCAGGTTGTCAACACGATCATGATGCTGGGCGTGCTTATACATGTGGGTACGGCCACAGAACTTGTAGCCACAATTCTCCCGCGTGCAGTGGTAGTGGGTAACCTTGAGAGAGAATTGGCAGCTGGAGTCCTTGCAGTCTTCGTAGAGGTCATAGCGCCGAAATCCCTCCAGCATCATCCCTTCATCCAGCATCTTGCGTGAGGATGCGGTCTTGCGGCGCTTGCCAAACGGGGACATGTCTTCAATAATCCAGAAACGCTTTTTGGCCCCCGAGGCAGTTGGCATAGTGATGGTATTCCCTGAGGAGACAAAGCGAAGAGTGGTGTTGCTGACAGTCAGGTCTCGCTTCATCCCCTAACCGTCCTGGCAAGCTCTGTATTTGCCAAGACACAATGCTGCAACTGTTCCCACCCAGCAGCTCATCCCTCACGCTCTAAGTAAGCCTGGACTCTGGGACTGTGGGCTGGCTGATCCCTGCTGCTCATCGCTTTCGCAGTTTTCAGCGTATCCAGCCTTGCCTTTAATTGCTGCTCTGGTATACATGATATTGTTCAAATGCTAACTGCTGCTGCTCTGTTTGCCTACTCTTGCAGTTTCTCCTGCTGCTTAGTTAACCTCTGGTCCCATTTTTCTCAAATCAGACTTTAATACAGAGGAACTGGCTTGTTCCAATCCAAGGACTGAGGTGTTTTACTGTAGTTTTCTGGGGTTAAAGTGGTAAAAGAGTTTAAACATGCTAAAAACTGGTACGTGTATGCTGTTTTCCCCAATCCAGGCTCTTTTAATACACTACAATTGCCAAGGGCGGGCAGGAAGTGAAGGAAGATCCCATGCGTGATTAAAACTGCAAGGGGGGGAATTTATAGAAATAGGATGGACTTTGGCCAGGAGACTGCAACATCCCTCACTCTAATGAGCCTACATATTACGATGAGTGCACTTAGAAAGACAGATGGACAGATGTTCAATGGGGCTAATTCTCATCATCACTAGCCAGTGGACTCTGAGAGAAAACACCAGTTCTACAGCTTTCCCTTGGGTCTCAAAAATCACATGATGCCCCTAGTAAATAAAGAGCCCTCATCTATCTTCCACTTCCATTCACAGGGCCAGCGTAACTGGCTAGTGCTCACGTCCCCTAGGATCAAGCTGACATCAAGGACTCGACCTCATTATATCTATTAACTTCTTTTTCTTCTCTGCTTGCTATTTCCAGAATCAAACGACCATCTCCAGTATCAACATGCAGCACAGATGAGGTTGTAGGCAAGAATTCCTCACCAGGTGCAGAATTGTGAGTGTAATTGGAAATTATAGCTTGCAACTAAAACATACTTTTTTTTTTTTTTTTGCTTCTCTTGATGCTGAAACTGCCATCCTTTTAAAAAGAGGCATGATTTGTGACATGCAGTCCCTGGGGCCTGAGAATCCAGAGCAGCTTGCATCCTTGTCTAGAAGACTGAAGAAACAGTCATCTCTTTGACTGTTGCAGAATTATTTTTTTTCTGGCAGGTATTAAAAGCGATGAGTGCTATTTTTGCCATACATGTCCCTTCAAATGACAACCTTTTAAGAGAACGTGGTGATTGTTGAAGGAAGCCTCCAGAAGTCAAACTGGCACTGCACTGAAAGATGCAAGTCCATGGAAATGGTAGCAGCAACCTCATCTCCTGCATCATTCACAGGGTTGCAGGAGAAGCAAAGAACAAAAGATTTTTCCACACCCATTCGTTACGTGGCACTTTTGCTGCAAATAAGGACACCAGCTTGGGGCATGCATGGTGAGACCATCTTAGTGACATGTAGCTGGTGGAAACTACATGTTAAGGCTAATTTAACCAGCTACCAATGGAGGAGTAACTTTCTGTCCCTATAGATTTTAAATTAGCGAGCTCTAAGCAATAGACTCTGTGACCAATTACTCTCTGCTCCCCCTCAAACATCTGGTATTGTAAAATCTCTTTCTCCACTTCCAGGCGAGTAGTCTAAGTGCATAGTTGCCTGGACAAATCACTGCTATTCAGATCAACTCCTTACTCCTTCTTTTAAAAAAATTACAGCCAAACCATCAAGTCCTTTATCATTAGTTAGAACACTCATCTCGTCTGCCTGCGGACAGGAATACAGGATAAGCCGTTTTAGGGGGAAGACTCTGGATGGGAAACTTGGAAAATAACTAGAATTTAAACTTTACCTGTTTTAAACTCAGTGTATCTGCCCAGCTTTCACAACAGTTCAAACAGATGTGCTTAGAACTTTAGTTAAACCAATTTTCTTTTCTCATACAGGCTAAGTTTGAGAGCACGGGTCTGAAGAAGAGACGATAACCTGGTACGCTCTCCTCCTTAAGCCTCTAGACAACGTTCAGTCCCCAGCACCCAACTGAAGGTTACAAGCCTCAACCGATTTAATCCCAAGCAAATCTCGATGGTAAGTGCATGCCATAAACTTGTCTTTTCAACTACTAATAATGTAAACATTCATGAAACTATACAAAGATAAAAAGAAAAGAAATGTAAAAATATATCATTAGAGGAAAGCACAGCACAAGGTTAAGATGTTTCAGGTTGCATGCAAGTAAGTTTAAAAAAAAAGAAAGCAGCAAAAATACAGTTTCTTGTGAATTTTGTTCACTGAAATACACTCCTCTGGACAGGGCAAAGATCCTTCTCCTGCCAAGTCCCACGAGAAAAACCTGTGAACTTCCAAGTGGAGTTGGTCCTCCAGCCATACTCCCAACCATTTACCTTGGATTTGCACATTACTAAAACTGGCAGGAAGAATGACTGGGACATTTGTAGGCTGCCAGAATCCTCTTAAGTGTGAACTTTAAGCACAAATACGCCTTTAATTAACTAGAAAAGAGCTGGCAGTTGGGAAAAGAAGCCAAAACTGAGACACACCCTAAAAAGCATTTCCAGCTGGAATGAGAATCTCCAGCCTGAGACATCTCTGATCTTAGTCACACATGGGAAACATGGCAGCTTAAAACTAAAAATCTAGATGTATTTTCTGCAGCTGTAAGAGCAGATGTAAATAACAGTGAGTGTGAGAAACAGCCTGAGCTGTCTGATGATGTCACCGTGGTGTCAGACTGTACTTCACTCTGGTGCTCGGGAAAGCAGCCCTCAGTTTTTTTTATGGCTTCGTATATGGATAGGAAGCAGTGAAGCTTACAAGATCTATAAAAATATGGGAACTGGGTACCTTGTCAGACATTTACCTGCTGGGATGTGGGCAGCAGACTATGGTAGGCACTGGGTTGGGTGGCCTGGAAGATTGGAACAAGAATTCCAAGTCCCATTAATGCTACATGAGCAAAAGTTTGCTTTGTGGCCACCCTGCTGTTATCAAGAGGCTGAAAGTACATTTAAACTATGGATTTTGTTAGATTTGGAATTCCATAGTTTGGAATTGGTGGAAATTGCTCTCAGGTATCTAGATGTCCCTCAGTGATTTGCTGTGGTTTTGGTTACCCTTCTTAGCTGTGGTTACTGTGTCAGCAGACAAAAGGAGTAGGCATGGACGGGCCCTTGGATACAGTTAAGACACAGAGTGACGTATGCTTTTGTACTGACCCAAAGGTGCAGAGAAAAAAAGGTGGGCAGGGTGAGTAGGGAAGGAGATGGGCACAGGACACTAAGAGAGAAAGCAAAGAAGTGTTACCTGCTGCGTCCTGAACTAAGGGAACGTCACTTTTTACTGGAGTTGGAGTGGCAATGATGGGCGAAAACCCAGTGGTGCTGGCGGCAGGCATGACAATGCCTCTGCTGGATCCAAGAGTGGCACTGAGCAGAGAGTATGACAGACAAGATGGAGAGAAAAGATAGGGGAGGGTGGGAAGGGGAGACCTAAGCAGGGCTTGTGAGAAAGATGGAGGCAGAGATGGTGGCTGAGGTTGTGGTGCATTGTGGGTGGCATCATCAGCAGCAGCGGTAGCAGTAGGAGGAACCAGGCAGCCTGGAGAATGTGGAGAGAAAAAAAAGCAGAAAAAAAAAAGGAAAAAAAATCCAAAACAACAAACCCAAACCAAAATAAAAACAAAACAAAACAAAAAACAAAAGAACTGAAATGAGAACCCAAGAGCAGAAGCAATATGATGAAAATGGAAAATACATTCACAAATGTATGAAACAGAACTGTAACAGAGAAGAAACAGAAGGTGAGGAACTGACAGCATCAGGAAGAGAAGGGTTGTCTCTGCAGAATGTATGGTGGCTTTAGTGGCGTGGGGGAAGAGCCACAGGCTTTCATGCAGAAATTCCTGCTCGTTTGGTCCTTGTTCATCTGTATAGTGCCAGCTTGTACCAGCTCATAGCTGTAAGGGTGGTCTTACGCTGTGGGTGGGTGGAGTTGCTCACTACCTGGACAGCAGTGGGGGGCCGTGTCCTAGGAAGTGTGCCTGGGCCAGACGGTGTCCTGACAAAGAAGAGAGTGCCAGGAACCACTGTCCCACCAGAACTCTCTGGAGGAGCTTTAATGCCACGGGGCAACCACTGTCATAACCCAGCAGTGTTCATACAACATATGGTTAGATGTGTGATATGATAACCTTCATCTAACTGGTGTAGCAAAGAAAAGTAGGAACAAGTGTACAAAATTAAAGCAAACTCAGTGAGGCAGCCTATCTAGAGTGTAACACTTCAACCTGGGAAGGACAGCTAAGAGATCCCTGGATCACCACTAGATGATAACAGAATTCATAAAAGATATCTGACTACTGAAAAGATAACCCTGTAATACAGGGCAGGGGGAGATGGCTGCACATTATCCTGGCAAACAGGAAACAATGGCAGAAACTTACTTCCAAAAAGAGGGGATGATGGTGGTTTCCTCTGTGCAACGCTGCACAAAGTGGAATAAGAGTCTTTGCATGAGGATTGGAGCTTGGTGAGCTGCTTTTATATGTTGATTTCTCAAGATGTGGTAGGTTTTTTTCCCCTGTGTATATAATATTTGTTATTGGTTTTTCTGTACCTCGACAGTATAGGAAAGTGCCTGACTTCAGATGCTGCACGAGGAAATACAAAAGGATATCAGGGGAAATGCCGAGTACAGAACAGGCCCACAACCTACTTTTTTTTTTTTTTTTTAAATCGGTTATTAAAATAGATCCAACTCCAAGACACAGGATAAAAACCTCTCTTCAGGGGAGGAAAAAAGATACACTGTTAGTTCATGGATGCTTGAGATGCACATTTTGATGGATCTCTTCTCACAAATGGTGAAGGGAACTAGGTTAGTATGAGGCACTATTGTGAAGCTGGTACAGTTTATGCTTTAAGGTGCAGTTGCCCTTTGGCCCCTTTTCATGAGTTTATCTCCCAAGAGAGCAGGCAACTGATGATCCATTCCACACACCCTCCCTTCTCTCTTACCTGCTGATGTACTTTCATTGCCCACTGGAGTGCTGGAGCAGCTGCGGTCCATATTGGAAGATTCAGAGGAGATACCCCCAGGGCTACAGCCAGTGTAATCCATGTACTCATCTGTTTCAGTGTCCATCATGCTTGGGGGTCCCTGAAAGGAAGCTGGGGTTCCTGATGAGGCTGGGCTGGGTGCCATGCTGCCAACCTGGGGGAGATTTTCACTTCTTGGAGTGTGGCCAATAACCTGCAGCAAGAAAACAGGACGGGGACTTTCACACCAAAAGCAAGATGCCAAGACCAAAACCATCTGTCTGCACATTTATTTCTCACTGCCACAGTTCAGGAGGGATAGCTGGAACATGCTCGTGAGTGGAAGCCATGGCACTGTGGCTAGGAGCGTGAATCTTCCTTCACTGGGAGCTCAGAGCACTAAACTTGGCACATGTATCCTGGTATGTGAGTTGTGATGCGTTCAGAGGCTGGGAGTGTTAATCTTGGCACCAGGATCCTGGTGTGTGGATTCTGATGCATTCAAAAACAGGAGGTGTTAATCTTGGCATTACTACCTTACCGTGTAGGTCCTGCTGCATTTAGAGACTGGAAATACAACTACTGACATGACTGTCTTGGACGCTGCATGCTGAGACATTGCAACAGGGGAGCAGAGACTGAAACCAGTGACGTGCCTGTAGGCTGTGTTCACACACAGCTGCTGTGGCCTGGCCCGGCCTGGCCTTCTGGAGAGTTACGTGGGTAGGTATCCAGAAGCAACGTATATCCAAACATCACTAAGTGCCTACTGAGGACTAAGGAACGGGGAAACTGGAGTTAGTACATTTAAATGCAGAAAGGCAGTGGCAGTACAGCAATCTGGTTAGCTCCGCCATGTGCCCTGATTTGTGGTTTCATCCTTGTTTTGTTGTTTGTTGGACTGCTCGATGGGCTGAGCACAGCAATAGGGTAAGACAGCACTGTATGTTCCGGCCACGATTACCACTTCTCCAGTGCTGAAGTGACATAGGATTGCCAGAGAAAGGAGATGGAGGTCAAAACTAGCATTTTCTGCTCAGCATGTACTAAAATTCTTAGGGCTAGACTCAGCATGTACTGCTGAGTACTGCACACAAATCTGTTAAATTTCCTAAGTTTGATTCTTGTACCTAAGTTTTTCATGTTCAGAACAAAAACTACCACAGCAGTAACACCGGTTCCTTGACATCTGTGAAACCATTCAATCCAACAGCAGTTGAACAATTAACTTATTGACCGTACTTAATAACTAATAGGGACCTCCCATTCCCATGTTGTGGAGTGAAACAGCGTTCCCATCTTGCTTCTACAGAATGGCCCCTTTTGTTTTTCATATACGAGATGTCCTTAGGGTCAGATCACTTAAATAAAGCTAGCTTGTTTCATCTCCCAAGTCAACGGAAGTTAAAGCAACCAGGGAATACGAAGAACAAGCAGGAGGTTGCAGGACTGCTGCCATTCTGAGCAGCAGCTCAGTGCTGCTGTTGAAACTCTTCAATTTATTCACGAGACAGGCAAACCTCAGATGTCAGTTGCTCTCAGTTACGCGTTAGAAAAGAAGCAACTGCATCGCTCTGCTACTTCCTGAGAGAGGACAAAGGGTGCCCCAAACTAACTCCAAATCAATAAGGGAAGGGAAATTTCGAGACCGGTAGTTCTCCCATCCTAGGTGGAAGGAGCAAATAATTCTTTAAGCGCAACAGGAAATGTTGCTTTAACCAGCACGTTCAATTCTTCCATATCCTAAGCACTTTAATTTTAACAAGCCAATTGGTGTATATTGAGAAAGCAGGGAGTGCCAGTTGTAAAGATGAGTATTTTAGTGTTATCTTTCTCAATTTTTTTCTCCATAATTCACACGGAAAAGCTGTTTGCACTAAGTAATGCTCTGATGTCTATGCTTCGTCATCTTTCCTCATATTGTCGAAGTCCAAGTAGGTAAAGCTAGCGTGGGTGAACTCATATATCCCAGCTGCATCCCCCAATGCAGACATACGTCCTTAACAGTTTGGGTGTGAGTGTCTTGGCACTAAAGTAGTTCTGCAGCAAGCAACCAAAGGCACCAACACTACATGCGGATCTACAACTTAAATAACCAGTGAGTCACCTGAGTAGGAACACGATCAAAGTTCTTCCCCAGCATCCTTCTCATGTGCTTTCTGGCGTGGGATGTCATTTGGTGCTTGAGCAGGAAGGAGAACTGGCAGCCCTCTCGAATGCAATGGAAGTGGCTGTTCACCTGGTTGTATTTGCAACCTAAAGACACAAAATCATTGCATGTAGTACATGAAAGGTACCAAGAGGGGAAGGGACTGTAGGGAAGATGATCGGGAGACAGGACAAGGCTGCTGCTACGTGGATTTCTGGTGGATTGAAGATTATCAGTCTTCAATTGGGTTCTATCCCAATTGAATTCTATCCCAATCTATCCCTAGACTATCAATCTGCAAGATGATGGGTTCTTCAGCAACAGTCCTGAATGAAAAAAAAACATAATCTTTTGACTTTTTGCCTGCTGAGCAACTGCAAGAGTGGATTACAGTGTACATAGACTTAAGAAGTGAGCTTGAGCTGCAGACTAGTCCCATCCCTCTTTGTTGTGTTATAAAGAAAGGAATATTACCATTACATCTAATAGTCCCTAACGCTGTCCAGTCTTAGCTAGTGCCTTTTCCTTTAAAAAGAGAACAAACCTAAGACATTTAACTGTATCACAAAAGTTACAACTAAAAATACACACTCACAAGTAGGTTAGAAATGAAAGGTTTGTCTTCTGTTTTTTCCTTTAACTGTGTTCTCAGAAAAGTAGTCTCTTAAAAGCTGTAGCTCTGCACAGTGTATGCTCTCTGGTCAGATAGAAATGAGCCAGGAGGTGTTTATTGCCACTCCAAATTTGTTGTGTAATAGGGGCAGCTACTAAACAAGCAATTTATGTGGGTTCTGGCATACAGCACTTGACACATTTTGCTCCTCATGGGTAGTGCCATGCATGCTGGGACATCTCATTAACAGACAATCCTGAACAGCTACATTCTATAGCTGATAAATAATGGCTTGTTGCAATTAAAGCACAGCTATATCAATAATCAGGTTCTGTCTGTTCTCTATCATCCCTTGGCCATACCCTCACACACACAGATACAGACCGGCTCAGTTTTACTCATCTATCTACATCCATCCACCTTTACTTACACACCTACGTATTTTTCATATCTCTTTCTCTCTCCCTCCCCACCCATACACACATGTATATATTTATACATGCACAAACATACATATAAAAATCTATGGTGTGTGTGCATTTGTTCAGAAACAGTCACAGCCCTTAAAGCAGGCCAGTGCTTTCTGCACCTGTTATATACGCATACACAACGTAAAAAGCACAGAGAAGTAGACACGCATTTACATGTTGGTGTAACCATATACACCTACACCAACACATCCAGCTACACCATCCCATCGTGCTGCCTGCAAATGCAGAGCGCTGGTTAAATGTATGTTTATTGCATGGCAAGCCCAACCTATAGGCATACGTACATATTGCTGGATGCATGTACCACATCACTCCCAAAAATAAACACTGCTGACACATGCGCAGCCTGTAGATGCCTCGCTGCCAAACAGCTCCCGAATCACCCCAGCCCATCTTTAGCTCACAGATAGCGTTTTATGTGCACGCCAAGTTTATGTTTGTTTAGGTATCGCACTCCCCCACAGCTCCACCTCATTTGCCCTCCCCATCACGTTGTGCTGTTCTTTGGGATGGAGAACAAACAGTGCTGGCGGGACCGAAACAGTATCAGCAAAGGGCAGGTGAAGGCTCGCCTGTTGCCAGGGCATCCGTGTAGGCTGGGTGTCATATATCATTGTCCTGCTTTGTCTAGCCCCTGCTATCACCTGAAACACCTAACGCTGAGTAAATAACAGCAACTGCTGAATCTACTGACATGTGTAAATGAGACCTAGGTAAGTACTGGCTGTGGCGTGTTGACACTCATTACCCTGGTTACCCCAAACAAGCTACCATTTGGGTACAAATTCTTCATGTATTCAAACCTGAAAATAAGTTTGGTTCTGGTTATTGCGGCTGTTTCCCTGCAATAGGAGAGAACAGCACCCGGGAGTGTTATTGTGAACCCTGTTTTGTTTCAGCCTTTATTCCCACCAGAAGCAATAGGGAAGACTGGGTCTGTGATACTGGTAAGCCAACACACAACTATGAGGGTTAAGTGAATCCCAGGCAGTTCAGGATAGAGCTATGCTGGAGCGATCCTTAGGGATTCCCCCCAGTTCAGAGCCCTGGCTCTCAGCTCTAGATACCTCCCTGGGAAAGCAGTCTTCTTTCTGTGCTTGTTTTACCAGCTTTATACTAGAGGCATTAGATTTAATAAGCACAGCAGTGCTGCTAACAGTTGTGCCAGTGGGCAAGCCCCAGTCGGAGGCTGTGCCCCATCTCAGGTGTTTCCTTAGGCCGGGCGCTGGTGGGAGGCCGGCACAAAGACACAGCGCTGTACTCCCTGCTGCTCACAAGTGCTGTGGAGAATGGCTTTGGAGGAGAAGGGAGTAGGTTACTGAATGCTCCATACTGCTATCTCCGGTTATTTGTCCTTTGGCTTTCATTATGCTGCACTGGCAATGGCTAAAAAAAAAAGTTTCATTTGAAGCTGCCTGGACTCAGGCAAAGCAGCAACTTCCTTGACGCAGGAAGACTTTTGCACAAGACGCTCATGAGAGCAGGCGCTTCCCCTATGCTTTTTTTCACTCCAGGTGCACTTACAGCACCCTTGAACTCCACCCAAGACAAGCAGTAGGCCCAAAAAAGTACAAAAAAAAACAAACAAAGAAACTGGCCTTGACAATTAGATAAAAAGGAAAAACAAAGGGGAAGCTATATCTCCAAACAAATATATATATATATAAATATGTATATATAAAATCCTCTATATTACAGTTTCTATCCATTTAACTTGCGTCTATTTGTGAAAACATGCTTTAACTCAGGCAGATCAGCAACTGCTTTCTGTTTGGTTCCATTTCTTGTTTAGTCCTTTAATGACCAAACATCTTAAGCGTAACTCGCGGCTCTAACCCATGGCATTCTTCGCCTGGACATGGGACAGACCACATGAGAAAGGTGATGGGGGAAAGAGAAGAAAACTCACCTAGTCTGCCACACTCCTCTCGCTTGGTAAAATACTTGAAGCCATTGGCTGCCCTTCTCTCTGCCTTCTCGTGTTTTTTCACGTGCCAGGGCAGCTTGGTGGTGATGTTAGTCACAAAGTAGCAGCCAGGACGAAGACAGTGGTAGTGCCCTCGCATCCTGAATTCACAGTGCTAGAGAGGAGCAAACAGGGAGGTCGCTTTAAGCATATCTAAAACAAATGCGCTCGCATCTGCCTGCTACTAATGCTGTCCCTCTGAGACAATCGAGAGAGAGGCCTGAGCTGATAGTGTAGATCGCATCCATTTTATCTTCCACGAGCTGCAGTGCAAACTTGTCCCCTGTCATGGATTTTGTATGGCTGTCAGGTATTCTGTATTGCACTATTCTACGTTGAAATATCCCAAACTAACTCGTGGCTTTCCCTGGTATTCATCATAGATTTTTATTTTATTTCATCTTGTGTCTTTAGATCACGCTAGTTGCCTTGTCCACTTCACCCAAGTCAAAGAAACATAAAAGCAGTGAGATTTTCAATTTGATTAAAGAAAACATTTTGCTAGGACACTAATGAAGACCATTCCATGGTTCTGCAGTTAGACCAGGAACGAAACACTCGGCTTCACTTCCTGTTGGGTATCGACTTGCTCTTTCCTATTTTTCATCTCCCGCGCGCACACTCGGGCTGGAACACTGCTTTGGAATTGCTCTTACCTGGTTCGGACAGAGACACTGCAGTGAATAGTAAGCAAACTGGTCTCGCACATTCACCAAATTATTGTTGGGGTTGATGTGGTCCAGGCAGTGGGATTCTGCTTTGCCAGAGGTTTTGCACACATACTTGCAGTTCCCAAAGAGACAGTGGAAGTGGAATTTGTTGGCGTACTTGCAGTCCGTTGCCAGGCAGGGATCGCTGGAATACATCCAAAACCCAATCATCACCTTCACTCATTTCACACATTTGTTTCTTTGCCAAAAATTAATTCAAGGGGAGCCCATCTGAAGCCTCTGTTCCAAACATGGCCTACGTATTTCCCATAGCCACCTTCCTCTTTCGTAAAACTGATGCTGGCAACACTACTGTGATTCCACCAAGCTAGTGTGCTTTCTTGATTAAGATTATTAAAATACAGCAATGCATGCTGGGGTCTGTAGTCTTCCAACTTAAAGCTCTCTCAAGATCTGGGTGGATGCTGTTTCTCCCTTTCTGCCTGTACTTATCTCAATGGATTCACACAGTGTCTCCCATCTTGACTTTGTGTAACCGGAATGAAACTCTTAGGCACGCACACTGCAAGCTGCCAGGGCTTCCCCTCATTAGACAAAATCAGCAGTGGCCTAGTTAATCAGCTAAATGGTTTGGTACCTTACTCCCCTCACCCATTCCATGGATTTCTGGCTGCATGAACAGAGGTCAGATCGGAGGTAGCTGAACATTGATCTCTTGGATCCCAAGCACTGTACCCAACAGTACCTACTCAGACACGTGAAACAGAATTATTACACTTCTTTGAAAGCAGACAAATGACCGTCAATATAGGACCCAGAGACTGATACTCCACCAGCCTGAATAACTAAGGTGTAATGCCTGACCTGATCCTGGCCTCCCGTGTCCTGCCGTAAACCACATAACTTCTGTGCCTCTTTCTCTCTGTGTAACAGAAATAACACCATCATCACAGCAACACTGTGAAACTTCTTTAACGTTTTAAAAGAAGTTCAGCAAGGTACGTTACCTTCTGCCAGACACCTCCCTTGTGAATTGCGTTGTAAACTAACACTACAAAACCAGAGGCACAGAATTTAAGGAGACTCATTACACTTGTACAGAAGTTCAGCCAGGACAGCAAAACTCTGACAAATCTGAAGTGAGAGAGAATTGTTCCCTATTCCTTGAGCAGCTGAGAGACCCATTCCTGGTAAGGCAGAGTCCAAGCACTTTTGTCCCCTCTACCATCTGACCCTCCAGCCTTCTTCACTGAAAAGAAATAAGTAACGAAGCTGTATTACACCGAGTTACTGATGGCATGCCTAGGAAAAGGCCACAGAGCTCACTGGGGACAAATCCAGGAGAAATCCGGCAAGGTTCCTGATCAGCAATCTGTAAACACCTACTCTTGGTTAGTTCTGTGTACTTTGCTGCAGTTAACGCCTCACCTTTGCATGACTGAGCAACTCAGCTGCCCACTGATTTTTTGCTCAACTCCAGAAACTCATGGTAAGTCTCAGACTTGCAGCAAGATCTGGAGGTGGGCTTGTCAGGCGTCATGCTGAAAACTTTAAGATGCTATGCTTCCTCTGTAGCCTTCAGCGTCAAAAATATCGCAAACACGCATGTATTTCTGTACACCTCTCATGAGGTATAAAAAAGGCTTCAGCGATATGTCAGCACGTTTATTTCTCCTCTCAACTTGTACTTAAAAGTGCTCCTAAATGTACTCAAAAATCCTGTTTTTTTTCCTAGGAAAACTGAAGCTATTTTCTAGACTTTATAGAAATAAACTTTCCATGAGATAAAGCCTGGAGCACTTTCTAGATAGAAGGGCTCTCAATGGGTGAATATAGATACAATACTTCAGCTCTGAGGAGCAGTAAAGAGGGGATTGCAAGGCTGGGGAGGACATAAGGAGACAAGCGTCATCTACAACTTACTTCTCCTGGAACTGGAGAAATCCGGGTTTGACCTGAGGCTTGGCGTTCTCCAGGGAAGTTGTTGCCAAGGGTGAAGTTGCCAGGTTAGGCACTGATGCTGGGATCTGAGGCATCTGGGGTATGGTTGAAGCCAGCTGCTTCCAAGCTAGCAGTGTGGGGGCAGAGGGCACAGTAGCTGGACTTGGAGTGGGCACATCGAGGGCAGGAGCACTTGCCATGGTGACAGAAGCAGCAGACGGTGATGAAGGGGCCAGTGAAGCCTTATTCTCAGTAGCAGTTGAGAAGGGAGACTCAGAGTTACTTTTCACAGTTCCACCCTCAGTTCGGAAGTGAAAACTGCAAAAAGACAATGTAATTCAGACATAAATTCTTGACCACTGCAATAACTGGATTAAACATAAACAAGAATGTGGCAGGAGTCTGCAAACAAATTAGTTGAGGTTAAATCCTAAAAGGGGCTCTGTCAACTTTGTGGAAAGATTTAAGGGCCTCCTAGACTGTCTGTGAAGAAAATGGAATTCATTAAGAGGGGTGGAGACAGAGAGGTGCAGAAACATGTTGAAATCAGAGAGATGCAAGAATCCCACCCCTTCTTTGCTAGTTCCCTCACTGTAACAGTGGGAGCATATCGGAAATTCATTCTTCACCCAAGAGTCATCTAGAGTTCTGAGCATGCTATAGAGTCTCTGTAACATAGGCCATATTATCTAGCCTGCAGTTCTGGCTACCAAACTCTGGGCTGTCTGCTGCTTTCCAAAATTATGTGAAACGACAAAGGGTTTACAATATAGACCATGGCAAGGTGAGAAGAGGGGCTGTTGGGCCGGACAGTTTGACTGCTTCATTTCAAGATCCTTACCCACATGATGTGAACCTCTTTAAAACAAAACCATATAAACTAAGGGCTAGGGAAAACTTGTTACAAGAGATTTGTCATGACAAGACAAAGAACAATAAAATGTTTTCTGTACTGCACTGATGGGGAGCTGTCTACTCCACAAAACGTCTGTGTCCTGTGACAATGGTTGGGTTTAACAGGATCTTCTCCCTCTCATATTTTCTTATTTCTTTATATAGTGTATTTGTGTGCTGTGAGAAATATGGGTCTCCTTGAACATACAGGCTATCAAGTAGGCTATGGAAAAAACACAAACGTCCAGTTCTCAGCCTTGCCAACACTGTGAGAAACTTTTTCACAAGTTGAGTGTGTTTATTGTGAAACAAAATTAAAGAGTACATAGTGCTCTGCAAAAATTTCATCTGAGCACAGAGGACTGCCTATGTTCCTGCTCTTGCACAGAGTTCCTCAGTAAGGTCTCTCCTGTCCTGCAGCATGCATGTTGTGGCGTGCTCCCGAGGTCCCCCAGACCCGCGCTCCCCGACTCACTTGGCGTGTTTGATGGCTCCATCCAGGGTGCTGAAGAGGGCACCGCACTCCTCCACCACGCAGTGGAAATGCACCTTGTGCAGAAAGTCGCACTGTGCATCACAGAAATCCTTGGTACCAAACCTGGCCAAAGCAGACAAACAGGCATCTTATGGAAGGCCCCAGAAGAGACGCAGCGTGGGAACAGACATATTTGCTTTGGTTTTCAGTTCTACTATTCTAACGTCACTGTCCCTGCTGCACAAACAGCACTGCTGGCATTGTTGCTTGATTATTGCCTGCTATATAGATCTGAACATGCAGAACAAAAATCCAATTTCTCTCCAACTGAACTTGACGGAGAAACTCCCATTCACTTTTAGTGTGAGCAAAATACAGAACCACTCTGAAACAAAAGATGAAAATCACTAGTGCTCTTAAGCAACTATGTACAAAAGCCAAGGCTCTGAGGAGTGATCAAAGGTTAGAAAATTAAGGGAAATACAGACCAAGAGGACACTGCTAAAACATTACAGGTCTTCTGGGTTTTTTTATTGTTTCAATCTACTGGGAGTAGCATAAGGGAAGAAACAACAGTGGTTCAAGGGAATCTAGATCCAAAATCTGCCCGCTCCCCACCTTGAAACAACAGGGTATCCCATAGATGGGAGAGACGAAGTATCGCCTATATAGCAGTTACAGCCTAGTACGCATACATACTGAAAAGCACAATCCCTGAAGTACAGAAGAAACAATGCTGCAATACAAAAACCAGAGGAAAAGCCATCATCTAAGAGATGCCTCTTGTCATCTCGGAGGAAATGGTCAAGAGGGCAAAGCCAACCAAGCAGGGTTTCACTGCTCATCCACTGCTGAGATTCTCTGGACTTAATAAGAGTAGCACAAATACATGTGATTTCTGGAAACTCCAGAATCACAGGGAATCGAGAAATCAAGTGAAAAACACTGGCAGGAAGGATCTGAAACTTAACAGGGGAATCTTGCATAATTAAGATACAACAAACTACAGTTGCTCTGATGAGCAGGAAAGCAAGAAACAAACAGCAGCCTGTGTGGTCCCAGGAGGGAACTCTTGGCAATTCGAGGGTAAAGGAAAAAAAACTTGTACTGAAGAAGGAAGGTCCGTGGATACAGAATACGTGCAGTCAGTTAAGGCTTGCAGGGAGAGGACGAAGGAAAGAATGGTGCGGTAAGAGGTAAGAAACCAAGTTACTGCGAGATAAGGGGCTCTTCTATCAGGGACAAGAGGTATTGTACTTACAAAGGAGGTCCAATAAAAACGGGAGGTGATGAGTCAAAAATGGCTGCCCTCTTATAAAATTTGATTTGGATAGGAAAACTAAAGACAAAGCAGACAATTAGGGATAAAATGAAGACCTTCTAGAAGAGCAGATAAAGGGACTGATTGGAAAATATAAATATACACAAATCAGCCAGTCTGGATGATGTATGTCCTGAAGTGCAATGGAAATCAACTCACAAACTGCATTACTGTTTGCTATTTTTTAAGACATAGAGAAGAGGGAGGTACCAGGAAATTGGCAAAAAAAAAAAAAAAATAAAAAAAAAAATAATCTAGGTACTGATTCTTTCAGGGAAAAAAAAGACAAGCGATCTTTGGCAATTATCATACCTCTAGTCTTAACTTCTCCTTCCAGTAAAGTAATGGAACAAATATTAAGAGGGAGGAGAAAATCATTAAACATCTAGAGGATAAAGGAACCATGAGCAATAAACAGCATCAGGATTATAAAGAATAAATCTTGCCAGACAAATTTAATTGCTTTTTTTGATAGAATTACAAAATTAGTGGATGAAGGGATGCAATATATTTGGATTTTAGTAAAGCATTTTGATACAGTCTCGCATATGCTTAGAATTAATTCAAATTGGCCTGGATGTGAATGCTACCTCATGGATTGAAAACTGGCTGAAGGACCGTAAACAAAGGCTAATGACAAACAGCAACATATTGAGCTGGGAGGAGGTATCCTGTGAATGCCGCAAGGATGACTTTGGTTAGGTCTGAGCTTATTTAATATCTTCATTAGGAATGTAGGAGAAGGAGTAAACAGTGTGTTAATGAAATTCACAGAAGATACTAAACTGGGAGGAGTTGGCAACACCAGTGCAGGAGGAGAAAAATAACACCGGGAGGCCTTGCAAGAGAAGGGAGCAGGTTCAGAATACGAGAGTCGCTATTTGGAAATACACAGCTAATACATCTGGATGTGGGGGGTGTTTTTATACATAGGGGAACTTGTGAGAGCAGCGTTAAAAGCAATCCTGTGTAACAGCGGATGGCAAACATGATCCATGTGCATTATGCAGTATAGATGCAAACAAGGTAGCACAATTGTGAGCTGCGTGTACGGGGGCAGGAAGCTCCTTATGTCTGGAGTGGTGATACAGGAACGGCAGCCCATTTCTGCACCCATTCAGGGAAAAGCAAGAACGACAACTGCAACAACACGATCAGCCGGCTGAGGGGACTAATTTACAAAGTCAGATTAAAGGAAGTAAATAAGCTTGGTTAAATGGTATGCTAAAAGTCTGTGACTATCTGAAGCGGGTGAACTCCAACTACAAGAGAGGAATTATCTGTGGTGGTTCAACCAGGAGAACTGCAACAAAATTACAAAAAGGGAAATTCAGGCAGTATACCATGAAAAAAATCGTGACAGTGAAACATGTTAGGTGGTAGAATAATGCTCCCAGAGACAAGAAAATAGCCACGCTGTTTGGCATAATTAAAACTAGGCTGGACAAAATGCAAATAGACTGCAGGGAAGGATGTCACACTGGCCAGGGGCAGATGGACTAGAAGACTTTCTAATCTTCACCACTGAAGTCTGTGATTTACGAAGTGTCCACAGGCATTTGTAGGCAATGATCTGTGTCAGAGCACAAACCCGTATGTGTCTGCCTGGGTGTATCTGTGAATGCTCAAAGCGTGTGTCTGTCTGGGCATGTATGTGCACGTGTCTGTGTGTGGGTGAGTTTTGTATCCATTCCACTTTCCTTTCGAGCCTCCTTGTCTACAATAAAACCAGCAGAATCCCAGTTCCTGTACCCCTTATACTCCTGATTCTTTTTGGTGGCCTGCTCCTATGACGAGCAAATGCCACAGTAAGCATTTTAAGGCTTCTGTGATCTGTGGGTAGTAGCTAAAAATGGTCCCACAGAAGACCAGTGCTAAGAGCAAGCTGCCGTGGGTCCCCTGCGTTTGCAGACTGGGGCCATAAAGAGGAGCCTAAGATGAAGTCCAGGCTAACAATACCATGTGCAGATCTGTGCTTGTAGCTGGCTCTCAAGATCCCTTTGCAAAATAATTCTATATGGACAGGTATTTCTTAATGGACATCAACAGCTATCGCAGGCATCTGGAACCGAGGACTAAATGCACTCCAGAAGGTGATCAGCACATCACAGACCTCTGCATTCAAGTATGAACTAATGAGCCAGACACTCTGCAAAGGAAATAACTTTTGCTTTCCTCTATTCCCAGTTCCATGCTCTCCTTACCGGCGCAGGTACATCTTCCATGGCTCAGAGAGCTTCTCCTGGACGAGTGCCTTCACTGCCTTGCCCAAGTACTGTGTTGGCTCTCCAGACCCGGCCTGGCTGCCGTCTCCTTCTGTCTTAATGTTCAGCAGGTTGCCAAGGCTGGCGCTGGTCTTGGACATCTGGAACAAGAACATAGACACTGCATCAAGCCCAGCACACAGCTGTGGACACTGCCAGTCTGGACACCCTCAGGACTGTCCCCCGGAAAGCTGCATCTTCGAAGATTAAGAGAGAAGACAAGAAGTCTGCACAGGCTGCCTCAACCGCACCAGCACAACTTAATAACACCTCACTCTTCTGCACCCTCCACCCAACTATCCCAAAGTGCTCGGGTGCCCATCTAATATTCATGGCGCTCATATAAAGTAATGAAGCATTGTGTCTATTTTATACATGGGGAAACTGAGGTGAAGAGCGACATACCTGGAGTATGGAAAAGGTGTGCAGGCTTAAACATGAATAACCCTTTATAACTCCTACAAAATGCTGGTCTCGCTACAGAGCCAGTGATAGAACTGGTAAGCTGCAGTTTATTTAAAATCATCTTATCCCAGCCACAGGGATGTCTCCTTCTTTAAAGTGACTATTGGGTGGGGGTGCGAGGGGGGAAATCTGATTCAACAGGGGAAAAAATCTGGCTCCACTTAAGTTCATGGACGATTCTTACTAACTTCAGTAAAGAAATTCTGTCACTTTCTGTGCTACATGGACATATCCTCCACAAAGCAGGACTTGGACTCACAATTTGCCTTGTGTGAAAGGCTTCAAATAGATTCTACACAGAGAAGGTTTAGAGGCCCAAGTGTATGATGTGCAGGACAGAAAAAAATAAGTTACTCAAGAGTGCTTAGAGAGAAAAAGTTCTTTCAGAATAAATGCAAAATTTCCCTGACCCTTTCTTGCTTTGTGGTGCTCTCAGTTACCTCCAGTAAAAACAGTGAAATTCACAGCGTGAATAAGATGCAGGATTGGGCCCAATACTTGCATTATAAACTCCACCCACTTGAGGATCTTGAAGCCCTTTATAAATATCAGTTAATTAAGCCTGACAGCCCCCCCTAAATAAGCTGCAATCTGCTACAGGAACCCCGGCTATTTGAGCCTCTCTTAATGCCCCTGAAGGTAAAGCCCCTGCTGCTGTGTGGAGCCTCCAGCTCTTAATGGCTGGAATCAGAAATTCAGGTCGTCTTTTTTCCATCAGTGTTTGTTGGGCGTTCGGTTTCTGTAAAGGGTTCTTTTTCCCAGGCTAATAATGAAGGATTCCTCCACAAACAGAAATCGTTTGCAGCAAGGGGAAGAAGCAAGCGTGATGTGTTCCTGAGCGCACTGAGCTTGATTCTGCAATCCTCAGTCTTGGAACAGGCTCATTCAAATCAGCGGGCTCTATTCTTTGCTGGTTTGTCATCAGTTAATCCCATTCGTTCTTTAAAAAAAGGAACAAACCTGAAGAATTCACAGTTTGCACCCGTGCTACAGGTACAAAATGTGTACACTTATTTTGCACAACATAAAGAATCTTATGCAAGGCTGCACACAAACAAATGCTTATTTCTAAGCATATGCTTAAATCTCATGTTCTCTTGGAGATTTTCAAGGGAAGTATCTATTGAAACAGAATTTCCCTGAGCGGGGGCCTTCAGAATGACTCAGGACCCCAGACAGCAGACTTACTAAATAGATTTACTCACTAGAGAAAGAGATGCTTATTTGGAATGACTAAAGGGACAATATGCAGGAATGAATAAGAAATTAAGTTTAAAAGGAAACATCTAAAGCCCAGTGTAACAGAGAGCCAATGGAGGAGAAAAGTGGCATAAGGATAAACGCAGAAATTTAACAACACAGGGAAAAAAGAGTGATGAAATAACAGAGAAAGGAGGCGAGAGATTACTAGGCGAAGTCACTTTGGCCTTTCTTGAGGGTTCTATGGCCTTGATGCACATAACGCCCAGGGCCAAGGGGATGGCAATAGTTATGCCTGTAAAACCTATCACACAGTAGAATATTAAAGCATGGCTCAAAGGCTGCCCTGATCTCTACTGCAGTTGTATACAACAGCAAAATTAATCTTGGTACAGTAGAATTTATCATGTGAAAGGGAAATATATATTTGAGATGATGTATAATTTAAGGAAAAAGTAAGGAAAAAGAAATCGTGCATTATCTAAAATAAATATTCTAGAACACGGTAAAGGGGGCTCTGTTGGACACCATTACTCACACCAGAAAGACAGAAATTGATGATTTTGGCTCAAAACTTCTAATTTTTTTCATCTTCTCTTCCATAAAAACAAATTATTCTCCTCCCCCTCCCCCAATGAAAGAAAATGTTTTTAAGTAAATAAACAAAATGAGTAACTATAAAAAGAGAGCGAGAGAGAAGTTGCCAGGTTCTGGAAATAAAAATGAAGGGAAAAAAAAAACAAAAATCTTTCGGAGCCCTCCTCTGTCTAGAAAGGATGAAAAAAAAAAAAAGGTGTCAGAGGCTGCAATATATTTCTTCAGCCAGTTCATTAAATTAATTCGTAAGCAGTGGCTCTGAAATTATACCCGATGAAAAATGGTCTCAAAATTTAAATGGTACAAACTCATCTTATTAGAGGCAAAACATTAAAAAACAAACGCATCTCTTCCCCCCCCTCCCCGCCATCGCAGCTTTAATTTCTCTTGGTGGGGGGAATGAAAGGCGTTTGATGGATGGCTCTTACCTTATTCATAAGCGAGGATAAAAGAGATGAATTTGCCGAGACTGTGTGGCCATTTGATTCATTACTGGAACACACAAACCAACAGGGTTTAGTTAAGATGTGCACAGGGACTGTGAGCACTGAGATTAATCCTTCTCCCTTCAAGCTGCCTCACTCCTCACCTGCTGCATCCAGAGGAAGAGAATGATGCCCACCCTCCCTTGGGCAAGCCAAACTCTAATTTGTGATAGCCAAGATGGAGAGAAAGAGGGCCCCAAGTTTGCAGAATTTAGTTCTTTCAGCTATTAAACAGTCCAGACCTCTTCCTCCAGCATCCACACCAACACGCGTTTTTATTAGCTGACTAAACCCACCCCATGGTTTACTCCATCCCGTTAGAACTTTCAAAAATATGCCACAAAAGCAGGGCTGATGCTGATGGCAAACTCACGCTGCCAGGGACACAATCCTTATGGCCACAGTTACGCACGCTGAAAGGCAACCTTAGTATTTCACATGCATGAGTAATAGTTCTAGTTGACTACAAGTGCTGGGGTCCCAAACTGAGGCTTGTTTAAATAAAGTATGGGCAAGAACGTACACAAAGGTCAAAGTGGGGCAGGCTCACTTATCCCCGGTACCAGTTCCCCTGGGGTTTCTCCCCACAGGACAACCCCCAAGCTCTCCTATTCTCAGTGGAGATGCTGGACAAGTGGGCCACGCGCTGCGAGACAGATGCATTCACATCTGTGCACGTGCAAAGATTTGTCACGATAACTGTAAATTAGCACATGCCAGACCCAGACCAGAGTTAGCACAACACCCAATTGTTTTGTGCGTCCAATTTCTCTGGAAGGTGCCTCTCTCAGACCTGACTCAGTGCCCTATTACATCAGTGCAAATGCTCCTGCTAAAAGTGTGCTGAAGTGTGGCATTGGAGCAGCCTTCGATCCGCCCTTGGTACCACCAGGAATATTGATGTGAAGAAGGAGCTTTGCCAGTGGCTAGTTTTTCAGCAGGGAGCACAAGAGCTGAGGCTCTTGTCAAAGAGTCAGTAGGTGCTTGTGAGCCCAAAAAACATCTGGAGAATGTACGCTTGAGGAGGAGTAGAGGGGGAGTAGTAGAACCTCAGCCTACAGTTTGGGGTGCCCAACTCAGACACTGTGACATTGCCTTTCATCAGCACGTTGTGTCCTCTCCTATTACAGGTATGGAAACTTCTCAGAGCTTGATGCTGGAAAGAACTACATGTGCCTCCCTGCGCACTTCTCTCACCCGTGATCCTTGACGCTCAGGTCCAAGCTGTGCTCCTGCAAGGAGTCCTGACTGGTGGCAGATGACGATCCCATGGCCTCTGCAGGTTCCTGCTTCACCTGAACTGGATTGAACCGTCCGGGAGCTGCTGGTTGTCCATTCCCTGATTGAGAAAGACACCGAAATGAAATGCAAAAATTAAATGAAAAATGTAGATCTAAAATGAGGTTACAATGGCAAATAAGTAAGTTAAATCACTAGCACCAGTGCATAAATGGAAAACGCAAAGAAAAACTGTGGGGGGAGGGAAGTGCTGGGATTGCTGGTCAGCGTTTATTGCCAAGCTGACATGATGGGTTCTGACGTCCACTCCAGCGTGGAAATTCTTCAAGTGATAATTATTGCAAAATTATGTCAAAGTTGTCCAGGCTATGGGCCCTTTAAAGGAGAAGGGCGGAAGGAGCGTGGGGGAGACCTGATTCTCTGCACAAACTGTCATAACTAATTTGCGGGGCTGCCTCTTAAGCGTTTATTAAAGACTCTGTTAATGCTGAGGCAATGTGGCAGCTTTCGACTGCTAGTCAAGCCCCCTTTCTCGTCCCCAATCCCAGTGTTGCCGTAGCGACAGCGATGGCCCGCCACTGCGCGTGCCCAGCAGGAGCATCTGCCCTGTCAGGGCTATCGAAGGTGACAGTCAATGGGACTGGTTCAAACCATGCAACCTCTTGCCACCGCCGTCACGTTGTCTCCACAAAAAGGGGGAATTCTTCTTTTTTTCTTTTGGGGTGGGTGGGGGGGAGGTTTAGTGCTTGAACCCATGAAAGAAAAATTCAAATTAAAGGAAGAGAAAAAAGAGGAAAGGGAGGAAAGTAGGATAACAAATTAAAGAAAAAAAAATTAGGAAGAACAGCAAAGAAAAAAGGAGGGAAAAAAAGTTGCTGACAGGAACATGTCTGCGGAGCTTTTTTCCACAATCCCCAAGTGACTAAAATATTAATTTACCCTCCGGCAGTACAGCTGACGGCGAGCTGCTTCTCAGACAGCAAGTGGCATTTTATTAAAAAATAAAGGAAAATAGTTCCCTCAATGACCTTTCTCTGCTTTAGGAAACAATTTTTCAAATAATAATTCTAGAACTATGTGAAAGTTCCCCTCCCTCTTTAATCAGATCAGTTCGTCCTACTCCCTCGTTTGCTCCTGGGTAGCAGGAACGTGGCCAGCACTCGCCTGTGGGCCAGCAGCCTGCCCGGCCCTCCCACGCCTGGGGAAGGAGCCTGGGGTCCAGCCCAGCACCCTGGGGTGCTGCCAGGCAGAGCCTCCCCTCCACAAGCCCACGTTGCCCACCATGAGCTGACCCTGTTCAGCAGAAGACTGTGGTCTCCTGCTCTTGAGGGAGCCCCGTGTCTCTGCTGGCAGGGCTGGGCAGAGGCACTGACCTGCCCCGGGTCTGGGTGGCAGTCGGAAGAGCTCCGGCCTGCCCCAGGGAACTTCTCATTCCAACCTTTTACCCCTCTCATGGTGCTGCTGCCCCTTCCAGCTCAGGGAACTGCAGGAACAGAGAAGCCCAGCTTGAAGAAATGAACAGGAGAAAGGTCCAGTTTGTGGACTGTAACAACACCGTCTCCAAACCCACAGCTGGGACAGCAGAGCTGGAGCCCAGAACCAACTCCCCCAGACCAGAAAAACAACTGGCAACGAGCTACAAGATCAACACCACTAGGTCCAGCCAAAACTCCATACAGTCTGCAGAAGAGGGCTTAGGCTGCTGTATGGCCTGCAAGTATTGGCCAAGCTTTTTCTTCATTTCCATTTTTAATACAGTGTCTCTCTCTCTTCAGCCTACAGCAAACTAGGCAATACAGACGGCAACACTCTTCCTTCAGATCTTGCCTACTCCATTTGTGGGCAAAGCTGCATTTCCTACCTCTCTTCTGGCCATGTGGGAATAGCCAGGCTCCACAGGAAACCATGTCAAGACTGCCCTCTTCAAGGGTTAACTGGACACAACCGAATTTATTCTCTCATTTATGCTCCTTTACTACCCCCTCCCCACCTCCAGTCCCACGAACAACTGGGTGGCTTCTCATTCGCTCCTCTCCAAGTCATTGGGCACTGCTCTTCCTCCCACCACTAGCACAAGGGATGAGGGTAACTCACCTGCTTCAACTGCCACAGAGGGCTTGAGTGCAGCTGCTGCCAGCCTGGCCATCATAGGAGAGATTAATCCCTTGCTAGCAGAGATCCTTTCCATTATAGATGCTGCTGGAGCTGTAGAAGAAGTAGCCGCTGCCTCACCAGATCCTGAAATGGCCTGGGATGAGGAATCCGTAGGAGCAGATGATGTTGGATTGGTGCCAGAAGAGCCAGCAGTCATCAGATTAGCAGAACTGGCAGGAAGTGGTGTAGAGACCCGACTGGGGATGATGGGGAAGAAGGATCCAGCTGTTCCAGGAAGTGCTGAGTTGGAGAGTGCCAGGGCCAAGGGTATATTGCTGGGAAGAGCCTGGGAGAGCAGGCCAGAGATCTTGGTGGCTGGTGTCATGCTGTTGGCAGACTTGCTGGCCTGTGAGGAAGCAAGCTCAGCACCGGAGGAGGGTGCAGCTGGGACTATGAGAGAAACGGAAGACTGTTGACTGGTGGGGGAGGCACTCAGGCTGGAGTTCTTCGAGCTCATAGCGGAGAAGTCAATAAGGTCATCATTACTGGACTCCTCTTGCTCATTATCCTTGGACCCCAGGAGAGAAGCAGGCAGGCCCAGCACGCCTGAGCTACGGATGTGCCGGCGCTCATGTTTGCGTTTATGGGAGGTCATCTGGCTGGTGGAGGTGAAGGTGAAGCCACAGCCTGCCCTTATGCAGTGGAAGTGGTTGGTAGCCTTGCTGTAGACACAGCCCTCATACTTGCATTCCTCATACTTGTAGAACTTCTTGAAGCCGTCCTTGGCATAGGCATCATCTTTGATGTGATAGCTCTTGTGCTTCTCAATGTCACACTTGTTCTTGAAGGTGAAGGTACACCCAGGTCGCCTGCAAGGGCATCGAGGAGGAAAGGGTGGTTGGCTGTGTGGTCTAGGAGCACAAAGCAACTGCTGTCGCCTGCCTCCCTCTGGGATAAGGACCGGGGCCAGTATGAGACAATGCCCCTGGCTGCAAAGGGGTTGAGGAGCTTTATGCGGGTTAACCTGTGACACCAAGGCAAGCAAAAATGCTGCCATGTGAGAGAGCCGGGAAGCTCACTCCACTCTGAGGAACAGCCACAATAACATGGGGATGCAGGCACCCACCACTAAAAGTTCCATCAAAAACAGCAGCTAAAGGGGACTAAGGTACAAACTGTGATTTCCTATGCTTCCTGAGAACACCAGAAATCAACAGAAGAGCATTTGTGTACAGAAGGCAGAGCCTGGCCCTAAAAGGGATGAGCTGGCTGACTGTTGGCTGGAGTGAACTCTGGTATGGAAGTGCCATTAACAGGATATTAATGGCCTACTTCAGTCGAACTCTGAGAGCAGTGTGATCTCTCTCCCAAATGATTCTAGAACATATTTTCTAGTGGGTAACCTTTCCCCAGATCACACTCCCGCCTTCAGAGTGGTCTGTGGCAAGATCCTGGAAATCGCATCTGCCCTGGAGCTTGAGCTCTCTCAAGAGCAGTACTCAGGTCACAGCAGGGAAAAGCAAGTCTCTGTGTATACTCCTGAATTTATGACTTGGCAGAAGGAGGCAAACAGACCATGTAACTCTGAGGCAGGATCCCTCCCCTTCCCTGCTGTCTCACCTGCAGTGAAAGTGAGTGGTTTTCTGCCCGTAGAACTGGCATTCCACAGTGCCGCAGTCCTCCGTGGCACGGAACCGCTGAAACCCGTCATTGATGAGCTGCGTGTTCTTCTTGTGAAAGTTCTCATGGGTCATCACGTCAGAAGTGCTTGTATAGACCTTGTTACAACCCACCTACCCCAGGCCAAAACAGGGAGTCGTCAGCACAGCGTTTTAACAGCCTGCCATTATTACCAGCAATAATAAACACATGAGCGGCACACACACACATTTAATAGTTCCATTTGTGCACTTCTCCTAGGAGTATTAAGTCATCACTTTAATTCCCAATCTAGAGACTGATAGAGCAGTTGTGAAAAAAAAACCCCCGGCTCTCTGGGCATGAAACAGTAAGAATAAAAGGGGAGGATGCAAAGGGATAAAAGATCAGCTACAGATAATCCTGCCTGCTCAGGGAGGCAGTAAGCAGGGCTCCTGCTCTTAAGGAGAAAAGAACACTGACAGATGCCATTACTTTTTTGTTATCTTGGAGTGACACGGAACAAAGTGGGACTTTTATCTATTTGGGGAATACGAAATTGAGTGGGAATGAGTTATTTACCTCTTTAGTCCTTCTGGGAGGTAAGGCAGGGTGGTGCAACATGAGGGCAGTGTTTTGAGTTTGTAATACACAGGTTTCATTCTAGCGAAGCATAAACCCTATGTTCAGCTGATCTTAGCGAACTGGTGACTTTTTTTCCCCCGTCACTGTTCAAGGCTACCACTTCAATAATTTTAATCTCGTGCAGCAAATGGGAATGGTGTGATGAGGACGGAATGCTGAAAACCTGCCTTCCTCTGGGTAAAGCGGGCAACTTTGCCATATTGAGTAAAAAAACACTGGAATCTGAAAACGTCCTCAGCCCTGCTGAGGGAGGGTTTTTTTTTCCTTTTCTTCTCTAGCACAATGTGTGCCAATGCCTGCACCATCTCAGAAGTGAAGAGAACGAAAACACCACCTCTTAGTTCAGCCCAGGTTGATTCAAACAGGCAATAACAAAACCCATGACAAATACCCAGAAAAAAAAATAAAAAGGATCTCCAGCTATTTCCAATATAAAAGAGCCTCTCTCTCTCCACACTGACACCTTGAAAAAAGACAGACCCTGCACAGCATTAAAAAAAAGAATTAAACAAAAACCTCCTTAGGAATAATTTGCAATGCAGCTCTTGGTGCTAAAGCCTAAAAAAATGTCAGTTTATATAAACAACTAACTGAATTTTATCCACACCAATTATGGACATAAAGAAAAAAACCCCATGAGATGGATGGCACAAATTCTGCTATTTAAGCAGTATTTCCTTTAATTGAGAGTTTATATTCAGACACCTTTTCCATAAGACACTGCTTACATGGGCTTTATTTTAGTGGAAGACAGTGGGCACAGGATGGAATTACCCATATATAGTTGTGTAAATGAGGGTCTCTATTCGAACTTGGAGTGACTTAAAGCTGTGAAACACTCCTCGTACCCTAAAAAAAATTAAACAAACCTCATCCTGGTCAATTGGAGAAACTATACAATCAATATTATGGAAGCATAACAGAAAATGTCCTCAAGAGAAAGTCACATGAAGTTCCCAATTTATCAAACGTTGTAAGCACATGCTTAAACCAACCCCTATTCAGGACAGTACTTGAGCGCATGCCTAACATTTAAGTATGTGCTTAAGCCCCATTGACTTCAGAAAGCTTACCTGACTTCAAGTTAAACATATGCTGAAGTCTATCCCAGCAAAGCACTTAAGCATGTGATTATGGCCTTGTGACTTTAACTGGGGTCTTAAACTGATGGGACGGGGCAGGAAGTGAGACCTGAGTTTTTAGAACAGAAAAGCTTTCACCAAGGGTTGCCTGATTATTCTGTAACTACAGCGCATTCTTATAGCAATGGTTGAGGCCACAATTCTAATGAAACAAGTACATATCAAACCCTCTACTCTGGAGAACGAGCAGGGTAAGACCCAAACAATCTGGCGTGTCCGTGTCTAAAAACAGCGAAGGCGTCACAGTTACATCTATGCAGCAACTCCAACTCTGGTCACGCTGCTGTTGGAGCCTGGCTGGCTCCTGAAACAAAGCTCCCAGCCTACACCACTGACAAGTACCACTGGTGAAGGCGATCGAGAACCACGGGTGTTAAGTCTAGATATGTGACATTAAAGTTTAATTAATTTAGAAATTGATTATGGAGGAAATTAACCCAGTGTTAAAGGGCTGATGTGTCGCAGAAAAGTCTGATTTCAAGGGAGCAACAGATCACATTTGAGTTAAGGCAATGCAGTGGCATCAGACAGGTCCCTGAACCTCAGAGAATGGGACTTGTTTGAACAAGTGAAGTCCAAGACTGCAGGAAAACCCTGATCCCTGCTTTGCCTCACTGCGTCCACAAGGCTTCTAAAAGCAGGGAAGGGTGCTTCCCTTCCCAACATTTGGCAGGGCAAGTGCTGTGAGGACAGGGTACAGACTCTTCAAATAGGTGCCTGAATCAGACGTGAGCAGGAGAGGCTATGAATGTCACCCCTTGGCCTCAGGACAGCCCCTTGCTCTCTAAGAAAGAAATGTTGGGCTCAAGAATCCTTTCACCCACCCCAAAAAGACACATCTCGAACAATGGCGTTTCATTTGCCTGACGTGCTACCACCTATTCCCCAGTCCGGCTGTTACCTGCATGCAGTGGTAGTGTGTGCTTTTCCCATTCAGGTGGCAGCCATGGTAGTACACGCTACAGTCATCCAAGGGGCTGAAGCGCATGAAGCCGTGCTGGAGGGAATTATCACGTTTCTTGTGCATGTTGTAATGTCGAATCACATCCTGTTTACTAGTGAATCTCTGGAGAGATACAGAGACAGACAGTGAGACACACGTGATGGGAGTGGGTGAGTAATCCTGGGGGCAGGGTGGTTTTTTTTATTGTTGTTGTTGTTAATAAACTTATGGTACCCAGAGTTTAAAGCTCAGCAGTAATCACCCCAAGAAAGTCAGATTAAAGAGGAATTGTGTGCATGTATCTTCTTGGTAAAGGGAAAGTATGTACACATGAAAAGTTGCAAACATGACACTGGGGCAATGTCCAGAATACGCTCCCTGTAGCTTTAAGACTGCAATTCTTCTAACATAATTTTAGCTGCTACTATCTCAAGAACTGCTATAGTTAGAAAGCAACCAGTGAACTAAACAGCCTACAAGAGTAACGCAAACTTCCAAATCATTCACTCTAGTGGTTAGCAAGACACTGGCTGCCACATTCATGTCAGACTGGAAATTGGGAGAAACATCGCTCTTTTATAGTATCTTCCCATTGGAAGTCTTGTGCCTCCCCTACAAGGTAGGATGGCTTTATTAGGAAAACAGGGACACAGAACTTTGTTCCAGACACAGAAAAAGATGGTGGGTAGAACTCAGAGCTAAATCTGTATGACCAGAATATCCTTTTCATCCTCTACCTGCTTGAAGTAAGAAGGGGTACCCCACTGTCAGAGCAGGCTAAGTGCCTTTAAAATGAAGCTTTTCATTTCTATTTCCCACAGACATCAATATTTAACAGTGAAGGTGGGAAAGTAAATCTGATTTTTTTTAAAAAGAAATCAATATCCATTTATTTTGACGAGTAATTGAAAAGGCCTGTATTCTAATGTTTAACAACTTTTCCAGTCTCCCTCATAGGAAACAAATGATTATCGCTTCCACTCTTTCCTCCTATAATATCAATCCTGATCAATCTCGTTGGTATTGGCACGGGAATATATGGATATAGATTTCAACAGGAATCCCTTGGAGGCTGGAGGTATGATTTCCCAGGGCGTACATACAGGATTGCTATTGCCAATCATTGTTAATTTGTGCCCACTTATTACAGAGCGTTACTTATTCTAAAATATATCTCAGCCATAAAATAATTTGCATTTTAAAAAGCAGCCTAAATCCTTATTCCCTGCGAGACCAGACAGCTCCTTTGCAAGCAGCTTCCAGACTCCTTAGGAAATAATCATGAGGCCAATCATAGTAATAGGTTTTTCTGTCTTTCCATCCTTTGTGTTTCTCTCTTCTGGTGCAGTGATATCCATGTCACAGTTGGGACAGACTCATCTCGATTACCAAATGCTGGGCTAGGAGGACCACTACAGGCATCCCAGAGACAAGCCCTCCTTTGATCAATAGAAACCCTCAGTCAAGCTCAGCAGATCCAGATCAACTTCCTCTGCTGTGGTCAGACTCATTCCTTTGAGACACAGAGGTCTCCTGGGCTGGGGCTGGAGCTGTGTCTGATGCACAAAAGAGGCAAACTCTGGGATTCCCACTTACAGACATGCAGCCTGACCACAGAAATGGCCGTGTCAAGCTCACAGACCCAGGAAGAGGGTAAACAAACGCAGCACGTGACTCGGCTGGCTTGACGTCGCTACCCTGGCAGTTCTCCCAGTCATTACAGCATCGCACACGGCTCCTGCCCCCACGCTTTCCCCACAAATCCCGGACTGCTGCTGGTCTTATTGGGTGTTTTGTTGCAGATACTGCTGCCACAATGTCACTCGGGCAGCAGGAGGGAAAGAGACAGACTAACAGATCAGCATTCCCTAGTTTCAGGCACAATTTGTAATGCAGCACAATTTATTGTCTTGGTTTCACTGATGTAAACCTGGAGTAGTTACCACTGACTTGAGCTGATCTAGATTCTGCTCTTCATTGTAGTGGTCTGGGTTTGGTTGAATGGTGTTAGATTAGGTTAAACGGGAACAAAATAGGGTTCTAGTAAGTTCAAAATATATCTTGCCCTCTTTCAGAGTGGAAAAGCGAAGAGGCATGTGCGTGCACGGGGAGGAAAGCACAGGAGGACACAGATCTCCCCTAGGCTGTACCACTTTACGTTCACGTAGCTGTGCTCATAACTTTTTACCATTCCTTTACCTGGTAGTTGCACTCGGGGTCAAGGCAGTGGTAATGTTCTCTGTACTGGTATGCACAGTGTATATGTCCACAGTGCTGACTGCCAGAGAACCTGCAAACACGAGGAGGACGGGAAAGAAAGGGAGAGAGAATAAAACACTGTCCTGACAGTAGTGCCTGTAAGCAAGGTACAAATAAAGTAAGTCCCATTCCTACTTCCATCCCACATGTTTATGGCATTAAACCCCATCTCCTTTATCCCCTCCAAGGACGGTGACTCTCCCACCTTCCTTTCATATGTCACTATTTAAAGGTGCTTCTTCAGCCAGATCATTCAGGTCTTGTACATCCCTAATCTCTCTCTCCCTTTGAAATTCACCTCCATTCTCTTAAGTTGCTTACTTGGGGAAGAGTAAGAAAGGAGAGTTCCTTGAATTAAATAAAGAATTCTAAAATTCTCACGTGTGAGTTTAGATACCACAGCAGCAAGTTTCAGAAATCTCCCACACCAGAAGGAGACAAATAAAAATCGGCCAAGTATGGATTCTAAATTTAGGAATACACCCATCTAGTAGGACCTCAGAAAAATTCAGGCATCCATCTATTTGTGTGAGTTTTGTCTCAAGACTTTTACTTTATCATGGTATGGTGTCACACTACAGAGAAGACTGCAAACCAGTGGATTAGAAAGTAGCTGCACAGAAGATGATCGTGGCAAGATTACACAGGAACTTTCAGTAAGATGGACAGGTCAATGGAAGACAGGTGAGATGGATTGACGGGACAGAAGGAAGCGTTACAGGCAGAGCATCTCAACCTTGTGTAGGCATCTTCATCTTCTCCCATGCACGACAGCCCTGCTAATCATTATTTTCCATGTGGATACAGTTATTTGCTCACAACAACAACCAGTGAAATGCAAAAGACCAGCCTGCCTTCGAGTGCAATTAAAAGTAGGACACAAGAAGGAACAGCCCACAACATGCACCAAATCCACTTCTGCAGGCCACCACTGAGCATTCCACACAGCCCATTTGGAAACTCCTGACATACAGGGTGGAAAAAAACCCAGAAAGGCAGAAATGGCATATAATAGCTACATACGAACAGACAGTACATGGAATGTATTGACTGATAGACACATCGGTAATTAGAAAAAAGGGATGATCCAGTACTCGGCTAATCAGTGCAATGAACTCTCTGATGCATATTCTAGAGGACCCTGGAAGAGCTGAAGAGCTTGAAAGGGAAAAGCAGTGGAGAGAAGGGGACTCAGAGGGGAAACATTCAAAGATAAAGTACCATCTGCTCAAAGGTTCCTCAAAGGTTCCTCACGTCACTGAGTGCTAAACACAGCAGGAGTGCGTATGATAAAGGGCATGGGAAAGAACCGAGGAAGGGCAACGGGTAAAAAAGGAAAAATGAGAGGAGTGAGGGTGTCCTGGGGAAATCCAGGAACAGGGCAGGAGCAGGGAAGATCATGGATCATTGTAAGGTGAGGTAACGCTAAGCTACAGGATAGAAAAAGTCAGGATGAACAGCAGTACTAAATAAGGCATTTCTGAAGCACAGTAAGGAAGAGGTCAACTGTGGAGACAGCAGGGCCTGTAGGAGATGGAAAGGGGACTTAATTGACAGAAAAGATAGACATTGCTAAAAAATTAAATGACTTCTTTGCCTCAGCATTCACAAAGGGAGACAGGGACAGATGCCAGGAGCAGACATGCCTTTCCCTGGGGAGGGAGAAGAAATACTGCAGGAAATCAGGATCACGTCAGAACAGGTGATTGAGAAACTGGAACAAACCTCAGCAGCGGAGAAGAAACAAACCACAAGGCAAACAGCAAGGCTGGCTACACAAACAAAGGTGTGGAACTGAAAGCCGAGGAAGCAATTCCTGCTCAACGCCTGGGCAACTGCGAGGCTAGCACAACTGCGAGGCTAGCACAGGGCTAGTACAGGGCACGGGCAGCAGCCTGAGTCACCATGGCGTTACCCAGGTACATGTAACTTGAACCAACTGGTCCTGCCAGTCCAGGGCTTTATGCCAGCAGCAGCACCAGCAGCTTTAGAGGAAAGAAACTGCTCTGCAGAAAGCTTCCTCCCTATTCCAGGGCTGAGATGGGGAAGAGATAGCAAAGGGCTGTGCAGGGCTGGAAAACTGTGAAGCGCAGGCCAGGCAGAGAGAAGAGGGAGGTAAAGACCTCGCTGACAAATACACACCTTTGAAGCAAAGCAGTCCGAAATGTTATCGAAAGTGAGGATGCAAAATGACCAGAGATACCAAGTGCAGTAAAAGAAGGGGCAGACACCGAAGAGATTGGACTGTATGGGCTGAGTTACTTGAAGCATCCAAGCAGGAGTAACTCAGGGGCTCAGCTTTGAAAGCGACAGCTGAACATGCGTTTCAAGCTCCTACCCTGCCTTCCACGTGCCACAAAAAGGTGTACGTGTGGTGTCTACAGCGCAGGAAGGGAGAGGCAAGTGTTCTACCAAACCGTGTGCTTGGGGAAGGAGGGAAGCGGCAAACACAGCACAAAGGGGAAATTCTGCTCTTTGCGTCTGTAAGGTTAGGCTCCTAAAGGGTTATATTTATCCCATGTTTCTTCTGACACTTGAAACAGTTCAAAGCTATTAATTTTTAAAGCACAGCATCTGTTTAGCTTTTTCATAACAGGAAAGCTTACACACTACACACTTACACGCATATACACGCGCACATTTACATGCACATACTGTAAGGTACATCAACACCCCTCTTCATTTACATGAGCGCACCCACAATTTCCATGCACACAAACAGACACAAACACACCTAAAACAAGCAAACTCGCAGACCATTTAATCACACTGATATGCAAATCCGAACTCCTAAATTGTCCATACAGGCACACACATTCGCTTTTATAAGAACAACCCCCTCCCCCTTCCCTTACTTTAATCGGTTCACTTCCCCCCCCCCCCCAGAAAGAACTAGTCTTGATCTGGCAAGAGTTAGAAAGAAAAACCAAGATAAATAAATAATAATAAAAATAATAAATAAAGAAGTCAGCATGCTTAGAGAGTGTTTACACACTCATTACCCTGTAACGATGATGTGAAAGAAGGAAGAAAAAAAAAAACCCACCCCAATTACAAGGGGGGAGGAAACCCACACAGAAATAAATATTTAAGCAAGTGCTGCCAGAAGCACCATCTGCTGAGGCACTAATAATAATAATAATAATTTTTTCTGTGGTCTTTTTTTTTTTTTTAATTATAAATATACAGGGGGGGGGAACAACCCAACCCAAACTAGCTAAGTAAGAGGTTTTGTTTTGTTGTGTGAGAGAATGGATTATCCCTGGGCAGCTTTTGGCAGTGGCTTTGGCAAACTCATTAAGCTAATTATGCAGTACAGACATAGAGTGTCGTGTCTCTCTCCCCCCACCTCTTGATTTTAAGGCTTTAAACTGTTTTTAAAATTGTGTGTAAATTGAAGGGAAGTGGCTGTGCTGCCAACGGGCGGCTTGCGGAGCTTTTTAAGCAGGATGTGGTGTCCCTT
The DNA here is from genome assembly GCF_963924245.1 of Chroicocephalus ridibundus. Taxonomy (NCBI): domain Eukaryota; kingdom Metazoa; phylum Chordata; class Aves; order Charadriiformes; family Laridae; genus Chroicocephalus; species Chroicocephalus ridibundus. The sequence goes on along the minus strand of NC_086299.1, from coordinate 6,291,367 downwards.
AGCTATCTGACAAGCCTCCCTCCGTTACCTGCCTGACCCAGGGGAAGGGGCTTGCAGAGCGCTGCGAAGAGTGGATGTGGGCGAAGTGTTTATACAGCTCTCTGCTTGAGAGGGGACCGGGGACAGAAAGGGTGGCATCTCCTCTCGCTGCAACCTCAGCGATTCCTGCAATCTCAGCAATAAAAGGGTGCTGCTCCTTCTGCCCCATGCAAAGATGGGCTTAACCCCCTGCTTTCCTTCCTGTACTCTCCCAGGAGGCAGTGAGCTGCCACATGCTCCAGAGGCATTGCTGCTCCAGGAGCTGCATGTGGTGCTGCAACTCTCCTCTCTTCCCATGTGGTCTTCTGCCCCCTTCTCCTACATCAGGAGCAAAGGCAGGAAAGAAAAATCACCTCTCCTTCCACTCCTCAGCTAGGGAGAGATCTGTGCCCACCCTTCTCCCCGGCTGATGTGCCAAGCTCTTCCCTTGCACTTTCCCAGCAGCTGACTGCCTCCTGCAGAGAGACTCTCTGTAGACTCCAGCAAGGTGGGAAAGCACAGTACACATTTCCCTCCCCTCTTGTTAATAAGCGCCCAAGTGCTGGTGGGAACAAACCCTTCAGGTTTATCTCTGGAGAGGTGTTTGCTTGCTTCCCTGACTGATGTCTTTCTGCATACAAGAGGCTTTCGTGGGGAGCTTCCTCACTGTACAGGTGGAGGATTCCACAGGCCAGGACCAAAGGCTGATGGACCCTTTACACCCTGAGCTATAAACCAGGCAGGTGTTACACAATAATCTCCTCTGTCCCTCTGGCTCTCACGGCATTACTCCCTCTGTCTCACCACAGCAGCCTTGGGCTCCCTCTCAGCATCGCTCACGCCTGACCTAAGCTTGCCCAAAGCAGCAATAAGGTGCCCTAGTCTGCACTTTATTCCGTGAGGGTTTCTCATATAAATGAGCTGCAAAATATTGTAGGCTAAATATCCCACATTGATGCCAAGACCTGCCTAAACTCGAGTCACTTGTGAATTCCTCCAGCCCAGATTCTCAGCGGTGAGATGTTCTCTGCTTGCCTCCTGCAGGCACTGGACATTGTAAGGGAAGAAGGCTGGAGACAGCACAGCAATGGACAGAAAGAACGGCAATCAAGAGACAGCACTCCCATTTAAATCCTGGGCTTCTGCAGTGAAATATTTTTCCACTATTTGTCACAAAGTCTAACAGCTCTGGGGAGCCAAGCATGCTCTTGGCATGCTTGTACACCTCTCACAGCTACTGCTCTCCCAAGCAGGGAAACAGAGCACGTACAGATGCCAGTGGGAAATGTAAGTGCCAATGACTGGTTTAAACACTCGATCCAGATGGACAAGACCTCATCTCTCCACCACCACTCCACCCTCTTACTTCCAGCCCTCTCCCCAAGAAAGTTAAGAGTTTTACCTACCTGGCAATATACTTCTGGTAAATATTTACGTCTTCGCTGACAGCTGGTTTGTCAGTGGGTAATCCGTTCCTAATGAGAAACACATAGGGCAGAGCTTGTTAGGAGGCAGGAACAGGGCATGGTCTAAGCTCCTTGCTTCTCTCACACACCACTGACACACCGGGAGAAAGAGCCCACAGAAGAGCACCCAGCAAAGACACCCATAGCTTTAACCTCCCTCCCTTATCCTTCAAATCCTGTACCTTCTTTTCCTAGGGAACCATACAGTCCACCTACCACCCCTCCCTGTATGTTCCCTGTTTGCAGGACTTGGTTCAGTTTGTTGGAGACACTGAGAAGACCAACCATGAAAACCTGTTTCCACAGAAAAAACTACGCAGCCATATACAAACGAGTGATGGCCATGTGAAAACAAACACCTCCCTGAAGCACCTTGCACCACCGCCCTTATGTGCACGAAGGGCCATCGAGACATGTCTGCCTTAGGGTCAGCTGTGGGGAGAAGCATCTCTGTGCCACAGCCCCGCTGTGAGTGACTGCATATTTCCTATGGCTAGCAGACACACTGTACTCCTGCCCGGTCCTGGCAACGTGGCTACAGCCCCTGAGATGGGGATTTAATCGCCTTTTTTTCTCACAGATACCCCAACTCCAATAGACAAGTGGGGCAGCAAAGGTATTTATGTATTTTAATCAATGAGAAAACCAACCCAACTGCACCCAACTGTCACATAAACACGGGTTACTTATCATTAGGAAGCAGACAAAAATTACATCCTCAAACAGTTCAACAAGAGGAAAAAGAGATACAGGGCCAAACTCCAGCCACCTAAGAGGCAGTGGCATACCAACACCATCCCAGACAGGCTGTACGTGGTCTTCCTTCTCAGGTTTGCCCTCATCCTACCTTCAACTCCTATTCGTGACAGCTCTGTAGTCTGGTTTAAATAAGGACACTTTTGCACAGAGTTCACTTGAAGTAGGTAGATTAGTTCAGGGCAGGATAATAGCATTAGATGTTAGTTTAAACCCGTGGCTAGGGTATATGTGTGAGAGTAAGGGGCAATTCCCACCAGGTTATTTGGTCCCAGTGGGGACTGTGAATGGAAAGCCAGGTCCCAGATACCACAGTTAGCACTTTCTCCACCAGCACAATTAATGGGCTGCATTCTTTTATCATGGAAGCCTGTATCTAGTAAGCAGCCTGAAGGAGAAGTGACCAGAGCCCCTTCTGTACTCCAACGTGTGATCAGGACACTGGGAACTGCCAGGTTGATGGCCCTGGCCACCTCCATTCCTGTTGCAGCCCCATCATGATGCCCCAGTTGAGGAAGTCCTGTGGCTACAGGGATCACCGCGGTGCTGCAAACCCACATCTGCAAGTGGCAGGAAATGAGCAAGAGAAAGGAAATCAAAGTGGGATCCCAGTGCAACACCAAAGCAGATCAGAAGAGGCTCACAGCCCCCCAGACAGAGCTCTAGGATGGCCACTGAGCTCCAGGCAGCTGACTGTTCTGCAGACTCTTCAGGCACCCATCACAACAAGGCACTGTGCCTACAGGAATATTTAGAGTGTTTTTTAGCAATAGGAGTCCCTGCCTGCCATCTGGAGCACATACAGGGTTCATCCTTAGCAGGGGCCAGATGCAAATGTTAATAATTCTCTGCCCTTTCCCATACACCTTAACCACAGAGCTCCCAACTCTGTCTGCAGGCAGTTGGGAAATGACTGTCTCACATGGAAAACAGGTATCACTAGCTCTGCCTTCCAGGTGGGGAAACATGGAACGTGGGGGATGCAGACTTGCCTAAGACTGCAAAGAGCATCTGAGTGAGGATTCAGTCCAAGGCCTCCTACGTCCACACATTAAACATAAAACACCCTCTCTCCTTACCAGAGGGAAAAGTAGTAGGGTGTGTGTGACAGCATTTGCCAGAGAAGTGCAAGCCAGAGGTCCCAAACTTACTAAAAATGACCCCATAAGATTGACATCTCACAACAGCCCCAGGTCCACGGTGAGGAACAAGTACGAGTACATCCAAACCATGACAAGAAAGCAGAGAAATCCCTCCCTTCCTCCCTGTTTGCAGCCTCATGTACATATGTACCTTTTCTACAGCTGCCACCTCTGGAAGCCACATTATAAAGTAATCCAAGGTTTGCCAAGGCCTTCGGGTATCTCCATTCAGTCAATGGCATCACTGCAGAGATTGCCAGCAATGTATGTGTAGGAGGTTTATTAGTGGTAATTGGGCTAATGAGTTTGCCCAGTCTGAGGGGTAATTGAATCACCTCTATTTGTGTAAGGAACAAGCAAATTGAGAAGACACAGGCCTGGCCCCTCAGAAGTATGTATATGCCTAACTCCTACGAAAATTGATGGGAATTAGGCACCAAAATATCTTCCAAGTTCTGGGACAAACAAAAAGCCCATCTTGCTCACAGTAAGTCAGCAGAGTTTTGCCCTTGAGCTAAATGGAAGCAAGAACTGGGTTCTCCTACAGACACAGCTGGATGCCTGGGGAACCGGAAGAAGAAGAAAGTACAGTAGTCACAACCTTGACCTCAGAGTGCTGACAGCACCATGTTCCCTCATCTTTCATTTTAGCATATGAACCTTATAGCCAGTGGGCTCTAGATTCATGGCTGTGACTGCTGATGGCTGGCCACATCCTTAGTGCAAGTAAGATAAATAAAGATGTTAAGGTGAAACAGAGCAGCAGACACTTCAACCGAGCGCAAAAAGAAACATCACAGGAACACTGCAGTATTTATCATCACACAAACTGAACTGCCCACTGATCCACACACAGACTTTAGGTATGATCCTGAACTAATACAAAGATAAAAAAGTGGGAGGACACTTACTTTACTGTAGAGACTGTTCCAGTTGTGATGGAGTCTGTCTTGGAGAAAGTTGATTTCAGGTACTCGGGAGTGTTGAATGGCAATGCGACGGACTGCTCTGGCCCAGCCACAGGAGTGCTGCTGGGGGTACTGGCGAGGGGAGCAGGGGCCAGGCTGGGTGTTGGAGCTTTTACTGGAGTAAGCTTCTGAATGTTCCTCACATCATACTTGGAAGGCCGGCCTACCTTGCCTGTCTTGAAGGCGATGGCTCCTCCCATATCCGGGCTTCCTTCTCCAGGCTTGAAAAGGTGCAAGTACTTGACGTTTTCAAGGTCATACTTGGAGGCCTTCTTGTAAGTGTTGCCGTTTTGTGGCCTGATGCTCTCACCCGTCTTCAGCTTCTGAATGAAGAAGTCGTATTTGGAGGCCCGTGACATCAGACCCTGCATCTGGGAACTGCTGGGAGAGGGCAGCGGCAGGATGGTGGCTTTGGTCTCCGTCAGCATGGAGGCATCTGGACCTGGCACCCGAATGGGCTGTGCCAGCACTGAGGAAGTTTCTTTGCCCAGCTTGGAGCCCAACTCCTCAGATTTGGCCAAGTGCATGGGCCAAGAGAGCTGCTCTCCAGCTTTCAGTTTGCGGATGTACTCCTCATACTTGGAGAAGCGGGCTCGTTTGCTCATGGCATCCTCGCCAGGGAGAGAGGCAGCAGTCGCAGTGGCCTCTGAGGTAGCAGCATTCAGCTTGTCAAAGCTGATCTTGCGGGCCAGCTCATCCCGCATGTTCTGATCATCATAGCCAAACATGCCCAGGAACTCATTCATGGTGGTGGCGGCATAATCTCGCAGCGATGAAGCTTCCCCTACAGAGAACCAAAGTGAGAGAGTCACGCAAGGCGCTGATTTTTCTTCTCCTCCCATACCAGCCCTAGTAGCGGGGAGGGGGAGTAAGGGGAGAGGGGAACATGATCTACTGACGTTTGGCTCACTTGTTAGGTTTTACGACTCTTAAATTAATTTGTTTTAAAAAAAAAAGTAATTAATACTGGGGTAAAATAAAAAGAGTTCATCAATGCCAGGAAAATCAATTTCCTAAATGTTCTAGCCGATGGCTTTTCAGTACATTAAACAAAGTTTCATAAATGTCTCTGCACTCTTGCCTTGGCCTAATATGAAGAAAAAGTAATTTTACTGGAAGTGAGACCAACGCCAATATGCCGAGGTTTGTACAGTTCTGTCCTTGTGTGTGTTTGTGTATGGAAGGAGGTGCACAGAGGATAGACAGCAGTGTGTCTGCGTGTGTAAGGCGGGGGCAGAAACATGTGAGATAGATACGCTCTGCGTGTTGGTGACCAGCAGGGCTGAGAGCAGGCAGGACAGCAGGGTGTGAAATGGATCAGGGAGACAGGGCAAGACAATGCACGGGGTGGAGCCGGAGGAGGGCAGAATGGAAAAGTGCAGAGCAGAGAAGGAAAGCAGCAGAGGTGGAGATGAATTAAGGTGGGAGAAGAGCGGCAAAGGTTATATGCATGAGCAGCTTGGCAGTGAGGAGTGGCGGGGGGGAGTGGAGAAGAGAAGGCAAGACAAAGACAGGATAGTTCCCCGTAGCTGTTGCAGTTCTTCCCTTCCCTGTCAATTTTGTAAGATTTATTTTCACTCAGCTTGCTGCCTTCCTTCTCAATCCCAATGACTGGAGAGATACTACTCTCCATGTGAAAAGGGGCCACAGTTCAGCGAGGGCTGTGGAAACCTGCAGGCAGCCTCCTGAGCAGCCAGGAACAGCTTCCAGTAAGACCAGGAAAGGGAAAAGCCCACACAGGGTAAGGAACAGCCTTTTCTCCATCAGGATTTGGACTGAGGACAGAGAGAGCTGTTGTCCTGATGTGGGCTCCACAGAGGGGAAACCAGCCTGTTCTCTGGAGCGTGGGCTGGGGAAGGGGCAGGAAGGGCTTAGTCTACCTGAGTGTGATCACAGGGAGGGAAAGTGAGCAAAAGCTGTCCCTCCTTGGGTCTCTCCCGCCCTTCCTCCCTCCCCTACTCCCTCAGGCAGTTTCACAGGCCACCAGAAGGGGAAGAACACACATCTGGAGGTCACCCAATATCAGTGTAAAGGAGGAAATAAAGATTGCTCTGACGTGCCAGCTTGGACTCATTTAGGCTTCAGTCTGACACAGTGCTCCTCCTCCTCTCCCTCTTGCTTTCTCCTGCAGAGTAAAGATTTACTGTGTGCAGGAGTCCTTCAAACCTCCCTCGTCATCTTTTCTAATCACTCTGGCTCTCATGGGCAAGCACACTGGTTCACAGGGAGCCAGCACAGGCAGGTACGTTGCCAGCAAGAACGGAGGTTCTGGGCACTGGGTCCAGCTCAAACCGAATCAATGCTGCTTTGAAACACAGTGGAAAAGGAAGGCACCAAGACATAGCCACAGAACAGGTCAACAGATCCAAAGGACGAAAACATACCCCTAGGACTGGGGGATCTGACAGCCAGTGATGCCATATGCATAGCGATGCACATACACAACAGCATTTCCGCACACACAAGACTCAGTCAACGAGCAAAGTCAAAGTTCAGTAGCCACCAGCTTCCACAGGGCTATACCAAGAAAGAGACTGCCTGCAACAGGCACTAAAATGCGCAAGACCAGGAGGGTCACATTCCTGTTTTAATATTGCCCGGTTCGTGTAGCACAAGTGCTGCTGCACTAGTTGCCTGTGTACATGGTACACGAGAAAGACAATACAAAGAACATGCCTGAAGCCTGCAAGAAGAAGGACAAAGACACATCTGCTAAGTGCTGGGATCTGGTTTAGCCCAAAATGACTTTCCAGGTCTGGGCACTTAGGCCCAGCATCCTGCATGAGATTCTGGGATGGCTGACTTCGGAATGGACACCCAGTTAGTTACAGAATGGGTGGCAATGCCGCTGCAGCGTCTGGCTTAGGTTGTAGTTTTTTGTCCTCGCACAACCTCATGGGTCAGTATTAAAGGATGTTAAATGCAGAATCATACCCCACAGTGTCCAATAACAAGATTTGTCAGAAGGAAAACACAAGGAAAGGCTGTATTACTCCATCCTCAGAGGTAGGATCATTTCATCTGTGCGTCCCCACTTGGCCCTCTCCTATGGCCCCTCCAACACCCTACCAAAGCCATCAACTTATCTTTCACACACAGACATATTAAATAATTTCGTCTTGCTTTAAAGCAGTTCTCCTTTTTACCTGTTTTTCTCTCTTCTCCACCTCCATTTCAGAGTAACTCTGTGACCCAACAGAAGTGATTAAACCCACGAAATCCCTACTGGGTCTAACACTTCCCTCTTTCTGTTAAATCTGCTTTCCCTGTTCTGCTTTTCCTCTCTTTTTGTACCTGTAAAACAATCCCCTAGCCTCCTTCACAATGCCCTGACTTCCAAGCACTGGACAGAAAAACTCCAGCCAGCTTGTGCCAAACTGCAAGGGGAGAAAGAATACCACAGAGAGGATCTGATAGGAAATTAAACTATTAAGTGTGATTTTAACTAGCTTTAACAGCTACCCTGAAAGCCAGCCAACCCCCTTCCTTCTTTAACCTAACCTGCAGCACATGAAAAAAGAGGGGAGATGCTCTTTTTCAACCCCACATCTCAACCAGTTTTTTCAAATCCCAGCTTGGTTCAGGCCCCACAGACATTACAGATCCAGAGAGGAAATTGAAAGAAACCTAGTATTTATTTTTTTTGTTACACTGGAGAAAACTAAATGTTGTAGGAGACGAGCTCCTTTTTAAACTTCTCTCATCTGCACACCTGGTCTTGGAAAGCATCTCTGGTACCCATGTGGCTAGACTTCAACTGGTGCAAACACTTAGACGCAAAACCCAAGGCCATAGGAAAGTGTCAGTTTGCAGACCTTTTTTTGAGCTTCGCAAAGTCTGAGCTTTAGTTCAGATTTCACTACCCTGGATTTAATTCCCTCATCCCCCCAAACACCTTGCATTCTGTTTTTCCTTTGCTCATATTTGGCTCCAGATGACCCCAACAACCTCCCTGATCAACAGCTTTGACAGCGCTGCTCAGTCTTTGCTCATACCCCTTTGGGATGAAACCCTGCCCAGTTCCCACTGCTCGCTGCCTACCAAGTGCACCTTCACTCATCCCAGCATGAGCCCACCAACACACCACCCAAAGCCAAGACAACCTTCACTTATCTGCATAGGCACCTAACCAGAAGACTAGAGGCTCTTCAAGTGGAGGCACCTTACAGAAGGGAGATGTCTCACCAAAAAGATGGTATGAGACCCAGCCAACTCATTTCACACACGCTTTCAAACACCACCAAAGAGGCAATTATTATTACCTAATCAAGAGAAAACCCTCCCCATGCCCACACACAGACAAAAGTGAAGCAGGACAGCAGCTGGGAAACAAACTCCTGGGAGAAGTGCACAGCCCTGGAAGGCAGAGGCAGCATTGTCCCTGGGTCTTCTTCCCCCTCCCCTGCACCACAATTTTCTTTCCTTTTCTACGTGATAATAACTTGCCGCTGCTCTCCATTTGTGGGCATTGCCAAAGAGCAGAGATCTGTGTGTCTCAGAGCAGCTATCGTATCACAAAGGATCCGAAGCTAGCAAAAAAGGGGCTAAAAATAGCCTGCAGCAGCACACTATATATGGAAGGAAAAGCAAAACAGCCCAAATGGAGTACAAGGTCTGGATACTGGGGGATGGGACATCCCAGCCAGGGTTCTGTCCTTTATTCTGCTTGGGAGGGAAAACATGTAGACTTGGGGGCTATAGGACAATGAGCAAGAAACTGGCACTCATCATGCATGTTCTCCCAAGTGGAGTCTCCCCAGGAAATTCTGGAGAGAAATCCCCCCTTGTTGAAAACAGGTCCAGGATTCCCTTTCTACGGGACTTAGCCAACAGGCTAAGAAAAGAAAGGAGAATTTCGAAAACTTGTACAGGGGAAAGCTCCTGGTGACTATGGTAGCCCACTATGTAAGTAACAGGCAGAGTAAAGAACATGGGACTGCATAGGAAAATCTCCCTGGGTATGTGTGTGCCAGCGAGAGACTCTACTGGGAAATCTAAATGCTATATATAAATGTGTGCAGAGAAGCATGGGTCAGTCAGTGTGCAGGAGCGGGTGCGTGAATGAATGAAGAAACACATCTGCATGTCCAGATGAGCTTCTGACAGCCATCTCCTGACAGACGCCAGCTTTGCGACTCCTGAACACGTTTTCCAGCTCTACCAGAGAGGAAGGCACAGAAGGCAAGACTGAGCACTGAGTCCCTTGTTTCCCAGGGGTGGCTCAGAAAAAGAAACAGGGATGCTGTACGCGCATGTTCCCCATCTTGTTCCAAAGCATGAGGATTAAATAGCATGGACCAAGTATCTGCAAGCTCCTGCCTGATGCATAAGCAGCTTCACTGTCTGGCGCTGCAAGGAGACAAAGGTGGCAGGGATGTGGCATGACACTACAGGAGATGCTAGCGGAGGACACAAACAGCAGATGAAGTAAAGCAGGTTGTGTATGTACACACCAGGACTCCCTTCTCAGACACACGTAACTAGGGTCACTTTCCCAACTGATCAAGAAAGCCCAGCTAGATTTAGGATACAGTTTTCTGTGTGGCTCCTGATTTTTACCCAAGTTTCCAGCTGATCAAAGAAGTATGGGTTCAATTTTAAATGCTGCTGAGCACTGCCAGCTCTGCATCCTCTACGTCCTCACAGGGAGCAATGAGTGTTCAGAACCTTCAAAACCAGGTTCCTGGGATGGCTCCCCTGAAGCCACATTGACCAGGAGGGCAAAGCTGTATTCCTCTCTTTTGATGTAACAGCTTCCTGCTACCCCCCAACTCACAGGAAAAAAACCTCCTTTTTGGTATAGACAGTTCCAGATCTCACTGGAATAAACTTAACTTGCACCCAGTAATACCAGGTCTGAGAGGACTCGGTGAAGGACAGCTTAAAACCCATTTTCCAGAATATTGACAGAAAAAGACAGAAGAGGAAAAGAACTTCGTCTTTTCCAAAGCAAGAGATGTTTCAGTTTGTGCTTTCCAGGGAAACATTGCAAATGACATTTACAACAGGGTTCTCAAAGCAGACGCTGAAGACCTGGCAGCACGTCTGTTTGCAAGTCAAATCCCATGTGGCTGCAGATGTAAACTGGACCCTGCATGTGCCGTTACCTGCCTTAAACATAAATGAGTCTCCAGCCGCCCATGAACGCTTATACATTTTTGCATAATCCTTTGACAACACAGCCCTACAAAAGGCATTTTACTGAGAACTCCTACCCCAGTGAGAAACCTCAGTTCCTTTGCATTTTCCCCAGTTTGGTAACATATTTTTTACATTTAACTTCCCCTCTTTTTAGTTTTTGTAGCAAATAAAAGCTGCAAATGGGGGGGAATTAAAACAAACTAAAAACGGAGTCCAGGCACAATCACCTTGTGTCTGGGAACGACAAGGGCTTTCCTATCAAAGGAAACTGAAGGTCACACTTTTCCTCATTGATCTTGCAATGTTTGTTAATTACTCTGTCACTGATGTGGCGAAGGATAATTAAACAGCTCTGTTTATATCTTATATGCATAATTATGTGCGCTGCCACTGAACTCGTGAAGACTAGAGAATGTGCCTCTCCAGAAGGGGAACGGACAGACGGAGATGAGTTTCGGCTGCATTATTAACAGGAGGAGGAAAACACCGCACAGACAAAAGGAGGAAAGTTTGATGGATTCACAAAGTGCTGAGATCAGGGGAGGGGTGCATGCAGGTGGAGCAGATTAGGGGGAGATCTTTCAATTACAGATCCAATCCAGCTGGGTGACAAATTGGGGGAGGGAGCTGCTCTGCCCTAATGGAGAGAATTCAATTTACCCTAAGCTTTTACCAAGGCTTAGCGCTCATACACCCCCCAAAATCAATGTGGGGGGAACCTGGGTATCAGAAGTGAGAAAGAAATTCAACTGGGGCTTTCCCCAACATCTCTTGCTGAATCCAGCTTTTTGAATAAGCCATAAAAAAGAGGCAGAAACTATGTGAAAATAAGAAATGCACACGCAGCCTGGGGAAAACACCTTGCAACTGCACGTGAGTCGGCATCCCACACCGAAGCAGTGGGGCATGTACACGTTTGGAACTAGACGCTTCACCAGCTCGAGCCCGAACTCCGGGTGCACCACCCCGCTGGGGGACCGGCTCCCGCACCTGGCTGGCGGTGGCGGCGATGCCATGGCAAGCGGTGACGCCACGGTGAGTAGTAACCCCTCCGCCCCTCCAGCCGGGATGGGGCAACACACACCAGCAAAAAGGGAACGCGATGCCTTACATGTTGGGCGGCTCTGTGAGGGGCTCTTACCCGACACCCGGGACGGGGCACCTGCACTGGTAGGCCAACCCGGGACAAGTGACAAGGACACCAGCTTCCTACCGGCGGAGGGCAGCGGCCGGGGCTCGCCGGGTCCCACGGGGGACCATCCATGCCCTGGCACGGCTCGGCCTCCCCCCGCGGGGTCCCCTCCCGCCCAGCCCCCCGGGAACGCCGCCGCCTACCTCCTGCCTCCCGCCGCGCCTTCCAGACCCTTCGCGCGGGGCGGGGCGTGGCCGGGTGCGAGTCCCACCGCCCCAGGTGCGCGCGGCCCCGGCCCGGCCCTGCCGCTGCACCCCCTCCGCGGGGAGGCCGTGCCTGCCTGCACAGCCCGCCGTGTGTGTGTGTGTGTGTGTGTGTGTCACCTGGGATGTGCCACAAGGGCACCCTCTGCTTTCTGTCCCCGCCTCACGTGGAAATACACGGCCAGGAAACTGTCACACCCCACGGTGCTCTCGGGATGGTGTGAAGGGGGCTGCACGGGGAGATCTACTCTGCCAAGGGATCCGTGGTCTGGGAAGAGCCACATCCACCCCAACAAACACCCTTCTTGGGAAGGGGAGGTGGAAGCAGAGGCAAACTCATGGTCCCAAGAGCGAAATGACAGGTCTCTGCAAGGGGACCAGGGCTTCCACCTTCCACCAGGGCTTCCACCTTCCTCCTCGGCTGCCAGATGCAGACCGCATCCAGCACGGACACACCGCAACAGCTTCGCCTGCCCCACAGAAAACGCGACCGTGGAGCTGCCCCATGGAGGGGGCAGAGGGCTTACCTGAGGTGGTTCCTCCCCCCAGCTTGGAGCCTGTCTCGCCACTGGAGGACCGGTAGGCATCATCCTTCGAGGCTGGCCCGTCTGAATCCCTGTCATCCAAGAAGTTGCCATCCTGCGAGCCCCTCAGAGCATCTGCTTCATCCCCGTTATCTTCCTCATCACTGCAGCCCTTGGGCTGCACCATGTAAACCCCTTCAGGGGGTACCTCCGCGCTCTCGGCACCCTTACATTCCTTGCCCTCCGCTCGCCCCAGCAAGGGCTCCTCGTTGTATTCCCCATTCACCCACTTCTCAATCACCTCCCTCCTTTTGTCCTCCTCGATCTTCTGCACGCGGCTGAGTCCATCTGAAAACTCTGTCCCCAGCTCCTTGGTCCCAGGCTGAGGCAGGTCCTTGTTGCTGCTCTCCCGCTGCGGCCCCTTGTCCGCTCGTGCCTGTTCGGCTCCCCCGTGGTCAAAGACGACCTGGCGGCTCAGCTTGGCACAGATTGCATTTAGCTTCAGGCCGCCTTTGCGCTTGGCAGCCATTGTGGGTTTTCCTGAGGTTGCGTCAGTGCATATAGTTCTTTCAGCTGGAAAGAGAGAGGGCAAAGAAGCAAGGAAGGGCATTAGTGGGATCAGACAACTTGAACCCTAAAAGCAAATGGCTGGTCCCAACCCAACGGGCCTTCAGGCATGGCCAGTGTCATCCTCTGGAAGGTGGGACTGCCATTGGTTTCCTACGCTCTGAGTGGAGCTCAGCCAGGAGAGCCCAGTGAGGGGCACACTCCGAACCTGCTGGTACCAAAGGATGCCACTGGCCTCAAGAAAGAGGCACATATTCATGGGGGAATTGAACTGGGCTCAAAAGGTCCAAACATCTCAGGCAGGTGAATGTAGTCTGTTCATGGACTCCTGGCTCAGGCTCTATATGAAGTCTGTTAAAAGCCTGACTTTCTCTCTCCTTCAGACTGCAGCACCACCTGCTTTATGAGCCCAGCTCCATCCCAGACGTGCTGGCTGCCAAAACCACACCAGCCAGTACTGCACCCCGGCACCCGTAGCAGCTTCCCAAGCCTAACCCTAGAGACGGCGAGGAATTCACTTAATGGGGTTTACACATAGTCTCAGAGAAGAGAACCAGTATGGACCAGAAGGAACCAGTATGGAGGACAGGAGCCCGGGCAAGTGCGAGCACTGGAGCACCAGACTGGTGTGCGGCAGTCGTGTGGGAGAAAATCGCCTTGGGTTGGTATCAGTTGATCAGGCCCCTTTGCCTGCTCACTCGCTCGCTCTCACACACACAGGAAATTCTGCTCTCACACTTCCCAGCACAATCAGCTAATTAGTGTGGGTTTGTTATTTTAATGTAGTTTATTCATATGTGACAGCTAGTAAAGGAGGGGTAAGAGAAAGTGGGGGGAGAAAGGAAGAAGGTAAGGTCTTAACTTCAAGGTCACAGAGAATCTTGAACTAAATGGTCCCTATCAGAGAGTCACTTGCATGATTATTGCACCAACAATTAACAAGACTCAATCACAAATAAAAGCAAAAAACTGATTCTAAAGCAGCTGCATTGTCTCATTTCCCTCTTTATTTATGATACCCCCGAGAGACACCCAGACTAAGAAGGGTTAAAGGTCCCAAGGCAAGAAAGGACACACAGCCTGGCTCTTCCCAGGGGTGCAGTGCTGGGACAGACGCAGCTCCGTGTCCCAGGGCTCAGGAAAAGCACCCGGTAAAACGCCTGCCAGGCACCCGCGACAGTGGAGTTACTGTAGGGACGTTGCTGGAGATCTCTTGGACTTCATGTCTTGCTGAAAGAGGGGCCCATCGCACGGAGAGCCAACAGAAACCACGTCCAGACCTTGAATGGTGAGAACGGGTTCCTCCACTGCCCAGGAGTCCCTCGTGGCAGCCCAGCCCACACCTCCCTGTCACCAGCACAGAGGTGCTGCTCCACAGAAGCACGGTGAGATTAATCAGACCCCCTACAATGCATCCAGAAGCCATCGTGACAGCCCCTAATCCCATAACATGACAGCCCAATACAAACAGACTGAAACTTTAGACCTCCTGTCCAAGAGCCAGAGAGTGGCTGCTTAGCGTAAACTCCTGACAGCTTCAGACACGCTTCCCTGTCAAGGACCGCAAGAAAAATAACCCCCCGACAAATATATCAGCCCCCCACACAAAGGGAGGCAAAATGTACTCCTCCGCCTTCCAAAGGCTCACCCCCCCGGCACTAACACCTACATGCAATCGTGCTTTCACGAAGGGAAAGCACACGTTGCCCCCAAACACACAGCTCCCCATCTAGAAATGATAGCTCTTCAAGAGCTGTGCGTATGCGCTGGCACGCTCCATAAATGTAGTCATACACGTAGGGGTTAAAAAGTCCCACCTCCCCAAAATACATTACTGTACGTTTCCCCACGCGTTTCCCTTTCACACATTCCCCCAACACAGGCACGCAGTCCTCGTGCATACAGATGGGCACCGGCAGACGCCCATGAAGCTGCAAAAGTCTCTGTGTGCTGGCACCTTCCTTTCCCATCACATTCCCACTCTATTTAGGGCAGAAAGTGAAGGCCCATCCTATGCGCAACTGGTACCACAGAGGGAATCTCAGGAGGCTGCTGTGAGCTCCAACTGGAGCCCGGCCAGGACACCTACAGCTCACGCCTGTGTGCTCGGGCAAAGGGCCAGCGGAGCCTCAGTGGCCACAGGTGGGGACGACGGTGGCTCCCGCCTGGTGCGGTGCCTGCCCAGGGCTGGGGCACTGGGTCAGCACTGAATCACCAGCACCGCTCTCCCCAGCACTGCCTGGTGATTCCCCGTCCACCTCCTCACCATACCCAGCCCTGTGTTAACTGGTGAGCTCAGCGCCGCTCGCAGCTGGAGATAACTGGGAGGCAGACACGCGGCAGCTCAAATCCCCACTGCCCTCCCCCTTTCTGCGATGAGGGCAGGTCCCATTATTTTGGTCTGGAGGTGCGCAGCCAAGTGCGTGCACCAGCCGGCAAATGAATATATAAATATTTATTCAAAGGAAGAGAGGAACAGACGTTCCCGAGGCTGCACTTGCCGCGTACGCAGCAACTCCAGGGAGCCTGCAACTTGTCTTCCATTCCTGTTCCTGCCTCCTTCCATCTCACGCAGAGGCTTTGCCCCTCTGCCTCCCCAGATTCTGGCCCCCAGCTCCTGCCCTTCTCCTCTGCATCTTTCCTGTCCCTTTTCCTTGTGTTTGGGAATTTTTTTGAGCACAGCAATGCTGCTCTTTCACAATTTGAGAATCTTTTCCTAAAGTTTAAGTTAAAAATAAAGTTCTGAAAACATACCTTTTCCATAAAACTAACCCTCCCAGAGACCTTCCTGACATGGGACCTGCCCTGTAGTACCAAGGCTCTTACGTATCTCCATTCCACCTATGCACGTATGGCCGCAGGAAATCAGAACTCACAGCTGCTTCTGCCAACCTTGCAACCAACTCTCCACAAGCCCGGACACATCATTTTTATCTTTCCATTGCCTTATTTCCTTGTCTGTGGAATGGGAAGGACATCACCTATACGAGCATTTCTATTCCCCTCTTTCAGCCTGTCAATTTTCAAAGCAGAAGGGAACCCCTTCTCCCAAAGACAGGCCGAAGATGGCCATCAGCCGGAGGGGACCAGAGCATCCGTGTCTCGTTCACTCAGGCGGAGGGAGAGGAATTGAGCTGGCGAGTGAGGGACTCTCGTATCTGCCCGAGGTCGGGACTGCCAGGCAGGGAGGGACCCCCGAAGTCAGGCAGAGGCTCCTTCCCCCCAGGCCGAGCTCCCCACCCCAAATCACCCTGTGTCTCCATCACACTGTTTAAAGATTCCAGGCTAAGTAAACATCCCCCTTCATTTTCTTCGTCTAAATAGAAATGTTTTGATTTCGCATCAATCTGAGGAAGCCGTTTATAACCTGAGCCTGTCACACGGACTTTTCATCTCTGCCCAGAACAAACTCTCCCACATGCTCTATTTACACTGAGCACTTCCTCTGAAAACAATGCCACCGGGAGTTTACTCCGCTTGCCCCCTCCCCACACCCTGCGAGGAGACACCGGCTCCCCCAGCTCCGCACCCAGCCCTGTGGCATCTTGAGAGCAAACCTCCCTTTGAAGAAAAGGGATGCCTTGCCGCAGCCAGGCCTGGCAAGGACAAGGACAAAAACCACCTCGCCATTTGCCTGCCTTGTCACCCCTTGAACACGCTGCCAACAAGCCCAGGCACTGTCCCCATCGCCCCTCTTTCCCCCGGTCCCCACCCAGGCTCTCTCCTCCATGCAGTCCCCGAAGCAGCACTTTCTTGCCCACCAACTCCCCAGTGAGGTGCTGCCAAGGTGGGCACGGCTCAGCTCTGCCTCCTCCCAAGGGAGAATCACGGAATCACGGAATCTTCAGAGTTGGAAGGGACCTCTAGAGATCATCTAGTCCAACTAGAGGGGCTACGAGGGGTCACGGTGTGCGGGACCAAAGGGCTCTGCAGCGTGGACAGCAGTAGGGCAGCCCGGCCCAGGGGCAAACCGTGGTGCAAAGAGAAAATCTGGAATTGCAGGGAAAGGAAAAGCGAGCGGGAGTCTGGCTTTGGCTTGGGGTCAACGAAGAAACAAACCCCAGTAGAGGGGAGAAAGGGACCCGGCTATGAAAAAGGGGCATGCGAGAGCTGGGTGAACCAGTGGAGGAGAAGGAGCCCTGGTTGTGCGGCAGGAGCTTACTGGTATGGGAAGAGCTGGTGGCGCAGGGGGAGCCCTGCTGGATGGGGCAGGAGCTGAAGAGGGGCAGGAGGGCCCATGCTGCGGGGAGAGGGGTGCTGGCTGGGGAGGGACGGCATGCTGTCACTTCAGAGGGACGGGTACGTCGAACAGATGGAGCTTTCATATTCCTATTGAAGAGTTTTAAGCCCAGCTGAGCAGCTCGGTTCAGGAGGGAGGTCCCAGTGCCAGCTTTCCAGGAGCTGCAAGCTCTCATTCGATTAATTATTAACGGCATTATTTGGGGCGGGCAGGGGGAGGGAAGGAGGACCGACATGCTGCACAGTCCTTTGCTTTTTTAACCAGTGTGGTGCAAGCTTGACTGGAGAGACTCCAGTCTGCCCGGGAGCCCCAAGCAGGGAGGGCAGCACGGCTTCCTGGGGTTGGGGGTGAGGATGCTGCGTGCCGGAGCCTCTTCACACTTGAGCTGCCATCCCTAAGACAGAGCCAAACCTTCACAGCAGAAGGCTGCTGGGGCATTGGGAACGTGCTTCCCCAGAGCAATGCCCTGGCGGTGCCCAGCCACACGCCGGGAGGAGGCAGGGAAGGCAGCCAAACCCGCAGCCCCTTCCAGAAAACACTTCCCCTCCAGCACGACGACTCATGCATTATCCCAGGCAGGGCCAGGGCAAAGGCAGCAACAGCCCAGGCATGGCTCACAATGTGTGAGAGTGGATATAGTGTGTATATTTTCCCCTCTTCAGTTTATCAATAAAACATTTTATTGCTTTTAGCCCCGGAAATGACCTTGGATTAGTGGATGCTGTCTTTTCTGGCTGACCTTGGGGAGTTCACAAAGGCTCTTTAACAACCTCCTCTGCCCTGCAAGCATGGATCCCGCCTGTGCGTGTCTGCGTGAAGCCGGGGAAAGCCCTCGGTGCTAAAGTCGGACCTGACAGGCTCCGGCTCAGCACTGGGCAGGGAGGAGAAGGAGAATCAAAGACGTGGGAGGAGAAATGAAGTGAGCAGCCAAGGCGTCCTTACGGAAGCGCTGCCAGCTACACTCCCTGCTTTCCCATCACCGTGAGGGCTCTCCCTGCACACCCCATCCATAAACCGTAGAGGAAAAGCTGGGGACTCTGCTCTGGTCCCCATGGCCAGCACTGGTCAGAGTGCACTCTGCCTGCATTCAGCACTGCTTGACCTTCTCCTGCCTGCCACACTGGCATCTCCAGCTACTTTCCTCCTTATTTCCAGCTCCCAGAGCCTGGTTCAACCCTGGCCCAAAGGGGCAGAGACCAGTGCCAGTTCTCTTCAGCGAGCCTGTCCTGCTTCCCTTTGCTCAACCTTTTCAGCTGCAGAGTGAAGCTGTTATTTTCTGGTGACAGTGAGAGGCAGCGTACAGAACCCAGCACTGGGCAAGGAAGGACAGAAGACTTTCTGAGAGGTGGGGGAAGCAACGGGGCTCTGGAGATGCTGGTACGCTGCACTGGGGCTGCCGGCCAGCTGGGCTGCTTCTGTTTCCCACCTGGCCACTGGCTGCTCCGGTGCTGCTGCCGGGGTTTCTCCAGGAGAACAGCTCATGAACAGAGGGAGCCCCCCCTTTCCCCAAACAGAAATTAGCCGCATTATCTCTGAATGGTGTGTATTTTCACTGCAGAAGTGTAGTTATGGAGGGAGGGAACGGGACAGGAGAAACGGAGAGGAATTTTCCTCCTCAAGTGAACAGAAACTACGATCAAAGAGGGCTAGCGCTGAGCTCTGAGGCTGAGCGAGGTCCCTGCACACCGCAGGGCAAAGCCAGCAAGGGTGCTGCAGCAAAGCGCATCCCGCCAGGCAATCCTCCCTGCTGCCTTCCCCCATTAACACAAGCCTCCCTTTCCAGCCACGTCTTTTCCTGGTGTCCCCTTGCAGTGTCCCCTAGTACTGGGCACAGAGGGTCCCCATCCCCTCCTGCAAACACCCCTGACTCTTCTGCTGTACACAGGGACAACCTTCCCTGGCATCACAGCCCCACAGGCTCTGCCCTGGCACAAGATCCCCTCCCCAGAGCACGTCCCCAGCCCCCAGGTGCCCGTTTTCTCCAGCCGCGTTCTCCTGGAGAGCGAGCCCTAAAGTGTTAACGGCGATTGGTGAAATGGCACAGCAGATTGCTACAATAAATAATTTACTGATATTTATAAATATTCAAATCAGCAGGCTTCAGAAATTGAAAGGGGGGGGCTGAGCTGACGGGGAGGAGGGGTGTTTAGGGAAGGGAGGGGGGGCTGACATTAATTCCCAAGCTCTCCAAATTCATTTGAGAACTGTTTCTCATTTCAAACAAATATTAAATCTTTTGGTGTCAAGCCTCCAAAATAAAGTATCAAATAGAAAGTCACCACCCTCTTGGTGGCCGATGCCTTGTCTGCCATGATGCTGAGCACCTGTGGCCCTGTCCCCTGGGACACCCAGCCCCTGGGGAACGACGGCAGCCTGTACCAGCGAGGAGCCTGTGCGAGAGCAGAACCCACCCAGCCACAGCTGTAACGCAGCCCACCACCCCACCGACCATCATCCGAGACAGGAATCCCTGTTACTATCACCTACAAGACCTTGCCTTCGTCTTCCAGCGAATTTTCTAAATCCCATTGGGAAGAAAGGGCTGAACGTCGGCGCAATGAAAGCAGAGCCAGGACTCCCAACTCCACCCCGGGGACATGGCCTGGTGGCAGAAACAGAGCAGGGGGTCAGGCCTCCTGACTTTCACTCCTTGCTCTGGAAGGGAATTTGGTTTTAGTGATTTAAGCTGGGGGTTAAAAGCCAGGAGTGCTGCCTTCCAGCCTGGTTTCCAATCATGGTGTAACTGTCAGCCTCCCCAGCTTTCTATGCCTTAGTTTCCCCATGAAGAAGAGGAGGAGGGATGATGGGAGGATGACTACCCACCCCGTGGGCTGAACCCAGCCACGTATACTCGGTGCTTTGAGGTCTCCGTATCAGCACTCTGTCACTGTGCTGGATTGTTACTGAGTCTTTTCCACCTCTAAGCATCCTACTGACCCCTCAGATGGCCGAGGGAGATGATCCTGTGTCCTCCCTTGGACCACCCCATTGGTAACGCGAGGCTCCAGCATGGGGTGAATTTCCCCTAGATGAGTAATGGCTTTTCTAATGCACGGGCAGGCTGTCAGCTTCCCTACTCCCAGTGTTTTATGGGTTTAACTGAACGGCTCTGAACTCCCTAGTAAGAAATAAAGTTATCCCTCAGCGTCCCTTCTAAACATTTCACTCAGTGCAAACGGTGTTTAAGAAAAATGAGGACATATTTCTTCTTAAGGATGCAGTATCCCCCTTCAGAGGCCTAATTTATGCCATATATCACTGGCCAGGGAGAGAAAGGCAGCACAGACCTCACACTAGGAGTGAGCTGGCCCGAGCACAGCCGCTGCTGCTGCAATGGTGCAATGGGCTGCAACTCAAAGTCCTCCAGAGTCCGCAGAGTCCCCGCTGGAGAGCAGAGCCCGGCTGGCAGGCAGCAGAGCAGGACGGACACCTGCTAACACTCAGCACTGCGCTGCATCCTCGGCTGCCGCATCGGCCCTCTCCCGCCGCAGAGACCTCCTCACCTGCACCCCCCCAGCCTGCATGGACCCCGTCCTCCTCATCCCATACCAGCTCAGACCCACTCGGGGCCTTTCTCCCCTGCACAGCTGAACCGCGACAGCCTCCACACTGGCCCCGCTCCCTTGGACCACGCTGGTCCCCTCTGCGACTCTGCCTTCTCACCTGCCGCTGACCTGCTCTGCTGCCGCTCGACCAGCTCTTCACAGGCATTTGGCACAGCTGGTGGGGAAAGTGGTTCAACTGAGAGCAAGGACAGGACTAATCCTTCTTCACAGCTCTTTAGTAACGCACGTCTGAACCTTTTCCTGAGCAGATCTCAAAAATGATCCTAAATGTGCTTTGATCTTGTCTACCCCCAGCCTCCTTTACTCTGAGAGCCGCCAAGGCTCTACCGCTCGCCCCCGGGTGCTGCGGCAAAGCTCCTTGCCTCTGCCCTTCCCTGCTCTGCACTCACGGACAAGAAATAAGCCCCCTTCCTGTGTACAAGTAACACAGGGGACTTCCAGAATTAACAAAAGGAGCAGAGTGGAAAGAAGAGGGGGAAAAAGCGAGCAACGGGAGTCAGGAATCCTGGTTCTGCGCCCTGCCCTGCTACTGACCTGCTGCTTCTCTTTGGGCAAACAACATCACGCAGGCTCCCCTTCTGCCCTTGACCTGCTGGGTCTCTTCAGATGGTCAGCCATCTGGGCAAAGATTTCTTGCCTATTTAGCGGGCCCAGTATCTTGTTTGCAATTTTAGGTGCTACTGCAATTCAAGTAACAGCAGAGGAAAAGCACCAATTCAGGACAGTTTGAAGCTCAGAAGTCCCTTGTGTCCTGCAGCCAACTTTCTAGTTCATCTGTCAATGCAGCATCTTTGATGAGACATTTCAACAGTTTCCTCCTCTTGGTCCCATGAAAACCTGCTCTCAGAGCTCCAGCCTAACGCAGCGAGCAGGGTCTCGCTGCTCCCCAGGCTGAGAGGCTGCTCCCTGGGAGTCTTCTGTCTTCAGAGTCTTTCTTTCAGATAACATAAAGCCAAGAGGCTTTTCTGATCCAGTTTCTCCTCCTTGCCTTATTTATTTATTTATTATTAATTTTTTAGTCCAGTTAAAAGGTTTACTATCTAGACGAGCCTAAGTGGCCTCACTCAGCCTAAGTAACTCTATAAATCAAGCAGAACTGCTAACATCTACATCACAATCCCGCCATCAATCTCCCCACAGGTTGTGAAGAAAACCGAGGGGAAAGATGCAAAAGGGAGAGTGGAGAGTTATAGCACATCACCACCAGGTCCCTGCAGGCTGGCTGTGGCCCTTGGAAAACTCCCTGTGAAGCCACACATGTTGTCAGGGCAACTCAACGCAAACATGGCAGCTAACTTCACCTCGCCATAAACACACACACACGCTCCAGGTGCTGTGCCAGGAGGACATGGTGGATGCAGAGAGAGGGAGGGAAGAGGTGGTGGAGAGCAGACAGGGCTGGGAAAGCCTCCGGAGCAGGTCCGGCCAGCCCATATGGGAGCCAGCTCTCAGGGAACGAAGAAGAGACCAAGATATGAGCCCCTTCGAAACACTGCACAGATCCCCTTGTAAATGCTGAAAGAGGCAGGGCAGGGCGTGCAGTGAAATATCACGGTGGTACAGACGGAACCAGACCTAGCTGCAAGTACTTGCCGCTGGGGGAATAAAAAGGACCCGGGAGAGACAACCCATGTCTCTTAACGGATGCAGATTCAGAAGGCAATTGCTCAAAGTTTCATCAGTCCCTCTTGGTGACTGTCTTTAACGCGTTACTTTATAGAGAACCCAAACTCGCCACGACCCAAGTCAGTGGAGAGCAGCTCCCTGGCTTCAGGCCGGGCTCAGAGTCATCCGTAATCAAGGGCAGGGGTTAAGTGAGCCACCTCCTCAAAAAGGGTCCCTCCAAACCCTGCTGGTAGTTGGTAGGCAGCTTAAAAGCAATTTGCAATCCCTTTCAGCACTATTAAGCTCAGACCCAACAAAGAATGCAGACTCCTAATTAATTGCAGTGGGAAGTCAGGAGCATAAATGGGAGTTGGGAGCCTGAATGCTTGTTGCATCACTGAGAAACACGGGGCCAGAAAAAGTTCATTATGGTGGTCTTTCTGGTCCTGCATAGTAAATCAGTGTGTTAGCCCGCATGAGGTGAATGAGGCCTCAGCAAGAGCTGTGTGACAGAGAGCAAACCAGAGCATCTTAGCCTTCCAGCTTGTGTTGCGTTCTCCAAACAGCTCCCTGAGCTGTATGCGCGCAGGTAACGTGTACTCTGGGCTTGTTATGCAAAGGGCACACTCAGATCCCTTCAAGGTTTCTGTAATCCCCAAGTGGGGCTGGGAGTCTTTTGTGAACCCACAGAGCAGGCACCCATCGCAGGCAGCACTGGGAGTTCAGGGGCTCTTTAATCCCCGGAGATGCCTGGCACCTGCAAATACTGTGCAACATGCTTAGGAGAAATGCTTGTCCGTCCTGTTGCTGTGGAAAAGGCTTGGATCTGGGCAGACGAGAGCTGAGCTCTGGTGCGAAAGCAGTGGGTCATCCCTGAGCTTGTTAACTCAGCAGTCCTGTTGGGGCGACGTGGGGGAGAAACCCCACGGGCTGCACTGTGTGGGCACTCACCCCACGCTTCCCAGTGCTCACACCCACGCTAATTCTCTGTCTTGCCTTTTGCTGCTCTTTCTGCTGGTCATTAGGGCTCATCTTCTTATCTCCCTTGTCCTTGTGAGCCCATCCATGTGCTAGCGCTATCACTAATTGCAAACACCCATCAGTGGGAACACACACGTGTATAAAAACGTGGTGGTGCAGGTGCACATGCAGAGGCACACACGACCTAGCACGCAAACACACGCAATCGCATGCCCGTGCATGTGCTCGTGAAAGGGTATGCACACAGAACACACGCTAACGCATGCAAACGGCTGTGGACCTGTGACTGTACAAGTATTGCATCCGCACACCGCAGTACACTGCCAGAGAGGCAGCGTATGCACCTCCCCAGAGGCGCACACACGCTCGCACCGAGCTCTGCTCAGCCCCGCACACGCCGGGAGCACCCACGGATCCGCAGCCCACCGGCAGCCACACATGCGGACGCACACAGGCAGCTGCCCGTGCGAGCGCAGAGCACCCTGCATGCACTCGCACACACTCACACAGACACTCACACACGCTTTCAGCACAAGCCCCGCATGCCAGGAGCGGTTTATTCTGCAGCTTGGAGTGAGAAGACAGTGGGCTCCCGGCCGGACCCTGCAGACAGACTCGGCAGCAGGGACAGACACACTCCCCATCCCACCAAAGAGCCCCTCTTTACCCCCAGCCCATCTGCACCCCACACCTTAAGGCAAAAAGAGCATCGGTGAGTGTCTCATTGGAGCTGGCGTCCCAGCGGAGTGTGTGTGCCGGGCAGGGGATCTCTCCCTCTCCCTCTCTCTCTCTTCCACTCGCATCTTTTCATGAACTCTATTTCTCTTTCCTTTCTGAAAACAACTGAGCTGTAAATACTGTTTAACCTTCTTCCCCCCTTCCCCCCTCCCCTCCGCACTATAAAAACACAAATATGCCATAACTCAGCTGGCTCAGCCGCCGCGCCTCCAACATGCCCTGCTCCAGGCCTCTCAGGAAGGTCATAACAAACGACTTTCCGATTCAGTGCTCCTGAAATAATTTTGTGTATTAAAACCTGAATCTGCACTTTCTGGACCGAAAGCCTCTCTTAATTATGGCAAGCGTCCTTGGGATGGACAGTGATCCTTCACTACGGCACCGCTAACCAACCGGAGAGGCTCCGGCTCTGGCTCCCCACCACCACCTCCTCCCGCTGCCCCCTCCCACCACCACCCAACCCACGGCCCCCCTTGCTCCCTCGCCCCCCCGCCTTCCCTTTGCCCAATCTGTTTTCAAAGTGTGTCTGTCCTTTATTAAATTGTTTTCTTTTCCACATTATCAGTTGCCATGGAGACCTCATCTCTCGGATTATTTGAATTTCATTATATCTATTGATTTGGGAGCATTTCATCTTTTTTATTGTTTTTCTGTCAATTTTCAAAACGAATAACCATCTAATTTGCGTCAGTGCTGATTATGTTTGTCCCTCAATAGAGGTCGGCAGCTGCGTCGGGGAAACAAATCAATGGGAAACCATCATAAACCTCCCCAGTACAATCTCCAGGATATGTGGGTGACATTCCACGCCTGCGAGAAACACTCATCATATCCAAACTTCTTTCTTTCTTTTCTTTTTTCTTCTCCCCTCTTTTTTTTTTATTTTTTTTAATTTTTTTTATTTCCCCCTGGTAGCTAGCTCCGCTGGCCAGTGGCGGGTCACATTTAAAATCATATTTATTTTACACACAAACATGTACAATTTTGGACGCATCGCATTTTCAGACAGGGAGGGGACAAGGGACAAGAGGAGGAAGGAATATTTTTTTTTTTTTTGTAAGAAAGAAGGGAAGAAAAGGATGACGAGGGAAAGAAAAAGAGGAAAAGTGGATCGGGATTGCAAATTGCTTACTATGTTTTTTTTTTTAAATAATTTATGCAATTTTAAGCATTTATGTATAAATTTTTTAATAAGCCACCCTGGAGCAAAATAGCCATTAACATCCCGACGTCCTTCTGTCCAATGGGCTCGTGTGCAGGATCAATTTCCGAGAGTACTTTCCTTTTTTTTTATGACATGATAAAATGCTTTTAAAGCAACTTACACAAATATGGAAATTTTTTTCCCCTCCTCTTTTTTTTTTTTTTTTTTTTTTTTTTTTTTTGTAACAGCCTCCACTTATTCACCAGGGAGAGCGAGCGAGGGAGCGAGCGTGTGTGTGTGTGCTGGGGAGGGCAGTTGGCAGAAGGATAGACCCAGCCCTAACTGGAACGGACCTGCCTGTCCTTCTAACAAGGGCATAAACTTTCATTAGCGATGCACACAGTCAAAGGCAATTTAGGGAAACGCGCTGTACAGAAAAGGAAAACCTCAGCGTTTTTTATACAGCGGCTCCTTGGCTCCGTCCAGGGGGCTCTATCCTTGAGCTCAGCTTGCGCTCGCCAACCAAAGTGACCCCACCAGCCACGGGGGAGGCAGGAGCGGAGGCCAGGGGGGACAAGGCCGGTGCCCAGCAGTGCCAGCCTCGGCCCCTCGCCTCCACCCCACCGGCAGCCCGCACGCCCCGCAGCTGGTCCGGTGAAGCCAGTCAATATTAACGTCTCGCTGGAACCTACCAGAGGCCCAGAGGTATCTGTTGCTTTGCCCACGGCACGGCTTTGCCCCTCCTAGTCCTCCCCAAAGGTCTCCATTTCGGGTTTCCGCACGCTGACAAGTAGCTTGCAGCCGCTCGATGCCCCCCTTTGGGGCATTAGTTACAAGCTGGCTCTGCCCAAACCAGACAGATGTGTCGCTGCTGCTCCTGTTTCCACAGGGTATATAGGCTAGTTATTTTTGCAGCTGGGACACGGTCAGCCTCACACAGGAACCTGGAAAATGCCATTCCTAAAAGGATGGCTCCCGCCACTGGCCCCGTGAGCAGGCACAGCTCTGCGGAGGAGGGACATGAGCACACCAGGCTGGAGGGACAGCAGGCCAACACGAGGGGCTCGGCAGGGTCTGAAAGCCACAACCACACATTGGGAATGAAACAAAACTATTCTTCCAGATAGCAGTTGCCTTGGCCCTCTGTCTGTGGGGTTGAAGCTCATGCACCCCCAGCCAAACATACATTATACATGCCCAGGTGTGGGAAGTCCCTGCGCACATTCCTATTATTTGCTTCAACATAAAGTCCTGACACTGGTTTTCCTACAAGAGCAGACTTCTTTACCTTTTTGTATGACCCACTTCCAGAGATAACACAGACCTACGAATTTAATCCTACTGACAGCAGGCTTGCATGTTACTGGGACCCTACACAGACCCCTGCACGTTCCCAGCCGCACAGTGCCGGCCAGCACAGGGCTGTGCACACACCTGCCCCATGCACGATGTTTGCAGGCTTTTGAACTAAAGCAGAGGTAAAAAAAAAATAAAAAAAAATAAAAAATTCAAGGGGCAGCCAATGCTCAGCTGGAAAAACACAAAGTGCCGAGAACAGCAAACCCAATCAATAACAATCACAACCCCAGCAGCGGGCAGGAAAGCGTGAACCGTTTTGGCCTGCTCCCTGCATGCTCACCCACTTGGGAAAACACAGTCCCCTGGAGGCCCGTGATTTCATCCCCTCCCGCTCCACCCTACATTCACCCTCACCAAAAATCTTTACAGAGTGCAAGTCCCCCGGGCTCCTGTTTTGGTCAGAAACTCAGCAGAGAGGAGAGAGGGTTCCTGCACAGAGGAAAAGGTTTCCTGGCCATGACCTGGTGCCTGAGGAAGGTTCTTGATGCTACAAAAGGCTCTGCTTCCAGCAAAGTGCTCCTTACACCCTGCATCCTTCTGACCTCCCCTCCAAAGTTTTGCCCTTTGGATCCCCCTTCCCCTCCCCATTGTCAGCCTCAGCCTTAGCGTGCTCTTCCTCTCCCCTCTTCTTTCCTCAAGTTCCCAACACCATCCCAGCTTCCTCCTCCCCAACATCTCCTGCCAAACCCCTTGTGCCCCAGTCCGCACCCCCATACCTTCTTCACGCCTCTCTTCCCTCAGTCCCCGTGGTCCTACCACCCACGGATGGAAGAAAGCCGCGCTGCCCAGGGGACCAGCACCCCCAAGGACCAGCTGGGGGCAGGGAAAACATGAAACCTGTCAGGGAAAAAGTGAGAGCTCTCCCTTCTCCCGGTCTTGTGTCACTCCTCACCCAGACTGTACAGATTTGGGGGATTTCACTGTAGCAGCAGAGAGGTCAGCAGGAGTTGAAGGTTTTCAGATCATATATATCACTCTATATGGTCTTGTCTATAGTGAGTGCTAAATATAGCCAAGCCAAACCTGGAGGTGACTTCAGTGCTGTGATGCAGGGACATCAGCCGCTGCACAGGCAGCCTCTGCTACCTCAAAGCAATACAGATGTCAACAGTCACAATCCAAAATCGAGGATGCCTGTGACTCCCCTGTCTTCCCGCTGCCCAGAGTATGAGCCAGGTTCTCTCTCTCTTTTTCCCTCTCTCAGGTGTCCATAATGGTTCCTGCTTTTGAGTGGTGACCAGTCAAAATAAGGCAGCATTTCTAGCTCAAAGGTCCCTTTTTCCATGGGATGTGGACCCTCTTACATATGGCGTGCCAGCATCTGTTTCAGCATTGCTACTTAAAAACTTAAACAGTGGAAGAAGCTCTGAATAGAAGGGGAAAGTCTCTTGTGTCGGTCAGAATAATTAGGCTGAGCTCAAATTGGCTTTAGGCATCTGCTGCTGCCTCTGAGCAAAATCAAGCCATGCTGCTTCCATCAGCATCTCTCCACTGTTAGTCCTGGCCCGCAGAACAGAGGGGACCCCATACTGCCTCGTATAGGGCATCTCTGGGAACAAGACTTGCTTCAACAGAAGCCATAAAGCCTCCTTATCCAGCTATCATTAAAGCCAAGAGAAAAGAGGCCAGACAGAGAGATTGAGATGAGCCATTTCCCCAACAAACTTGCTTCCCTTTTTCATTCGCTCCTTTCTTTTTTTTCCCCCTTTAACTGTCATTAAAATAACAAGTTTCTGTTACAGTCTAAACATTCCCACATTGTATAAAGGGTTATGTTACACTAGAGTCACTGCCGGGCCCAGTGTTTGCACAGAAACCTCACTGCAGGTCCCCCCTCCTGACGAAGTGACTTATTAAAGTTTAAACAGTAATTAACAGAACAATAAAAATAAAGGGATGTTTGGGGAGTCGTAGTGCACACAGGGTTTTTGGCAGTGCCAGCACTTTTCAGTGCCCTGCGCTGGCAGAAAAAACCGCTGCAAAACCAGTGGGAGAGACGGTGCGCTCGAAGCCAGGAAGGGGCTGAGGTGCGATCCCGGACCCGCCAGGAGGGTGCGGAGAGCAGCAGGCAGCGGGATGAGAGGGAAGGGTACAGGGGGACCTGGGAAAGGGTGCCAAAGGGTCACTTGGCAGAAGGGTGAGTTGGATTCAGTGCTCGCTACCTTGCCTGCGCTCAGTCTGTGCGAGTACGCACCAGGCAGCACCGAGAGCCTCCGCTGCCTGTTCTCCGACTCTGCTGAGATGGCCTGGACAAGCCCCCAAAACCTGAGTTTGGGGAATTGGGTCTCTGAAACCAGACCTGGGCTTTGGGGAAGCAGCTCCTTTACTTTAAGAGAGCGTGGCTGAGAGGGAACAGCAACCACAGATCAAACCCCTAAGAAAATCTTGCAACAGGGAGAGCTTCTGCAAGAGACCTCAAGAGCAGCCCCCTTGCTCGGGAGCTTTAAAACCAGACAGGAGCAGGCATCTGGTAGGGACCGATGCTGCCCTGGCCCCGTGCTGGTGTGGGGAGCTCTGAGCTGCAGATCCAACAGTGTGTTAGTAATTCTGGGGTCATTCCCTCCTGAAATGCGGTCAGGGCTAGGACCACAGGGCCAAACACTCGCTATGCAGGACCCAAACCCCATCCCTCCCACAAGAGCAGAACTTTCCCAACCTATGTGAAACTGGCTAACCAAGGCTCCCTTTAAAGGAGCAAAATTGCTTTTCCTCTGTTTTGTACCCATCCCAGTTGCCTGCCTTGCCCAGGATGAGCTCTAGAGCATGTGGGCAGAGTTTAAGCCTAGGTTGTCAGCCCTCCCTGTTACCCAACATGCAGCAATGCAGAAAGATCTCATTTGAAGATATTTTTGGTGCCTATTGTAACTATTCTCAAATGTTTGCCTCAGTAGCTCACAGTGCTAGTTGGCTCTAGCCCTGATGTGTGACTCAGTACACATAGCATTGTGCAGCCCCATGTTTGCTAAATCTCTTCCAGTACAACTGCTCAGTTTGCAAATAAAAAGACAGCTCCATAAGGGTGTATCTCCCGTGCAGAGTGAACTCAGGGAGTGCTGCCTTCAGTCTTCTCCCACAAAGCCCTCCCTCAGGTCTGGTACTTTGCACCCTGGGACAGCTGGGGAGCAGCGTGGCTCTCACCCGGGCTGGAGAGCTGCCCCACTACTGCGAGGACGCACATGGAGACCATCCAACACCGGCTGCTCCCGCTCTGCCCACAGCTTCCCTTCCCTCCTCTGCTGGGGTGCAGAAGGAGGAAAATTCTCCCAGACTCTGCTGCTGACAGAGCCTGTGGCAGCTCCGTGAACAACCACAGGAGATGCCCCCAGAAGTCCCAGTATTGTACCAGTATGAGTCACCCCAGTGAGGAGACTTGGATCCACCTCCAGGAGGCTAACCTGCAAGCCCAGAGTCATGCAAAGTCCTGCAAATTCATTCTGCAAAGAAAATGTACTCCACATGCCACAGGCTGGGCTTTGGAGCAGTCCATGAAGGTGATTCCTCCCCTTCAGCTCCCTCACTAGTGAGGAGGACTCTGTCTTCTGCTTTCTCAATGCTGAGCTAACCAGCTCATTTCCGCAGCTGCTAAATTGGCACTGCAGAGCAAAGACACATTTCAAGCTCCTCAAAGTCAACAACTTTCATTCTACTTCCAGCAGCTCAGTGGTATCCAGCTCAACACTATCCCTTACTGACAAATAGCCACCAACATGAAAAAAGCCACAAATATCGACAAGAGATCCCTGCTACTCTGCTACTCCTGCCCTCCCACCAACAAACACCGCTGAGTCCCTGCAGAGACACCCAGACACGCTTGCTGAGCCTTCGCTCCCTCCATCTGCTCTTCCATCAGACCCAGGAGGAGAAGCCACCTCCAGACACTGTGGAGGATAGGGATCTGTGGACACTGAAAGCACAGAGGGGCGGTGGGCCGAGGGTCCCTGTAGACACTGCAGCTGCTGGCTCCCTGCTGGCAGCTCCTGCCCCAGGATGGGGAATCATTGCCTTTGAATCATTAATTCTCAGCCTCATGCAGGTCTCCTTCCCCCCAAAGACAGCTGTGACTGGGATCCACTGGCTTTCCTGAGAGCAGATTGGCCCTACAGAAACATTTTCAAGTCCTCTGTAGTCTGGAGTAAACTGTAGGGATGGTCATGATTTACTGTGTGGTCCAGGAAAGGAGAAAACTCAAGTCTCAAGAACTAAAAGAAAGTGTTAAAAATGTGACTTCCCAGGCAATTACCAGTGGTGATTTTTAATAAGCTGTTTTCTAGGCACTGGGGGAGCGAGGGACATGGGGGAATCAGATGTTATGAATCTGAATCCAGTCTAGGTTTCAAAGGTGCTGGTTTAATAAGCCGTGAGGCGAGCCTGCACTAGCAGCGACAGCCCTGCAAACGAGTGCCAGAGCGGGGGGCTGGCATATCAGGGTTCAGAATTAATGAAACCAAGACCTTGGCAACCTCAGTGATTTTACTGCATTCTGGTGTAAATTGATAAACTTGCATGGTGCTCCAGGGAGGCTGTGAGATGGAAGGAAGGGGGAAGGGAGAGGGTGAGTGGGAGACATACTGATGCCCTTCTCCCTTACAACAGTGTTTTAACTGAGCCCCAGCAGATGAGCTGCAAGTGGGACACACAGTTTGCCATGCCTCCCTCGCTCCCTGAGCCCCATTCTGCACCCCACTTCACTGCTCAGGATGTCTTCACAAAAGCCTGTCCTGAATCCTTGTGAAGTCCTTGGGTCCCCCTGACAGGGAGCTAAATGGGATGACAGATATATCATCCAACACGGTCTTGTTTGGCCAGCAACACTATGCCCTCTTATCCCCAAACCTTCTATTGCAATGTTTTTATTTTCTCAGTGGCTTTTCTGCCTCCGTGGGAAATTAAGAGTAACTAACTGCCTTGTTCAGACTTGCCCTTGGAGACAGTTTCTACAGAAAGCCCCCGAATCCATTGCAAGTCAGGCAGGGCAGTCTCTGCCTGAAATCCCCCGATCAGCTGAGCCGCTGGCTCTGGCTCTTTCTTCCCTTTGCTGCCCCAAGCCAGCTGGATGCCCAGGAACAGCAGCCAGAATTCAGTGCTGGGAGAAGATGCTGTGTGAGAGTCGGCAGCTCCACAGCCTGAACTGCCTCCCCAGGAAAGGCAGATACAGGTGTCTCTGCCCTGTCTCACTCCTGGACATCTCCTCCTTGCACACTCCCAAGGTCTCTCTGACCTGACGTGAGCTGAGCTGCCAGTCTGCTCTCTGAAGGACTCTCTTGCCCCACAGACTGAGGACGAGTGGCTCATCTCCAGTCCTGGGCACAAGCAAGCAAAACCGACATGTCAAATATCCCAGACACTCTCAGCCTAGTGCCTCCACTCTCCTCTTCCAGACCTGCTAGGCTCCATCCCTCTCTGACTGCTCTTATGCTAATGTCACTCCGCTAAGCTCAGAAGAATGATTTTCCCAGCTGACACCACATCAGTGACAGGAGAACTGAGCTTATGGCTTTCCGCTGCCACTCACATCAAACTGAGAGAAAAAGACACGCCACCCAAATCTGAACTTTTCATCCCATCCACCCAGCTACAGGATGTTTTCCAGCTCCTGGCTGTGCTGGAATCAGAGTCTCCAGACTCATTTGTAGCGAGAGGGGCAGTGCCTGAAAGGGAAGATGTGCTGAACAGGTACAAGTAGGTGCAAATAGAAGAAGAGAAGGTGCCCCCAGATCAGCACTCACATGCATTTTCCTCGGCCATGTTTGAGGAGACTTGGAGTCAGAACAGAGCACAGCTTTGCATGGGGGTCTCAAACATTTTCACAATGCAGAACGACTGTCCTGTGCACTTCCTTTTCCAACACGTCGTTCAGGATGCCTCTACAGCAATGCCAGTAACTGCCTGTAGGGAATGTTATGTTAGAAAATTATCTAATGCACTCTTAATCACCTGGTCTTGCAAACTACAGAAGGAAACAGGAGCAGCCAGCACAGTATGACCCTTCTTCCAGACACCACTGACTTTAGATACCATTATCAGTGGTAGCCTGGTGCGTGTCCCAGAACTCAAGCTCTCTTTCAGTTAACAGGCCATGAAATTATTTAGACTATTCTTGATATTACATTCTGTTATATTTGTAATTAACACAGAAGATCAGCAGTGCCCCATCCTGCAATCCTGTATTTTGATGAATAACAAGGAGACTGCGCGTACAAGCACTTAGTCTTCACCTAACTCTGCTTCTGCTATGTTTACGGGAAGGCAACACTTCACAGCGAACTTATCCCACAAGGAAAGGGTTTCGTATTGTCAGAGATTTTAATCCACATATATTTGAAATATGATATGGGAGCCAGCACTCTAAAATCAGGTTTTACCTCCTTTTTTTCGGAAAGGACTTCTAACAAAAGAAAAAAATCTGCCAGCAGACTAAGCGTTCGGCGCTATCTTCAATCAGGCAAGCCTAATTATACCCATTATACTGATGAGGAAGCACTGGCACAAAGCTATGCATTCGCATGGCTACATACACAAAGCGAATCAATGGCAAAGCTGGAAATAAACCCAGGAATCATGGTGATGAGCTCATCACCCACCTCAGCACAGCCGCACGCGGCTGGTCATGGATGAGACCATGTCCTACCCATGTCCAGCAGGTTACAGAGCTGGTTAGGCGCGCCACACATCTACGTAACAGCGTAGAAGTTTCAGTCCCAGTGCTGAGATGGCTTGGGGAGCTCCGAGACATTCAGGGGACTGGTCACATAAGCTGGCCCACGAAGACCTGTCCCTCAGCTCACTGTACTGGAGACAGACTGGCGGGCTGCGGACACCCAACAGCCAGAGCATCAGGTCTGAGCCACTAAGATACCCCTCAACCACACAGACCGTGGCAGGGATGAATCATCTGCTCCTCCTCCTGAAGCAGCTTAATCATCTTCCCTGCATGTGGATCTTCCCAGCAAGGTCCAGCCTGAACTGTCTACGCATTAACGATCCTCTAGCACGTAAAGCCCAGAGATTTTCCTTGGCACCAGGGGCCAGCACTTGCCCTGCACTCTCCCTGCCAGGTGCTGGGTGCTGGGTCTAAGAAAGGCTGCAGAATCCCTTGGGATTGAGAGTCATTACATAAACAATACAACAGGATCACAAGCTGTAATTGTAAAAGTGCCTGAGGTCTTGGCACTGAAGTCTGCCTCAGCGAAGGCCTCTAAATGGAGACCCAAACAAAACAAACAAAAGCCCCAAGTCTGTCAGCACTTAATGAACAATAATAAATAATAAATAATAACCCTTAAGAGCCAACCTAGCAAGACAGATGTGAAGCACCAGGGCAGCTCTGAGGAAACACTGTCCCTACAGCAGTTGCCCTCCCTCCCCAGCCAGAACACTGGGCTCAGGTCAGCGGGTACTTGCAGGGCTGGGTCCAGAGCGGGGAACCTGGATCTCTGTCGAGCGTGCACCCCCCGGCACGAGAGCTGCCGCCTGGGTATGTCCCTGCATCAGGACCTTCACCTGCTAAGTGAGCACACGCGCATACCAAGTCATGCCTGGCTCCTTCTTCCTGCAGGATCTCTCTTTAAGTGCTAAAGGCAAAAAGAAGCAGATGGAGCTGAGCAAGGGAATCCAGAGAGGTGCGAGTCCGGAGAAGCCTCTCCCAGCATCATTACAGCCTTGACTCAGTCCCCCACCTGTGCCGTGCAAGCTGGGCTCCCGGCAGGACACCGGGAGAGCTGCTTGGCAGGAAAATGGGCTGAAACAAAGGGCCTAATTTAAGTATTTTTATAACTCGGTACTTGTGACAGTGGGTTTAGCAGTTGCCAGCCATCTGGAATAAAGAATTACAGCCACCTCCCCTAATCCTATATTGCCTAAAACCTAAAGCTGGTTATGGTGCAAGGATGAGGCAGCAGGTTGGGAGGAGGCACTGATGGGAGGGTGGGGGTGGAAAAGGGACCACAGGAAAATTGACAAACTTATTTCTTTTTCCTGCAAAGTCCTGGGTGGTCCCAGATGTGTAAGAAGTATTTTTGCTAGGAATCAAGAGACAACAGGGTGAAGAAAAAGGGGGGAGAAGGGACACAAGGAGTCCTCCATGACCACACAGTCGCATACACCACACACACACACACTCTCACACACGCACACAGAGGCTTACTGGTCCGCGCAGGGCTGTCAGGTAAATTAGATCTGAAAGCTGACAATTTCTGACCATATTTCCTTGATTATTTCAAACAAATGCACACCAGCCGCTGTAAGGAGATTAAAGTGACATAAACGTCCCGAGTGGGAGGAGGGAGGGCAGAGAATTCAGGTCACCCCCATCCGTCCCCCATTTGACAGCCGCTATATCGCTATCCAATCCAATAAAAAAATCCCCCCCTTTTGCTTTAATTAATTTTACAGCTAGCTTGCTTAATTACTTTCAATCAAAATCCTCCTGCCATCGCAAAATTAGAGATGGTTGAGCTCCATTAGCCTAAATTCTTCATTTCCATATAGAAAGAGGCTCCCTCGGCAAAGCCAACAGGGCTCCCTCCTATTCAAGCTGCCATCGGACAGATGCCTGTCCCTCTGTCTGTCTCCAGTTCCTTGGGAGAAGTGGGGGGAGAAGGATACAGTGTTGTTCCCAGTAACCCCTTTCATAAAGCATCTCCTTGCGAGCCCTGGACACGGGAGGCCTCTCTGCTCACAGCAAAGACCGCGAGAGGCGAGAAGGACGGCCTGCCCTCATGGCCTTCCTGCAGCCACACGGGAATGAGCATTTCCATGGCTGCACAACGGAGCTGGGATGGCAGACGGCCTCCTCTCCGCTAGGCTTTCTGCTGTGGCTGCCAGCGCTGAGGATGGGATCTGGAAGGGACACCTCTCCTGCTGAGGCTGGACCAGGCACTGCCACTGTCATCCTGCAGCCGTGCAGGCATCACTAACTCGAGCTGGTCTCTGCCGGACACATGGAAAGGACGTCGAGGGGACACAGGGGCAGATCATTTTACG
This sequence comes from Chroicocephalus ridibundus, assembly GCF_963924245.1. Lineage (NCBI taxonomy): Eukaryota > Metazoa > Chordata > Aves > Charadriiformes > Laridae > Chroicocephalus > Chroicocephalus ridibundus. The sequence continues at coordinate 6,255,775 of NC_086299.1, read as the reverse complement.
TCTGCCTGCTGTGGGGTTTGGTACCTTCCTTTGGAGCATCTGGCAGTAGCCGCTGTCAGAAACATGACACTGTGGACCACGGAGCTGCAACATTCCTATAGCTCCTGTAGGCATCATTAGCACCTCTCTCCTGCAAACACTAATCATGAACCATCCTGTTTTGGGCTGATCTGAGAGCAGTCCCAACTGGTCTCATGTCCATGAAACCTCCTCAGAAGTGCAGGGAGTGGCAGCAATAAAGCCATACAGAGCTGGAAAGGAGACAAGAACCTCAAGCAGATGGAGAGGACAGATGCAGGAGGAAACCCTGGAAGGAGCTGGGCACGCTGGGAGCAGAGAAGGAGAACTTGCTCTTCTCAAAGGACTGCAGGAACCGGAAAGAATTACCCAAACCGCCCCAGCGGACCACACTGCAGCATGCTTTCCTCCCATTTTCTCCAATTTCCTATGGTCTCCTCCCTTCCCATCTCCCCATACTATTCGCAGAGCAATGGTCTTAAGGGGATTTTACATGTGCTCAGCACTCCATGTAGGTCCGGAGCCTTGGGAACCAACTCAGCCATTTAACCCGCCCAGTGGAGCTTGGTCTCTGCTCCCTCCTCCCGCCACATGCACACTGAACCTGGAGCTGCAGGAAGGTCACACCAGCACCCCGGTCTCTGCACCTTCCCACCCTTCCGAAAGCTCAAGGGGATTCATAAGCACAAGAAGCCCAACTCCTCCCCGACTCCAGGGAGGCCAGGTCAAACCCTTCCTTCTTTAGAACAAAATAAAGAAGAGACAAACAGAGACCTATTTTGTTTATAAGCTTAAAACTGAATCCAATGGCGCATCTACCTGGGGATTTTAGATTAAATGGTTTAAGAAACTCAAATAGGCTTTTTAATCCGGTCAAATAAAAGGAGCCCCAAAGAAGCAAAGAATTCACCCTGCCGAGCCTCACGCCTGTGAAGACAGGCGGGCAAGAACAGCTTTCTTACTCTCCGCAACTCCTCCCCACCCTGGCATGGGACATAATGTATTTGCCAAATCCCAAAAGCCTTGGATACACCCTGTTCAGGACTCGTGCAGACTTCTCTTTCCCATGGATGACCCACTTCTATCATGCTGTATAGCACTTTCTTCATCCTTTCTGTGTTCTCTCACGCTGTTCATCTGGGTGCTTCCCCCCAGTACCTGGCAGCCCATGGCAGGACCGTGGTCACATCACAAGCACCAGCCAAAAGCAACCCTACAGAAGGCACCAAAGCCCTTAATCCCCATTCAATGCACACATTTATGCACTGTCTTTCATACAAACTACCTCCCTGAATGCTTCACGAGAGGTGGGAGAGAAGACGAGGGGCTGAGCAGCCGTGTGCTCACCAGACGCAGAAGGGAGACCAGCAGGGTCTGCCAAGGGAAGCTCCTGCAGAGAGCAGCAGCTGGCCAGCCAGCGAAGGTCCGATGGATAGAGACCAATGCTACATGGACTTGGGGAGTTTGATAAACATCTGGAGCCGAATCCTGACGAAGAGCTCTCTTCTCTGCTGGATGACCACTTCTCCAGGACTTCCAGCCTCCTGCCTCCTCCTAATATTACATCTCACCAACTTTCCAACAGAAACCATCCCCTATTACCCACCACTGCTGTTCAACTCCGGAAGCACTCAGAACCGGCCTTCCCCTGCACATGCTCTGCAATAAAACTCCCGACTTGTGTCTCGCCTGCTCCAATGCTCAGAGCAACTAGGACAATAGAACAGAGAGGCCCTAAATCCACCAGACTCACCCTAAATAGCAATGGCCCATAATTTCGCCTGACATTCAGGAGCTTGTTATTCTTTCCCCTCGTCGCCTGGCTGGAGCTGTTCAGACCCATCAGTGTTATTCTATGCATTAAACGGGAAAAAAAACAACTCAACAACAACCCAGAGAGTTTTCAAGCCTGCCCATCGAGGGCTGAAGGGGCAGCATCCCTAGTTGTGCTGGCAGTGGGAGAACAGGAGGAATCAACGCCTCAAACCCAGACCCATGCCCTCCGCAGGGGAACAGCACGAGTGGGTCCTGCTGAGACCCCCAGCAGAAATACACACTTACCCTCTTCTCTGCTTCCATCCCTAGCAAGGGAGCTGCAATCTCTCCCAGCCCTTCCAGCCTCCCACCTGGTGCCCGGGAAGGCTTCTGCACACTCCTCCCCACCACCCCGGAGCAGGGAGCTTTAACCACAACAGTTTGGGGTTTGGGTTTTTGTTTTTTTTCCAGGCTGGCTCCAGCTGATTAAGGACCTGCAACAGGATGTAGGGATTACAGCAAAACCTGGCTCCGGATCAGCTGGGGCACAGAGCCAAACGAGAGAGCGAGGATTGCCCCCAGCCTGGCTGCCAAACCGGCACTCGTCCTGTTGGGAGGCAGCGAGGGCTGGAGCTCTCCGCTGGAACAAGGCCCCTGCCCTCGCTGGCTCTGCTGGGGAATGGCCCGAAGCCCACACTGACAAACGTGCCCACACGAAGGCAGGGATGTGAGGACGAGGGATCTGTGGCTTACAGGGCTTGCTGAAGGGAGGAAAATCCCTTACGGCCTTGCTCTTCATCCCTTCGCGCCAGGCAAAACAGAGGTGTGAGGGGCGTCCCCACCTCCCGTCTTGAGCAGCAGGAGCAGCCCAAATTGGCGATGCCCCGTGATTCCCTCATCCCTCTGCCAGGTTCTGTACCACATGGAGCTTCTAGCCGGTATCCTGGAATAACACATGGCAAAATACTCTGTGCTGAGTTTTTAATCCAGGAAGAAGTGATCAGGGAAGGCAATAATCTCAGTTGGCACACAGAGCACAGCAGGGTCTTGCTTCTGGGGAGGCATCAAGAGCAGAATTAGCTTCAAGGAGACTCTGGGGCTGGTTTTTCTTCTGCTAACACTGATCCCTGCTTGGACCAGCAGCAGCAGCAGCCCCCAGCATCTTTCTAAAGTGCCTGTCACTGCAATATCCAACTGCTGTCATTCCCTAGGGGACATCCCCCCATGCTTGGGTTTTCCAAGTCCCTCCTGGACCAGAGCAAGAGGGACAGCAGCAGTTGAGAGCCACCCTCCTGCTCTGACCTGAAGCTGTTAGCCTTAAGTCCTGTTTTAATCAGGTCTGGCAGAGCTGCTCCCTCGTTTCCCAGCCTGACACCTCGGAGGGATAATTTGCCAGCGCTTTCTCGGAGAGCTCTGTGGAAGCACTTTGCAGAGCCTGAGTACGCCTCTCCTTCATGGCCAAATCCCGCAAGCTTCATACTGGCAAGTCTCCCTTGCCCAGTGACCCCCAGGCTCTGTCTGAGCAAAGGAGATCATGAAGATGCCAGGATTTGGTCCTCTTTTCCAAGCGCTCCCTGGCAAAGACCTCGCAGCAAGAGGGGGAAGTTGCTCAGAGCAGCAGGAGGGGGTGGAAATCTGTCTGGCAGCAGCAGCGAAGAGACTTCTTAGTGCTGCCCACCAGACTCATCGTAGCAGAGAAACTCTGGAGTCAGCTCCTGCCGGCCTGGGGCTGCAGGGGGAAGGCAGGAGTTGATATTGCAGGCGGAGGCCGCTGGGATACCATTGAAAGCTGCTAAATATGACCAGGTTAGCACTTTAGTCTTTAATGGCAGGTCACCATTAATAAACCCAGGGCCCCAGGGTGCAGTACAGAGCCTCCATTCCCCCCTCCCCGAAACACTCATTTCATTAACTTCACTGTGCGTGGCGCTCGGCACCTGTCGGAGGTTGGGCAGCCAGGAGGGCTGGCAAGGGTTAACAACATCTTACAGCAGAGCAAATCACTCTCTCCTGACACCATGGGGCAGGGGAAGCCGCCTGCGCAGCACCCCACTCCTCCCCACTGCCCCCAGGTCCCCCGGCTCGCACTGGAGACCAGCCCACAGCTTTTGGACCCCCACCGACAGGGCATCCCTCATGAGTGAGGAAGAAGCACTGTCCCAGGCCCACAGCCAAGGGGCTGGGCACTGGTGAAGGACAGCCAGAAACGTGGCCCCTGACCCTGGCTCCAGCACTGACTCCCTCTCTGGCCTTCAGGAAGTCACTTCACGTCACCATGCCTTGCTTTACCCATCTGCGGAAAGCTGACAGCAGCACTGATGGCCACAGCAGGGAAGAAGGGCAGAGGGGAGTTACTCTGGATCCAGGCAGGGAAAATGCTCTTCTTAAATAAAAAGACTGTGCAAACAATAAAGGCCAAATCCCGATCTCGAGGACAATGGAATGACCCACGGGATTGCCCCAGTATACAAGAGGGTGAGCTTGGCCATTGCAAAGGGTAAGTGGCAGCAAGGGGCCGGTGGAGCCAGTGCAGGGCAGGGGACCACGCCAGCTCCGTGCGCTCTCTGCAGCCTCGCGCACGCTCCCGCAGAGGCCTCCAGTCCCAGCGGCTGCAGCGCGGAGGACAGAGAAGGACAAGGTGAGAGGAAAGCGTAAGGACAGGGCTTGGCTCCACCTGCTTTTGCTGTGACGCTGGCCGTTTCCTGAAGGGATGGTGGGAGGGGAGGAGGGACAAATGGATGTCCCAGCTGCCAAAAATCCCATACCAAGTCTCTATCGATCTGCCCTACTTGGCAACTCAAGCTGTAGCCACCGTCTATGGTGCTGGATCAATAAGACCTGGGCGAACAGGGAGGGAGAGGCATTTTTATGGGAAGGCGGGGTCTTTAGGGGGAAGTATTTTGATTTTTAGAGTGACTGCAGAGTCAAGGAAGAGAAAATACTGGGACTGAAGCTGCAGTTTAGTTTGGACTCATTTCAAATACCTGCTGAGCCCTTTACACTGGGGCCCCAGCGACCTCCTGCACATGGGAGCTGCCCCAGCCTCTGTCCTCGCTGTCCACCCACGGGAGTCTCTCGTCTGCCCTGGCTGCTCTCAGCACAGATGTTCCAGCTACAGCCATGAGCCAGTAAGCCACCGCCGCACAGCACAGACAGCCTGTGCATGGCAATTCTCCGGGAGCTCCCTACAGATCCTCCCCAGGGACCTGGCGAGAGCCAGAGACTCCCGCAGCCCGATGAGAAGGAATCGCTGTGCAGCTCAAAGAGCCTCTGGAGATGCCTCAAGTCCCCAAGCGGCACTTTGCAATGGCTTCTGCAGCGTGACTGTCGCTGGGGCCAGCCAGATGGGGAAGGTTCAGACCCTGGTGCTGATAGCCAGGCTGATTTGGCAGAGAAGATGGCCTCTGATGAGCCAGCCCAAGCCTTTTCCATCCTGCCGAATGGAATGCATCACACATTGCACCCTGGCCTCTCCATGAAGGAGACCACAGCTTAGTAAGATGCAGTGAGCCAGGCAAGTCATGCACTGGGGAGCAGATGACCGTCACTGAACCATTCTACCTTGGTGTGACTGGAGACCACTTTCTTATGTTCAGATCGTGCAGTCGGGCCATTCCCACCGAGCCCTGGAGACCCAGTGACCTGCTGATATGGAGGAGAGCTCTGTGTCTGAATGCTCTGGTCACCCCAGCATTTTGCTAATTTTGTGCCCATAATAACCCCATCAGGAGAAGGCTGCAGATGGGGATGAGGAAAGTTTTTATTCTAATACAGAGGGCTGCTGGGCAGGGCCAACTTTGGCGGCAGGAGTGCCCCATTCCTAAAGGGAAGAGCCAGCAGCAGCCCGTCGGCTCCAATTAGAGCTGGCAGCAACGGGGACGGTGCATTGGGTGTCACCTCCAAATGCCCTTTGGATAGACATGGAGAGAGCAAGCGGGGGGGAATCTGCAGTTGTTCCAACGTTTCTTGCTCAGCAGAACAACTGTTGCAGTCCTTTTAGCACAAACCCAGCAACTGTTCCCAAAAGCACAGCCTCCTCAGCTCCTGTCCTTAAAAAAAACCCAACAACCGATCTCCAAAATGCCGGCTTCTGAGTCAGGGCAAAAATGTTATTAACAAAAACATCACTCAGGGGTGGGACACCTGCTCCCTGACAAGCAACTGGCCTGGCTGCCCATGGTTAGTGTATTACATCAGGCCCCAAAAAGAGAAAGGAAAGGGAGGGAGAAGGGGAGAGAGTGGAAAAGAACAGACAGAGGGAGGATGACAGCAGAAGGGAGTAACAAAGACAAAGAAGAGCAAGAGAGGGGAAGCACAGAAAGAAAAGAGCAAGTGCGAGCGCATGTGAGAGACGGTGCAGGAGAGAGCGAGAGCGTGTGGGGGAGAGCAGAAAAGTGTGCGGAAAGTCGCGGTGTGTGTGCAATAAAGTGTGGGAGTGCGTATGTGTGAGAAAGACAGCAAGCGTGTGTGCATATGGCAGAGACCGGAGTTAAGAGGAGGAAGAGAAGAGTAAGGAAGGGGGAATGACGCCATGAAAAGCAAAAAAAAGCTTGGAAAAGTGTAACAAGAAAATAGGGAGGAATAGAGAAACAAAAGAAAAACTGAAGGCCATCAAACAAATGAGTCTAGTAAAGCAAGGGAGCAAAGATAAGGGCAGGGAGGGCGGTATGGGAAGAGGAGGCGGGGGGCACTCGGGATGGGGCAAAGCCAGGGTGAGGGTCAGGCAGAGAGAGGAGAGGGAAAGGGAGAAGGGGAGAGAAGGAAAAAAAAAAGGAATAAAAGAAATAAACAGGGGGGAGGGAGACAAAGATGTCTATTAAAAACCTCAGTGCATAACACAAAATGTCAGGGTTTATAGCTTCATTCTTGGCATTGCTGGTACTGAGAACCCCACACAGAAATGTCACTGCTTGTCATGTTTAATCACCTGCTATTTGTTAACACCTTCGCTGCAAGGAGTCTGCCCCTCACCCCTTGCAGGCTTTCCTTTTGGAGAATAAACTGCAAAAACACGCCTCTGCCTTTCAGGTCCCTTTGGAGAGTTTCAGTTGAACCCAGAGCCAGGCAGGGGAGGCCGGGCAGGGCAGGCACACAGGACATGGCCCTTTGCTTCCCAGATGGGGCTTTCAGCCCAGGGTAGGGCTCCTGCAGGCTGCAGCGGTCCCTGGCCCGGCAGGTTGGTGAGAGGCACCGTCGTCGGGGAGGCAGAGGCTGTGCATAGACGGGAATGGGACACAGGATGCTCCTGGGAGCGCAGGACAATGCTAGGAGCAGTGGGGAGCCGGTGAGTGAGGCGAGTTTGGGGGGAGAATGACTTCAGGGCAGAGAGCGGAGACAGGAGCGAGAGGGGAAGGCTCAGCTCCGTGGGTAAGTCAAGGTGCACAGGGTCACGAGGGCAGGCGGAGCAGGGTACCCGGCCCTTCCTCCTGCTGCATGCACCCCCTGCGCTCCCATCCCGCTCACGTCCTGTGCCGAACACACATAAATAAAGTCTCCCAAATCCACACAAGTCTGGAATTCTCAATCTGTTTGCTCGAACAGCAACTGTCACACAAAAGCAAACATCCAAAGCTATTAAACGTACAGTTACAGTTCCTTGCCCTGGCATCTGCACTGGTGACTTTGCTCTAGTTCCTCCCAAAGCCTTGGACTAATGTTTTTTATTTATGCCGGTTTTCCCCTGTGTCAGGCACCCATGCCCCCGCTGTCTGTACTTCCCACCCAGCTGTATACTGTCTGTCTGACATCACGTTGCACTGCTATAGAAATTATTTTGAGGTCATCACCAGACAAGACTTTTCCCTACTATTTCATGCACTCCGACTGGAAAGAAATAAAAAAAAAGCTCTCCTCCGTACAGTAGGGCTCTCCCATACAAGCAATGAAAATCTAATTCTACAAATTTCAGGTTTACGGAAAGAAATAAATCATCCCCCCACCTAAACGAAGAAAAATTTAAAGATGTGGATGTGAAGATCATTACTACAGCTATTTTGTTTTAACCAAAGAATGGTAATCAGCACTGTTTCGACAGAAATGAGGGCTCAGCTTCGGCACGGTCCTTGCCCCACACTCTGAAATGCTTATGTCAGTGTGCAGCGTTTTTGAAGTGCTGATGCCAGTGCAGTTAGACTTCCCCTCTCGAAAATGAAGAGGATTTGGGGAGCCGAAGAAATGACAATACGATGAGCTATAAGGGGATCCTAAAAGCATCCAAACCTTTTTTCACGCATTCAGCCAACAAAAAAGTAGCAGAAACCATCGGCTGCCTGGAGACCAGCGCACGGGTTTCTGCTCCAGCCCCCCATGACTGCTGGGTGCTGGGTCCCTGGGTGCCCAGATCCATCCTGCGACTCACAGAAACGGGCAGCAGAGAGCTGACAGCTGCAGCACCGAGGGGCTTCCCAGCACCGGTGCCATCAAGATATTAAGGACACGCTAGAGGAACATCCTATACAGAAAAAAAATACAAACCTGCAGAAACTCAGCGCTCATCATTCTCCAATCCCTACAGTACAATTTTAAAATCCAGTTTACATCATCCAGGACTAGATGCGGGACTGAAGGAAAAACCTTCAAGCCCAAACCAGGCAGTTCTAGAAACCCAAACTCCAGAGTGCAGTTGGACTTCACATCTTGGTCTCCAGTAGTGATGGCAGCATGTTTCTACCCAAATTTTCGTATGCATTTTCCTCCCAACAGTGTTCTCATGGTCTTTTCTGATTGAGATCCTTGCTAGTTTCCAAAAGCAACTATCTACATCTCAATCTCACGCACCAGAGCGACCCTGTGGGTGATGGTGAAACCTGCAGTGCTGGGTTTTTGCTCTGCCCAGCACCTTTCCCAGACACCCACAGCCACCTCAAAACTCCATAAATAAATTCAGGCCCAGTTTGCGAACCCGAGAACAACCGGGCTGTGAGACGTGAGTCCGGCTGGGGATCGCTGCCCCCGGCATGGGGAGGGCAGGCAGAGGCTCAGCCCAGAACTGGGGATGGTGGTTTCTGCCCCGGCCCCGAAGGACCGGCACGAGGTCCAGGAGCCACCCCAAGTCCTATTCTGGGAACGGGAACAGCACACAGAAAGGCCTCCCGCTGGCCTTTCGCCAAGGATAAAATTCACCCTTCTGAACACAGGCCAAGACGATCTAAAGTGACTACTGACTTTTGTTGCCCAACTTGAGTCACCTTAAATGGGCCTATTTTTCAAAGTGTCAGTGCTTAGCACAGCTGAGAATCAGGCCTCTTTAAGATGTCTAATACTACACGTCCAATCACTGCTTTAACAAGAAAGACCAATATTTCTCTCCTGTGTGACTTCTTCCAGTCTGGCCAGGCCTTTTATCTTTTTTTCCTCTCCCCTCCCCTCCCTTCTCCTTGTTCTTTTCTTTTTCAGCTTTTTATGAATTTCTCTGAGCTTTCCTCTCTCTCCCCCCCTCAAGGTCATGCGGCTCATTTCCACGTTGAATATTTACTCAGTAAGCTAGGTCCTTTCACAGGCGCTCACCACAAATACGCTTTCTGATAAAGTCCAGAGAAAAGAAACTATAAAACCCAAAACAGTGTCGGAAATAAATAATAAAAAAAATCCCAACAGGGCAAAGTGGGGCTGTAATGGGGTAGAATATTTCAACAGAGAAAGCTAACAGGTAAAACACCCTTGGAGTTTACTCCATTTCCTTGCATTTCCATGATTATTTTCTTGCTCTCGTTTCTTGTTTGCTTTTCTCAATATTTTTGTTCTGCTGTTAGGGCTGTAACACCTATACGAGGGAGACTATTATATTTAACCTCTTCATCCACAGTGATACTCACCCTCGTTCAAAGGCCAGAACCCTCCCAGCCCGTGGGCACCGGCTCCTTTACGACAGCGACCCAGCAGCTCAAACCCATCCGGAGCAGGGGAGTTTTCAGCTACGTGGTTTGCTCGTTTTTCCTAAGCCCATTACTTCTAAGCAGCTTGCATAAAGCATCGGGGTTTGTACCTACCCTGAGTAACACACAGCACAACACAGCGTCGCCAGAGATCACACAAAGGAAGGTCAAAGCCCGCTCCCCACGCTCAGGAATGGACAGGGCCCTTCACATCAGTATGGTAAGAGGGAGAGGGTCCTGGAGGATCGTCTTCATACTTAATTACCAAGTCAGCTCACAGACCAATCTTACAGACTGTCTGAAAGGAAGAGCAGCTTCACAAAGTCTACATTCTCCAGCCCAGGGCAGGTCTCCAGAGAGCCCAGCCTTCCTCGCTGCTCTGAGATGCGACGATTTTGATAAACCTCCAACTCCAAAGAAACAAAATTTGACCAACACAGCATGAATTCAAAAATCCAAGCCTCATGCTTGCAGTGTCCAAGGAAGTTTTAAAATTATTTCTTAGTAAGATCATTTCAATCTCTGTTCGACCATCAGAGACAGCTACTGGCCATCACATGAAAGACGGGTATTAAAAACGTTGATCCCCTTGCTAACATCTCTTCATTTGAGATCCAGTGCCACCTGGCCTCTATGGCCACTGGGAAATGATCAGGAAAAGCAACTCTGCTGGCTTTTGTAGTCAGGTCATGGTTTTATGCCCAAGAGTGCATGTAGCCCACAATGTCCCAAGGGAGACAGGCCACAATTTCCTTGCTGAAAAAGTCACATTTGGGATAAGAAGCATATAGTAACAAAAGGGTCTCACCTACCAAGACCCCTGAGGAACACTGCCTGAAGGAGTGAGCTGCTCTGAAAGTAATCTCCTTTTTCTCAAGCCAGCAGGGCTGTCCCCACTCTAGAGGAGTTGCTTTAGGTTGCTTAGTGTTGCTACTTTCCTTTTATGAGCCCACAATGGAGAAACGGAAATTTGGGGATTCCTCCTAGCAGGAGAGAGGTAATTCACAGCTATGCTGCCTGCCCTCCACCGCTCTCCCTTGGTTTCTAGCTACAGCCATAAGGCATCTCCCACTGCTCCCAGGTGAGCAGCTCCCACCCGCTGCCCACCACACAGCCACCTGCTGGCAGCCCACGTGCTGCCATGGAGCAGAGACCTAGCTACCCTGTTTGCACGGAGCCTGACCTTCTCCTGGAGGTTGCAGAAGTCTGCCCTTCCGTAAACAGATACTTATTCTACCTAGGAAAGCCTCAAAGCACCATCGTGATACCCTAGGTTGTGTTGGTTTAGGTAGCTAGCTGTAAATACATTAGTATTTTGAACAGTTAGTACTACTTCAGGAACTGTGTGGAAGCAGAGCTCTGCAGAGCCACACTCCTCGGGGTGTCCGTGCAGCTGACATCAGTGACAGCAGGTACCCTGACAAGTACCACGGCAGAGCCGTTACAGTGGCAAATGTTTGGGTCCACCAGCATCACAGTAACTAAACAGAAACAGCAAGTTACAAGTTTTGCCAGGCAGTCACAGCCCTGAAATAAAGTCTAGTTGCAAAAATACTCTGATTTCCAGTGCTTTTGGCCGCTGGCAACTCTGTGTTAGCAGCACAGCCATGGTGAGAGCAGCACGCTGGTGGCAGTGACGCTGTCCTGAGTGGCTCCAAGGGAGCGGGGTGGGATGCTGTAGGATGCTCCGTTGGCAGTCAGGCCCCTGCAGAGGCTGGGAACTGAGCCGGGTGTTACCACACTGTGCACAGGCTCCTGCGACCCTTCTGTCTCCCTGGCACGGCCCGTCTCGTCTCACTGAGTGCTGCTCGCCCTCCCTCCCTCCCAATGCGCACATGGCTTTAATGTTTTTATTACCTGTTTGACTCGCTGCCTTATTGCTTCTCCTCTTAATGGGGCTGTAACCGTGGAAACGAGGAATAAACGGCCACCAGAAAATGAGATGATTAAACAGGTCACCCTGGCAAAACAAACTCCGTGTTCACGCAGCCCAGGCTCTGTGTGCAGTTTCTGCCCAGGGAAACGCAGGGCTGGGTGCGAGAGGGCGGGAAGGCTGTGCCAGGCTCCTGGAAGGAGGACACCACCAAGAGGTGCCTCCTCGGAGAACAGTGGTCTCTGCCCAGCGGGGATGATGCTATGCACCTCCCAGCACAGACATGCGGAAAACAGCAAGGTTTGCTCAGGGAAGATGGAAGATAGCGAGGACAAGACGCATCTGTGTAACTGGGGAAAAAATAGCAACTATGATGAATATAAATAGGCTGGGCTGGAAACAAAACACAAGTCTAAGACAAGTTGGTGTCCTCTGTTGTCCCCGTCTCTGGCATTGCCCACGCCTGCCTCGCGGCAGCTCCCAAGGAGAGTGTAGAGACCCTTCTGCCCACGCTTCTCCAGGCCCCCGGAGCACGGCTCCACCGCTCTCCTCATCCCCACTGATGGGCTAACGGCCAAGTGCACTGGTGCTGGCAAAGGCACCATCCGGCCAAGCACAGCCAGGACCACAGAAAATGTAGGTGTCATGGAGCACATACCTGGCTTTCTGAGGTCTCGGGAGAAAGGGCGTCTGCAGCCGCTGCGCTCACAGCTCCTTCTCCGAAGCCATGTGGCTGGGAGGAAGGGGACAGCAGTGGGGACAGCAGCAGGGCGGACCTGCCTGGCTCAGGGACTCACCTCCAGCACAGATCTACTCTAACTTCTTTCTTGGGGTGCTGCAGACACGGCCCTCACCTCGCTGGGAACAGCCAGACAAACCCACCGCCCGGCCGCAGCGGTGAGCCAGGGTGTACTAAAATCAGCCCTGACAGATCACTTTGGAACGAGAGCTCAGCTCAGCGCACACAGCAGCTTGCCGTGACAGCCAGGAGGGTATGACCACAGCCCTGGGCTGGTGTCCAGGCCTGAGCAGGACACCTCCACCACAGCCCTCCCCATGACCCGGCGAGAGGGTTGGTCCACACCAGCAAGAGGAGAAGGCAGGGGTTTCTGTGCATCTCCGCACCCCACTGGGTGCCAACGTCTGAAAATAAGATCCCACTCTCAGTTAAGCTGAGAGATAATGAGTTTCAGACCAAAATGTTGTTGAAAACAAAAATAAAACCCCAAAATAAGCACACCGCAATCAAAACAGCACAATCACAAACCATCATTCAAAGTAGCGAGGATCCTGCCAGAATCACCGTCCTGTCCCAACCTGTCCAAACCCAGACTCATTGGGTGCTGGCAGTCTGGGAAGCGCAGACTTATTCCACCGAGAGTAACAAATTCAGAAGAAGGAATTGGAACAGCAAAGCTTGGCGAGGTGGAGATGAGAGACAACTGCTTGAAGCACACAGGCGAGTGGTTGTGCCTTCTTTCAAAAAAAACAGCAGGTGGTTTATGAAAAGGGCCCTATTCTTTAGAGTAATTTGAGCCATATTTCATTGTTTGGTAGAAAAATCCTAATATTCATGACCTCCTTTAACTGGAAGAAGTTTGCTCATCTGAATATCAGCCCACAGAGAAATGGGGAAATGAAATATAAAGAGAGTAAGATAATGGAAGGGATGGGGGGGGGGGAGGGCGGGGAAGGAAAGGAAAACCAAGAGGGAATCAAAGGCAGAATGGGAAGTCCAGGAGGGTGACAAAGAGTGACAGGACTGTGGGAATAAGGAAAGGAAGGAGAACATAAAGGAAAGCTATTTAGCAAGAAGAGTTAAATAGTGCTGCATAGAAAAAGGCTGAGAAAAGCAGGAGTGAATGACTGAAAACACAGCAAGAGCGAGCAAGGAGCTTTCTATGAAAGTTTCCAAGCACATGGATCAACTTTGCAAAACTGTGATTCTTGTCCTACTGAGCTTCTGTTAAAAATATTCTTATGCAATCAAGAAGAAAAATCAGACCCTCTCCCCAGCCTCTGTTCCCTCACCCTCTTCCAACCCCGTCCTTCTCTGCTAACATCTGTGCCTGCCTTCGGGACATGCAGATGGTAATTACTCCCGGAGCAGCTTCCTCTCCTTTCCCTCCTTGCAGAGGGCCACTTGGAAGAGAGCTTCAAGCCATGGAAACATCCCACAGACACCTCCACACTGGCAGGGAGCAGGGTATGTGGGAGCCAGGGCCGTGCCCACAGAACTTCAGAGCACAGGGGTGGAAGGGGGGTGAAGAGATGAAGACATTTGTCTACAAAACATCCCCCTGGCCCAAAGAAGGGAGGCCTGGGGACAAGTTGGCTTGACATGTGGAACGGCTCATGCTTCTCCTGATAGGGGAAGGGGTAGTGGAGGAGAGGTGTGCTGGGGAGGCGCAGGCAGCAAGGAGGAGGAGGGCTGCCCTGGGCAGGCTGGCTCAGGGAGTGGATTCATACAGGCATGGTGCTGGCAAACACCATGCAGAGAGGTGGAGCTGCTTTAATGAGAAGATGCTTCTATGACTCAGGCCTCAAAGGGATTGGGACTTTATTATTTTATTTTTCCATAATAAATTATGCCCTAGGATGCCAGGTCCCGCCGGGTTTTTCTGGAAATACCAGACAAAAGCTGGTGTTGCTACCTGGCTTTTGACAGTTTCCCATGTATGGAAGCTAAAAGTTCCGGGTTCTTCCTCTGCTCTGCCCTGGCCCAGCCAGTCTCGGGAGCGGGGCTGACACCATGGCACCACTACAACAGAAAAGCCCAGCTGGAGCTCTGCACCTCCCTGCCCCGGTCCCGGAGACCTCCCCCTTGCAGGTCCATGACAGCCCACCCACACCCATGGGTGCTCGCAGCCCTGCAGCTGCCGGGGTGCCAAGGGTGTCCCGGGTCCAGCCGGCGCTGGAGTTCCCAGGAAGGGGGATCAGGCTCAGCTCTCCCACACCCCAGCCACCACACCCCGGCTGGAGGGAGGAGCGTTCCTGCCCGACCCCCGCACCCATCCATGGACAGCAGCCAGGCCTCATTCACTTATCTCCATCACTGAAGCGCCCAGCCCTGGCTCTGGGCTGCACAGGGGAGTATGATTATGCCCACTTTATAGATTAGGAGTTATTCATCCCACACCAAATCCTCAAATCTGCCATGTCTCACAGACCTGTTCTGGTGTTCTCTTTGTTAGATTTAGGCTGAACTTGGCCTTAGTTCAGCTCAGAAACTTGCGTTACAAAAATCCCCTGTACAACTGCCTGCCTGTGGTTGTGGACTGAGCCTGCCGCCGAGGCCATCGTTCCTCCCGGCAGCAGGAACGGTGGGGGATACACCACAGCAGCCGTGGGAGCACAGGGACACCTAAAACACAGGGCACAGACCATACCGATCTTCTCTCGCTGCTAAGAAAGATCCAGCCATTGCCAGGACGACGCAAGCGCATGGAACCAGAGTGCAGAGGAAGGCGATGTCTTGAGAGAGCAACTCAGAGAACACGAAGTTCAGCACAACACTGAGACAGGGCACGTGAGTGTCCGGGAGCGTGGAGGTGGGCGAGTGTCTGGGGCAGATGTGCATGTGCAGGACAGGGTGACGGGGACGTAGGTGTTGGGTGTGGGGAACACCTCCAGAAATGCTCCAGCGGAGCTTGGTGTTTTTACTGATTTCACAAGAGGCTCTGCTAAAATGTCACCTCTCCAAAGCAAAACATGTGCACGTAGGTGAATCATCATTTCACACCCCAAAACCAGGAATGGGAGGCAAAATCCTCTAGTGAGGCACCAAATCCTCAGGGGATTGCCAGAAAGTGCACCCAGTGACTTTAGTCTTCCCATCCTGTTTCCTTGTATCTCCTTCTCTCCACCCCTTGCTCTCTCTTGCCAACCTACACGGGTTGTTCAGCTTTTATTCTGAGCATGAAACTGCCTTAGGACTGGAAGCTTTAAGCAGTTTCCCAGCCTCCAGAAATTTTCTGGTTGTGTTTCTCCATGGCAGAACAAACAATTGCTTTGGTACCTGGCCACCACACCTAACTCCCAAACGCATCGAGAACACAGAATTCTTTGGGAAATTTAAACAAGAACATATTTTACATGACTGAAGTGCATGGTTTTGGTTCACTGTAACTATTTGTTCTTGAAAAGGCTTGATAAACTGTTTCATTTTCTGGAATTACCACATGAAGAAAGACAGGAAGTCTCTTGAGAAAGAGGGGAGAAGGCTGGTGCCAGGTTAATGCACTGGGAAGAGAAGTAAACATCTGGACTCAGCCACTGGCAGCCCTATGGATGGGCAAAGAGGGGGTCTCCAGTTTGGGGGAGGGAAATGCATCAGCACCCCTCTCCAAAACACACTCTGCTTCCCAGACAAAGCCTGTGCTTCTGTGGAATGGCAGCCCAGCGATCGGTGTTACTGTCTGCCTAACCAGCAAGCTCCTGCCAGGAACCCACCAGCAAAAGCTGCCCAAAAGAGAGGGGGAAGCCCCACGGTCCGGACCCCAGCCACTGGCCCTGCTCTGCATCCCATCTGCCAGTCCAAAGTCGCTCCCCATCCGGAGCAGCTCTGGGTAGCCCCTTCGGTACTCACTTGTGGCCTGAGTCTGGGCTTTGCCCATCCAGGGACTGTTCTGTCACCCTGACCCTGTCCCACAGCACACCCCCTCTACATCCTCAGCCAGGCTGTAGTCACCCGGGGAAGCTCCCCGGCCCTGGCCGGCGTTTCAGCCCATAAGATCACTGGTCAAGCAGGAATACGGATTAGGAGCTAGCAAGTTTTCCTTTTGCTACTGATGTCTGCCTCCATCTCCCCTGCGAGCCCTGGGAGAGGAAACAGGGAGCAACAAGGTCCTGGTCCAAGGGGCTCTCAATCCTCAAAATGGATTTTACCTGTCTCTGAAAGCTGCCTCCATCTCTCACCCCCATTGCTTTCTCCCTAGGGAAATCAGTCTAAAAGGGGCTAATGGAACAATGTCCCTCTCTCTCCCCCCTCTCATTTTCTCTTTTTTTTTTTTATTAGCATTTGTGGAATTTATTCCCAAACTCTCCTAATCTTTCGTACACAACCATTTGATTTGCATAACCCAGCCCCCTCTCATAAAAACTGGCTGCTAGTTTAATTAAAAAATGTAAATTTGCTGTCATCTCGGGGCCTGGTGAATTAGGACGACATCGGCATTTTTTATTGCTGAAGACGTCCAAATTGATCCAGTCCGCATTGAACCGGAGGGGAGGAGACGGTGCCGCGTGGGACTTTTGGCTGTAGGTTCTGCCCCTCCCCTGCTTCCAGCCAAGCCTCCTCTGCCCCCTCTTTGCTTTGCAAAGTGCAGCCGAGGACGAGGACGTTGGTTCTCCCAAACCCCAGCTGGATCGGCCAGCGTGGCCTCTGCGATGTCAGCACTTCTGGGAGCTGAGCCCTGGGTGGCACCTGAGCTCTCCAAAGCCTGGGAACGACCGCGGCTTCAAACCCTGGGAGGGAGGGAAGGAGCCCAGGCGAGGTGGGAGATGCAGCACAGGCAATGGTTGTCTTCACCTCCCACGGGACTTTTCATTACTTTCCAGATACTTTCAACCAACTTTTCAGAGGGAAACCGAAATTGTAGGCTACACAGCAGCCCAGGGGTATGATTTGATGTCAGAGGGAGAGTCAAAGTGGCCACAAAGGCTCTCGCTGTGAGGGCAGCCGAGTGCTCTGGCAGCATGAGAAGTGGGACAGACAAGGCTGCACAAGCAAGAGCCCTGAAATAAATTCCAAGCTCAGATAGTCCTTTCTGATAGCGGCAAGGAAGACTCAGAGTAGAAGCATAAATAGTCCAGGAAAACAGAGAGAAACTGATGACATGGAAGCTACGTATTAAATATTTGCTCCCTTCCAGCTGAGGTATCTGTATCATTCACAGCTGGTTTTAGCGCAGGTTGCCTCTCCCCGTCTCAGACACTGGCTTTCACAGCAGAAGGATGCGCACATTAGTACCTGCACCCATTAGCGGACCCCACTCTGTCGGTAGCAGACCTGGTTAGAAGGAATAGGACCAAGCAGAGAGGGTGCAGGCAGGGAAAGAGAAGTTTATTATCTCAGGGATCAATTTCCTGGTCTTTCTGTGAATTATTGCTCTATAGCGCCAAATGAGTAGAAACACTCCTACGGACTTCAACTGGCTTTGAAGCACCTTTTCAAGTAATAGCTAGGCCCTGCTTAACACCACGATGAGAAGGTTAATCCCTGCCCGGGTAAACCCTTCTCCCAAGGAAGAATCTTCACTAGGTAGGCTTAAGCACTTGAATGCCGCGAACCCAACAAGCATCTCATAGGACTACTGGAAAGGGACCTGAACACCCAAACGAACTGCCTGTGAACCTTCTGCAGACCATGAGCTCAGCACAGGAGTGATACCAACCTCAACTGAACCAATGTCTCTCCAAAAATCTGTACTGTCAAAAAAAAAAAAAAAGAAGAAGAGAGAGAGTTGGAACCAGCCAAGAGAAGGTGTTCCTGTCCACTGGGTGTTTCAAACAACAACAGTGATTTGACAAAACAAAGTCACAAAATGACCCTTTGAGTAGAAAATTAGGTGTTTCTTCACCTGTTTACCATAGGTTTCTTGGTCCCCATTCTGAGATCAGTTCCTGTAATCTCATACCAAGGATAATTAGGCTGGGGAGCAGTTTCCCAAAGGAAGTGACAGGTGCCCAGTCACTCAAGATATTTACCACCAGACTTGCAGAAAGTCACATGTAGGGAACATCTTGCCACGAACCTGGTTGGATGGACTCCATCCATGAATTCTTTCCAGCCCTTAACCACTATGAACACTAGAAGTGGCCCTAGAAGGTCCATGCAAGGACTGACTGAGCTGAGAAAGCCCTCAGCAAGAGCAGACTGTCAGACCCCACATACCGAGTTCCTCTGGGAAAGAAACCCCTCCAGACTTGCCTCTGCCAGCTGGCAGCTCGTGTGAGCAGCCCTCGGGCACTGCCTCCGGGGAGCTGCGGCCTGAGGGCTTGGAGAGAATTCAAGAGGCAGCGACTAAGGGAGATAAGCTGGCCCAAGTAGATAAGGGTTAGAGGTGGTGATTACGGGGCAGGTCTTTGCCCCGAGATCATGACAAGACGGGTTCACCCACACACAGACCATAATGCTGACTTAAACAGATCTCCCAGATCCTCATTTCCATGGCTTACTGCAGCCCGGGTTCCCACACCGGAGCACTGAAACCCAAGCAGTACCTGGCCACAGCGATGGGAAGGCCAAGCGGCCACCACGCTTCCGAGAAGAAGGAGGGTGCCTTTTCGGGGGGAAGGTGTTGGCTTTGAGGTCCCATTTGGGGGAGCGTGGCGGGGTGGGCGGGGCAGGGGCGGGCATGGGGGCCCATTGGCCAGCGGGCTGGGCTCCAGCCAGCAGGGGGCGCTGTGTCCCCGGGCAGGGGCACCGCCCCACCAGCCCCGGGGCCAAGCCTGGCCAGGAACACCGGGGAGCTGCCTGCTGATCCCATCTCTGCACTGCCGCAGCTCCTGGAGATGGAGATCAGGGGTAAATCACTGTTTATTACTCTTTAAAGCATTTGCCCTCCTGCAGTTTCACCACATCCTTAACTCCTGGGCTGCCCACGCAGCCTCCCAGCTCCTTGATCTAGAAGGGAGGCAGCCACACGCCCACGGCTGGACCCGACCAGCGCCGGTGCGTCGGGCTCGCGGGTGGAAGCAGCTCCCGAGCTGCTCGGTTCCTGATATCAATGATAGAAATAAAGAAATAAATGAAATAAACGACAGCAAAATTATCCTCTCAAATCAAAATATCAGAGTACATAGTTCAGGCCCAGTCAATCATCAACCAGTTTATTACCATCTTATTCCTTATTAAAAAAACCAACACACACACATGTACACATACGCTCTGGCAGTAATTACCTGGACCGTGGCGGATCGCCAGCGCAGCCCTGTTTAGCCCATTGCTGCCATTTAGTTTTTAAATGGGAGAGAATGGCTTACACCATTTTGGAGGAGCAGGTATGGTTGTGTTAGCAGGTACCAGGCCAAAGTGGTGGGACCAGGTCTCAAAGAAGGAGGTAATGTGGCCCAAGGGATTCCTACCAAACTCCAAATTTGCCCACTTTGTGAAATCTAAACGGACCCTGTCCCAGACTGGCCAAGGGCTGGAAAACCCACCAGCACACTGAGCCCCCGAGACACCCGCTGCATTCACGCCCCAGCCCGATAGAGCCCTGGCCCCACCACACCCAGCAGAGCCCACCACCAGGCCAGACCCTGCTCCCCATCCCAATACCTGATCAAAAACCAGTGGACACACCACAAAAAGCTACGACCAAAACCACACCCAGCCCCAATACTGGGGCCTGTAATCTAAAACCAAAACATTGCCCCAGTCTGGCCACCGTTCCTCCTCCCTGCGAGATGTGAAGGGGTGGGGGAGGTCTCATACACCTCACATGGAAGGACAAAAACAAACCCATCCCAGATATACCCAGGTTGGAAAAAAAAAAAAATACTCATTAAATGTAATAAGCAGCCTCTTCATCTGACACTGCCTTGTCCCAAATAAATTAAATTCCTTTTCATTTAGACAGCACGGGAACCTGACAAGCAACCTTTACCAACGAGACGCCAGAGCTCAGAAGGGGAAAGAAATGAAAGAGAAAACAACCCACACAACTTACAACAAATATAAACGCAGAATCATTTCAAAACCCCCATAAACTTCCCCTCCGCATCCTCTCCCGGCCAGCCCGCGCCTCGCCCCGCCGCCCGCCCGCCGCGGCCCGTCGCGCTGCCGGGAAGGACCCGGCGGAGCGGAGCCCCCGGCTCACCTCGCCGCCCGCCTCTGCGGGGCCGGGGGGAGCGGGGCCGGAGCGGCGGCAGGAGAGGAAGCCAACTTCCGTAAAACAAGTGAAAGAAAAGTGAAAGAGGCTGCGGAGCCCCCGGCAGCACCTGGTGCCGCCCCCGCGCCCGGCCCGGCCGCCCCGTGCGCCCGCCCCGCACCCGCGCACCCGCCTCGGCGCCGGGAAAAGTTTCGGAGGCGGCGGCGGCCCCCGGCAACCGGGTCGCGGGGAAACTGCCCCGCAGCGCCCGGCCCCACGGGCGGCGGAGGGGACGAGAGGCGCGGCGGGGCGGCCGGGGCAGGGAGCGCTCCGCACCGGGGGCACCGGCAGACGCACCGAGCGGGGGCTCCGCCGAGCGGCAGTGGGGGGCTGGGGGCAGGAAAAGGACAATTGTGCTGTACTTACCATAGTCGGAGAGACGAAAGCCGAATTCACTTAAATAATCAACTTTCATAATACTTAATTAATACCTAATTGCAGCTGATTGCTCCCGAATAACAAGTTGTTTAAAGCACTGATGTCATTGCCGTGCCGGTCCTCCCCGAGTCACTTTGGCAGCGGGGCCGGGGGCGGGCGCCGGCCGCCGCGGGGGGCGGTGACTGGCAGCCGGCGGACACGCCCCCGCGCCGGGCCCGCCGCCGGGGGCAGGTGCGGGGCCGGGGCCGGACCGAGCTGCGGCGGCGGGGTCACCTCGGGCGGAGGCAGCGCGGGGAAGCCCCGCACCCAGGGCGCGCAGGGCCGCGCGCCGGCAGTGCCTCGCTCCCATCGCCGCCGGCTGCCGCCGCCACCTGCCCCACGGCCGCGGGAGCGGGCGGGCGGCGCTGGCTCCGCCGGCGGGGAGCGCGGGGCCCACGCGTGGCCGCGGGAGACCCGGGGCGGCCGGGCAAGGAGCCGCCGGCGCGGGGGGCGGGCGGGCGAGCGGCGCCGGTGCCCCGGGGAGGGGGCTCCAGGACCCGCAGCCCCCGGGCAAGGGGCAGAGCGGGCTGCCCCGAGAACGGCCGTCCCACGCGTGTCCGGGCTCGGCCCCGGCGGTGCGGGGCACGGCACCGGGAAGGGCTGGAGGCCGTGGGGTACCCGTCGCCGGTGGCCGGTGTCACAATCCTGGACGTTAAAGCATCTTGCCCAATGCCCCGCAGGAAACCAGCGCCACTCCGCTGCCGGAGCGCCTGGCCCACAGGAGGGGTGGGTTTTCTTTTGCAGCGAAATTTCCTCATTTTTTGTTGCTTTATTTTTCTAAGTAGCAAAGAATGCGAGGGAGGTTCTAAGAGGCGTGTTGGGTAAACACAGATATAAGCCTCTTTCTTTAAAACAAACGAGCAGATTATTTACCTGATTAAATAGGTATTTTGAGCAGGTTGTAGGCTGTTTTTGTGAACACACCACGTTTCGCTCGGTGGATTTTGGCAGAGCAGGGCTCCTCACCAGGGCTGGGGAGCAGTCCGTGAACTAACCAGCTCTTAAATCCTTTTTATAAGCAGAACTTAATGTACTTTTCAAACGAGGCCGGCATCATTACCCCACTGCATGGATGGGGAAACTGAGGCACTCGCGAGGGAAGTGACTCGCCAAAAGTGGCCGGGCAGGTTAGTCACAGGGCTGGAAGGAGCCCAAGGTCTGTTTGGCTCTGCACATCAGGACACGCTGCACCCGGAGAGTGTCCTGAGCCCAGAAACCCAACTCTGCAACTGCAACTCATCATCTCAGCAAGTGCTGCATTTGCATGTGTACAAACGTAGGGGCAGCGCACCGGGCCAGAGGGCAGGGAGAAGGAAGAGGAGAGGGGGAGTCATCTGTGAAAACCACAAGTATTCTGGCTTCTCCCAGAAAAAAATCTAAACAAAGTCTGGTGAAACGGAGCCACCCAGGGACCCTCCGGGCCAGGAAGCAGGGTAGGGACAGTAGTGTCAGGCAGGAAGCAAGCGTGCCCCGCCTGGGGTGCTGCCAGCCACCTGGCAGCCACAGCCCAGCCAAGCAGGTCCCGAACTGAGCCCCCTGCATGGGGTCCCCTCCCCACCCGGTGTGGGCAAGCTCCTACTTTAAGAGAGATGGGCAAAACATTGCCAGTATCACCCCAAACTCCCCTGCTGGTTTCTAACCATTGCCATTGGCTCCCACCAGCACCGTCACCCGGTGCTGCCTTTAAAATCCTGCCTGTCTGTGTTTCACTCGGCCCCAACACCAGCCCAGCCAACAACACCCACAATCCCCGTCAGAGCCTGCCCTGGCCCTCCCGCCCAAGTGAGACACTACAGCACCTGCCAGGGAATACCCGGCCCCGGGAAGCAACGGACAGGGCCAGAAATGTTTGTGATGGGTCATCTCTGCCTTTGTAATAGCTCAGTTTGGACCTGACGCTTTCTTGCAGGTGTGAGGTTGCTGACGGGTCCCGTAAGTTCACGATACCTCGCATCACCCACATTTCTCCATTTTCACTTCTCCTATGAACTTAATATTTCAGCAGTAGGAGTTCTGCTCACCACCACTGTTCCCTAGGAGAAAGGCCCCAGCAGCTCCATCCCCAAATCCTTCTGAGGGGGAACATACTACAACATGGATGTGTCACTGCACATATGCAGCCACACAAACCCTCTAAACATACCTGTTCTTCCACATGCACTGAGCTGAGCACGTTCATGCATCAGTATACAAATGTTCCCCACCCCTCCCATCCCAGCACGCACACACAACATGCATATGCACTCTGACAGAGAAAATGATACTCTGTGCTCCCTCGCATTCAAATACACACATCTCCATACACCATGACACACACGAACCCACACACACAACCTAAACACACCCGGAGGATCCCCTCCACAGACTTCCCACTGTCCCTCCCACTCCTCCTTGCATGAACGACTTGCCAAGGTGTTTTTTCAGGTGAAGTCCACGCCCTGCAGCTGACGCAATGGCAAGGCCTGATTTCCTATCTCAGCGATCTCCAGTCACAGGATCAGGTTTTATTTCCCCATCCTCCCTCCTTTGCCTCTTACCCAAGAAAAGTTTGTTCTTTCCTCTCGCAGAGGCTGTGGAGCTTTCTGCTCCTTTGGGGACCTCTGTGCCCTCCATTAGGGCAGCATCTCCCCTTCGTCCCCCATCCCTCCAGGGTATGTATCCTCTCCGAGGAAAAGCTGCTTCTGACCCTGCCCTGGCACAAAGCGGCTCCCGGACCTCCTGGTCCTCAGGAGCACTGGAGGGACGGCAGCACCCCTCACCCTGCTCTGAACTGCACCCTCGTGCCATGGCGAGAGCCACCCCGTCCGCTCCAGCCACGGCTGCCCTTTCACGGCAGGTGAAGAGATCTCTCCTTGTCCCTTCCCACCCTCCCAGGGGCGTCGGGAGCTCTCAGTAATTAATGTTTGCCAGGTGCTCAGAGATCCTCAGATGAAAAGTGCAATGGGAGGGGGAAGGATGATTAATTTATTATTATTATTACAGTTTAATGCTTTCCCCGCAGACAGTGTGCCAGGGCTGAGCAGGGGGTGAGTCACGCTGATATGTGGGACGTCCCCCTTTGTGTGTCTCTTCTACCTTTGTTTTTTTATGCTTAGCCCATTTTCTTGGCAGTTTCTCCCTCCTTCACTGGAGCTGACCCCGGGGCCTGGGGCCGTGCTCTGGATTCATGTGGGCTCAGGGCGCTGGCTCCCAGATTGCAGGTTGGAGATCTGGCAGCGCTGTGCTCCTCCTCCTGCTCCTGCTTGGGGAGTCTATTAGGCAAATGCTCTTGCCCTATTTCTGTAATTTTGTTTGATTTCTGTTTCGTCAAGGGAGGCGCCCGGAGGCCTTGGGGCCTGGGCGGCAGGAGCAGACAATCCGTGCTTTCTTTCCCTTTCCTTCTCTTTCGCTCCTTCCTTCTCAATTCAGTTTCAATCACATTATTGGCACATGGCGCCCAGAGAGCATTGCCAAAGCGGCTGTGCCGAGTCTCAGTGTGCTGGGTGGGGCTCTGCTGGGATCGCTCCTGCCATTTACTATTCCTTGGCATTACTCAAAGAGTTCGACACCAGCTCCCCACCATGTGGCTGCTGCTCTTCCAGACGCTCCACAGCTTCCAGCATCTGCTGGAAGCCAAATGCTGCTCATCTCTTGACCACTGCCCAGAGGGAATGACTGTACCAGGAGCAGGCCATGCGGCAGTGAACGTACACTGCGCATCCCTGTGTTCCACAGGGGCACAGAAGACTTAGGGGGAAGGAGTGGCAGGGGTTTGAATGCACTAACAATTAGTTACAATTTACTACAGTGATTAAAAGTGCAGCCTGGGGATTTCAGAGCGAGGAGGCAAGGGGATAGTCCTACCCAGGCACTGCTTCCAACAAGGAAGGTACCTGGCACTCTGCCTGCAAAACCAGCAAATGCCACCTTGAGCCATCCCAGAGCTGCCCCCACGAAGCCCCTGAGCCCCAGCTCGGCACACCGGGCACTGGGATGGCCTCCGGGGGCACCAGGAAACTGCTGCCCAAGGGCAAGTCGCAGGCTGGGCAAGACCCACTCCTGCAGAGCATGGGGCAAACACAAAACAAAGGGGTGATTTCCGTCTAGAGGAGCTGCGAGGCAGCTTGTGTTCCTGCACACACACGCTCGGATGCAAACAAAAACGTGAGGCACACGCCATGTGCACACACACCGTCACTTACGTGTACAAACACGGGAGGTCCTGTGTACGGCTGCTGCAGCACCCCGGCGTGATGCCTGCCTGGGCACCCAGGACAGGGCTGGATTGTCACGGATGTTTTAGCAGAGACCATCCTGCTCTGGACATATATGGAAGGCCTTATGCCATGGAGATGGCAAGCAGCTCTGGGTAGAGAGGAGCCGCTACCCTACTTACTCCCCAGGGTATTGACATTCTCCCCCAGCAACTGTGTCCTGACATGGGCCGGATCATATCAGCAGACAGGGAAAGGCTTTCAACATGCAGCCCAGCAAGTGGCAGAGATGGGACAGGCAGAGACAGGCTGGATTTTACAGGACTCTGATGCCGCGGAGCAGGGATGGTCCCCATAAATTCACTCTGTATTTGACCTGGCTTGGTCAGGAGCGAGAGGCAGAAAGGAGGGAAGGCAGAGGGAGGCTGGCACGTTATCCACTCTGCTCTACCTGCCCCATCACAGGCAGAGGCTGTGTCAGCCCTGCTTCCACGGGGGGCACACAGAGGCGGGTACAGAGGGATGTTGGGGCTCCTGATGGAGCAGGCGGGACGGACACTCATTCATTAGAAGTGGCAGTGGGGAAGTGGGGGGAGATGATGGAGGAGGTAAGAAATGGGCAGCAAGAGCAGAGAAAGGAGATCCTGGACTGCATACAGCGGGGACTGACTGCGACCCCTCCTCAGGGATGTGACAGCCGCATCCCCACCACAGCAACAGGGAGGGAGGGCAAAGTGTCCCCTTGCACGTCAGACACGGTGACGAGCGCACGGCAGAGATGCCCATGATGCAGCACGCGTGCATCCGCGTGGGCTGGCCCTGCTTGTGCAACGAGGCTGCCTGAGCATCGCCGGTGCTGACACAGGGGATATGCGAGCACGCACGCCAGCGACTCCGAGCAAGCCCGGGTACGCGCCGACGCCGCGCGTGCACACGTGCCAGCACAGCACCGGCAGGGACATGTGTGCCCGTGCACGAGGATACGAGTGCAGGGAAGTGGCACATGGACACCACTGTGAAAAGGCAGCACAGACCCCTGAGAAAGCGTGGCCGCGGCCCCTGGGGAGCCCTGGCAGTGGGCCGGAGGGGGTGCGGGGAGCAGCGGCGGGCGGTAAGTGTGAGGCAGACGCAGCGATTGCATTACTGAAGGAGCCCGGGCTGGCAGTGCCGAGCTATCGTCCCTGTAATCCTGTTAGCCAGCAATCTCCATTCCGAAAGAGCTTCATTTCTTTGTGAATATTTGTAAACTAGATATCTAATGGAAAATTATAGGAAAATTATAGTGAAATTCATGACGAAGAAATCCGATTAGCCCTAATTCAATTATGCCATCTTAGCCCACACAGCACATTTCCCATTTTTTTCCCATAAATACCAATGCCAGGGGTCCGGGTAATCAAATAAAATTGAAAATCATCTTCCCATTAAATTCAATTAGCTGCAATTTCTAAAGCCTATCAGAGATTTTAATTACTAAATTATAAAATTCTCCAATGCTAAATTGAAACTAAAAAAATTGCACATCCTTGTATTTCAGAAGAAAAAAACCTAGCAGAAACCTTGAAAAATACCCTTCTCCTCCCATCAGCACCCACGTGAGCACGGGCCTGGGCAGGCTTCACCAGAGAAATGATTGTGGAGGGACATGAACCAGGCCTAGGGAAGAAGGTGGCTGCCTCTGAGGGAAAGAGCTCGGACATGAGCTGAGAGCAAACCCTAAAATCCAGCCCTAATTACAACTCAGTTGGGTTGAAAGAGGGAAGGGGAGAGGCTAGCCATCTCAGCAGCATCTCCGCTCCCTTTTCCCACAGGAGCTCCTCAGTTCTAGCTGGTTCTCTGCACCTCTGCGCTGCTCTGCCAGTGACTAGTGACAAGCCACCGCACTCCCGTAGCCAGCGTTAACAGCCGAGACTCTCTAGGAGTTGAAACGAGTTTTGCCTGCAAATGGGCTCCGCGAGGCAGTCCCTCGAGTCTCTGTGTGCCAAACCCAGGGCAGGAGAGCTGGTGATGCCCAGAGGGAAGCGGGAGGGCAGATGCTAGCTTTGTGCTTCTGATAAAGCTTCTTGAATAATAGCCATGCAAGCCTGGTCCTGACACTGAATTAAGGGAAGCTGGAGCCCTCAGCAAACTGATTTAGCTTGAAGCACTACTTCAGCGAACACGTGGGATGTTCCAGAGGAGGGGGACGTGATCACCCTTCCCTGATAGCACAAGGAACTTTCGGAGTTCACAGAGGCACCAGGCAGGCAAGCCCATCCCTAAACTGTTCTTTATTCAACAACCAAACCAAGCAGGCAAATGGAGAACCAACAAAGCCTGTGCCTACAGATGCTCTTTTCCAGCCCAGCTTCTCCGGGGACCAACATGGCACAGCAACGTGTCGAGGGGCAATTAACTGTGTGAACAAGCAGCGGGAGGGGAAGCGAAGCTCAGCTCTCCAGTTACAATACCTGACCCTCCACGAGGCAGCAAGTGAGGATTTTCCGACACCGCTTTTATGCCAGAGAGCACTTTCGCGTGGTACCCTAAAGGGTTTATTCATGCGCTAACATAAACGAAGCCAGTTTCTAACGCATTTCACAGCTTTAACTAGGTGCTCAGGCTGCCCCGAACCAGGCCGATACTCGGTTTAATTTACTGGGCGCCCGAAAGTTGCCAGCAGGGAGTTGCCGGCAAACAGAACAACAACAAAAAAGTTAATGATCTGGGCTTTTTCTTTAATAAATAGGCAAACTGGCTGAGCCGGATTGTTGGCTGGGATTCGTCTCCCCTTTATCACCCTGGAGCTTCTGTGACACATTCTCCAAATCATCAGCATTTTGCAATTTGAGGTCGTTACCAAATACTATTTTTTTGCCAAGGAAGGGAGAAAAATAAATTAATAATTAAGAAGCCCAAGCAGGGAGAGGCTGCGGGTTGGATGGCGCTGCCACCTCCGCGGGGATTGCTCAGGCACCTGGCAGCCCGCCCAGCGCGCACCTTGGTCGCCGGCTCACCCTGGAATGTGGTGCTGGCACCCAAGTGCTACTTGATTTTACTACGAATTAATCAAAGTCTCTTCTGCAAATGTCTAACACTAAATCACCACTGGCTGAGCTTCAAATGCAATTCCCTGGTTCCAGGGATTCGGCGCAAGGAGATTACCAGCTCCAGGTGAAAAGCTGAAGGGGTTTTCCTCTCTGCACATCTCCTGGTACTCCAAGGCATCAGCCTCTCCCAGCTGGAAGGAGAATAGATTTCCTGCAACTCTTCTCCCGCTCACAGCAGGTAACCACACAGACGTTCACGATATGCTGGGATAAATCTGTCTGTGCTGCCTGACTAGAGTGTACTTAAACCAGAGAGGAATTTGACTTGACTGCGAGCCGGCACAGACAGCAGAGGACTGTATTTGTAGCATGTGTGTGCCTGCACCCCTATGTTCGCACGGCTGTGGATGCATCCACACACAGGAGGACACGCAGAGATGTGAACCTGCGGGATCCTGGGTGGGTCCGGCTGTCTGCTGTCTGCTCGTTTGCGCACACGTATGTGCACAGCCTCATGGCACCATGTGGGCACACAGCCACGCATGTGTACAGGGCTGTGCAGTCAGACGTTACGTGGCTGCCCACAGCCAGAGGTACACAGACTTTCCCTGCAGGCGTTCTTGCCGTGTCAACGTGTGCATGCCTCATTTGTCGCCAAACTTGCAGTACTGAGCACCCTCCTGGTCCCAGCCGGCCCCCCAGAAGGCGGTGAGCTGCAGCTGACGCTCAGGATGGCAACAGCACACGTCCCTGCACCGCTCTACAGACACAGCACTGTCCTGAGCCATGGGCGAATTGTATTCCCCTCTCCACACTTTGCCTGTCTCAGAGCCCTCTCGTATTTTCAGTGCTCACTAGACCGTGAATTCACCTTCATACCAGTTACAGGGTTATTTAGCTTCTCCTGACGCCAATAACCACCAAACTTTCACTGGCAGCTCAGCTTTCTCCTGGGAGATGTGAAGAGCTCCTCTCTCACCTGCCCACGGTGCCCTCACCCACGCACACCCACCGGGAGCACGGGGGACAGATCCCCAAGCAGGACACAGTGCCTAGGGACATTGCTCACCCGCCAGCGACAGCCTCTTATCCCCACCCATGTCTACACTGTGAGAAAGAGCAACAGAGCAGAAGAGTTAAAAACCAGATGGAGACAGTGAAATAGAGGAGAGGGAGAGAGAGAGAGGGAGAAGAAAAAAAGGGTGATAAAGCAAAACAGAGGAGGAAAACCCCCTGAGACAACAGAGAAAGGAGCAGGGAGGGAGGCAGGAAGAGCACGGTGACACACTGTGGGTTTTTGCCCCTGCACACCCCACAAAGCAACACTCTCCAGCACTTGACGCTAACATAATCTACAGCTCTCCCTGAAATCTTAGGGATCAACAGGACGGCCCCTGTGCTGCAGCTGGACTGAGCTGCGTGTGGGCTGGGACACTGCCAAGGAGTAATGAGGATGATCTGCCTGGATGGGAAACACGGGGGTGCCCGAAGGCCGTAGGAGTGCAGAAAACCCCAAACAAGAGGGTAAAACCTCCTTGCAGGGCCATGCACAAGGAAGGTCAGCAGCCTGTCCCTCTTACTGATCCTCTGTCACGAGGCAACCCTCTCTGCTCTCCTTCGCTGGCCCAGAGCCACCTCTGCCACTCACCCTCCCACTGGCTCGGAGCCATCCTTGCCTGTTCCCCCTGCTGCAGGCCTGTAAGGCACCTTTTTGCCAGCTTTCCCCTCCGCTGCCACAGAACCCGTCTCTTGGCATCATGTCTCTGGCCCAAGGCCTTGCTGCTCACCCCTGGCCACGTGGGCTTGTTCCACGGTCTCCTGGGCTTTCCCATTCTGAGTGAACATTTCCCAGCTGAAGGAAGTGCTGCAGCGACATTTCACTCTGAAACCAAGCATGTGCTGACAGCAAGTGGCATACCCAGGAGCTCCTTCCTGGCCCCCAGGGCTGTGTGTGGCCAGACGCAGCTGACGAGGTGCACAAGCCACTGCACAACTTGTGGTGCCTCTTCCCACCCGTGCCGCCCCCTGGGGTCTGGTCCACGCTGTGCCTGGAGTAATTCACCCTTCCCACCCATCCCACTGTGGCCATCCCTATCTCCTGTGTCCCCCACAGCCCCTTGGAGCAGCCTGGGACAAAATCTCCCATCCTTTGGCCCAGGGATTTCACCTCTCTGTTGCTCTAATAGCTCCAAGTGGGTGCTTTGTTACCCTCCCACAGCAGTGGTCCTGGGGTAAAACTCAAACGTGACTCCTCTTTTGTACTGAGCGTGCAACAATACATTCATACAAGTACAGGGTGCGCACAGGCACAGGTCTGCACACATTAAATGGAATTGTATGGATCTGGGAAGGGAGCTGGGGGGTGACAGAGCTGCTCGTGTCCCTGAGGCAGCTGTAGCTGTCCTTACCTAACACCAGAGACTGCAATACAGAAGGGACTGCAAGAACCCAAAGGGATGAGAAGAGGAAGGACCGAAGCAGTAGCTCTGGCACAAGCTCATCACAGCCAAACACTTTCCCCTGTCCTCAAGCTTCCTTGGGACAGTTCCTACCGCTGGAGTTTCAGCTGGATTTGCACAGCCACCCTGCAAAGCAGATCCGAGGAAACACAGCAGAGACACCCCCGTCGCCTCACCTGCCCCGGGAGCACACCCCAGCTCCTGCTTTCCCCATATCGCCATTAAAAAAAAGCTCTGTGCAAACAATAGATCAATAGAGCCCCCGCCTCTTCGGAAGGAAAACAAACACCCGGATCACCGCAAATTAGAGAATGTTTCGCTTCACTTCATCCAAACAGGCTGACAATTTTTTTGGGTTGTTGCCACGGCGACAGAATAACACAGCGTTCAGCCTGTTGCAGAACAATCAATTAAGTTAATGCCTCGGAGTGCCTGTTTACTCTTCCATTTAGGAGGTGCTGCTCTCGCTCGCTCTCTTTCTCTCTTGTTCGTTTTAAATTTCTCATCCTTTGCTTCCTGTTCCTATTCCTTCTCTATTTAACCTAAAACAAAGTCCCTCCCCTCAACTACCTCCTGGCTTGTAAGGAGCCTCCCACTCTTTGGAATGATCACCTGGAATAAAGTTTTTTTGTCTCTCTGACCCCTGGAAAAACAGAGACTGGGAATTTACCGTTACCTTTTGGGATACAGCCCTGTCCCCTCCTCCTGCTGTGCTCAGGACCTTGCAAAGTTTCTAAACGTCCCCAGGGCAGAGTGGGCCACCTTCTAAAGTGGCAGGACTAACTCGGCTTTTAACAAGATGACATAACTCTTGAGCTAAAGACCTATGAAGTGACCAGAAACCCTTCCACTATCGCTAGTTTGTACACGGAGCCATAACCATAAATGAAGACCCCTCTTGTGCTAAACGCTATTTAAAAAGGAGAGCTATAAAAGGCATCACAAGGGTCTAGGTCTCATGCTATGGTCCATGTTGAATGGAACTTCTAAAAACGTGCTTAAATAACTTTGGCTTAAGCAAAACTCAACCCGGTCCTCAAAGCATTCTGCTGAACTGAAGCCTGCGCTAGGATACTTTAAAGGGGGCACCATCACCAGAAGACTGTGGCAGATCCATCGTTGTAGTCCTTTAAAATAAATGAACGCCAAAGCATCTCTCAGCTCTAGCCCTGACCACCAGCAGGGTACCAGGCCTTGAGCAGACTCACATGCTCTTGCCACTGATCTTGTGGGTTTATTTCTGCCTCGCAGACAGCGTGAGCAGTGACGCTTGGCTGTGTGGCTTCAATGCTTGTCTGCAGCCGCTTTCCCATCCTTGCCCAGTGAGCACAGATAACAGCCCCAGCTCTCCCCACAGCCCTCCTGTAGACTCTGCAGCACGTCACAGGGCACCGAAATCACAGCTCCGCCATCCTGGGGGGTGAAATAAGGTACCAGGGAGTGCAAGGACTTACCCAAGGCCAAGCCTGAGAGATAATTCAGGGCTTCTGCCTCCTGATCTCTCTGCACCCTGGTGCTGTCTTCCTCATGAGCACAACATTCCTATGCTTTTATCTTTGAAACCCCAGGAAATGTGTCCACCTCCCTCACATCCTCATACACCAAAGTTAAAGGAAAAGGCAAAGGCAAGCATGATATAAAAACATACATATTCCATGATACTGTCTTCTCATCCTGCCACTAGCCCAAATCCTGCCACAAGTGCCTAAATGTAAAGCGTACATTAATTTAGTATTGAACAGATGGAACAAAACTGTAGACAGAGCAGACAGGGGAGAGGGGGGCTCAGACCCAAAGAAAAATTATGGGAATAGGGTCAAATATGACATTTCCCCATGCTCCCCAAGCTGGATCCTTTTTAAAGTACTCTGTTCTCACAAGCTAACGCGGCCACCCAGCTCTCTGGGGAGCAGCGAGGCCAGGGCTGCGCCGTGCTGGTCGCACCAGCGCGCTCCCTCTCCCCCTCCCCGAGAAGAAGTTGTCAGCAGAACCTGTTGGAGCAGGGGCTCGTTGACTGCTCCCTGTCCATTACAGCCCAGATTATAAGCATATTGCACAGTGCTCTCTGCACGGTGCTGGGGAAATCCAATACGCTGAAAGGTTAATGCAATCAATTAGGGTGACAAGGAAGTAGAGTAAAGCCTTCCGAGTAGATGAAAGGGAGAGAGAGATGGAGACAGAGAAAAGCAAAGAGAAGCGGGGGGGGAAGGAGCAAAGAAAGACAGGTGGGAGGAGGAGGAAGACGGTATACAGGGTTTGTATTGTAGACTGCAGGGCACCAGTGTGGCCATGGGCACTGTCCTGCCCCAGCATGGAGCAGGTGGTGGGATCCACAAGGGCAAGGCAGACCATGGATCCCCAAGGCAGCAGGTGGGGCAGGACTCCCCCTTCCTGGCTTCTCCTGCCCTGTCCCGCAGAGTGCGGAGCCCTCCTCAAACCACAGCTGCCCAGGATGTTCTGCCGCCAGCCTGAGCCCTCAGTGTCTTGGGGCACTGGCAGACCTCTCCCTGTGCCTTTGCTGCCCACCTACCCAGAAGGGATGGAAGGGGCTTAAGAGCTGCCATGCAAGGCGAAAGATCTCAGGAAGCCATGGGGAAAAGGGGAGGAGAAAGAGGGAACAAGGAGGACAGAGGGAACTTCCTCTGTCTGTTCATGCACTCTGTGCACAGAGAAAGGTGAACACGTGGCATCTCTCTGTAAACCTCCCAGCTAGACACTGGTCATCACCACTGGCCACTTGCCTGCACCTATTCCCTGATGTCGTAAGGAATTTTTCTTTTGGTCTGGCTGTGTGGGAGCTCAGCCCTGCCAGTCTTGGGAGCACCTCTAAAAGAGCTGAGATCTCTTCTCTCTTACTCTTCCAGCCCCTTTCCACGTATGCCAACCTGGGCTGTCCTGCAGGGCGTGAGGACAAAGCTCTGCCAAACCCCAGCTGCAGCAGGTTCACCTCTGCCTGCAGAGATGGTTTGATGAGGATGCGGTGGCACTCAGCCCGCCAGCCCAGCACGGAGATCGCAGTGTCATAACGTGCATCCTGCTGCTCTGTCCTGCAGGGCACAGGCCTCTCCCTGGGGCATTCCGCTGAGGGGAGAGCCCCATCCTTCCCCTCAGTCCCCCCGAGCTGCCGCAGGCTGGCTGGGCTTCTGCTCTCCGACCCCGCAAGCAGCGCAGTACTTCATTAACCTGGGCTGACGGGTCAGCGAGTGCAGCCCCTTCCTACCGCGGCTCCTGCTCGCACTCAGCTCGGCCTAGGAGAACGTGACACCAGCTCATTAGGACAAATTATTACTCTATAACCCCTGCCGCAATGTCCCTTAATATGCCTATTTAGCAAGAGACAAGTCCTGGTGGGCTCCTCGGCATTAAAACAACCTCACAAATCACCAGAGGCACAAGCACCGTGATCTCTGTTTCCGGGCAGGGCGGCTGTACCCTGGCCGGGTGCTGGAGGGGTACAGAGTCCTCTGCTCTTCTGCTGCAGCCAAGAAGAAACTCTTGGTGTTGCTGGGGGGGATGTCTGCAGGCAAGGAGCTGCCGTCTGACTGTGGCTCACCGCGCAGCCAAACATGCGCCCAAGCTTCAAAACAACGAGGAGATGTTTCCCACTTGAAATCCACTGCAAAAGTATTCTCAGATGCTCATGCAAACTGCTGGGCCTGCTTCACTCTGCCTTACCCCTGCCTAACTCTGCCCTCCAGCACTACCATCAGCAACATGTTCCACATGAAACCCACAAGACTCAAACGTTTCCTCTGTTCCCCTGTGACAGACGTGAAGTCCGCGCCTGGCTTCACAAATTTGGCCTCAACACTAACCCTACTTGCCCGCTCCTCACAGGTTAACCAGCAAAGCCAGAGAGCAAGTTTGGAAGCCGAGGCTGTTGGCAGGCACCGTGCACTGCCTCCCCACGTAAGGCTGCGCCGAACTCTGGGGGAGTAAGCCCATTGCACATGAAAGCAGTTGGCTTGCACCTTGCAGGGAGCACAGGACTGCAGGCTGTCTGGGGCTAATCCAGAGATTACAGAACCTCCGCAATTTAGGGCACATTGAGTGAGATATCACAGGGGAAGACAGAAACACGGGCAAATGTCAGAGCAAGGCTGCTACTGAACAGGAACGGGGAGCATGAGGAAACCAACCTCCAGCCTGACCTGCAGGAGAGGGAAAAGGGAGAAAGAAAACAGCGATTCTATAACAGAGCGCCAAAGAGGGAAGAGAGAGAAGGGGCAGCAGTGCCATAGCAGGCAGGAGAGAGCGAGGAAGAAAAGTAACAGAAAAAAGAAAGAGAAGAAAGTATGAGACGTGTGATGCTGGGCACAGAGGAGGGCAGAACGAGAGCAAACGGAAAGAGAAATGAGGGACCTGAGAGAAAGAGAGAGAGGGCGGGAGGAAAAGGAGGAAAAAAGAGCAAGAATAGCCACGCAGCGAGGAGCACGCGGGTGAGGCAGAGCGCTGTAACCAGGGTTGTGAAGCATGAAAAGGGAAGAATCTGCCTGTTCCTTTCAGCGCGCGGAGCATGGCGCTCGGTGGTGACCTACACTGTGCCCGGCTGTGATCACGTTTTCAGGGCCACTGCCTGCCGATCCCAAACAATGATGGGGAGCCTTTGAAGTCAGAGAAAGAAGCCGCAATGTGAACTGGGGACTTTCTTTTTTTTTTTTCTTCCCCCCCCATTTTTTTAAGGGCGGGGGAAAGGAGGGAGGAAAAGGAAGGGCTGAAGTGGTGGGGGGAAGGTTGGGGAAGAGGTTGCAAGGACAAAACAGAGAGTTGCTCTCAGTGGGGTGCCCCGAAACGAGAGAGACAAAAAGAAAACAAACAGTTTATGAGTAGGGCACATGCTGCCTGTGTCTGCATGCCCCGCGCTGCCGGCCCCCCGTGCTCCCAGGGAGGCTTCTGTTCCCCAGCAATGATGGATGGACGCATAGGGCCATTCAGGCCTGCCATGTTACAGCAGCGGTATTTACATAACACTGGCCTTCCACCGGTCACCTCTGACACTGGCCAGCCTGGCTTGGGGCCCCCTCCCACCCCAGCCAGCCCGGGCCCCTCCGATACCGCTCGGACTCAGCCTATGAGCTCCCTGACGTTGGGGCTCGGGGGTC
The DNA here is from genome assembly GCF_963924245.1 of Chroicocephalus ridibundus. Classification (NCBI taxonomy): domain Eukaryota; kingdom Metazoa; phylum Chordata; class Aves; order Charadriiformes; family Laridae; genus Chroicocephalus; species Chroicocephalus ridibundus. Next base: position 6,220,182 of record NC_086299.1, on the reverse strand, counting down.
CCCACTGCTGCAGGGATGCTCCAAGCACAGACACACTGCCGAGAGTGCTCCCAGCACCTCTGAGCTGACATCCCACAGGGCAGAGCGCTCCCCACCCTCCCCACCACCACCGCCACCCTGCCCTAGGCTGGTCCCAGAGTGGTCTTGGCGCTGGGGGAGGGAGAGAAGCAATGACAGAGGCGAGACTTGGCGGCGCTGCAGAGGGTACAGCACAGAGATGTGGGGAAGAGAGTGGGAACTCTTCAGGTGACACACAAGGGAGCACTGTAGTCTCCCTGGGGTCATGACGAAGAGGCAAGGACAGCAGGAACTGCCTCGGCACAGCACAGACTTCTCAGTGACCATCACCTGAGGTGCCACAGGGTCTCTTACCCAGCACACAGAGACAAGGCTTTTAAGAGAAGCAATCACCTTTCATTTGCCTGGGCTCTAGGCATCTAACTCTTACCAGGCATGGACTAAGTGACCATCCAGCTCTAGGAGACTGTGAAGTTGGGGTTTTTGCAGTAACACAGAGCATGAGGGTCCAGGTAAAGGGAAAATCCATAAAAGTCAGGATTCTGATGGAGACACAGAATTGTTTCCATCCTACCAGCATGGTGCTGCAGTCTGGACAGATAAAAATATGCCAGAAGAGGAGGAAAGCATGCACATCACCATCCTAAATTATGTGAACTGAGCTCAGCAAAACTTCACAGGAGATGGAGACTGCATCCTTTTCAGTGAAAGGACCTTATCCATCTCTCACCAGCCCACGTGGATGAAGATAAAGTGGTACCTTGCTCACCAAAGACCTTACACACTTTTTTTATCTGTAAAGACAGAGGCAGTAGAGAAGATATTGAGGAAAACCCACAATGACAAAATCAGGCGCCCAGAACAACTGCTGTACAAAGACAAAGACAGGATTAGGACACACATAGGTCATGTCTGCATTAGACCTTCTTCTGTTTTCATCTCTCTTTATAACTAAAAATGGTCCAATCCCAGAAGTTCTAGTGCAGACACAGCCACAGCGAGCAGGCCATAAAGTGTGAGAGACACGCAGAGGAAAAGAGAACCCAGGAGGGCGTAGTGACATACCCATTGCAGTCTGAAGTCTCTCCTACCTTTCGGAGATTTCAAGGCCTGGTTTCTTCTCTAAATTCACTTCATCCTGGAGAGGGAAGAGAAAGGATCCAGTTAATACACAGGGCGCACCTGACCAAGGGCCAAGGCACAGACACTCAAAAAAGCTGGGTGAGAACCCAGCTGCAAGCAGGGCCAGCACGGGGCACTCCGACTTTGCATGGGAACAAAGTGCTTTCCTGCTTCTGGCTGCACCATGCAGCACCATGCACATCGTGAGACACACGGCACTCCTGCACTTTGCTGTGCATGAGACTCCTAACGAGGGCTGGGAACAACTTAGCATAGAGAGAGCAGCTATTACTGGCCTGAATCCTGCTTCCCAGGTACCACAGACAGACCTCATGCTGGTCTGCACCGTACTTTGCCCACACACCCAAGGGTGCCTTCTGCTCCATGCCAAATTATTCCCTTTCCGATCTTCCCATTTCCTCTGCTGATCCCTCTTTCCCAGAGGTTCACCAGCGTGCTAACGCAGAGGCCTGCCTTGCACACCAATGGGGCACAAGACAATGGGGTGCAGGACTGGGTCCCAAGGCACTGAACCCCCTTATCCACTCATCTGTGCGTCTTCCTTCCTGGAGAATGCAGAGCGAGGAGGAAAGGGAAAAGGGACAGGGGAAAAAAAGTCACAGCAAAACACATGAAAAGTAAATTGAATTATTTAAAACCATATGTTCCAAAAATGTGACAGAGCATAAAAGCCGTGCCGTGAGACTTCCGGAGGGGGTTATCCTGCACAGGCAGGGTGGGAGGAGAGCTCGCGGGAGGGGGAGGACTGCTCCACAGCCAGCCAGCCAGGGACTTCCCTCTCCCAGAGCCGGAAGGTGACAGGGAGCATGGAGTGGCTTCATGCACAGTGGCAAGGGTGCTTGCCCCATTCCTGCAGTCTCTGTTTTGCAACCCTGCCAAAACAGCTATCACAACTGCCCAAGACGTGGCAGTGAAATGAAAAACTGGCCAGAGGTCACGCACAGTGAGTCTGTGGTTGAATCCAGGAGCCCAAACCGCCTGCGCCAAGCACCAGCTGACAGTACAGCTCCCCGCGACCCAGCCCCTCATAGGGACCCCGCTTTAGCCCCTCGGAGAGCAAAAGTGAGAGGGACTTGGCTCTGGGGAGTCTGTGCTGCCGCTGTGGCTCTCCCCTGTGTTTTGGGGCCCTGGTGCTCTGTGCGTGCGGACGGCCTCCTCCTGTCACTTGCACTCCACCGCTGCCTGCCTGCTGCGCCAAAGATAGATGCCTGGTGTTGGCCGGGACCCAGAGCGGGAAGGAGCTGGTGAGATATCCCAGATGGATGGACGGACACGGAGCACAGGGAGCCCCTCGGGTAAGGAAGATGCATAACCAGCCTGGCTCCTTTCCCCATGCAAATCCTGGTGCTCACAAGGCTGAGGACACGGCTGGAGGAACAGCTCCCCCGCTTGAGGTCCTTCTCCCACCTGGGCACCCTCTGTCCTTCTGGCTCTCTCATCCCCTCTCTCACCTTTTTCTTCCCTTTGTTCTCCCTTTCTTCCTTGCTCTTTCCATCACTTTCTCTGCCATTCTGTCATGCTCTTTTTTCTCTCCCTCCCTTTTGTTCTCTCCCCCTTTCCTGAGCCTTCTGCCTGTAACTCTCTCTGCCTTCCCAGCTTCACTCCCTTGCCCCTGTGCACGGTCAATTCTTGGGTTTGAGTTTTTAATTGTTTTTTTTTTTTTTTACTCCCCTTCTTTCGGCCGCAGCTTATCAATGATGCAAGAGGAATAACGCCAATTTACTTAGAATGTGTAATCCCCAAATCAGATTGGGGGATTGTATGAGGCAATATGACCTTGCATATGTCTCCATTAAAGCCAGCCAGGCCTCCTCTTGTATTCTGTGTTCCCAGTACATATTTAGACAGATAACGCTAATTGTACTTGACATGTCCTCTTAAGGATGGACTCTTCCCTCCCCCAGCTCTGCCTGCTTCCCTGCCTGACAATGCGCCAGAGCAGAGCCCGCTCGCTCGCAGCGCGGCAGGGCACGGCACGGCACGGCACCTGCAGGGCTGGCCAGCCGGGTGGGCGTTTGGCGCAACCCGTGTACCTGGCTCCGCTGCGAGAGCACCGGTGGCCTCCCCGGCGCTGCACACCTCCATGTGGGAAGCGGGGCTGGCCGGCACAGACAGGGCAAGGAGCAGGGGCAGGGGAGCGTTGCTGGGACATAGTTAATCTGAGATTATGCACTGTTACTGTGACAATCTTGGATTCTCTAGAAAAGTGAGCAATGTGTTGCCACCTCTGAAGTCATGGGTGCCACCTCAACCTGCCCCTCTTCCTGCTTACCCCACTGCCACCCTCCCTCCTCGTCCTCCCTGCCTCTCCCTGCCTCCTTGACCTCCTCTTCCCCTTTTACTTGCTCCAGCCCCCTCCTCTGCTTCGGGAGACCAAGGGCTGGCTCCTTCCCCTGAGTCAGAGGGAGACAAACCTTTTGGGGACACGGCCCAGCCACGACACATCACCCCTCACCAGAAAGTACAAAGCTCCAAAGCGTTCAGACAAAGAGAGGAGACTTGCTCGCCAGGACCATCTTCGAAGCCTCCCTCCTTTCCAAGGACGGGCTGCCACCCTGCACCTCTCAGCTCCTGCATCTGGGCATAATGCTCTTTGGATAAATATTTATATCTGGCTACTGGCCTGTGGATCCCAGCTCCAGCTTCTAGGGAACACCGTGAAGAAATCCAGATGTCCCTCTTCCCCATGCCTGCCCGTACATCGCTGCTCTAGAGCAGACAAGCACGACGCAGGAGGAGGAGGGGAGCTTATTCCAAGGAAACCAATGGATCCAAACTCTTCGCCAAAGTGGACTCAGATTTTTTTTTTCCCCTTGACACAACATCCTAATTCGACTTTTTCAGTATCTTTCCTTCAACAACCTTTTTTCCTTCCTCCCCTTCCTACCCGGCAACTGCGCATTTATTAATTCATGAGGCACTAATTAGTTCTTTGTTTAATTTTGTGTTAAACAGACTGACCGGAATGATAACGACTTGCAGCGTTGCATTACGGTCCCCAACCGCCCCTGTTTTCTGACAACAAGGGAGCGCAGTGAGACTGGCGTGATGAACCCCAATTCCCACTCCAGTTGCACTTCATTAAGTCAAAATGTGACAAGAAGCTTAGAGAGCAACTTTCAGATCGGATCGCACATAACAATTGGGCAGGAAACTTTCCGAGGGGGAAGCGGGAGAGGCACTCGCAGCGAAGGCTGGCACGGTGCACAATTCCCCGGCGTGCCTGCCTTAAAGGAGCCGGCTCGGGCTGCTGGCCGAGGCAGGACTGAGGGCACGTGCTGGTGGCGAGGAGGAGGAGGGGGAGGAAGAGGAGAGGAAGGGTGGCAAGCCAAGCCAAATGCAGGGCAGGAGGCTCACTGCTTTCCGCTCCCATCAGTTTCATTTGCAATGATGGGTTGCGTTGGCAGCCTCTGCGACATGCAACCTCGGCGAGTCACTCCAGAAACTCTGAGGGCATCTTTAGGTACCTTCATCCCCGTGCCTCAGTTTCCCTCCTGTAGCTCTGCAGTGAAACAGCTGGTGATCCTCAGCTGCTATTCAATTGTCAAGAACTACATAATTATAATGGAGTCCCCTAAATTGCAATGGGAGAGGTCGAATATTGGCACATACAATGCTAAAATGAGAACTGAAGGAACACCAGGGAGAGGGATGGCTGCTCTCACCAGGAAGGAGCTGTGCCTTCCTTTAACTTTGCGCTGTGCCTGACACTCCAGTGGCACTAACAATTTTTGAAACTCTTCCTGAGAAATCTAGAATCAGCAATAAACTTGGTAAACAAGTGCCCTGCACCCTGAGCTTGGCCCTACAGGTGGGAATACAGCCACCACAGCGCTGCCAGCCCGTGAGCTCTTTGCCGCTGAGTGACGCAAAAGCCTCTCTGTTCGGAGCTACAGCACAGGGTTTGGGCACACGGTCACACGTCTGGCCTGGCCCAAGCCTCACTGGTCAAAAAAAGTCTGAGCATGACTTATTCCTCGGCACCGGCCCACATGTGACTGACAAACAGACAACACGGCCTGGGTCATAACCAGGCTCAGCAGGATCTGTCCCACTCCTGTTGGCACACGAGGGTGCACAGAGTATGGCCAACTCCTTGAGCCCCTTCTGTCTCACTGAAGTGCAGTGAAATGTAAACAGCCTACAAGAAAATGAAAAGGGTCTTAAACCACCTCCTGAGAGGGTGGATGTATGTGAAAAGGAAAAGAGGACTTCCCAAGTGTGCAGAACATGGAAGTTTTGCAGCAGTCCAAAATGCATCTTCTGCTATGGCATGGACATCAGCTGTGGGAATAAGCCAAGATCACAGAGAACTGAAATGAACTGAAATGCCTTTTCTAGCAGGTATTTTTCCACACTTCTCCCTCATCCCTCTCCCTCTCCCCCCAGGAAAGGAAGACTCATCCCCAGCTTTGCTCAGCAGAGGCCCAAAGCTCAACGAGGGTCCAAAACGCTGGCAAAGCCACATGAGGGACTCTCTCTTGAGGGTCACATCAGGACCAGGGAGTGACACTTGAGCGGTGTGGGCATGCACAGCAGTATGTCCTGAACAGGGCAGGGGCAGAGGAGTGAGCACTGCCACCAAAGCCTCCAAGCCTCGGGGGACGCCTGCGCAGCATCAGTCTCTACGTGCGTTATCAGTATTTTCACCTGAGTGAGCTCTAAACGTAGGGGTCTTTGGGGAAGGGGCCAGGCTGCAGTAAGGTATCACAGCGTGATGTTTGCAGTACACTCACAGCTGAACACCACACGGATCTGCTAGCAGACGTGTTTGCGCTGGCTTCCATCTTTCATGAATCTGGAATACAGCAGGGACCTCTGTGACTGACGAAAAGGCTGTTCCTGTATGACAGAAATCCCAGGAAGACATCAGATCCCTCTGATTTCAGTTCTGCATGTGCTCTGGATCCCATAAAAAGGCATATGTAGATATTAACGCTGGAGGGTTGGACTGGTGTTCGTAAAGGGCAAAAGCACCCATTAACACCTGAAGCAAGAAGGTCCAGGATTGCTGGGGACAAGAAACACCCCCTCCTGTCACCAGCCCGTCAAGCCTTCTTGGTTTTGCAGAAAGACTGGAATATCCTGGCTGCTCTATAGATGCAGCTGAGCCTTGTCATCTGCTGAGATGTTTCAGAACAAAAGGCAGATACAAACCCATCCCTTTCCTCTGCGAGCCCAGCGTGGGCCCTGGGCCGTGGACCCTGCTTAGGCACCGATGCTGAGAGGAATGCAGTTCACACCCTCTCTCAGGAGCGAGGGGATGGGGCAGCGGCACAGAAGTGTCCCTGGACTGGCCCAATCCTGGCCTGAGCAGGGGGAGAAGCTGGTGAACCAGGGCAAGGAACCGGCACAACTGATGGGACAGAGCTATGGGCAGCTGAAGGACACCCCAAGTTCTCCAGGACAGAACCCCGCATGCTCTCACGGCCCAGTCACACCCAGTTTTCATCTACCCGTTGTGGGCTGCTCAGGGAAAAGCACATGGGCTGAAGGAGAGGGCAACTCGTGATATCTCCTGTTTCCCCCTTTCTTGGCTGCCATTACGAGGCAATACCAGTAGCGCAATACAAACCAACTACATCCCCTGATTGTTAGGGCTACACAGCTGTCAGCACTTGCAGGGAAGTTCTGTGCTGAAAATTAGTGTAACAAGTGTCCCCAATAGGTCATGGTCTGCCCCTTCTTCCTAAAAAAACCTGCTGAAATGTCCTAGACTCCATCCTCAATCCTCTTTAACCAGGAAAACTCTCCTCCCAAGATTACAGGCCCACTGCCCCCCTTCTCTTCCCCTCCATCTGGCTGTGAGCAGCCTGGGACCGAGTGCTCTTCCCAGCCCTGGGAGAACCCTGCAGTTTCTCTCTCATAAAAAAGAAAAATGGGAGCTATAAAAAAGGCAAAGAAAAGAAAAGCAAAGCAAAGGGAAATCACTGCGAAGGAAGAAAAAGAGCAAAGCCCCCCTCCCCTTCCCACCCCTTCCCCATTACCTGCCTTTTAGCTCTGGGTAGAGCCGCCTGCTTCATTGCTCCCAAGGACTCCCCCTCGGCACAGCGCTCCCTGGGGAAATTCTGCCCTGGCTCTCACCCTTTCCCCCTCTGCTCAAACCTGTTGAGCAGAGCCCAGTCCCGCTCAAGAAAGGTGATGCAAAAAGAAGGAGGAAAACCAGTGCTGGGCAGTAGGAAAGGGACAGGGGCCATCTGGTGCCCACTGGGCACCTCTGGAGTGCTGGAGACAAGGACAGGACAGAGGGACAGGAGACGGCAGCCCTGCTGGTCCCAATCCCCAGCTGGTCCCAGCTTCCCAGCACCGATGGCACCCAGGAAAGGCCCTGGACCCCCACCTCACAGAGCAGCTACGGCACTGCCCAGCACAGTGGGAAGGGGGTGCCAAGGGAGGATCCCAAGGAGCTCACCTCATCTCCCGCCCCCACATCTGTACAGCACAGCAGTCCCCAAACTTGGCATTCGGCAGCCCTGGGCCGGCTCCTGCTAATTTGCTGTCAGGCTGCCTAAGCAAACCAATTAAAACTAATCATTAATTATAAAAAAGAGAGAGAGAAAAAGACCCTGCACAAATGGAGAAGTGGAAAGGGCATGGGGGAAAGAAGGACAGGAGGGAGCAGAGTGAAAGAAGAGAGCTTGGGAAAGGGGTGGGGGGAAAAAAAGGGCTTTAAAATCCCCCGCACAGAGCCTTGGATGAAGGCAGCAGAAGGGCAAGTGGTCTCCCAGGGCAAGGCGGGGAGAGGCGGAGGTGAGGGAAGCAGGGGGGACCTGAGAGAAAAGCGACAGTGCCAGGGATGGCAAGGCACACGTGGAGACCAGGTCCTGCCATGGCAGGAGCTGGCGCCATCAATGCAGCCATGAGTGGCTCCACACTCTCTGCGCCATCCCACCCCGGCAGGGCCCTGCCAGAGCCGGAGGGGCACGAGGTGCAGCTCGGCAGAGGAACGGGCGCTTGCTACCCTGCGGAGATGAGGGCAAAGGAGGAGGAGGATGCAGGGGCAGCAGGGCAAGCAAGGAGGGCAGAGCAGGGTGCGCACCAGGACTCAGGAGTGCTGTCCCTCCACATCAGGGCTACCGGCTCTCTCGGAGCAAATGCCTTAGATGGGGATGAAAAATGGGGCATTTATGAAAAGCCCCTGATTATGCAGGTTTGGCTGGGGCCCTGGCTCAACCGCCGTCGCTGCCACTGGCTCCCCGTGAGCTCCGGTGGCAGAGAACCCCGGCAGCTGTCAGCGCAGCCAGCACGCCCCCGCCGCCACCGCCCCCATGCCACCGTTTTGTTCCCCGGACCCGCACACACGCACGCTTCCCAACGCCCCTTTTGAAGAGCCTCAGGCCCACGTCAGGCTGGCGGATGGCGGAGAGGTGGGGGCAGTGCCATGGAAACGGGCCCTTTCCTGGGGAAACGTGCTGCCGCCCCCCCTCTCCTCGTCCCGGGTGCCCCTTTTGAGGAGCTGTCAGGACCCTGAGTGAGTGTCACACGACCCAAGGACCAGGCGTGACCAAGCCTATTTTCTGCCTCAAATTTGATTGATTAAAAAACTTTTTAGGAAAACCATGTTAAAAGACAAAAAAAAGAAAAAAAGAGGAAAGAAAAAAATTAAACAGAAAGGGACAAGGGGGTGGGGGAAAAGGGAAAGGCCTCTGTGCTGGGTTTCCCTGGCAATAGCACCAGGGGACAAGTGTCAGAGGCAGATAAACAGCATAACCAGGCCGAAAATAAAGGTCAATGGAAGCATGAAACTTAACACAACAGTGATTAAGATAATGATGAAGCAGGGGACCCCAGAAAAAAAAAATAAGTGTGACAAATAGAAATACACATATACGCTCCAAGTGATGGCCCAAGAGACCTGGTACGTGGGAAAAGGTGATGGGGCATGCTGGGCCCTGGGGGTACCTGGGCAAGAGTGGAAATGAAGGAAAAAACAGAGTGGAGGATTTGGGGAAAGGGGGACTGCAACTGCTCCCCAGGCCGGCTGCTGTAGGTCGAGCCTGCCCAAGTCCAGCAAGCCCCCAAAGCCTCCTCCCTTAACGCAGACGCACTGTCCCAGCCAAGCAGTGCTTGAATTTGCCACCAAATTCCTCAAAAGAGTTTCCCTGAGGCCAGGAGGAGAGCCCGAGTGGGTGTGAATCAGGGAGGCCCTGCTGACACCGACAGAGCTGTGCTGGTTTATGCTGGCTCGGGATCTGGCTCTTTGCCTTTAAGCTACTGGTTTAAAAAGCCTCAGAGATGCCAAGAGGGAAGGACGCTGGTCAGACCTCCCTGCCCACCTCCCCTCCCTTGCCAAGGCTAATTCTGCAGAGAAAAGCCCAGAAAGGCTGAAGGATTCAGAAAGTGAGTCCAAGAATGTCGTACCCTTGGGCATTTACCTCCTCCGTCTCAAAACCTCTAGGATGATCTCACATTTTTGGAGCCCAGCTTACGACTTTCAGTTGCCTGGGACTGGCTACGTTACTATCGCCAAGAGGCAGCAAAGAAATTGCAAATTGTTCACTGGCTGCTTCCTCCGTGAGTCCGGGACTTTAAAGATTGTGCAATAGAAAGTGCTGGAGACAAAAGACTTTCCACCTTTACTACACCACCTTCCTATCGGGAGTAACTCTGAGCCCCTGGAAAGTGTCCCTGCTCTGCCTTTTGTGGCACGCCAGAGTCCTGATGCAGTCACCTGTAGGGGTTCCGTGGGACCGGGACAGGGAGGATGCCTGCAGCCAGCACTGGATTTCAATGTCCCTTCCACTTTGCCTCCAGCACAAGGCACCGCTGCCTCACTTATTTCCTTACGTTCGCACAACGAGCTGAATTTCGGACAGAACACGGGTCAGAAAAGGACTGTTCTTCCTACCAAATATCTTGGGGAAAGTAATTTTTTAGTTGAAAATCTTCTTCCTTGTAGTGTTTATCATGAGGAAGAGCAAAGAAATGTTGACACAAAAAGGGCTGAAAAAGTGACACATACATGTTTATACACGCACACAGGCACACACTCTAAATTTCATTTCATCAGAAAGCTGCTTTCCATCAAATATATTTCAATGCAAAATTTCTAGCATCATATTCATGTGTCTCCCCCCCTCCCCCATCATTTATATTCATGGTCTTTTGTAAAGAATGATTCAATTAAACCACCGATGTTCCGTGCTAGGAGAAGAGTCTGAATAGTGAGAGGAACTCCCCAAAAGTACGGCTGGGCCAGGCAAGGCTTTGCTGGACTGGGAGAGGAGACTGAACATCCAGTAAAGACGTGCAGGTCAGAGGGGCTGGGACACCACTGCCTCACGCCTCCGGAAAAACAGCACATCTGAGAGTGCCGTCTCCAGCTATTAAAAAAAAATAAAAATCACTGCTCTGATCCCTGACATTATTGACTGAAAAATGTGATTTGAAAAATAATAATAGAAAGCAAGGCCTTTTTTAATTTCATTTTTGAGCCATTACAGTTCATGTTTTCATTCTTTTTTTTTTCCTCCTTGGTAATCAGAAGAGCGAGAAATGTGATTAAAAACTAAAAAAAAAACCCCAAACAAATAATGAAAGCTGTGATTCTCATTTGGTCTCCTGTGTCCAGAAACATGGACTTTAAGGGAAAACACCAAATGTCCTTAGGCAGAGGGTAAAATGAGGGGTTGGCAATGTTATGTTTTGGTTAATGCTATTATGAAATGTACAGAAAGTCTAAGATACCAAAGATACTTGTAAACATATTCTTGGGTTTTCCTCCCTGCACATCTGATAACAAAGATTTAACACACGCTCGGATGCGTGCTCACAACCCCGAAATGAGACGAGCAAACTAGTGTTGGGAACACGTGTGCGAAATTGTATTAAAGTTGAAATCCCTTCAATGACGGAGCTGATTCTATTTTACTTTTTGCAAGGAAAAACAACCCCATCTCTCAAAACAGACAGTGGAACCTTGAGATCTGATGCACAGATGCAAGATTACTACTCAGCAATAATAAGACCACTTTTATCAAAATCTTTTTTGCATTTTTCAATGAAAATAATGCTCTGTATTTCAAAATGCTTTGTGAGCAAAGGTCAGATTTACTTTCTAACATGCTTAAACTGATTTCTCTTGTTCAGAAAGAAAACCCAGTAACTTTGGCAACAAAACGAAAGGAAAAAAAGGAACATGCCAGATACAAAAACAACCTGGCGTAAAAGTGGAGAAATTTTCCCTGCAGCACACCTTCCCTCACCTCAGCCAGGCAAAGGAGCAACTTTCTCTGGCCACTGCTCTCGATCGCAGCAGGGTTCGGTCCCCACTGGCAGGCAAAAAGCAGCCGTCACTGGCACAGAGCAAAACGCCAGCGCCTCGGCCGCCCCGCAGTGTGCCAGCAGGTTGGGACGGGCATGTGCCGTGGGCTTCCAGGCTACCAGGGCAATCGGCTCGTTGGGAACATACTCTGACACGTGTGTCCCTATACATGCAGGACCAAATAAGCGCACACACCTCGCAAACGTGTGCGGAGCACACAAAACTCCCTCGCCATGGCCGAGGAACTGTCAGGAGAACACAAGCAAAAGCTGCTTCTTGACAGCGAGTCATTTATATTTTAGCTTCGTTCCATTATCCTAACGAATCCTTCATCAGCAGATGCAATATTAACAGCAGAAAATCAGCTCATTACATCCGGGGGGATTTCATCAAGTTGACAATCATATATGCAGCTACCCGAGCCTGGAGAGGACAGTGCTCTCGTTATTTACTTATCTTGGTTTCATCTTAGAGGCTTTTTCTTGCTTTCTTTTTGGGGTGGGGGTGGCGGTTGACGGTCAGGGGGTGTTTCCCAAACAACTGCCAGACCCCAGAGCTTTTAGGATGCTGGTCCACAGACAGATGCACTCCGCTGGGAAATGCTCCAGCCCATCCACAGTAGCTGCAGCTGTTAAAGGGGAAAAAAAACCCTCACACAGTCTGCAACCTCTGGAGCTTTGAGGGCGTTTCTCTGTGGAGTTCAGACTCCAGGCGGGGGTTTGCACCCTATACACCTCCTGCCTTGTGTCCAGAAACACAGAGAGTGGTTGTTCTGGTTCTTCTGCTCCAGGCAGGACTCCCCAGTTAATGCTCTGAAGGGTCTCTCTTTGCAGGCGTCCTTATCTAACTGCAGTGTCCCCAGAGGGCTAAAATACATTTAAAGAGTCTGGGATTTTGTGATGAACTTCCCAGGCAAGTAACAGAAGAGGCAGTCCAGATGAGTTGAAGGGGAGGAGAAGAGAGTAGCAGGGAGAGTCAAAGGATGAGTTCAGAAGATTGTGGGGCTCTTCTCTCCTGCCTTGTCTAGGGAGCATTAAACAACACGGCTGAGGAAGCCAGAGCAAACTGTAAGGACACCTTTAGATGACGCACTAGAACATGTCTGAAATAATCCACAGATCATCCTGTGCAACACCTAGGTGAAAACTTTGAGTCTTTGTTCTTCTTCCGCCACGTATTCTTGCTTTAAAATTCTGTGAATGTGCATGCACATTTCAGGGTCACTTCTGTTTTTCACAGGCATTCCAGGACCTACAGGCTGAGAAGCCCCGCAGCAGAAAGGCAGCTTGGATTCCCTCCGCTAACCAGCAGAGCAGCCAGATGAGGGCTGACAGGAGCTCCCCATGCCTCTGCTCTGCACCAGACACACCAGCAGCTCCCCAGGCGACTCAAGGTGGGTCATGGAACGCTCTCGGGGCTGCCAGAAAACTAGCAACATGTTCCTCAGTGCCTGCACAGCTGGGGTCTGGCTAATAGTGCCTGCAGAAGACCTTCCTTGTCTTCCTCAACAACAGCAGCCAACAAAGTCCTTGTCACCTCCAGTCTGCAAAGTCACCACTTGCAGCCTCAGGCCTCCTTCCTGCCTACAAAGGAGCTTTTCTGCCCACCCTGAGATTCCCTGGAGGAACAGGGATCTCCTGCCAAGTTCTCACTCACACATGGTGGGTGCCTTCGCCACCACGTCAAGCAAAGCCTGGTGATTTCAGCTGGAGAGCAACAACCTGGCTTCCAGGACTTCCTCTGCATCAGTGGATGAAGCTGGAGAGACCAGTCTGGAATCGGACATGGACCACTCATGGCAGATACCTGCTTCTGGACAAGCCTCTCTGCTGCTCAGCCTCAACCACCCAACACAGCTGAAGGAAGAAGTTGAGCTCACATCTCCTCCAGCTCAGAGGGGGCTGGGATGGGCATTTTACATTTTCCCAGCAGGGCTGGATTTCTGCACAGCAAGGAATATGTTCCCGGGACGTCAACTCCAATCTCTACTGCGCTCTGACAGATTTAAGCTCCAGTTTGTCCGACAACATCCCAAAGTGTAAGAAACTGGGGGCAGACTCTCTAATCAGGCTGTAGGACAAAGGCCCGGCCTGACCCTGTCACTTCCACTTACTCTTGCTGTCTGTCTCGCTCCCCCCACCCTCTCGGCAGCCTCCCTGCCCACCCTCGGCTGCCCTCCCTTCCCTAACACAGCTGGGCTAATCCTGCTCCTCCCGCGTCCAGAGCAAATCCTCCCCAGAGTAAACCAATCCTGGGAATTTTTATTAGATTATCAGCCTGCCAGCTCAGTGCTGGCTGGACTAATCCTAATCAGGACTGATTTCTATTAGCCAGCTTCAGGGAGGAGCTATGCTGTCCCAGCACCCCAGGGCCACACTGGGGGAGCCCGCGGCTTTTTAGCCCATTCTATTCAAATTTTCCTTTTAGAAAGGAACAAATTTAGTCCAGGATCACTGGCTGCAGCAAATGCAAAGTTGCAGGCGGGCTGCGTGCACAGAGCAGCATTGGGCAGCCACGGGGCAAACTGTCCCCACCTTGTCACTGAGTTGCAAGAGAAGCCAAAGGGGGTCCAGGCTCCACAGCCCCTCCGGCCCCCGCTCCTGGCTGGTATGGCCAGCAAGGGACGGTTAGTGCCACACGGAAAGATGCTTTGTGGCAGGGGACACGAGCCTGCTGGGTAGCAGGCTGAGATGATGGGCTCAGTTCAGACAAGAGGACAAGCGGCCACAGCTTGAGTGACCAGGACAGAGTTCGCAGTGCTGGCTGAGTCAGCGAGGTCTCCATGCCCCATTACCCATGCCCAAAGCAATCTACTCTCACTTCTCTCCCCATTTTACTAAAGCAAACTGTCTCTCAGGTATTTCTTTCCTAAAGCCATCCCTGGCCCTGGAACTGACCTGACTGACAATGTTTGCTCTTTACTGGCCCATGCACTGAGGCTGGTGAAAGTTTTGCCACCGACTTAACAGGATTTGAGTCAAGCCACAACGGCAGCTTGAGGAGGCAGTTCACAAGAAGGGTGTTGAGAAGAGCGCGCCATGTCCACTGCCTCTGTCCTCTTGTCCAATCCACCCGCTCTGTGCTGAAAGCACAACTATTAACAGCAGCCCCCAGGGGACTCCAACGCACTTCTGAGCGCAGCCAGCTGCGATGCAGCCACTCTGCTGCCACAGAGAGAGAAATCAGACAAGGAGCACTCAGAAAAGCCTCTCTTCCCAAAAGTGACCTGGGATCTTTGAAACCTTCCAGAGAAGAGGGGTCATTTAAACCTAATTGCTGTTAAGCCTTTTCTAAACTTGTCTACTCACCCTGTCTCATGCACAATTACACCGTCTTTATGCTGCCTTCCAAAGGAGGATGAATTCCCGCTAGGACTGAAAGCTGTATTTCCCAGGGACCACAGCTCTCTCTGATTTGGTGCTTAAGTGAACAGGTTGCCCTCCCATACAGTAGCTAGAAGGCCAGCAATGCACTGGACAGGGCTTCAAGCAGGCCAAAAGATGCCCCAGGTTGCGATCAAGATCAAATGTGCTTTACTCCCTCATGGGAAGCCCCAAAATGAGAGCTGAGAGCCACAGCCTGGCCTAGAGCTCAGGGCACTGCTTTGCAGAGGAGAAGAACCACACAACCCCACCAAGGGAAACAGATCTTCCAAATGAGTAGCTCCACGGCCAGTGCCTCCGGACACTCCGTGCTGCATCAACTCAGGACCTTGTTCTGTGCTCAGGGACATTAGTGTAAATCATGAGTAACTGCCCAGAACATCAGGCTGTAACTTAGAGCAGCTCAAGCCTTCTTTCTCCTTTCCAGCCAGGCTTACAGCACCAGTCTTACTCTGGTAGGTGGCAAGGTTTCCTAAGAGCGAGTTAACCAGATCCGGCTGGAATCAGAGGCTGCAGCAGGCTTCCTGATGACAGAGAGAGAAATGGGGGACTTGGCCCAAACCCTCTAGAAACCACATCAAAAAGAGATGTGGGCGAGAGCCAAGAACAGATGATCCAACTGTGAAAGAGCTCTGTATGTGTATGTGTTTGTGTGTGTGCGTGCGTGCAAGCCGAGGAGAGAGGAAAAATCAAAAGAAAGAGAGAAAGGAAAGAGGAGGAGTAAGAATGAACAGAAGGATGGAAAGAAAAGGTGTGGAGGCACGAGATCAGGAAGGGACCAGAACTGTCACAATGTGTGTGGCCTGCTTGCAGGCACGCGATGAACAACAAAACATGGTAACAATATATAATAGATGTCATGTGTTAATGATAAACACAAAACAGGAGAAATACTGGGTCTGACTCTAGCTCCTCCCAAGTCGGATCTCAAAGTGCTACAGAAACATGGGGCCAGACTTGTTTCAGTAAGGCAGCACAACTCCTTTGACCTTGGAGGAGCCATGGCAATGTGCATCCTTTGGAAAGCCTCGCACACTCCTTGCTCTGCTGCAAACCTGGGTGCTGCTCTGCTCCTGTGCAGGGAGCCCCTTCACAGAGGCAAGGAGAAGGCAGCAGATTTCCATGGGGGAGCTGGTGGAAGAGCTGTGGCTGGAGACTGAGAGGCCTCACTCCCAGTTCTACGATTTAACCACCAAATCAAGGTTTAGCCCATTTAGAAGCAAAGCAGCATAAGCACATTATACAGTGCTAGCAGGATGGGGTCATGCATCCCAGCCTCCTCACTCAGCACCGCCTTCCCTAAACCCATCAACAGTGGATGGATTTCTCTGACTCGGTTTTGCCCTTGCTGCAGGGGTTCCCCACGGTGCAGTGGTCTGCAATAGTCTAAATAGGATTATGTACCTCTGCTCTGGGAGAGCCAGCAGCTCACCCACACTAGCTCCTCAACCAAGCCTACTCCCGGTATGCCCACCACCAGGGAGTTAGCACTGGCAAACATCCTCTCACAGCTCAGTTGGACACTGGGAGGACAGCAAGATCCAAGGATGGATATACCTCTCAGATGTCAGCCGGTCGTCCTGCAGCTGGGGTAGTAACCCAGGCTGGGACAGAGATCTCATCTGGGGATGCTTCCCATTCCAGCTGTGAGCTCCCTGCCAGTCCCACACTGGCCTCATCTCTCTGCAGAAGGGACGCTTTGCAAAAGTCTCCTCCGCACTGCGCCTAATGACTCCATGGGACACCTCTCCTTTCCCACCTTGCTGCCTCCCACTTATATGATCTGGCAGCCAGACTCCAGGTAAAGGAGATGAGACCCAGAGAGCAGCCAAACCCAAACATCTTGTTGAGATCCACAGCCTGAGGGATGCAGAAAGAATACCAGGGCCTTAATATCCAAAGGCACGCATCATATGCCAGACATTCGTGAAAAATGTTTGAGTCCCATGGGCAGAGCTGAAAGGGAAGAGGAGACATGCAGCAAACTGGGGACAAGACAAGAAAAGGGAGAATGTGAGAGATACGACTAGGTGAACAGTGGTGACACCAAAAGATCAAATGGGATAAAACCAAGTTGCTTCTATCCTTTAAAAGAGCTCTGGTCTTGAGCAAGGCCACTAATACACACCTGGCCTCACCATCCAGAGCTGCTGCGGTCGGGCACGGGATGTGCCCAGCTCTGTGTCCCCTGGAAGCTGGGCCATGCCCAAATGCAATCAGCGAAAGTTTAGACTTTCCTCCCCCCACTGCCTTTTTTTTTTTTTTTTTTTCCAATTTATCAGCAGATTGTGTGGAGCCGAGTGGCGCTCGCCTCACCCTGCTAAATAAAGCTTTGGTATTTCTGATAAAGCCATCAAATTCCTTATCACGCTGACACAAAGAGCATTTAAAGAGACACGCACACTCTCCAGCACCCTCCACTTCCCAGTCCCAGGCGCCTCAGGGTAACCTTTCTGAGCTAAAATGAAAAGGGGGGGAGGTGGCTGTTTAGAGCCCTGCATTTCCCAAGCACCGAGCCCACGTTGCGAGGGGACCCGGCCTGTTTAACCTTTAAAGAGGGAGGCTAGGTTCTGTCAGGCTGTCCTGAATACTGGGACAGATTCGATAGCTCTGTGTAAATAATGCAAGCTGAGATGTGGCATCAATAGAAATGCCCTGCAACAAGAGTATCGATAGCCGGAAAATCCTATGAGGAGCATGGCAAACCCAAGTGTCTATAGGTGCTTTTAAACTAGGAGAAGGGGAAAAGAACCAGAGATCTTGGGCTGTCATGAAGACACAACTGGGGCTGCCATTGCCCCTTGGATGTGCTTTTCCTGATGATAGCCTCGACAGGGTGTGAAAAGATGGATCTGTGCCACAGTCTGGACTTTGGCACTGCCTTTCCCCTGCTACCCCAGCCTGAAATCTGCCCCTGTGCCCCAGGCGATGTGACAGCGGTGCAGGCAGTCGTCAGGAACCCCTGCTTCCCTCCCCGCAAACACAGCCCGGAGACATTCTCTCTTCTCTTTGCCACAGTGCAGGCTGTTGTTTAACCTTCAAATTTATTATTTTTAATTATTTTGATTTATAAAAGCGTGCGGCAGTTAAAACCACATTAAATAAACTCAGCGTTACGGCGCTTAACAAACACACATAACTTTGGACTTCTGAGGACTCCATAAAATAATCATCCGCCTGGAAGTCGCTGCCGCCACTCGCCCGCGCCTGCCCCAGCGCGCTCTCGCCCGGCCGGGCTCTCCCGCCGCCGCACACCCACATCCACGCGGGCTCCTCGCTGCTCCGGCCAAACGGGATCCGTGCTGGCACGGCTCCACTGCCACACGCAATCCCGCTTTGTGCCCAGCCCTGGCCTCCTGGCAGCACCACTCGCACCCGTTCTCCTCACCCTCCTCTCCTCTTCCCTCTCCAACAGTCTCAGAGCTTGGCTTTCTGCCCTTCTCCAAAAGGATATTGCAGTCTCTGACCTCCCCTTCCCAAAAGTGTGTTTCATCCCATCTTACGCGCTGCTGAGATTTCAACAGAAGAGCTCAGAATGTTTTCACCATAAAAATCAGCGTTAGGTCTCTCCTGCCTTAGCTGGCATCTCATCCTCTGCTTCAAATCCAGCCCTGAACATCAGCACCTCTCCTCGCTCATCTCTGGAGGAGATGAAGAAGATGAAGGAAAGAGAAGAAGGAGAAAAAGAGTGAATAAAAAAACTAAGAACGCCCATCTGGTAAACTCCACGTGGGATCCCATTGGGAAAGGCTGTTTTAGGACCTCATCCAGTGTTAATGAGACCTCTGCTCCCATTGCCTGTGCACAAACCTCTGCAACCAGCTGGATGCTGAAGGCATGGGCTCTGCCTTGCAGCCCCTCTCCCCACCTGTGGACGGATCACAGAGAAGTGGAGAGCACACAGCATCCTCCTCCTCCTCTCCGTCCCTTGCCTCCAGGAGCAATAAAACATGCCGATGCTTTTAAATCCCAATCACCTGCTGTTTCTCAGCCTGGCAGGGCCATCCCAAGGAACTCGGTGGGTGGGCCTGAGACACACACAGAAAGTTGAGGGAAGAGACTGTCGCTCCCCTGTTTCATTGGCATCTGCAGTAAAACATCAGTGATTTATACAGGAAGTAGGTGAAGAGCAATTATAATTGATTGGGAATCATTTCCTGATGGTGTCTGTGTGTGATTGATGGTGCCGGCCGACTGCTAAAGGACAGCAGGCGCTGAAAAGAGACAATTTGTAGTTCCCGTCCGCTGAGCTGAACACACCACAAACCACGAAACCCTCTTCTGCTAGAAACTCCTGCCCAGAGAGAGGTGGCTCTCCCCAGACCAACCTGGCCCTCAGACCTGAGCTCTCCCCTTCTCCCACATGACCCCAGCTGTCCCCTCACTTGCTGAGGGTGGCCATGCCTTTCTCTGACCCAGGCTCCAGCAGCACACCTCCTGGTTTTAGTGATTTTTAAGAAATAAAGTATCTGTCACAGTGATGACATGTCCTGGTGATGTGGATGGCTAAATCAGTGGCGGGACAGTGAAGCTGCACATCTCAAGCGCCAGGTAGGGTGTAAGGGACCTCCTCTTGGCAGGGCAGCAAGGGGAAGCAGGGACAGGTACGCAGCACACAGAGGCCCAGCACGTGGCTGTGCTGGCAGCACCTGCAGGGCCACGGAGGTCACCTGTCCGAACACCAGCCAAGGGCTGATCCTTCTCTCCATCCATAATGGTGTAAATCAGGAGCAAACTTAAAAGCGCTCTGCAGTTTCCTGGTGTAAAGCAAGAGGACAGAGTCAGCCCATGTTTGGAACTGAGCAGAGGCCAGCTCCAGCTGATGGGTGTTCTCTACTGGAGCAAAGTGAACCAAAGAGGTGGGACTGGGCTTGGTGCAGCTCCTGGGAGGCAGACAGCCTCACCAGAGAAGCCGGCACCCTGACCAGCACTGGCTGTCACCTCTGGCTATCTTCACAGAGAGATGAAAGGGCTATGGACCAAGCACATCTGCTGCTGCCCATCTACCAGGCTACCAGTCTTTTTGGTCAAAATTTGGTGGCAATAATTTCTTGCAAGATGCTCCCTCTCTCTTTGCTTGCCCATGTTCTCTTCCCTGGAGTCACAACAGGAGCCTCTAGGAGAGGGGTCCCCAGGCCAAGGAGCCCCCAAGCAGCACCGGCAGAGTGGGTAGCAGGAAAGGAGGAATTCACAGCTCCAGTCCTCGCTAGATGTGGCGTCCATTGGTGGCCATGGTCTGACACTGAACCTTTCTGTGCTTCGGTACAGCACAATCCTGAGAGTTACCTGCCTCTCATGAGAATTGCAAGGGAAAAATTACTATGTGCAACGCCAAGTGCTAACGCACATCCTACACTTTGCTTCTTTCCTCTAGAACCTAATACATATATAGTACAGCGACATTTCACATCTCTACAGCAACTCACGCCTAAGCCCATGCTATCTGACAGAAGATATTCCTGAATGCCTATCCCTCCTCATAAGGAAGAGCAGAAAAAAATTCATAAACAAAACCTTTCGTTAAAAGTCACAACCAAGTATCCCAAACGCCCGCTTCGAGCAGAATTTTGCACTCAAACAGAAGCTCCGTGAACCTCTCCAGGAAACTCACCAGCAGACATGAAAGGCGTTTGGAGGCTGCAGTGATGGTAGAGATTTACAAATGGGGAAACTTAGTCACTGAAGATTAACATGATTGACTGAGATAGCACCGTCCTTGGCAGAGCCAAGGAGGAGCTCATTCCTGTGCACCTCCTGCTCTAACCACCAAATCATCCTGCCTTGCGCTGGAGTAAGGAGGACAGCAAAACTCTGCCACGGGTTGAGCTCAGGAAAAGAATTTTTAGGCTGACAGGTCTTGGGTTTTTGTTGTTTTTTTGTTTTTGTTTTTTTTTCCCCCCATTAAGCATTTGCGTTTGTACTGAGCTACTGGAGAGGATGGAGAGGGCTGGATGTGGGACAGACAGGGCAGACTCTGTGCAGACCTCTTGCCCACAGTTTGTATTTCATTCCCCTGGGAAGGCTCCCATGCTGAGACAAGGGACCCAGACATGCTAAATATAAAGGCTGCAGGACTGAAGAGGGTTTGTGTGGTGTTGTTCACAGGGAGGGGTGGAGGTAAAGGAGGGGGCTGGGTCACAAACTGCCTGCAGTCACAGTAGCCTGTCAATAAATTTTGCATTCACTTTACTTTCCGACAGGGATTCATTCCCTAATATGGGGCTGGCAGCTTTCTGGGTTATTTCGAGTGTGTGTGATAAAGTTCCCTGGATACTGATGGCTTCCTAGGATCAGGATTCTGAAAAAAACCCAGCAACATGCCTTGATGTGTGGGGTGAAGAGAGGAACCACAGCTAACTGCAGCCTTTTCTGTATAGGGAAACAAGGCAGTATAGGGGTGTGAAACACAGTCCCTTCGTCTAGGACAGAGATCTCTGGAGCTGGGAACGGAACCTTTCTGCTGAAGAGAGTGCTTTGAAGATTTTATCCTGTGCCAGAGCCTTTCCTGATGAGATTCCAGGAACGGAGGGAAGGCAACCTTACACCCTCCATTCCGGCCGCTCCAAGAGGTCTGGCCCCTTGTGCATCAGGCGAATACTGAGGATGAGACGGCCCCCGACATGAGGGAATTGGGCTAAAACATAAGAGATAGGCAAGGGGAAATCAAGGCTGAGAGAGATGATTTCATCTCTCAATGACTTGTTTAAGGTTAGATGGGTCGTGGCGGAGCCAAGAAAAGAAGCTGGGTCCCCAAACCAGCACTCACATGCTCTGGGTTGTACCACTTTCCCCACCTCCTGGCAGTCACTTCAGACACCCAGAGAGACCTGCTCCCTTGCACTCTGATAAGGCAAATTATCTCTCATCTATTCCCAACTGATTTCCTTAAACCTACCCCAGCAGCCCCCACGCTGCATACTCCATTACTGACAACTCCGGAGTACTTGTCTAACCAGAGCCTCTGCTTTGCCCTTACTCTCTCAGCTTCAAGACTCAGTTGTGTCTGGCATGTGGGGAAACTCCCCCAAGCAAAGGAGGCCTCAAAGAGGTCTGCTCATGCCAAGCTGTCCCACGGTGAGCCCAGTGCTCTGTCCGAAAGGCAGGTGGGCTTTCTGAACCAAATCTCCTGTTTTCTAAAGCACAGGAATGGGAAGTCCTCAAAACTGATCCCAGCAGATGTCCTCAGGGGTCCTTCTGGCTTGGATTAGCTTTTAAAAGAAGAATCAAGCAAAGCATGCCAAGACGATGTGCCATCATTGCAAATGTGTCTGGCTCCTACCACCTTCTCCCTGACCCAACCCCAGGCAGCATTCCTGTGGAGAGCGGAAAATCCATGAAGAGTTAAAGCTGTGCCACCCAAGCCGCTGCTCACAAGCGGCAGAGAGCCCTCCATGGGCTCCTCTCCAAGCATCCCTGGGGCCACAGGCCACTTTCTGCTGTGCCTGGCGAGGCTGCCAGCTCCTGTCACCTGCAGCACTGGGCAGGGAATCCCAAGCTTGCTTTCCTCTGCAATACTCAGCTGAGACTCCTGAGGGCAGCTCTGAAGGGAGAGGGACCAGGAGCCTGCAGAACCAAAGCTCTTGCCACACCTGCTGGCTTGGAGCAGCTTGTCTGTGGGGACACCTCAGTGACATAAGGAGAAGGTCTTGGTCCACAGCACCAGAGCAGCAGGACAGGACTAGGCTCAAGGGAGGGAGGCCTCCATGTGAGCAGGGGCTACTCAAGTCATTCGTGGGGCAAGGGCACTCACCAATGCCATGGTAACTTCCAAAGCAAAACCCAGTCACTCAGACCATGTTTGCAGCGGTTTCAAGTTAATACATTTTACCTGGAATTTGCAACAGGCAAGGAGCGTGCTCGCGGTCCCACACCGCAGCACAGCTAACAAGCGGTAACTTGCTAATCTGCCATAACATGATCATTTACATTCATGCCAATGTACCCTTGGATCCCATTGCAGTGTTAACCTCAGTGTCCTGGCCAAAATCCATCTCAAGCCACTGCATGCTGCCTACAGAAATTCCCCAGACACTTTGAAAAGCAGAGGGTCAGTTTCCTTATATCCTGCCCTGGGCTGTTGGGCACTGCTGCTGCCAACACAAAGGAAAAAATTACTCAAAGTCTGGGGTTGGGGTAGAAATCCAGGAGTGAAAGAGTGAACCCTCCTATCCACTATGTACAACACCACTGATTTGGATTGGTGTTACCAGGAAAGTTTTTTCCCTGCCTCAAATCAAGCCTTGGGTTCCCGAAGCCAGTCACAGACCAGACAAAGAGAGAACAAGCTGTCCCATGGTTTTAAGCAGATGCGTTACTCCTGGACAGCTGGATAAAAAGCAGCGTTGTCTGGGAAAACATACACACGCACCCCTACAGAGGCACAGGGCGACTGAGGTCCCCGCATAGACCTGGGCAGCAGGATGGCAGCAGTTGGTGCAGAGGTCACGTTGACTCCCAGTCCAGCATGCAAATATAGGCACGCAGAGAAAACCCCGCAGCCACAACTCACATCTTCATCCCCATGTCCCCCACAGGCACTGACATGGGCTCCCTGGGGAGAGAAGAACTGCCTCTGGAAGAACAGAGAGTGCTGATGGAGACCCAGGTCACAGCTGTACCAGCCCACAGGGGAGATAACATCTAGCCCCAGCCCTCTGGCACCTCACCCACCCAAGCTGGAGGCAAGGGGAGCAGGACCTGAATACAAGGTTCTCCTTCCCTGGCCAAACTGCTTAACTAGCCCCACTGCCTGAGTGGCCAGAGCATTCCCCCAAGGCACACCACAGTTCTCCGGTAGCTACTGCTTGCTTCAGGCACTGAGGGCGCCCACGGCACATGGATCCTGCAGCCCTGCCATCCCAAAGACCCAATGCTGGCATGGTGAGAAATGGAATGGCCAACAGGACGGCCAAGGTGCTGTCATGAAAGAGAGAGGACAAGAAGGGCCCTGTAGTAACCTGACTCTGTGGCTGGACAGAGCTGGCGGGGGAAGACATTTTGGAAGTGCATTTGTGGCTACCCACCGTCAGCCAAGCCCCAAGAACAAAGCTATGGAGAGAATGCTGCAGTGCTCTACAAGCTGCTCCAAGCCCCGACATTTATTTATTTATATTATTATTTTCGCTTTGGGCACCAGCTAGTTCTGGGCCACAAGGGGTTAACCACAAAAGCTGCTTTCTCTGCCTTTGCTCTACCTCAATTTCCACTGCTCCCATCACCTTCCTCCCCCACCCCCTGATCTTATGAAAAAAACCCATCAAAATAACTATTTTATGTCTCCAAATATGCAGATCATTTTCTTTAATGAAAGATGCTTGACGTCTCCGATCCAATTAATATGCAAATGCAGGCGAGGATTTATTTGTGACATTCTGTCTGGGTGAGAGAAAACAAAAAAGGCCTGTTAACCAAAACACTAATTGCTGTGACTGATTGTCACATATCATCATTTTCATAGGATCTCCTCCATCCCTGGCTTGCAGGGAGCTGTGAACCAGGACTCGGAGACTAGCAGACACCAAGGAGAAACAGGGCAACCAGCTACCTGCCTGGCACGCTCGGATGAGCCGGGGCCTCCTTCCTGCTGTACGCCAAGCCCCTCCAGCCTGCATCCCCCCCCAGCCCAACCAGTAGAGTCACTCAGAAGCAGCTTTTCAAGACCCCTTCTGTGTTTTCTGGGCAAGATGCTCCATTATCACCTAAAAGCCTCAGGAGTTACTAGTGTTGGTCTTCTCTTGTTCTCTTTGCACTATCACAAACTGTGGTTAGACAGCAACACACTATCATCTCACACTTTCAAGGAGAGGTGCCCATAGAAGATGGACCTAACTGGGACCTCACCACTGCTGCCCAGCTCAGCATTTCTGAATCACGTTCTCCACTCCAATAAGTTATTTTAATTCAGCAGTTCAACCAGGAAGTGGTTTTGGTCCAAAGACACTGAAACAGCACACCCAAACTTTCCCATGTGCCCTTAGATATTTAACTGGACAAATTACCTATGCCAGTGTCAGCAGGCACCATCTCTTTATCCACCAGAGACCGTAAAGCACAGAGGACAGCAAGAGGGAGAGGATGGGAAAGAGCACAGCACGTCAGCAAGGCTACGTCTACTCTGCAGCTTTAAACAGCTGGCCTGGGTACCGCGGGCGCAGCAGCCATGGCAGCTCTGCAAGGGCTGCAAAACCTTCCAGAGAAACTGAACCAAGCACTGGGCAATTAGCCTGTACCAGATTCTGTGCTGCCCACACTGTGGCTAGCTGGTTTAAAGCCACTGCTGAGCACGCCCACGTGAGCTGCGAGGCCTTAGACTCGGTCAAAGCCCACGGGAGAGGTGGGAGGCTGCCAAGCTGCACTGCTCACCCAACACTGCACAGGCTGCACTTCCCCTGGAGACCAAGCATGCACATCCCCCTCCCCTGCACCGTTTGGTGAGCAGAAGACCCAAAGATTAC
Source organism: Chroicocephalus ridibundus (assembly GCF_963924245.1). Lineage (NCBI taxonomy): Eukaryota > Metazoa > Chordata > Aves > Charadriiformes > Laridae > Chroicocephalus > Chroicocephalus ridibundus. Next base: position 6,194,920 of record NC_086299.1, on the reverse strand, counting down.
CGTATTTTCAAGTCCAAGATGCATAAGGACACCAGGAATGACATATCCAAAGGCACCAGGGTTTAAAAGCAGAGGTTCCCAGCTGCTGGGTGTTTATCTTGATTCTTGCCCTATAAAATCACCTGATGGAGAGCTGACTACTCACATATGGACGGTTCCTCCTCCTTTCCCCAGCTACCTACCTGCTTTCTAAGCAATTGAGAAGACAAGAATTTGCAAAAATGCCCAGCACTAGGGTCAATTCTGCTGGCATTGAAGTGGCTAGTCAAACTTCTGGGACTTCAAGGAGATCAGGTTTAGGCAAACACAAAGCACATACAAATCCTACTGTGAGTATTTTCCTGCCATTACCTCCCACGTAAGCAATTGCTGGAATTGCCACAGGGAGATTCTGTGATTATGTACAGAAAGGGCATCAATCAGGCCAACTCTCTATTCAGCTGCCTCCCATCCATTGAAAGAAGTCTGGGAACGTTTGATCTAGAAGTCAGAGCACAGGATTGAGAGGCGGGTGCTCAAGCGCCACTCCCTGCTCTGCCAAAGGCTCATGAACACCTGTAAATTATTCATTTAACTTTTCCTGTGACTTGATTTCCCCTTTGCTTGAAGAGGGCAATAATGCTCCTTCGCCTTGCATAAAGTCTGAACTTTCGCTGATCTTCACAAGAGGATCAAGGGCACTACACATGAACTAAATGGCATCGTGGCTGGCAGAGTGTGCGCTCATGTTCCACTGTACCACCTTCCACCACAGGATCCTTAAACTTTCTGCATATCTCCATTAACTCAGCACATCAGACCCCACACGGCAAGGGGTGTTATCATCCTGTACCCTCATGGGCAGGAGGTGGGAGAGAGCTGAAAGGGCTGGGTAGAAACAGAAGTACGTCACAGCCCCATAGCCCGGACTAATTGCTAACTGGCGTTCCTGTGCTGGGAGGAGACCTCTGCACTCCCTCCAAGGCCAGCACTCCCTACCAAAAGAGAAACACAGATTCGCACCACCACCTGTAGCCGCGTGAGCAGTGGGCAGAAGTATTTAATTTAACCTTCAGGGTCTTAGGACAGGGCTGCAGCAAGAAAGACAGCAGATTCCTGACACCATTAAAACTGAAGGGAAATCTGGGTCTTAATGAAGTCACTAGGAGTTTTGCCATCTGCTTCAACAGAGACGTACTTCGTGCGGATAAGGCAGGTTGTAGCTTTAACATGTTTTAGCTTATTAGTGTGGATCTGAGGTGCTCTCTAGGGTTTAGCTTGACCAGCTAATACATACCAAAATTAATTTTTACCTTTTCTACACAAGACTTTTCATAAGGGTTAGCAAACAACTGCTCTACACAAATCCTTTTCTTTCTTCCTTGCAAAGAGAAGACCCAGGAGATGAACCCTGCAGAGACTAGAAAAACAATTTCTGTTCTAAACCACACATGCTTTGACATCTGGTTTAAAACCAACCCAGGCCAAAAGGGACTGAAAGTTACTACTCTGATGGCTGCCCAGTGGTCTGTATAAAATACAGGAGTTGTACTCCACATCTGTATTCACATCTACCCCCTTAAACAGGTCAGAGCAGCTGTGTAAGGCGTGTGAAGTAATCTTAGAGAAAATACAAATCTGTGATGGTACTGATAAAAATTTCCCAGCACAGGCAAGAATACGGGATGGACAGAGCCAGGTATTCAGGCCTGAAGCAGGAAAACCTACAGATGTAGATGAAGTGTAACATGCCTGAAGACTTCCTGCACCTCCAGATTCCTTTCTGGAGCAGAACTGGGGACATCGCCCTCAAAAGCGCTTGTATCCCTAAGTGTAATTCAATGACACATTTCCTGATAAAGTCAACTTCCAGGGGATCTGGCTCCCAGACAGTCAAGGCAACAGAGTCAGCTCTGGGCTGAGCACCCTTGCAGTGCAGGGACGCACAAAAACCAACTCGTCAGCATGCTCATCCTTTCAGCAGTTCTGGATTGCTCCCAAATGGGATGTCTGCTGCACCCCGCCACCCAGCTCTGGGATAAGGCGGCACTAAACTGGAAGAGGAAAGGGCCCCTGAAGAGATGCCTGAGGGATTTGGTGGGCTGGGAACCCGGAAACCGTCTGGGATGTGGGTGGAGAGATCAGTGCGAAATAGCAGAGCTGTGACACACACACTTTCCATTCATCAAACTCCGGGGAGAGAAAAAAAGCTATTATTTTCCCTGCACACATGGGGAACTGAGGCACTGAGACCACCTGGGGACTCCACTCTAGGAGCCACAGAAGGCCCAGCCTCCCAGTACTGCAGGGTTCAACACCCATCTCTTCCATCCTCACAACTCTTCTCCAAGCATGTTATCTCAACTACACAGGCAGGGAACCGAGGCACAAATGGGGCAAGTGATTTGCTTTAGATCAACACAAAACTTGGCACAGTAGAGAGTTGAGACGAATCTCAGATCTCCTGAGCCCCAAGATAATGCCTTAACAGCCTCTCTTCGTCAGAAAAGACTCCCAGTTCTGTGATTCAACTAGTTCATTATCCCACCCCAAGAGTTTAAGGAAGATCTCAGTTCTGACTTTTCTAATCATTAAAATGAACGATTAGACCAGTTTCAGACCAGTTCTGAAAGCGGTCGATGATCTGATCCTGCTACGGGCAGTAGGTATGCTCAGTACACAGATGGCAATGCTGGATAAATCCCATGGGGATATCTCCAACCATAGATCCACAACACGGACAGCGTTCCTGTGATCTTACTTGCAGATGGAAGAAGAAGAAAAGGTGAAGGGTATCATGGCAGTCCCTTCCCAGCAAGAAGAATACTCCTGAGAGGGACAGAGTTGCACAAATGCCCTTGGCCAGTGGATGTAGAAGAGCAACAGGAAAGCCTGTAACAACAGTTGTCCCCAGGGCCCCACTCCTGTTTCAGCTCTTTTGGGCTGACAGCCTCCCTTTCCATAGCATCTGAATGCCTTACAGCTTCAGTACACCCACTCTCAGAAGGCATGATACTCTTCCCAACACAGGGGCAGGGAAGTGAGGCATGGAGAGGCAAAATCATTGTCCCCAGAGCCCAAGGAGCACTGGCACATCTGCCACTTGAGCTAATGACAGACACGATCACAGAGAGTGCAGAAACTGCCAGGCCCAGTGCTTTCCCTCTTGTGCCATGGAGGTGGTCAGCCAGTCTGAGGACGTCCGAAAGGCATGATCCTGTGATCACTGACACCCCTCAATCAAAACCACGAGGTCCCTGAATCCCATCTGTTCAGCCTTCATCACCCCTGCTATCGGCAAAGGTGGCAGGAAGGGCAGCGTCGTAGGAGGGGGCGAGAGACACAGAGGCAGTGGCATGGGAGAAGAGACAAGCAAGAGCTGGTAAACAACCCCCTCCCGTCCCCAATCCCAGTACTTTGAAGATCCGTGTGTTTTGAATTTAATTTTGATTTTCTCGACTTCAGCAGATTAAAGTTGAAATAACCTACAAATTACTTAATGTGTTGTAAATCTTCTGAAATTAAGGCCTAATGGGTAACACATGTCGGCAGGCAGGAGACACAGAGGGGAAGCAGGGTTTCTCACCAGCACGAGGAATGCTGTGGGGATGTGAGCCAAAGGAGAGGGGGCTGGGGCAGGGGATGCGGAGTTGCAGCCCTTCCCCACCAGCCTCCCGGTGCCCACCTTGCCTTTGGGTCAGAGCTAAGAAGCCACCCCTGGGCCGTGCCATCCACACCTCCTGGTAAAGGGGACGCTAGCCGGAGGGGCCATACTGGGAGGTTGCTGAAGGAACCAGGCGGCAGGATAGTGAGGGGCACCAATGCCAAAGAAATTCCACTTTAACACTTCATTTTCCACTTGCCCTCACTGCTCAGCCCTTCAGTGTCCCCTATGCAGCCTGTAGAGCCCTGTCCCCAACCAAGATGCCCCTTCACACCAGCATCCGCCCGCAGGGACCTTGGGAACACCTCTGTCGCTTTCCGCACAGGATGCCTTGTCACGGGGCGGCCGTGGAGGTCTCCACAGAGCTCTCCCGTTTCCCCAGGGCCTGCCCTGTCCTGCACAGCCATCTCCATGCACCTGTCTCACCGGTCCCCGTGCCGGGCGGCCCCGGCTCTTCTCCCACACGAGCCGCCAGCTCTCCCGCTGCTCCTGCCTGCATGGGCTCCCCCTCCCCTCCCTCCTCTTCAGCAGATTTCTCTCAAGTGCGCTGCCATATGGTTCCAGTTAAGCCCCATATTTTTTCTTGTCGATTGAAAAGACACACTTTCCTCTGTGCCAGACAGTTTACAGATTGCTCCGTTGGCTCAATTTCTTATTGGATTTCTCAAAAAAACTGACATTTTAAATTAATTTACAGCCACAACAAAAAGAGTTCAGAATTTTAATGGTGTTGTAAGTAATTTTTAGGTAATCCACTCCAGATTTTGATATTAACCTTTGAATCGGAGTTCAGGCAGCTACTATGTTACAGCACTTTAGTTGGCCTGGGTATTGGGGAGGGGGCGGTGGTGGGGTGTAGGGGGGAGGTAATTTACTCATGGCAGCATGTGAGGCTGAGCGCATGGGAAAGCACATGGCAGCGTATGCACGGGGGAGGCAGCCCCGGTGCATGTCGGCAGCAGCGTGTGTGCCGGCGACATGCGAGCACAGATGTGTGCAGGCATGTGCGTTACCGAAATGCGTGCCAAGGACGGCAAAGGCGCGTGGGAGCTGCTGGAGGACCGTGAGCAGGACACACAGGGGCTGGCCAGAGGCGCACACCTCCACGCAGGCGTCAGCATGGGCGCACGCGGATGCGTGGGGAGGCAAACCCACGCATGGGGTGGCTGGAAGCACGGCGGGCCAGGAGAAAGGGCTCGGCGCAGAGGCAGGCGAAGGGAAGCACAAGCGCAGGCGGGTGGGAGGCAGGTGCTGGCACCTCGGCACCAGCGCAGATGACACACATGCAGGTGTGCCTGCAGCCGGTGCCCAGCCTGGTGTGCGGGAGGCCTCCCCACAGCCCTGGGTCCACACACATCGCCCCGGCGCAGGTCACAGACACAGCCCCGCCACCTTGTCCTCCTTCCTCTGCCGAGCACCGTGTCCAGCGCAGCACCACAGACGAGGAGCAGGGCCAGCCAGCAGGGCTGGGAGCGCGGCCAGCCACCACCAGTCCCTGGCCAGGAACCTCTGCTCCGCCGCAGGACATGAGTGCTCTTCCCTCCTTCCATTCCCAGTGTCAGCCCCCGTCAGGTGTTCAGCCACTGGGGTCACCCTCGAAGTTTAAGTCAAAGCCCAAAGGTAAGGGACACTGCCAAGTGCTGCATGGAAGGGGCAGCAGCCCTAGGAGCTCTGCATGGAAGAGCGAAGTGTCTCTCTCTGAAGGAAAGCCACACACCTGGGATTAGAAACAACACAAGAAAAAAGCCACAGATACCGAAAATGCCCAGGGGAAGGGAGAGGGAAGATGAGAAAAAAGCAGAAGGAATGAGAGAAGGAACAACTAAGAGGGAGAGGAATGAAAGAAGGAAATTAAGCAGCAAACAACAGCAGCAAAAGAAAGAAAACACAAATGAGAGAGCAAACGACTGAGAGAACAAATTGAGGAAGAAGGGAAGGAAATTAACAAATAATTAAGAACAAATGAATGAGAGAACTGAGACAGAGTGACAAAGATGCAAAGCAACAAAGTGAAGGAGACGGCATCATTCCTCCCTTGCCCAGGCCAACAGTTCCCATGCACGTAACCACAGTGCCAAGAAATGGGATTTGCAACACGTGAAGCCTGGCAGCAGCCCTGCCGTCCTCTGAGAGCCCTCTGCAGAGCCTCACTTTATTAGCAGCCAAGGGACCCCAGCTGCCGGTGGTGCAACACACCCCCAGCACCTTCCCTTCAGGCCGTATGGGGCACATCCATCCTCAGCGTCTCTCTGCAAAGGTGCCAGGGTTAGCAAAATGCCTGGCATGACCCTGGCTTGCTGCCACAGACCCTCACATCCCTTTTCCCTTTATCATTTGCTCGGCCTGGAAATCCCTTTCCACTTTCCAGCTGCATATGGGCAGCAAAGCTCCTGTGCCACCCTGAGCTGTGTTACCACCGTGCAATTGCCAAACCAACCGAGACAAAAGGGGAAGGGGGGGCTGAGTACGGAGCTGCAGCCCTCGCCAACATTTTACTAAGCTCTGGCACAGAGCAGACGGTGGCTGGATATGGTGCCAACTTACTACAAGAGCGGATTTTTAACATTCTTCCCCTCCAGGAGTCACTTGAGGCAGCCAGGGAACCTCAAGCAGAGAGACATGAAGGCAACAATGGCAGCCCAGGGTCTGCTCTGCTTAGAAACCCTCAGAAGTGACAGCAAGCCATGTCTTTTGGAGCACAGGCCATGGTACCTACCTGCACAGGTGGGGAGAGTCCAGCCAAGAGTGCTGGCTGCATGCACTGCCCGGCTATGGGCTCTGGGGTAAGTCACGTACCATGCTAGTGTCTCACAAGGCTCAGGAAGCGTTCAGGAGGTACGGGAAAAGGCAACAAAGTCATAAAAGCAGAGTCATAAAAGGCCAACAGTGCTGAGGTGCTCCAAAGACCAGAAGAGATGACAGGAAAAGCACTGACACCTGATCGGTCCCACAGACCCACCAGGGGAAAGGGCAAGAGACGGGAGGAGGAGAGGAGATGCTCCCTTTGCTTGTAGTGGCAGCTGGACCCCACGCCATGGTGGGGGAGCCCATCCTGCTCCCCTAACTTGGCCCTTGCCCCATGCCACAAAGTTGTGACTTCTAGCTCATGTGCTAGAAGTCTGTCTCTTTCCAGCCATGCCACCTCCTTCGTTCATGCAAGAACCTCTGGGATTCACGCACCCTCCTGCAAACTGAGGAGTTTACAGGAGCGCCAAGTCATTTCCTGGTCCCACATCCTGCAAGACGCGACAGTGGCTGATACTGCTGATCAAACCTGGCGCGGAGCCACACGCAAGGACAATGTGCCACGTTCTGATCCACTGGGCATGGTGCCATGGGCAGAGGGACTCAGATGCCCCTCGGCACCGTGCCAGGCATGGAGGGGGGGATTCAGATGCCCCCCCTGGAGCTGTGCCAAACTCGGGGGGAGAGGGGGTTAGATGCCCCCTTTGGCACAATGCCGGGTGCTGAGGGATTCTCCCTGTGGCACTCTGCCAGCGGGAACGGGAACCCTGCAGCCCAGGTCCAAGTTCAGGGAAGTTCTGGGATTGAGGACTGGACTTCTCCCCTTCCCGCACCAGCTCTGTGCAGTGAAGGTGCCTGCATTTAGCTAACGTAGGAGGCGAAAAGCATTAGAGCAGGCCGGCGAGTCTCCACGACAGGGATCCCCGAAAGCTCCCTCCTTGGGGCTCCAAGGAGGAGCTGGGCTGCCCTGCCACTCAGAGCACCCCTCCGCAGGCCGCCTCGCCAGTGATTGACTGGGGAAAGTTGCTATGACGACCCTGGTTTGAAAAAACCCTCAGTAGTTGCCAACTATTTGTGTTGTTGTTTTACAACTGTGGCCAGTGTCACATGAGCGGGAGCCGGCTGGGGGCCTGGGGACACAAAAGCGAATGGCTTTTTAATGGAGTGTCCTGCCAGCGCTTGAAGACTCAATAAAGAAGAGCTGGCGAGACCCCTCCGTGTGGAAGGCCCCGCGCACGGGGCCAGGGCCTCTTTGTAGAGCCGCGGCCGGGGTGGGAAAGTTTGGAGGAATCAGAAGAAAAGCCTCCCCCCGCAGCCTGGGCTCAGTGCTGTCTCCCTGGGGGACGAATCCGTCCCCAGCTGGCCCTGGCTGTTTCAATGGAGCTCGCTCCGGGCACTTTCCTATGTCTCGCCCAGGGCCGGTGCTGCCCAGCACAACGGGATGGCAGAGTCTGGGGAAGACGTAGGAAGGTGCAGGAGGGGACACAAAGGGTTTTCCCGGGAGCTGGGGCTGCTTCAGAGCAGGAGAAAGACAGCTCAAAGAGGAGAAGGAGGGGGAGATCCCACAGGTCCCAGAAGCTGTCCCTGCAGACAGCCCGACCCTGACCAGGGCTGTGTCGAAGCCAGAAGACATAAGGGCCCCCAAAGCCAGCAGGTTTGAGCTTGGGAGCAGATGCTCCTCTCAATGGGAAGAGCCCCAGGAGCAGTTTTGGGGTGCAAGCTGGCAGCATGAAGAGCCAGCAGCAAAGACCAGTTCGGTAGCAAAGAGGTCTAGGGCACTTTGGGGCGCAGAAACTTCTTCTGCGCTGGAAAGCAAGGGGAAGCACAGGCCAGGGGTGCAGGGAAGCGCACGGGGCTGAAAGGGCACTCTTCCCAACCCTGTGCGATTCTCACAGACTTCTCCGACTCCAGGGCCTTTTCTGACAGAAGCTATAATTATATTACAGAGTTCCTGTGTAAGCTACTGAGCTTTATTAATTAATCCTGCTTGGTCTCACCCCAGCCAGGGCCCTGGCCTCGTGCAGAGATGTGGAATTTTCCAGGAAAACTTGAAAATCGTCATCAAGGAGAAGAAAATGTTTGCGCTCAGCCTTTAAAGCGTAAAGTGGTGAAGGGTCTCATTTCTCTGATTCAGCTGCAAGGTGGGGAGAGGCAGTGAATGCACAGTATGGCTCTGGGGTGTCCCTGACCAGAGCTGTCCTGAATCAGCACGGCCTTTTCCCAGAGAAGCCCTCAAATGTGGGAAGCTTGGTGTGGGGATTCCTAACTGCAGACTTGGATATGGATAAAGAGAGGTTTAAATAGACACACAGCTGTAAACTCCATCTGAGCTCTCAATGAAGCTATCACAGTCCAGCATTCAACCTGAGGAGCCGGTAGTACACAGAGGCGGGGGATGCCCGATGAGCGTTTGGATGGTCTAAAACAAGCTTATTCCTCAAACGATAGAGGAGCAGACATCGAACGAGGCAGAAGTCACAAGACAGAGATGGACACAGCTGATAGTCAGCCTCTCTGAAGGGGTTTCGCATAGGGATATGAGAGTCTGTTTGAACCCCAAACTGAGATGAAACCTGGAGAACTCCATAGATTATAAAATTAAAAATCTTAGCTAATGTCATGGTGTATAATGGGGAACTAATGCCCTCAGACTGACTCACCTTTCTCAACTTTTATCAGGCCATTACAGAGAAGAATGGAAGAGTCCTGCCTGCAGCCTGTGCATCCCCCCTTCACTCCTTTCCCAGGCATTTTTTCTTGGAGAAGGTACCTGCCTGCCTAGAAGCTGGTCTTGGAGGACAGGCACAGACACTCCCCACCCTGCTACAAGCTACAGCTGCAAAACAAGAGGCCAGAATCTTGTTACAAGGATCACACAGAAAAGTCTGGCTTCAAAAGGCAGTGGTAGTTTTCTCTGCGGTGGCCAGGATGAATAAAAGGCTCACCTGATGAAAGTATCATACTTCAGAGCTCAGGGAATCACCCTCCTTCCTTCTCTGCACTGAACACTCCCTGTACGCCAAAGATTTTGTACCTCCCCACACTCTACTCACTAAAGGGTTCTGAACATCCCTGCAATCATGATTGCATCCTTGTAGAAACGCTTTCAAAGGTGCACACTTACACTTTTGCACACAGAGCACGGGCAGTTGTGCACGCTCTTTCCTACCTGCTCATGACTCCTATCACTCATGCTGATGAAACTCCACTGCTTAAGAAACAGCAGCAAGACAGCAAAACACAAACAAACTCGCCCCAAACCGAGACATCCCTCCTTAGCACACTCTACCCACCCACAGTGGCTGGGATCCTGAGCGTGTCTAGTTCTGTTTTGGCTTAATCTCTTGCCTTAAATTAGGTAAACTCACTCCATCCAGGAGCCACTGGCTTCTAGCTTCCACCCTGAAAAAGTAAAGGTGAGTGAGCGATCAAGAAAATAAATAAAAAACAGAGGAAAAGGCACTAATTGGTAAGCACCTGCCTGCAAGGAACAGGAAAAATACCCCCCTAAAAAAAACCTCTAGGAAAACAAAATGCACCGACATCTTTTTATTTTGTTTTTTTCGGTAATTATACTAAAGATGAAAAACTCATAATAAACATCTCCCAGTCCCCACCTGCTAACAGTAATTATAATAGACTCAACAATAAATGGTAAAGCAGAGCAGTGCTGCATCTCGGGAATTCTCTAGGGTATGTGGATTAGCTCGGAAAGCCTGAATGATTAAAATACACTAATTAAAATTTTGTGTTCCTTGGTAACTCGTCTGCCTGGGCCCCTGGTGTTGGCAAAATGGGAATTAACGTGACAAAAGCAACACAGAGGGTTTTTGTTTTAAATAAAGAAGGGGGGGGAGATCTATATAAACAAGTTCTCTCTGCGCGCACACACACAAATTCAGAGGGACACAAACTCTTAGGGAAGGACTGAGGCGCGTTACTGGTGTTTAGGATGAAAGCAGCAGTGAAACGGTGAAAGCCTTCCTTCATTGCCTAGTTTCTCCCCAAACCATCAAGGAGGAAAGCTTGGGAGAGGGGCAGGGAGAAGACAGTGAGCGCTGGCTTAAGACGAACAGGGTCATGTGCGACCAGGAGCCCGGCTCTTTTAAAACAATTAGAGAAATAAACACACCAAGAGGTGGAGAGGCTCGCGCAGGGAAACCCCAGCGCAGGACACTCTTCCGCTCCGTCTCCCTCACGCACATTCCTCCACGGACTCGTCTGCCCTGCTCTTTACCAAAGAAAACAGGACTTTGGGATAACACACCAGAGCTTCTACCCCACTGCAGATACACAAAAGAAATTGAACACTTTTGGGTTGCCCTTAGCAACCTAATTGCATCAGTACATTGCACACAGGAGCCAAAGTAACTGAATTTTGATGAAAAGACGGCGGTAATTTACGGCATCACGAAATTAGTTGTCATAGCGACGGGTTAATTACATCTCAAATTAACAATGCAAGTGTGGTGAAATTAAATATAAATCATATTTTCTGCATAAATTATAGGGGTTGATTAGACCGGGGCTCGGGGAGAGGGAAAGGTTGAGCCGCCATGGGCCTACGCAGCTTTCTGAGCCGATGAGAGAGTCTCCTGGAAACACCGGGAGGAAGACGGAGTAGGGGGGGAATGAAAAAGTGTCAAAGAAAAAAACGCGCTGCCTTGCTGCTCATCTTCTGTGGGGTTTTCTTTGGCTTTTTAATTGTCGTCTGAACTCTCCCTCAGTTTCCCCTCGCGGCTTTTGGAGGAAGCGGGGAGCGGAGCCAGGCCCATGTGCTGCCAGGCGCTGCAGCTCCCTGTCCCGCCCCAGCACCGCGGCTCTGAACCAGGGGAAGCCGAGCTGAGCAGCGCCTGTGCTGCCCGCCCTCAGCGCCTCCCTGGCCTCTTCACTGGACAAAATGAGGGGCCAGCTCACACCACAACTGCTTGTGATCTCTGTGCCCAGGAAAGTAACTTCAAGGCCAGCCCGGCTCCCTTGGTGCAGGTCACCACATGCCATCTCACACTTCTGGAGTCACACTGCAGCCGTCCAGGCTCTAACACATCCCTAACCTCTAATTTCTTGCCTGGTTCACAGCAACAGCATGAAATGTGGTCTGCCAAACTGAGGAAATTCATTCTTGGCAGAGTTTCTGGCTGGAGGAGTGGCAGAGACCGACTTGACCCAGGACAGGGAGAGGAAGGCGATCTCTGACGGGCTCTCACCCGCAGTTTCTGTTCGGAGCACACCCCGAAAAGCAGGTCAAACCAAGTGCTGAAATCAGAGGGCAAAGGGCGCAAGAGAAAGCATGCGGTGCTGCTAAGAAACAACAGCAGGTTAACAGAGGGCACTACTGCCCAGCCGCAGTTCAGACGTCTCAAAACAGCACCTTGCCAAATACACGCAGAGCAGAGCCCCACTCATGCCCAGCCACCAGCCCCATGCTTGGCCAGCGTGGGACTCCAGCAAGGCAGGAGGCAGCAGCTCTGATCTGGGGCAGAGGGACGGGTACGGGGAGACACTGCAACAAAGCTGGGAGCGGGTCGCCAGCTGCACCACCAAGGACCTGCGTGGTTGCTCTATTAAACTCTTGGTGACCCTCGGCAAGCGCAGAGCATTGCCACTCACAATGGGACATGGCTAACAACAAACAACTACAGAAAGAGCGTCTAAAAATACCCGTCCCCCGCCTGCCCTGTGCAGCCTGGCAGCCCCTGGGAGCTGGGTGCTTGCAGGAGCTCCAGCCACTCCTCCCGAGGCCGGTCTCCACTTGGCTTCCCAGGGCCTCCCACAAGATGGTCACAGCCTGAACCATTCAGTCTGCTGCGGGGACGTAAAACAATTTTGCAGTCTGGCTTCCAACCAGCCCTTCCCCAAGCAGGGGATGATGTTAAAGATCCAAGTGCCGCTCTCCTCTGGCTTCTGTTTCCAGGCCATGTGACGATGGGCACCATGCACCTCCACGCAGGGTGCTGGTGCTGTGCCTAGCCAAGCCCTGCCAGCTGCAGCACGGCGCTGGGGAAGAGAGGGGACGTGGTGAGTGTCCACTCCAGGACAGCAGGGCCATACCTGTTGGGAAAGGACATACAGGAGCCAAACCCTCCAAGCACAGTCCTCTGCTTCCTGCCTGTCTGAGCAGAGTGAGGAAAACCTCAAGAGAAAGTCTGCAAAGGGCAGACGGGACACACCTGCAGCACAGACAGACAAGGATTAACGTCGGAAGGAGCCAGGTGAGCTGCCCTCCCAGCTCCGTGCACCCTCCCACAGCCCTGCAGGACTCGCTGCGGTCCCCAGCATAAAGGGAGATTCCTATGTTTAACTTCTCAGACATCTACTATCGCTAAAGAAAAAGCATCCAAAACCTTTCTCACTGTGCCATTCTTGCAGAACTCAGTGACAAACCTCCCAGAGGCTACTCTCAGCCCAAAACCTTACGCTGCAGGTTTGTCTTCCAATCCCAGCCCCGCTAACGATGCCTGTAACAACCCTCCTGCCAGTCACAACTAGAAGAGCGACGGCAGGCATAAGGCTCTTCAGGGACTTCCCTAAAATAACAGTTCCCTCCCACTTTAAAAATGTTTTTTACTTAGTTTAAAAATGTTTTTTACTCAGCCTGCATCTGCCCAGACTCCTGGACCCTCACATGGGCCAGCTGCTCATGGTAAAACAAGGCTTTGTCACCTCCCAGGTATGCTCTCGGTGACCAGTTCGTCACCTCCACTGCCAAACTGCCTTCCCTCCTGCCCACACAACTCGCAGGCAGCACCAACCAGCAGCACTCAGATGAAACACGGAGATTCTCACAAAATCCTGCCACATTTCATCGGGGCCTGGGCTGCGGAATTTCTCAAGTGGGGGAATTTGGAGGTTGTTTGTTTGGGTTTTTTTTAGAGGGGAAGGAGGGAGAGCATATGAGAGAAAGGAAGGAAAAAGCCTAAAAGTAAAAAGCCCTCTGGTCCTGGCAGCCGGCGTGATCGATGGTGGTGGATTTGCATGTACATTTCATTAATTTTTCAGCATGCATTTTATTTATCTATGCGCCATACATCTGCTGAAGTTTATATACTTGATAATATATAAATATAGACACACAGCAATCAATACGACATCCGCTTCGCAGAAGCTTCCATTAGCCCCCCACTCCCCCCCCTTCCCTTCCTCATTTCCACAACCTGCTGCCTGGGCACCTTGTGCTGTTCAATCGGTTTCCGATTTTCATTAGCGGTGGAGCGCTGGCTCCCCCGTCCCCCAGCCCTCCCCGCACCGATCCCATTCAACTCCACGTGTGTCGGGGAACCGCACCCGCGGCCAACAGGCGCCTGCCCTGTTGGGGAGAGCCTCTCCTCCCCTTTCCGTGTCAATAGGCTTCCCGAGCTGCACGCGCTGGGATGCTGGGGCTGCCCAGCACAAGCAAAACTGCCTCGACCCTAGAGGACACCTCAGAGCACTCTCAGACATCCCCTGCCTTCCCACAGCTCACTGGGTTTTTCTCTGCCCCAGGGTCCTACCAGGAGGCGATGGGAGCAGTGGTGGGGACCGAGCAGAGCCCCAGCAGGGTCCCAGACACCCCTGTCTGCTCTCACACCGCCTTCGCCTTCCCTTCCCCAAGCACAATTAAGCCAAAGCCAAGGATTGAATGCAACTGGGCAACAAGACGGACCAAACACCCTCAGTCCTTTGGCCATTCTGTTTCTCCACCCCAGTTTAAGTCCATCATCCCACCATCTTCGCTCTGTCGCATGTGATACTCATGGGTACGTGGGTGGGAGCGAGGGGCAGCATGTCTGGCCAGTTCCCTGGGGGCCTCTTGCCATGGAGGAGAGCTCTGTCCCCAGAGCCCTCTGAGCCAAACACAGCACCCTGGCACGCTTCTGCCCAGCCGAATTATCTCCTGCGACATGGCTGAGAATCTTATTAAGTGGGCTTTGTAGCCAGGATCAAACCACAGCTGCTAAGAACAGCTTGGGTCAGTGTAAACTGCGGCCTGAGTTTCCATTTTTATCTCAGTGGACTATCTTCTCTCGGCCTTATTTTCTCCTCGATGCTTGGGAATTCGACTTGAATATCCAACCTGTCCCCACTGTATCTTTGTCTTGGGAAGAGCTCTTCTACGCTCGATTTCTGACCTGTTACATACCTTGGGCATGTCACACCCTAGTGAACGCTTCTAGTCGCCTTTTCCATCCCAGTTTTCAACTCTATAGGAGGGAGTGTTTCTTATTATTGATTTATCTATCTTTGCTACAGTCTTTATCTCAAATTAGATAGTCCATCTGTAGGGTAACTTACAAACATCTGCAGCCTGGAACAAACGCTTGGGACCCACTCAAACTACTTTTTCTAATAGCCAGGCAGCACATGACATAAGAGAGGAACTGTAGAGTGAAAGTACGCAGTTGTACGGCATCTTGCACCACAGGGAAATACAATTGGGAAATTTATTAAAAAAGAATAACTGTTCTTATTATTATTATAACTGCCCACAAAGAAATCAGTGCAAAGCCAGGGGTAAAATTATAAATGCTTTTCCCCCTGTTTTAGGATGGGAAAAGAGATCGTTTTGCAGGAGATAATATACGGGATGGTATGTGAGAGCAGAGAAAAGAGTTAAAGCCCAAGTGACAGATTTCCAGGGGAAAAGTCTGAATTACGAGTGCATCTTGTCTGTCTGACTACGGAGCCACAGCACCTCTTTAAAAACCCACTGCACCTGCATGGCCCAACGCTTTACTCTCCAAAATCCCCAACCGGGCGCTCTGCTCTCCTGGAGCAGGAGGCCCCTGGCAGATGTGGAGATAAAAGTGGAGAGTTTGGCACCAGAGACCTGTAGCTGCCCTATCGCTGGCACGCAGGGACCACAGGGTCCTCCCCACAGCCTGCCCTTGGCGCTTGGAGCTGGCCACGGGCACCCAAACCTGAACTTGTCCACCACGAATCCCAGTCACCTTCATCTGGTACAGCCTTCCTTCCCAGCTGCATCCCGCTCCACGCAGCAAACACCATTCAGCTAGTGGTCAAGAGGAGGTTTGCAAAGGAGAGAGAGTGAAAATAAATAAAAGGATGCCTGTGCCTTTAAAAGAATTTTCATTTATAGGCTCTTCTCCTCTTCCACCATTTCAGTGATCTATATGCAAATATGCTAATGAATGCAAATTAAGACACCACTTTTAGTCCCAATTTAATAGAAAGCATTAAAATACCTTTTTTTTTTCCCCCAAAAACTCCATATGCATGAAGGAAGGGCTTTTTTAATTTTATTTTATTTATTTTTTAATTTTTTTAACTTTTTGTTAAAGTCACATCCAGCAGCAAACACACCATCAAAGTGCTGGAGACAAGGAGGGGAAATCTGACTGACATTTCCAGGTGCCAATTACTAAGATCTTGTTCTGCTTCTGGGAGGACTGTGAATTAATTTTTTCTATTTTTTAAAAGGAGCTATTAAAACTGATGGTACAGCTACCCTGTTCTCACTCGTTGTCTCCCCCACACCTCAAACAGTATAAACCTGGCGTGGAATGACGCCCGTCACATCCATAAAGATGTTATCGCGTGTTATGTTACACTCACTTTTCTGAGGGACCAGCGTGGAAAAGCACCAGGGAGCGATGCACACATCATCCTGGCTCTACGGGAGGGACACATCCTGAGCAGGGGCTGCAGGAGCTGTAATTAAAGCCTGGTACGCAGCGGGGCTGTAATGGTGCTAAAAGCTGAGCCTATTGCCATGGGATCTCCAGGCCTCCCGTTCCCTGAGAAGTCTCCAATCCCAGCGTTAGTCTTCCCAGCCTTTTCCAAATATGCTTAGCTTAGTTAAATGAACAAAAACCTCCAAAAACCAACAGATGCAACGCTAGATTATGTTAGCAATGCTGTGAAAGTCTACAGGAAAATAAACTATGACTCATCTTTTTAAAAATATTTTAAATACAAATCTTTCCACTCAAGCAGAATCATGTTTTTTACCAAAACTTTTTGAGATGAAAAATGTAAATGAAGTAATGGTCAAACTTTTCACAAATCCAAAGTAATTCTACACAGTTGTTCATTTACAGAAAGAAATGCCATTTTTCTTCAAGTATTTAATTTGGCTGGTTGCTAAATGAGAAGTTTTTGCCCTTACCAACTTTTCACCTACGACCGTCATTCCATTTTATTTTAAAATCTAAGGTTCAAAATTGTGCAAAATCTAAACGGTTGCCTCATTTTAACCCAAAGCAACTTTAAACATATTTATACACGTTATTTTAATTGAGAAGCAGGAAATTGCTCTTTGCCCAGCCGTACCTGCTGCACGGCCCCTTCCCCCCTGCTTTGCACAACTAGTGCCACAAGGCCCGTTTGGAGAACAAAAGCAGCCAGACTCCACTCTGCTGACTGGGTTTTATCTGTGGTAATTTTACCTCCTCCACAAGGCAGTGGGCCAGACTCTTTTTGCAGCAACACTAGAGTAAATCAAGATCAAAGCCTCCCCCCAGGATAATGGTACTGTTACTCAGGGATTTACACAGCTTGGGCAAGGATGAGAATCTTGTCCCCACGCAGAGCGGGAGCCCCTACCCTTCAGCTCCTTGCTGAACGTCCTTCGAACTGCCCGGAGCACAGCATTTTCAAGTGAAAACTGTGTTAACAATGATCGATAGACAGAACAAGCAACTGGCTGCATGACACAGTTCTTCCTGGATGAGACCAGGGAAAATCAACGCGTGCACTCCAGCTCTCGCCGTGCCAGCCCAGCGGCTGCTCTACCGACAGGGACCCTGCTGCCAAACACCGCCCGCCGTCCCCTTCCGCTGCTGTGCCAAGGTGGCAGCTCACCTGGCAGCCCAAACAAAACAGATTTCTTTATCTAACCTGGATGGCAATAAGCTAACCGGGGACCCGTCACCTCCGGCAGCTGCAGCAAAGTGGCCGACAGTCTGTCCTGCACCAGGCTGGATGCAGAGACGTGGGATGCACCGTGTGCCAGGGTACCAGCCCACCAGCGCATCTCGAGGTCTCTGCCCATCTCCAGCGTTTGCCCGCATGTTGCGGGGCCTCTGGCTGCCCTCTGCAAGGGGCTCGTTGGTCGGGCAGGGGTGTGCGCTAGAGCCTCCACCTACCCATATGACACACAGCCTGTACGATGGACGCTGCTGCTTTGTCCCCAGGACAGTAATTGTCCTGTTTGCTTACAGTTTGCTGCGCGTTCTCCTCTCCACAAAGCGCACTGTAAGTAACATGAAAGCACAAAGTGGATAAATAGGCTCCTCTGACATGATTGGGCACATCTCTGAATGTTTATGGCAGAGAACAGATATTTAGGTATTTACAGGGAATATGTTTTGTCGGTGCCAAACCCCAGGTTTTGCTGTCAGAAAAAACAAACACAAGCACCGAAACTTGTCTTCAAATGGAAATCTGCACAGAAGAGAGTGATTTCCCCATCCAACCAGTTTTATTAGATATAAATATCTAATTATTTGTACCAAGTGCTGGGTTACCAAAGATTTTACATGCAACTTTTGTATCATGTGTAGGAGTCTTTATATTAAAAGACCTATGTATCTACGTATATAAAAAAATGAACGTGATTTGAATGTCATCTGAAATATTTTTGCTTTTTCTCTCTTTTCTTGGGTTTTTTAAATAAAGATTAAAAAAAAAAAAAAGGAAGAAATTCTCTCTCAGTTTGTAGGAAATTTCCTGGCCTTGAACACCTACAACTCCAGTAATGCTATTAACGAGAGGCTTCTGAATTTTCCAGCAGGCTCTCTTCCTCAATCTTTTCTAAGGTTTTTCAATTTTCTAACATCTCTTCGGTGCCGTTCTTGTAATTTTATGAAAGCACATTCACAAAAAACACATTCCAAACACACTCCAGGCTCACCAAAGACCATCCTTCCAAACACCAGAATTAATAAAATTAGTAAACATCGCAAACACTACATACAAAACTCATACGTAATACCCAGAGTATGTATCCTAAAACACACACAAAATCCTTATGACTCAAGCCCAAACTCCTACACTGGCCCCACACAAGAAAAAACATACACAAATCTACATACATACACACTATATAGGCATATGCCCACACAACAAACACCAAGACAGAATAAAAACACACAAATAGCTTGATAAACACACACATCTCACCCATACATACATTACCTACCCAAACCACAAAAAACAGAGCCTAAATATAAACTCCTCCCCAACAATACACAAACATCCCCCAAAAACACACCACGCACCCAAACGCTTGCCAAGTATAATCACAAATACACACACCAAATACCTTCTTCAAAACATACAACTCATCAGAGGCAGCCTACTAACTACAGAAAAAAGGAGCTCAATGTGTATATTTAAAGGTTCAACACCTTATGTCAGCTTTTCATTTCTAAAGAGTTGGGAAAATGACAGATAGACAGACAGACAGGGAGGGGAAGGAGAGACTGGGCAGGAGGCGATGGGGAGGAGGAAAATGGAAGTTGCCTTGTGGGGAAGAATATGGATCAGGCTGTCATCTGGAGACCCATCTTCATCCAGAATTAATGCACTAAAGTTCTTTGTTTTTACTCTAAATGGTTTTAAAGAGACAGCAAGAGCTGTGCTCTGGATGCCAGGCGTGCCAGTACCTTGGCTGGCTCAGGCACTTTGAAACTGAAAAGGCGGCAGGTTCGGCATTTTAGGGCCAAGGTGGAGAACCCGGGCATGCACTGGAGAACCTGGACTAGGTCAGAAGGAGGAGGGTATTTTTTTTAGACTGCTATATATGTCCTAAAAAGTTTAACCTGTAAGCTCACTCATGGCACCCACCCAACAGGGAGCACAGTGCAAGGCAAGCGCAGCCTTACGCTACCCCGTCGGCAGCTCTGCCCTAGTGCTGTGGGAGAGGGATCAGCACTGGGATCCCCCGCACCGACCAAGGGGAACATGGAGGCTCTGCAGAGCAGCTGGAGAGAGCTGCAGAACGCTGCGGGGAGGGCCGGCACGGCAGGCCCCCATCCTGCGCAGCTCTGCCACGAAGCGGGGCTCAGACGGGAAGTCTCCGAGGCACAGGAGCGAGCAGGCAGAAAGGAAGATGCTGTGGGGAGAGTAGAACCTGTCACCACTTATGAGGGGCACGTTCTGCCTCCCCCAGCACCCACAGGCACCTGCAAAGCAGCCCGAGCCAGCGAGGGAGGCCGGCGGCACCGCAGGGTGAATGCTGCGAGTCGCCTGGGGAATTGCTCCCGGGGCCGGCCAGGCACCGTGGCACAGGAGAGGCCTCACACCGACACTGGGAAGAGCAACCTTCACTCCCAGCCCCTGCGCCCCCCAAACCGCACACTGTCCTCAGCACCAAGCTCTGGGGGAACGGACGAGCGGCGTGCCGACCCCCCCATACCTCCTCCCTCACATGAATCAATACATCTCTACCTCCGACTCCCCTGCCCCGGGGGGGATGCTATGGTTGGGGCGGGGGAGGAAGAACTGAGAGCAAACAACAGCAACAGGAACAGAGTTGAGCCATTTCAATTATTCATATGCCAGATGGATTCTTTTCCTGCCCTTTTTTTTTCCTACAAAAATAAAAAAAGGGGAGAGCACTGATGTTTGGGGAGTGAAGGGAGGAAAACATATTTTCCCCAAAACAAAGTGCAGAAAAGAGAGGGGAAAGCCCCAGCATTACCCATCTCTGTGCGTGGAGACCACAGGGAGTGCGAGAGTTTCCACTCACTGGGGAACTCACAAATGACTGATCTTTTATTTTACACACACAGAGCAAAATAGACGGAGAAAGTGCACAAAGAAAAATAAGAGAGAGAGAAAGGGAAAGAGGGATGGTGACAGAGAGAGAAAGGGACACAGAATGAGAGAGAGAGAGACAGCAGAGAGAGAGGGAGGGGGGCAGGCAGAAGAGGGCTTTGACCTTCTGTGAAGGATATAAAAAATCCAGCAGCCTCAGGGGACACCCAACTATCTAGCATATTGCTGTTAAAATGTCTGCAAAATTTAATACACTTGGCATGCCATCTAATCAGTCCTTGGAAACCACGGTTTTTCTCCCTCCTGCACTCCAACTGTCTCAGACCTCCAGCATTTGGGGATGAGGTTGGCTATTTTCTACAGATGACAGAAAGTTCAGTGTATGCACACACGGTAGGATGGGGGTTTAATTTGTGTTTCATTTGCCTTTTTTTTTTGGGGGGGGGGGGACAGGGGGGAGCAAACAGCTGTCATTTTCCCTTTTTAAAAAAAAAAGTTTGTCCAGATTCCTGCATGCTGAAGGGCTGCTGCGGGATGTGCAGGGTACGAGTCCCTCGTGCAGAGCGTGCGGGCACACGAGCACGTGTGGGCACAGACAGGACGGACAGGAGAGGACGGCGGGGCGGCCGGCTGGGAAGTGCAACGGCATGCACACCCACGGCTCAGCGGGTGCCAAGGGGAGCGTGCACGGCGGTGCCGGCACACCCCGCCAGCGCCTGTGTGTGTGTGCCCGCGCTGCAGGTGCGCTTGCACTGCAAGCCAAAGCTCGTGCACGCTTGCCCGCACGCCCCGCTGGCGTGGGCACACTCACCACAGGGAACGGGCTGGGGGGGGCGAGGGAGGGTGAAACCAGCCCGAGGACGGGGCGGCACTTTGGTGCCCACGCTTCTTATTGAAAGGGACAGCTGCCTACACCGCCACACAACAGCAAAGGAAACAGCTCTCGGGGAAAACAACAACAACAAAAAGCCCCAACCCTCAGAATAACAAATACATCCAGCACTTGTTACCTCGTGCAAATGTCTGGCAGGAGCTCAGCGGGTTGCAGGACGCCAAAACAGCTGGGGAAAGAGTTTCCAAGCCGAGTGGGAGAAGGCCGCCCTTTCACTCTGTTAAGAAGGGGATGGAGGAGCCAGCACAGAGCGTGGCGCAAGTCAGGTGCTCTCAGCTGTGCCAAGACACTCAGCAAAGAGCTCGAGATAGGATCAGGCCCTTCAGGAGGGGAGGCCAGTGCCTCCACTGGGTGTGGAGGTTTATGACCTTGGTCATCCAAAGAGGGGTCCACTGAGAGGTGAGGACAAGCACCAGCTCTAAGAGCAGAGCAGAGCAGAGGTTCTCAGCTACCACAGAGGTGCTGCAGGGCCCCTGGTGAGGATGGGACCTGGGCCAGCTGATTCAGGCATGTGGACATCTAACCTGCTGCCTGGACAGCCTCGGCCACATGGACCTCGAGGGGAAGACAGAAACCCAGAGCCCTTCCCAATGTAAGGAAAGCGAGAGATGTACTGAGGAAACGGCTGAAGCACCAGGCAAGGAGGGAACTAAGCCCATGAACACCCTGAGACCCCGGAGCAGAACGGGCACGGCTGCTCACAGACAGGCTTGTCCTGCAGCTCAGGTTCTTCCCAACCCCTTGGGACTATGTCATGGGAAAATCGCTGCACAGAGGGAAGCTTCTGCAACTTGGAACAAATAAGGCTCCTGGCCCACTGAAGATGGGGCAAAAAGGCTTCTGGGTCCTCCTTTTCTCGGCAGAAGAAAGGACTTGGTGAGAGTGAAGGTGGAGAAGAAAGCACAAAGGCAGTGGACAGCACTGAGAAGAATTATCAGTGGAGGAAGAGAAGGTGGTGCTCGGCCACTGAAGGGATAGGAAAGGGCATGGATTCACAGGGCCACAGAGAAAGGACCTGAAAGTTTAAACCAAGACATGGGGCCCAGATCCTACCCAGTTCAATCAAAACTTTGTTCAGTAAAAAAGTTAATTGCTGAGGAACCAAATAAAAGAAACCCCACAGGCTGAAAACAGCTCAGAGTCTTTAATTAGCCAAAAACCCAAAGTGGTTACAGGAAAATGAGAGTGTAAGAGGGGATCCCGAGGGAGTACTTATGCTACTCCCCCTTCTCTCCTTCATCACCAAACAGCCCAGGGTAAGGCCATGGTAGCAGCCTCTTTGATAGCAGATTTGGGAAAAGCATTTGGGGTCGGTTTCTTTTTGCTGTCCAGAAGATAAGAGCCCCAGCCACTGAAACTCAGATTTGAGTCAGGCACCTCGTAACCCCGGGGGCTTCAGACCCTTACGTTCAACCCCATCCCACACCAGATGCCTGCCAGAGACGCAGGGAATGCCCTCCCCTGTTTGTGTTGAGACAGCTGGCTCTCTGGCCCCGTTAGGGCCAAGGAAAATGAATTGCCCCTAGGGCCTAACCCTCAAAAAAGGGAAAAAAAAAAAGAAAAAAAGCTACAGGTTAGAAGCAGCTTGTTCTTCAATGCACTGAAGGATTATCCAGACAAATTTACCTATTTCTGCTAAATTTCACCAATAAATTCAGAACTCCTCCTAATCCCCACACAGGCAGGCAACTGTCTATAAACAGTTACATCCCCAGGTGCCCAGTAACTTGCCAGCCATTTCTTCTATTGCTTTAAGAAGAAAGCAAAGTGAAGATGAGAGAAGTGCCTGAGTGTTTTAGCTCTTCTGCTACCCCCACACACAGTTCACACCTTGCCCCTTAATTCCTGCCCAAGGCAACTGGACTGGGTTTGGAGTCTCACCCACGCAATTCTCCTCTCCCTTCTGCGAAGGGCTTAAAATCTCTGGTGTGCACTGAGCAGACAGCCAAAAGCTCTCCATTCTATACAGGCAATGCACAGACTCACCATGTGCATACATGGGACATAAGGAGAAAGACGCACAAGCTGGAATCAGGGCGCAAGAGCCAACAGTACTGGAGTATGTGACCTGTGAATGGCTCTGGAGTATGTGACTATCCCTAGGAGCTAGTTATGGATCCTGCAGTCATCCAAGCTCAGAGCCTTCCCAGAATAATGGTTTCATGCGTGAAAACCAAAAAAAAGACCTTCAAAAATAGCATAAATGAGAAAATAACACCTTATGGAGGAAGCTTCCGGCCCATCCTAATTTCCAGGCTGATTCCACTCTACTCCAGCCTACCCCCTCCCCTGGGGCCTATCTAGCTGGGAAATCACAGACAATCAGGGAGGCTGTTCCAGCCAATTTCCTTCAGGGAACCTGCAACTTCCTCCTGGGACTGTCCTCCTGCTGGCTTATTACTGCCTCACAGAAGAAAGTGAGGGCCACAATTTTCCCCAGAACTGGCTCTACCTTTTCTCTTCTCTCTGACGCAGCACTGAGGGTCACAAATCTGACACGCCAGGTTTGGACAAAGGTAGTGAAGTGGAGGAGGGCTTGAAGAATGAGACTGGTAACGGTAGGAAACACGGGTAAACACAGGCGTTATGCAGAGAGAGAGAAAGAGAGGGAGGTACTCCAGCAGGCTGTAAATTCATATTTCTAATTACTTCCTCATGTTTTTCAGCACTCCTCAGTCAAGTTTGATTAAAATTCCTTTCAAGGGAAGACGCTCCATAGAGAGAGCTGCAATGGAACAGGCAGCTCCTGGAGTTTGCAAAATTGCTAGGGGTGGGCGTGCAATAGTGCAATAGTTTGGGAGCTGGGTACAGATCGATCCCACCGGCAACACGGCTGCATGTCCTGTAAGAAGCCACCCTTCGGACATAAAACACCAGTTCAGATCTACCTGTTCTCCTACTGTCAGGGTACAAAATAGGACACAGCTCGCAGCCCTCATCCCTCAGACACAGAGCCGACGTGAGACAGCTTCCACAATAATCTCCTTCCTAACTGGCAGAGAGGGTCGTCCCAGGAGCACGTAAGAACTTCCTATGAAACATCTGCCTCAGCAGATGGGGGAAGCTTATGCTCCCTTCCACCTAAAAGTCTCTTATGCAGGGGCTAGTCCTCTCCACAGTAAAAAGCAAAGACCTTACATCCTCGTTTGGTTATTCAAAGGAGAAAAAGCCTGAGATGTAGTAGGCGACAGTAATTTATATGTAACAGACATCCTTCCATAAGTATGAAAAGGAAGCATAGTAACAGAGAAGGACTAAGGGGGAAAGCCACATTTATCACCTTCAGTCCTAAGAAGCCTTGGCAGCATCCTTATATGGTGCCACTGTCACCAGGCAGGGGTGGTCTTCCCAGTGGACAGAAGGGTTTAACAAAGCTGCCTCAGGGATATTTCCAGGAATGGCTTCAGGATGAAAAGCTCAAAGGTTTTTCCTCAGAAACCCTCCCCTCACCAACTCACAGTTACTAGTTGTACAGGGTATTTCCATCGAATCTATTCCCTCTTCCTGCTGGCTGTAGGAACCTCTATTGCCTACAACTAGGCAGCTCCCAGGCTGCTGGGTCCCCTCTGTGTTCTCTGTCCATCTACAGACAAGATGCTCATCCAGTGCTACGGCCAACTCCCAGGCTGCATCTCCCACTCTCTGAGCCCTTCCAAGCCCCCAGAAGAAAGGGTAAGAGCACGGCCAACTCTCCCTCCTGATCCGGCTCTGCCAAGCTCCCTGCAGGAAGGGATGCCCCCGGATAAGGGCTGGGGACCTGAGAAGGTAAGCAGCACCAGGGTTTTTTTGTTTATCCTCAATGCTGTGGCAAGAGCGAGACGGAAGAGATGCTGCTGGATATCAGCCTCTGAGCTCCCTACACGGCTCTGGGGAAATCATGATTATCTTGATGCCTGGTTTCTCTCCCTTCGCTCCCCCTCCCCTCCCTGCTCTGAATATCTGAATGTCTTGATGCTCACGTGAGTAAGGGACAGACCCTGCAACAATCAGCTGGGCCTGGAACAGGCAGGTTCTGATGAGTTTCCTCTCTTACGTGAGTCTGTCAGGACACACAATCCACAGTTCAGCTAACCAGGAGACATGCGATCCATGATACTGCCCACACTAGCATGCAAACAAATGATAAAACACTCTTTTTGGTTAAGTTGCTCTCCATCATGTGCAAGATACAGGCCATGGAGATGAGTCCAGCCAGCTCTGCAACCTTCTTGTGCTTCCTTCCCATCCACTCTGTGCCCAGCCTGTAACAGAAGGATCTAAGGACTAGGAGAGGAGGCGGCAGAAAGATTCCAGCTGCACCTCAAATCCTAAATTCAGGACCACCACTGTGCTTAGGCACAGAAGTGCAGAAAATTAAGCTTAATGCAGCACTGTTTACAAGTGAAATCCGACATTCAGACATGGTCAGGGTAGGGATGAGGGCTCATTCTTCATGTAAAGCCCTTTGGGTGACGCAAGCTGAAAGGTGAGCAAACCAATCCACAGCAGGGAGATCACAAAGTTACTGTCTTATACCTGCAATCGCTGCAACCTAAGCCAGCAAGGTGCATGCAGTCAGAGCGATACAGATGAGCATCACCAACTGGAGAGCTGCCCAGTTTTGGGGAGCTGCATGGAAAGCATGCCTACACAGGCAGCAAGGGCCCGGAGCATGCCCAGGACCTGCCGCTGCTGCCGTTGGAGATAAGGCATGTGGGGTGTTGCGTGCAGGTTGCACATGGTACTGACCATACCCTGGATGTGGGAGAGCAGGGGGACCCACGTGCCCTGGGAGCAGAGGAGTGTGTCGGGATGCAAAGGAGGCAGCAGCTTGCGCTGCGTGGCAGGAGTGTGATCAAGCGAGGCAAAGCCCTGCACCACGTCCTCCCTGCTGGGAAAGTGCACGGGCTGTGTTTGGAGAAGGGAACCTCTCCTCTGAGAAACCCAGAGGTGGTTTGAGGGGGGGGCCTCCGACTCCAAAGTCATCCAAGTTTCTGAGGCAATTAATTTACTGCTGAAAGAAGGAGCAGGAAGAGCAATAAAAGAGCCTTTGTACTTAGGGTGGGGCAGGAGCATGGGAAGTCATTTCAGAGAATAAGGAGTTGGGGGCAAACAAAAACAAAAAATAAAAATAATAAACTGATTGACAAGCTTACAAGAAAAGCCACATTTTTAACATTCTTAATCCCTAGAATAAACACACAGGGAGGAATGAGGACAGAGCTGGCTGTCCTCAGAGATCACTGGCAGAGACTGGGCTTGGTGCAGGCAAGAGATTTTGTGCTGGTGGCTGCTGTGGATGGTACTGCCCAAGCCAGGGAGAGGTGTGCGGGAGAAACAGGGCAAAGGACAGTAAAATCAAAGGTAGACACTCACTTGCATCTTAAATCTCTCTGCTTATTTGTTTCACGCTCTCTGTACTACTGCTGTTTTAACACAATCAAAATTACACTAAAACCACAGAACCAAACACGTCCCAGCCAATAGTGGAAATATAGTGGCACTTTGAGAAATCTACACCTTCTTCCCACCTGTCAGCTGCCTTAGTAAGAACCCAACTGCATGACATGGTGTCCCCCCCACGCCCTGCTTTTATCTGATTCCCATCCTCCCCCAAAGCATCCTTCAAATTTCTCCAGGATAGCAGGAGTTAAATGGCTGGTTTTAGTGGTAGAGACATGTTTAGGAAGGGATTGAATTTGCGCGTGGTACAGCCGGTTCCCTGTTTATTAATAAGCTATTTATCATTGGTGTTGCTTTTAATACCATTTTGGCTTAATGTTGTTAATGAAATATAAATACCCGCACTAATGATGTTGGTCAGGAGGCAGCGTGGGCCACTGGCAGCTTTGCAGGAGGGAGGCCAAACCGCGGCTGTGTGTATGAGAGGCTGCGACGGCGCGACTGCCAGCCTAGCCTCCGGAAGAGCCTCCCCACACACTCCCACCACAAGGCTGCCTAAGCACAGCAGGATGAGGAGGGGTGCCATGGGATAGGATGGGATGGGATGGGATGGGATGGGATGGGACAGTGTAGTGCTGGCAGGAGGGCAGAAAGAGGTTTCCAGCAGCTCTAGACCACTCTGGTGGCCTAGGCCCAAGGTAGTGCCCATCAAAGCTGCCCAGAAAGGAAGGTGGCTCAGTATCACAGTTCAGCTCCAGCAAGGGACAGGACTGCTCCCTCTCAACTCCGTGCCTTTTGAGATCACAACAAGAAGCAGTCCCAGCACAACATGTCCGTGTTGGGGACCCTGCAAGCTACAAGGTAGCTGTCTAGATGGAAATATGTAGAAGAAGAAGTCAGATGAGTTTTGTTTGCTTAATGCAGTTGCCCCACTGGAAGAGCAATCTTGCAGGCTCTGTGCTAAGCTCCCCCAGGGCAGCTCCCACACGAGCCCAAGACCCCTTCAGCAAAGAGGCGTTCCCCAGCGACCACCTCAGAGCTGCTTGTGGCTCATTCTGGGCTGGCCGCAGGGGCTCGGGCTGGCTTCAGGCCATGGGGTGCTGCGGGGTGGGGTGGGGCAGGAGAAGCTCACCCGGCTCCTGGGACCGCCTGCCGCTCCACAGCCACAGCCTCGCTCCACAGCCCAGGAGAGGGAAGGGGCCATGCTGACCTGGGTCTGCTGTAGGGATGGAGAAAATAAAGGAGTCTCCGCCCTTGCAGGGAACAACGTCAAAAGCTTGGCCTTTGGCAAGTGTTCAGAGGCTTGCTCTGGGTCTACAGAGAGAGCTCACACAGGTCCCTCTCCATTAGCTTGTGTCTAGCACCGTCATGGGGCAGGGATTACAAATCTCCCTAAGAAGGCTTTTGGAAATCCCATCTTGCATTACCATTTGCATTAGAGCAGCCCCTAGAGAGAGCTGAGGCCTGGGCACGTTCTCAGAAAGAACCTTGGCCTGGGAGAGGTTTCAAGGCACCAGAAGAGTCTGGTATAGAAAGACAACATGCAGAACAGCTTTGGGACTGGTCAGCGGAAAAGGCAGGGGAAAACCTATGCCCTACCCAGCAGGCACACAGCTCCTGAAATCAGAAGAGAATCTGAAATGGATCTTCACCACCAGGAAGAGTTCCAGACTTCCACAAGCCTCCAGAACCAAACCAAACACTTGCCTCAGGTGCAAACTCCAAATCCTGTCACTACCTGAAGAGTCACTAAAAAGGCAAATTTGGAGAAGAAAATATATCACACTCTGTCTTCAGACAGCTCTCCTAAGAGTAACTTGTCTTGCTCCAAGCTGACCCACTCCACTAATCTCATTTACCAAGTAGGGAACCAAAGAGCTCCCTACAAGGCTGGAAGCCTAATCATATGGGGGGACTAAGTGCAGAGGATGACCATGCACCCACCAAACCCTCCCAGGCCCAGAGCCCCTGTCTTCTGTGATCAAAAGACGTGGCCTCATGCCTTCCTTCTAGTTGCTGCCTTTGCCACAAAAGCCAACCCATCATCTGTTTGCATAAACTGCACAAAGATACATCTCCCTCCCTCTCAGTTCCCATCAACACCCTTTTTTCGTTTGGTTTGCAGTCTTCCTCTTCCTCTCTCCCAGGCAGCCAGTGCAGAGGAAGCTTCAACTGGTCTGCACTGGGAACTCTCCTGGTGTCCCCTGCCACAGGGAGCGCCATCAATTTACACTGTTCCTTTAAGACGTTATCTTTTAATTTGGTGCTCCCCCTTTCCCCTCCTCAACTAACTGATTTATTAGTTTACATCTCATAAATTGTAACCCCTCGCCTCCCCCTTCACCCTCCCAGATGCCATAAATCCCCTTCAGGGCCTCGACACCCTTCTGCATGTGGTGCAGCCCCCTGCCCCCCAAAGTCACCTCCGAGTCCCCAGGGAGTGCGGGGCTCATTTGCTGGGGGTTTGGTCTAGCTCGTCTCAGCAGCTAATCCCTTGGGTGGCTCCTGTCAGATTATTAATTAGCTAAAGCGGATCGGCCCTGGAACAACATGCGGTTGGACTTCAGATAAAACAGGACGGCAGAGGCTTGGCATGTAGTTGTTTAAAGGGACATTGTCCCTTTTTCCTCTTGCCTTCTCCTGGGGTGGGAGGAAGGGGAGGAGGAGGAGACGGGCTACTTCCACAGCCGCTCGAATCCCCCCAGCAGTTTGCTGCCAGGTCGCAGGGCTGTGCTGCTCAGAGGGGAGTGAGCACAGGCCTGCAGGTGCAAAGGACAGGAATGGCAGGCACCATCCCCACCCTCACCCTGTGGCAGCTAAAACTTTTCTGTATGTTGGAAAAGCTTTAGGAACCTGCTCAGAGGCATGCAGCACCCGGCTGGAGGGTCTCACGGCTCCTCGCTGCCACCTTCCCTCTGCCGTTCCTTGTCCACTCATCACTCCCTACAGAAAACTCAGTATTTGCAACTACCTCAAAAAACAAGGCAAAAGCTGTTCCAAGCGGCCATGGTCATCCCCGCTTTGAGAGCAGGTATTTTAAACCAGAAGAAGCCATACAGTTTGTATGCATGCATTTAAAAGCCCCCTTTCTTATGGCCTCCTGGGCAGGATAAAGAGTGAGGAGTCTCATACGCATTATACTGGAAAGCCTGCAAGAGCAAGCTGGAAAGAGTCAGCGCAACTGATGCTGGGGAGCAGCTCACCTCCTCGCTCCCTTCCCACTTTGGATTGTTTTGACTCAAACCGATGAAGCTGAAATATCGAGTCACAACGGCACTAAACTTCATTACAAGCTCTTAACACAGATTACTTAATAAAAAACAGTCTGCTTTAATTGCTTTTCCCCCATTAGCATTTCTGGAGGAGAAAATTCTGATTAATTTGAAGAGGCACATTTCCCCCACCCCTCGTGCTGGCCTGTGAACCAGACCTCCTTCCCACACCAGCCTTGTCCAGAAGAGCATCCCAGAGAGCAAACAGAGAGCCCAAATCCATACAACTCTGAAAAACAAAGGGACTAAGGGCCTGGATGAACAGATGGGAGTAATGGAGTGAAGCAAACAAGGGAAAGAAAAATCTCCTCTCCTTTCTGGCGAACCCATAAAAAGTGGCACAGGGGAATGAGTAAGAAATGGGTAGAAGAGAACAGCATAAGGCAGGATAGCTATTGTGGCAGGGGTCAAAGAGCAAGCCCAGAAGTTTCTAGGTGACTGATTTGGTGGGGTCCTGGGAAGCACCTTCACCTCTCTCTGCAGCTGGGAAAGGGGCAAGAGGCAGCTCTGCCAGGGGAACGTTGTGTGAATTTTTAAACTTTGGGCCAAAAGCCTGGAACCACAGTACTGTCCACATGCAACTGAAATGGTCCCTGTTCCTTGTTCAGGCCCTGCTTGGATAGCTCGTTCCAGGGGAGGGTACCTGCACTTTCCCCCTGGCTAGCCACCCCCAGGTTAGGAGTGCTGGGAAGTCAGGGAGAGGTGAGGGAACTACCCCTCGTCATCCAGCAGCTTCCCCTGGACTGGGAAAGCCAGCGCTACATGTGCAAAGGAAGGAGCCTGAGCCTCCTGCAGGGGAAAGACAGAGCCCAGCTGCCTCATGGAACTGGCACAGCAGGCAGCAGTGCTGGGTTGTGCTGCTCCAGCAGAAGATGCCAAGAAGCTCTCCTCACTCCATCCTCAGGACAGGTCTCTACCTTCATCCCTAACTGCTTCAGGGATTGAGGATGTCCAGCTACCTACCAGTTCCTCAAAGATCGGATATCAGAGAGGACAAACTCCTTCTGCCCCACACCATATTGACCAGCTCAGGTAGGATCTGCACTGCTCCACTGCCCCAGGTAAAACAAGTCTATCAAAACCTTCCTGGCCTTTGGGCAAACTGACTTCAGCTCCTGTTGTAACTAGCCCTGGTGAGGGAGGATGGCAACCAGGTTCCCGAGTAGGCTGTTCTCTAGGTCAGCACACTTCAGGGACGTGGTAATCAAGCAGGAATTGCTCCCATGTGCCAACTCTAGTCAACATTGCAAGGCTCTGTGTTTTTCTTAAAGCCTGAGATCTTGCAAGTTACCTAAGAATTTTGTTTTGTACAACAATGTATGTATAGTGCTATCCCTCCCTCTGCTCTCCTACTAGCAGGGCACAGCAACCTGAAATGTGATCTGTGTGCATCCCAAACACATAGAAACCTTGGTATTATTAAGTCTTATAATTGGGGGGAGGAGGGGAGTAGCTTTTGACTTCTGAAAGGACAAGGCTAGCAATATTGTTTGCTCATTTTACTTTCAAACTCACCTCAGTTTGCCCTCTCCTCTTTTCTCTTGTATGTTCTATTAATGTACAGCTAAGACAAACTCAGCAAGAATCACAAGAAAGACACTGGGACAGATCGTAAACTACCCTGGCAAAAATCAGGATCGTTCTGCTGGCTGAAAATGCAGCTCTGCTGCTTTACATCAGCAGATGGCTTACCTGTGGCTCTTAATGGTTAATATATAACTGCAGTAATAACAAAAAAAAGCCCCAGCATTAATACAGAATTTGTCAGAGGCAATATGCTAAAAAATCTTTCCATATTCAGCTCAAGTAGTGAGATAAGCCTCACCTGCGGTACTGCCCCCGTGGGCTGAGCACCACCTCTGGAATGAGCCCCCAGTAGAAGACATGAGAGAACAGATCACATTCACTTTACAGTATTTGTTCATTTTTCACATTTTTTTGTTTTTATCAACAGATTTCTGAGAACTACATTTTGAACATGCATTTCCCTCGAACACTCATGTGCATACTTAGCACTGATTGCTCCAAGTGCTTTCCAACCGGTTTTCCTTGAGGAACTCCAGCAGGTCAGCGTCCCTGTTGGCTCCCGCTGGACAGCTGCCTGACAGACGGACAAACAGCCCCGCACACAGTGCCCACCAGAGCTGAATGTGTTTCTACATGTCTAGTGGAACCCCGCAAACTGGCAGAGCACTATTAACCTTTTCTTTTAGCTCGCTGTTTCATTGGGGTGCTATGGTATTGCTGCCCAGCTGAGAGAACTGCCATTGGACCTAGTAAGGATAGGAAGAAATACTGTCAGACTTCTCCTCCCAACTCTGCTTCTGAGTCATTATTAGCATAAAATCAGTTTTGTTACATCAGTGAAGCTTGAGTAAATAAACCACGACTCATCACTGTGTTTTATTTTGCAATACCTCAGTGGGCTCCTCTCTACAAATAAACACTATTAATGTTCATTGCAATTGCAGGAATATGGGGAAGGAGAGCGACAAAAGCACCTAAACCAGTCTAAAACCTTCTGGAGAGCAGCAGGGTGAAATCGCAGCTTTTTTGAGAATATTGACTTTCACAGGACAGGCGTTCAAAAAAAAAGGCAACCCTTACTTGGGGAGACTAAAAGACAAATAAATCATGCCCACAGGTCTGACAGGGCTGATGGGTAAGAAAGATTGGGAAACATCCCGATCCTCTTCTGAGGAGCCAAGGCTGAAATCCTGACTCCACTGAGGTTTATGGCAAAACTTGTGCTTGCTTTAACAGCGCCAGGATTTAACCTCCATAAAGTTCAAGTGTGAGGACAGAAGCCTTAGGAAAGAGATGGCCATCTTCATCAGCAATGGCTCAAGAGGATTGTGGATACCACAAGTCAGAAAAATGACTGAAGGTGGCAGAGAATGCAAGGTCTGGACCCACGAAGGCCTGGCGCAGTCCTGTCTCCTCCAGTACTGAACATCCTTTTTCCATCTGAGTTTTTGGGCAGGCTAGTCTCCTGCGTAACAGTCAGCCAGGCAACTGTCAGCCCTCACTTAAGCACTGGGCTTCTTTGGGGCTAAGCTGCTCCACATACCCATACACGTGAGCTCTGGGCTCGCATCTCACTGTGCCACAGGCTCTGTACTCAGAGCTGCTTCAGCCCCTGGGAGGGATCCTGCCCAGCTGATTTCCTCACTGCCGGAAAACCTCTCCAGCTTTTGCACCTCAGACCACTATTGGCCCTCCCATGGAAGGGCTGTAGGTGCAAAATCACTAGCTGCTGGGCATAGCAGGGCTTCTGAAAGGGCTTTGGGCTGTGCCTACCTTTAGTTTGAAACTAAAACATTCTGTGTCTCTCAAGAGCCTTACATGTGTTCCCTCCTCAGAGCCTGGTACCAGGGCCCTTCCCTAAACCTCTGAGCCTTTTCAACCTGCTTAGATCTTGTTGCTGGACTTGGCCCTCCATTAGGAGGCTATATTAATGTCTGCCGTTATCCAAATGAGCAGGAGGTGCGAAGGACCTTAGTGGATCAGGCTTCAGTCCCATTCCCAGACCAGATATGGCAAGGACAGCTATAAGGCCCGCCGAGCACATGATCCTCTTTCCCCTCCTTTGACTTCCCCCCATTCAGCTTTCCACAGCCGCCAACCAAACATCTGATCGAAGGCCCGGGGGAGGGAGTCAGAACTGTCCAGTCTGGTTATGAGTGAAGGTCATTGATCTAGCGCAGACCAGGGATGCGGAAAAGAGGGGAGGGAGGAAAAAACCCTCAGAGAGAGAGAAGAGAGGGAGAGAGGCAGGCAGAGACAGCGCGCGAGTGAGCGCAAGGGAAGGCAGCAGAAGTGGCTGAAACACGGTTTCACACTCCGAGACCCAAGGGCTGTTGTCAACCCGTCCTTCATGCTCACATCTTGTCACACTAGAGGTCAGGTCTCCCAAGCGTTCCTGGAGAGCTGAGCTAGCCCATATGGCAGGCAATATGTTAACAATATGGATCAGCTGCTCGTCAGGGCCTGAGCAGATGGATGTGACAACCCTGCTCTTATCCCAGACAGGCTTTTAACATCTTCCCTCTCCTCAACTCAGCCATACTGGAAGAGCTCGGCCCAGGAACTGTTGCCTACAGCCTAGGCGGACCGTGGGGCCACAGGTCAGAACAGGCAGCATGGAAATGCCTGCCTTGCTTTACCTGGATGGCAGCAGGCAGGGTAGAGCCCCATTCAGACCAGTGCAGGCAGGAACCGGGCCAAACTTTTATCCAGTGAGAGCGTGCTGTAAACGGAAAGACCTCGCTATAATCCAGATACGTGCTATTAACTCTTAACCAGGGTGATACAGTAGATACTGTATTCAGATATATGTATATGGCATGTTACCACCAGATGCCACACGTTACAGTCTAGACTGAGTTTTGTAACTGCCTGGGAAAATTTTCTCTCACAGAACAAGTAATACATAAATAGATGTATATTTTAATGGGCAAGTTAAACTCCTCCTGGCAAAGGCAGGCAAGTTGATTTCATACACAGGCGGGTAAATTTCCACAATGATTTTGCAAGGCTGTTTCATATTCCCCAGCTCAGGATCTGAGCCGTCGGGGCTGGGCCAGCTTCAGTTCTGCGGAAGGCAGAGTTCCCACTTCACTCCCTTCGCAGTTGTGCCTATGTGGTGATCCCAAGGATCCTAGCAAAAATAACGCAGTCAGACCAAGTTAACCCCCAAATTTAGGTTTACTTTACGATCGAGGCAAGGAGAAATATTTTGCAAACTCAAACACAGACAAAGCAGGTATTTCTAATCCTTTCCCCCCGTTTTTTTTAGCTTTTTCCCCACATAAAAGGCTACCCTTCATGAACTGAACAAGAAATCTCCCTCCAACCCTTATAGCTCTAGGACTAAACAGCCAGCTTGTGCTTATAAACAGAGAGTGAAACAGCAATCACAGCCTAGGGATGGGCTCTGGAGAACGTGCAAACAGCCTTAGTAGCCCAAAGTAAATTGAGCTTGTTTTGAAAGTAGAAGCCATACAACTTGCTCCAGGGCTGAAGACTGGAACACAGGGATTTCTAGTCCAGAGCATGAGCGATCACAAAGCCACATGCCTGAAAGGCTAAATGCATCTCCTTCACTGAAGTGATGCTTGTAGAACTAGGGGGACTTCAGAAAACAGCTGGAGTCAAGGGAAATATTTCTATTGTCTCTAATGAGCTTCTGTCCGTCAGAAAACAGCCCCTGAAGGACACTCAGCTTTGTACAGGCAACACACCCAGTAGGTACAAGGAGGAGAAGGCAAACATCGAAAAGGATTACTGATCTGCAAGAACCTGACCCTTAAGGTTCACTTCAGCTCTGAAGGAATTCCTGATGTATCAGTCTCCTCCTCTCGCCTTCTCAGAGGTCCTGCTCATCCCAGGTCCATGTCAGATGGACATGCAGGGCTTTCAATACCAGGAGCTACATAGGCAGAAACCTGTGAGAGGAAAAGCTCCCTCTGATGGAAAAATGGACCCAGAACCTATGCAGCAGCTTCCTCAGCAGAGCTTTTCCCCCTGGATATTGGGCCTCTCTGGAGAGGCACAAAAGGACGTTTGGTGGAAAATCTACCTGCTGCAGTCAAACCTGAGAATTTGTATCTTATTCAGTAAAACCTCAAGGCTCTTCATGTTCCACTACCCTATTCCCTGGGGCAGAGCTCCAATTTGGGAAGCTCTCTCACCTCTGGAGGCCTGGGAAGGCGTGTGCCACCGCTCTAAAAGGGGATACAGGCACCAGAGCAGCTCACACAGGGATAAAGGCTGTAGTTCCCTACATTAATAGTTCAAAACCAAGCTTTCCAAATAAAGCATGCCAGACCCTGGAGGAGTTTCAGAACTAGGAAGGTGTGGGAAGGCACAGTTCACCTTTATCCCATCCTGAAGCATACTGTATTTCCTGGCAGATTTACTGAAAGCACTCAGGTCTGTAGGCTCTGAACACGTGGCAAAGCACTAAGCCCTGCTGAGCCTTAGAGGATCACGGCTGTTGCTCTTTAAGGCAGGGCACTCAGAACATGAGTAAATTCCCCTGTGCCGCACACAGCCAGGGATGGTCAGGGATAGCTGAAGCCCCAGACCAACATCTCAGCCCCGTGACTTTTCTTGTCTTCCCTATTGCTAAGCCAATACAGTCCCTCCACCCTGATCCTTCTAGTTCAGGTCGCAGCTGTACCTGTGACTCACAACAGCTTTGGATACACTGCTTCACCCAGGTATCATTTATGGCACAGCAGCAAAAGACAGAGGAACATGGTGATACACAATCCCCACAGGCGTTTCAGGTTGCTGATCTTCATTCACGCATCACTGTCATCATTTAATGGTGCCAACACAGCATGGAGACACCACTGAAAAAACCTCTACCCCATATAGAGCAGACATAACATCATACAAAGCCCAGACACAGCGAGGATCCTCAGCCCCTTCTATCTGCAGCAGTATGGCAGTGCCACCAGGTACCTCCCAAATCCCCAAACCATTGAGAAGAAATACATTGTTCCACTGTTGTTATCCCACAGCTGCTTTCTTCTAGGCCATGTTGTGCCATACCTTTCTTTGTAGAGAAGCTGTGACGGGAGCCAAGCAGTGAAGAAAGTAAAATGGCTTTTAGAAACACAGAGTCCCACCCCCTCACAACCTTTCTGAGTTTCCCACTGTGACCACAGACATCTTCAAACTCCTCTTCTTTTGTGAAACAAGTCAATCAGAAACTGTCCCACACAATACTTACCGAGGGGACTCCCGTGCTAGCCTGTTCTGGCATACTACTTAGCTAATTGTTAATACCGCACAGCAGCTCATTAGGAAGAAGGAGGCTAAGAGAGGGAGCTATTCAAACCAGCGCTTTGCTGTGTCAGCTGGGTGCCTCTGTCTGTGCAGAAATGGGCAGTGATGTCAGGGGTAAACCCAGTCCTACTTGTAAGCCAGACCAAGACAAACCAACACCCCACCACGGATTTACCACCCAAACCAATGACTTTCAGCAGCTCTTCTAAACTTTAAAGGCTAGAGATTCCCCAGGAACTGGAATGGAGGCTTTGGAGAGCCAAATTCACTCACTCCAGTCCTACTTTAGGGTTTGATCACAGAACACAAAGCCAGTACCTTGCATTGAGAAGTCACAGGCTTCAAGGTCCATTCCAGTGTACAAAGCCAGGAGAAAAGTCAGGTTCTTTGTTTTGGAGGTGGTCTCCGGCGAAGACAGTGTGAATTTGATGGCTTCCCTTCACTTGGTGAAGTCTCTTTGCCCTGTGGAGAGTTTCAAAAGGAAATGAATATTCCCTACTGAGCAGTACAAGAGCTCAGGTGAATCATGAGCACAAGCAATGACGCCGGCCTCAAATGCCACAGCCACCCACAGATCTCAGCCCTTGGTCACACACAACAGTCCAGCAAGGCAAGGCATTTCACATCCTGCCAAACACATTGCAGCCCAATCTCCTTCTCTGCCCTGTGTGGTGCTAGCAACTCAAAAGTCATGGTACAAACCACCTAGATGACCATCCAGTGGGCCGCGCACTCCAACTTTCCCCTGAAAAAAATCCAGGTCAATCAGCTGTAGAAGCAGCCTACAGAACTAAGCCACTCCTTGCAAAGAGCTTTCCCCCCATAGCCAGCTGAGTGTTTCTGCCCAGGAGAGATCATGATGCCACCCCTCCTTTGTGGGGCAATCATTCGCTTGTGTTCGTCTTACAACTACCGGTAGAACGGAGCTCTATCATCAGTCTTCTACACCCCGACATCAGATGTAACTCCTCAGCCCCAAAGATGTTACAAATATAACCAGATGAGACAAAGGAAGAATTATTATTTCCAGTTTAGTGAGGCACACAGTAATTAAGTGACTTGCCAAAGGTCACTTGGCAAATCTGAGGCAGAATCAAGAACCAAAACTAAATCTCTCAAATTTTGGTCCAAGAGCTGGACAACAAAAGTCCCACTTCCCTTCCTGTGCTCCTTGGATGCACACTGCTACCTTTGCAACAGGTTTCACCCTTCTCCCCGCTTTCCCTAGACAGTTAAGACAATTCCCTTCCATTTCCTGCATTGGAGGAAATATATAAAATACACAGATTAAAAGAACAAGAACTTTTACCTTACTTACAAAATTAAAAAATGTCCTAGCTTCAACATTTGACAGAAGCTCAGAGGCTTCAGACTCTTCTGTGAGGTGGGATTGTAGACTGGAGGGTTTTGTTGTTGGTGGTTTTTTTTAATTTCCATCAGACAAAAATAAAAGAAGCAAAACAAAAGAGGGTTGTTGAGATCAATTTGTGATAGGTGCCGGGCCAAAGAAAATGGAGCCAAAGAAGTCAGAACCCTGCAACCAGCAACCTTTGTGTCAATTTAAGCAAATATTGTGGCGTTTCCATGGCAATCCCTGTTTTGAATATCCACTACACTCACTTTTTAAAGGGCTTTTCCTGTTTGCGTTTCAACTTCAAAACCTGTAAATATTTTCAGCCTTAACACATCCCGACCTCCCCCAGCCTCCCAAATGAGATACTATCAAAGCTCTGACATGAAGTCTTCTGTCTGCGGTACCCCAAAGCTGTGAAAATTCACAGCAAAAGCAGGTTGGCAGCCTGCTATCCACGGCTGGGGACAGCAGAAGCACGGCTGGACCTTTGTCCCGCTCTCAGCACGGTGCCAGCCTCTTTGCAGTAATAGGTACAGGATCCCGTTCCTTTCTTTTCCAAAACTGAGTCAAATGAGTCCCCGCAAACGCACAGCACCGATAGCATCTGCCCAAGGTGAGGAGCATGCAGCAGGTGTTTTGCAAGCCTCTCTCCATCCCACTCTGCCAGCTCAGGCCACCTCTGACCCGC
Organism: Chroicocephalus ridibundus; assembly: GCF_963924245.1. Classification (NCBI taxonomy): domain Eukaryota; kingdom Metazoa; phylum Chordata; class Aves; order Charadriiformes; family Laridae; genus Chroicocephalus; species Chroicocephalus ridibundus. Next base: position 6,156,427 of record NC_086299.1, on the reverse strand, counting down.
CGCACCAGCCACGATTTCTGCTCGGAGCCTCCTACTGTGACCTGCCCGGGGCCGGCTGCTCGCACGGCCCCAGCACTGCCCCCCGGCCTGACCTGCGCTTCCCTCCCTTCCCCTCTAACCTGAGCTGAACTGAAGCTGTCACTCACAATGATTTATGCTATGCTGCGTCATGCGCAAGTGGGAACGAAGACGAGTCAACTTTGTCCTCACTTGCAACCTGGGTTAGGGTGGAAATTCTCAAGCTTCCTCAGCAGCAGCGTGTGGGTACCTGCTGTGTTGCCCTGTCCCTGCTCCACCAACACAGAGCCCATGGGGAAAGCCCTGGTGCAACGCGCCCTGGTCAGGTGCTGGTATCAGCTGTCGGATCTGAGCACCAGGACCCTGGTGTTAACCCTCTCCCCGAAGCATCTCATGCTGCTTTTTTTGCATGCACGGAGGTGAATGGAAACACCTTCTGCTGTGCTTCAGAGACACATTGAGGACTTTCATCCCCAGTCCCCCAACTTCTAAAGCGTCGGCCTGTGCTGCCAGAGTGCAGCCCCTCCCGGCAGCCATGGGAGTGCACTGGTTAATTCTGAGTTTCCTGGCTATGATGGATTTGTGCCAGGCCTCAAATGTTAGCTTAGTGTAATTTTTGGGAAGTCAATTTCCTTTGGTTTTTTTTTTCCTTTTTTTTTTGTTGAAGCATTTTTTCCTCTTTTCTTGTAAATGGAAAAGTAGGAGCATTTGAATGAGCGTCAGGACAGGGCCATCCATCCATGGGCTGTAGTTTCCCAAGGGCATTTTATAGGCACTGGTACGTGCACAGAACAACCATGGAAACAAACACCAAGTGACTTCAAAAGCCGTTATGCTGAATGCCCACAGAGGCAGCCCCAAGGGAGCAGTCCTGTCTCTTGCACGAACAGCGTCACTCCTTGGTCCTGACCACCTCTCCCACAGTGCTGGGTGCTTCTGATACCACCAGCAGATGATGCATGATACCTGCTGTCCTGGCCAGCTTCCAGCTCAGGTAATTACATCCTACAGGAGTTTCAGCTGGATATTTTACCCCTTCTTCACTTCCGGCCCTGAGCTGCTGCGCTGGGAGTTGCTAAAACCCTGTGCAGATCCACCCCGGATGTGAGTGTGTGCCAGGGGCTGGAGTGAATTCTGTGCATCCCTGCAGGTCCCAAGGGCCTGGTGCTACAGCAAACAACCTTCTCTAGAAACACACAATGACATACCTTCTTACATACATCCCATAATACCCCCACCTAAGATGAGGTGCAGAGCTGGGAAAACAAAACTGGCCTGCCACACTAGGAACTGACAATTTCTGGAGGCCTGTGCTTAACACTACCCAATGGAGCAGTCATCTGGGACATGGACATGGGCTACTCTCCTTCCTTGAAGTGGAAACTCTCCTCCCATCATCTCACAGGCTCAGAGAAATTAAAACTTGTGGTGTCAGTGGTGTAAGGCCAAAGCCACAGCTGCCGGTCTGCCTCAGCCAACGGCATCACATGCCACAAGGGATACTAGTGGTGTTGAACGTACTGGAAAGATGGACCAGGCTTAGAGCACCCATGAGAACGAGCCTAGCAGGGTTCATGACAGGCCAAATCAAAAGGTGAGTGTCTTCACTGTGCCTCTGACCCCCTCACAATGCTGCCACTAAAAAGCCATGAGCAGGCAACGCTGGCAGGACAACACTGGATGCTCTCACCAAACCCTGCCAACTCGCATTTCAAAGGGCAGGCAAAGATGCGGGTACCCCATCCTCCCGAGGGAGCTCTGCTTTGGTATTTGCTACAGCCACAAGAATTGAGAGCCCTTCAAAGCTGTCCAAGATGTAAGAAAAAGACCTGCTGACCCACTCTCCACTCAAGACAGCTCAGGAGGCACCACGTTCGTAAGCAGGCTCTATCAAATCTATGTTTTGTGCCCTCTTTGTCTTCTTCTTTCAGAAGATTCTGGACCAGATCCTCACCCGGTGTAAAATCAGTGCAGTTTCGGTGGCTTCAGTGAAGTCATGCCAATTTAAACGAGTTGAGGATCCGGCCCTCCAAGTTACTGGAGTTGCCAGTTCTTCCTTTGGATAATCCTGAGGGTGATTTCACAGCAAGCAGCAGCACAGGCCCAGCCAGACTGGCAGGATCAGCTGCGCTTTTCTACCCCCCACGAGTAGGGCGGTCTGTGGCAGAGTCCCTACGGTGAGACCCTGCTAGAGCAACACTGGGCGTATCATCACTTGCTTCTTTTCTTGAGTTTCCTTCTCTCTGTTGCTTAATGAGAGATAGATACAGCACAGAGTAAATCACTCTAGGCTTTGGATCCAGGGATTCTAATCGCTCTCAGCAGGGGAGCTCTTGGCTTTCAGGGCACTGTGTCATCCAGCACACTGAAGACCCAGGCTCGCTGTGTATTTGGAGAGGGGTGCAGGAGCAGAGCTGGTCACTTGTTCAGCAGCAAAACCCAACCAGGTTAGGTCTTCATTTGCTACTGTGAAAACAGCATGTCTTTATGAACAAACCAGATCTGGTCTTCCACTCCTTCCACCAGCCTCTACTCCAAGGAAGGTGAAGAGCCCATTACTGCCTAGTGAGCCGAGTGAGCAGCTACAAATCCCTTCCTTGTCCCCAGTGCCACTCTCACCCTGCCATCTATCCGCACCACGTCTTGCTGTGAGGGAATCAGGCAACGCAGGCACCGGGAATGTGGCAAAACTTCAGCAGGCACTGGGTGCGCAAGAACTTTCTGTGCTCTGCCCTCACAAGTCCTTCGCTATCCCCCCAGAGCAATTTTCTAAGCAACAGCGCGGTTGCATTCCCTTCCCTATCTCCTAATAAATATCATGCTAAGCAAGATGAGTATCTTCTTCCCAGACCAAGCAGCATGACCCACTTTCTGAATCAGGGCAGATGCAATTGGGCCCTGGAGTCCTGGACCCCTCCCAAAGCAGAGAGATTTTGTAACAATTACAGCAAGAAGCAGAAGGAATAGAAAAGTAATAAGTGATCAAAGAGTGCAGTGGTGGAGCTGAAGCTGTGGGGTAATTACTACTCCTTGCCATCCTACGCTCTGGCATTTTCCTAGGACATTGAAGCAAGAGCCGCGTGCACATTCACACAACATCTCTCCTCCACTGCCCTACATTCCTCAAAAGTAACAGGTCCAATTTCAAATTCTGGCTAATCGCTCAGATGAGACAACTGCTGCCCTCCCTGCGCTCCCACCTTGATTCTTCCCCTTCTCTTTTCCTTTCCCCACAGCAGGGCAGGAACAGAGGATTCAAATTCTAGCAGTGCAAATCCCCCCCTCCAGCAGACACAGACATATGTACATCCTGCCCTGCTCCGATGACAGCCCTGAGGCTCGTAACAAGGCAGTTGTGCCCCTGGTGTCCCAGCAGTGACATCTGGCTCCTGTGCCAATGTCCAGCTGTCCGTGAGCCACTCATAGAAGTGTCATCGCCTCTGTCCCCTTGTCCCCCTAAGCCTCTCCTGACACAGAGCTTCAAGACCTGCAGTTCATAGTGGGGCGGTTTGAGCTGTGGTCCTTATAGGTGCAGTAAAACAACAAAAAAAAACCTTCAAAAGACTTGTGCTTTGGGCAGAACTCTGCCTGGCTTGCCAGCCACACAGCAGAGAGAGGAGGTGGTTGGATCCTGATCCCAAGCAGTGCTACTCGCAGTTTGGAGATGCTCTGTTTTTCCAAGGAACAGCTCTGTACTTTCCCAGATGTAGCTGGGATCAGACTATAACCCAATGGGCATGGAAAACAATTAAAAGGAGGTGGGGTGAATGTCAGCAGTGCTTTCATTGCTCAAACCCGCAAATAAAAGTTCCCTCCCAGGGGAGCACAAGCCTCTATGGCCAAAAGCATATAGAAAATCCCATACCAGAGAGAACAATGCGCCATGATGTACCTGTGCCCAAACTGGCTCCTGTACCGTGCTCAGCTCTGGGGCACACAAACCCACGAGTCTCTGTGCCCAGTGGGCACGCGGACGCCCACCACAGGGTCACTCATTCATCTCAGCTGCCTCTCCTGAAGAGCATGACTGGCAAGTCGCCTGCGAGTCCAAACGAGAGGAGACCCCCGTGCCAGGGACACACGGACAGCAGCAGACAGCACTTGCCACAGAGCACGTCTGAGACAGACGAGTGACGGGCAGGGAAAGGAGCAGAGCTGCCATCGCTCACCCAGGAGCTTGGAGCTGGCACTGGCTTCAAACTCAAGACTTATGCCCTGCTCACTGCCTGCCCGCTGGAACAAACCACCATCAAGACAACAGCACACAAATACACACCAGTGGGTGCTCTGACCAGCACAAACAGTTGCCTTCATCGTCTGACATGGTGAGATGAGGCAAAAGTTAACTTTTAAAGGAATTTCCACGGCTTTTTTTCTTCCTAGTTAAATAAAGGAATTTATTAAAAAAAAAAAAAAGAAATAGAAAAAGAAAACCCTTTCACCCAAACTTCAGAGATAAAAAAGGGGTAAAAAATCTTCAACTTAATTCAAAATCCTATTTGATGTGTCGTGGCATGAAAATGTTTTTCACTGCATTTTTTCAGTGTGATCTCATGCACCCTGCAAACGGGGTACGCCCAAAACACCAGGTATTTTATGGGACACAAACAGAGCGCAAACATACACAATTAAAAAAAAATGGGATTGGTAAATATTTAAATTAATCAGAGCTGGCATCTGTGCAGCCTCCCCTCCCAGAGAGAGGGATGTTTGCAGCTTTGAAAAAATAAAAGTGAATAACATGACCTTTTCCTTCATGTTTGTTAGCTCACTGCAGTTTGGTGGGTTGGAGCAGCCCAGGCACCTCCCAAAACGAAGTCCAGCAAGTGCAGCCGTGGCTCCTCTCCTCCCTGCCCAGCACCGGGGGCTCGGGGCTAACTGCAGACCTGGGGGAGTTGCTCCAACCTGTTTGCTGTCTCACACCATAATGCATGGGGTTTGTTGTGTTTTGGGTTGTTGGTTTGTTGTTTTTTGGTTGTTTTTTTTTTTCTTTTCAGTTTAATTGTTGGAGGAGTTTATGAAGCTGTTTGCCAAAATACAATCGACTCCAGGGAGCCAGCTTACACAAAAAGGGTGTGTCGCTCGAGCGAGGCCGTGGAGCCATGGAAACCGCCACCTTTTGCATTTGCCCAGGTGAAGCCAAAGCTTTGCGGATGGCTTGTGAAATCAGCAGAGATCTGCAAGGAAGTGAAACACGTACACGCAAGTGTGCATTAAAGCACTCAGAAAGGTGGCCCCATCCACTGGCACCTAACTCTCCCATAAGCAAGGGTGAATGCTCAGACTTCAGTAACGCCAGTTTTATTCAAAAGGTCACACGAGGCGTTTTGCCAAACGGTGCGTACACCCAGGGCGCTTGTGCTCCTCCGTGTCGGGAGTGTGGGCAGCAGCACAGGCAGAGACAGTTCTGCCCCTGCAGCACACGCAGATGTGCGGGCTGGCAAAACTCCTGCCAAATGGCCGTGCGACCAGACAAATGGGAATCTGCACATGTGTGTGAATAAAAAGCACCACCAGAACACATGCAAAATCTCAAAAGCAGGTATCACACCTTGGGCATTTGTTCTGACCCGCAGAAGGAAAGCTGGCGGTGGTGTCAGGCAGGGGGATTGGTGAGGGGAGAATGGGGGGGCGTCTCCAGGTCAGCCTGCAGCAGCGGGACGCAAGGACTGCACCATGCAGGACCCCGTGTCTGGATGCAGGCGAGTATTTGGGGGGAGGATGTTTGTCTTGCGAGCTGGTGTGTGAAGGCGGGTGGCTGGAGAGGGACCCTGGCTGCATTCTTCTCAATCTTAGAAAAGAAAACAGAGAATTCCTCAGAAGCACTGGCTGCCAGCCTGACTGACAGAAAACAACCCAGGAACAAAGCGCAGAGAAAGGATTTTAAAGCCACCCAGCTCCTATGAATGTCTGCTCCAGGACTCTCCTGCTACGACCAGGAAAGGGAAAAGTGCTCTGAACTGCAGCTCTTTTGAAAGAGGTAACATCAATTATTCCCCACTTTCAGCTGCTGAAAGAGTGCTGACGACATTACAGCAGGTTACAGGATCTCACCCACTCTGGTGGATACTGTCAGAAAAGTGAGCAGAGGATAAAGCCTTACCAGGCCATCTCCTGCAGATGAGCACGGAGCACCGTGTGGCATACGGTACAACCTGGAAAAGCTGAACAGGCGCAGAGAGTCCACAGGAACAAAGTTCCAGGACCACCCTCAAAATTAGAGCTGGCCAAAGCCAGCAAGAAGCCAGATCTCTCTTCCTCTGGTTTGACTTCAGTCTGCCACATTTACAGTGGGATGACTCCATCCTGGCACTTCTCTTACCTGCAGTCAAAGGTCTCTGACCACAAACCACATAAAGAATCAGTTCCTGCACTCACTCCATGAACCCTGGAGAGAAGAGCACAGACCCCCTCAATGTAGGAGAGATGAGGGCAGCGATGTTTCTTTTGGTGCAGGGAAGGAGGGAAACCTTTGAAAGCCCATCACTACTTTTATGATTCACTGTCGGCTTCCATGCATATATTTACACCAGATCCAAATTTGTCTCCAGATGCAATGACTTGGCCTTTTCCATTCACAGCCCCTTGTTTTCCCCTTTCATTAGAGAATCCCAAGGTAGGTGACAGCCAGACACCCATCGAGTACTGTTTAACTGGCAGGTCCCCAGGGCCACCTCCCAGCGAAGGCAGGGCATGTGGCATCAGGCAGGACTCAGGAACAGCACCCAGGTGCTCCAGCCACTGCCTCCATGTCTAGGCTGTCCCCAGGCACAGCCTACGGGCACTGCAGAGCCTGCTGCTCCCGAAGGGCAGCTGACAGAGACAAGGGGAGCTCCCTGGACAGGCGCTCCCCCAAGGGGGACCATGGGAAGGGCTCGGCAGGCCCACGAAGCAGGCAAGTGCTGGTAAGGCTTGGTGCGTCAGCCCTTCTGGCATCGACCTCCCAAACTCATTCAAATATTTCCCTTTTTTTTTAATTTAATGTTCCCTATAATTCATCTGTCCCAAAAGATAATCAATAGAGGCCGTAATGAAAATTTGAGCCATATTTTATGATCCGCTGCAGGAGAAAGGGCCACATCAGCAGGACTAGCCTTGGCTTCCAGCATCATTTCTGTGTGCGTTCGCCTGCTCACTGGCCAGATTCCCCCCTCCACCCACCCGTGGCTGCTGACAGGGGCAGCCCCTCCAGGAGAAACGCCCGCCCTTCCCTCCTACTTCAACCAGCAGCCGCTCGAGCCGTGGCTGAAGATGTACATGTGGGGAAAAGGGAGGTTCCTATAGAGTGCGAAGGGCCCTGACCCAGCAGCCTTGGGGAACCTCCTGAGCATCCCTCAACTTCTCAACTCTGAAACATATCCTATGGTCTTCAAGCAGACCCGGGGCGAATACAACGATTGTGTTCCAGGATTTGAAGAGTTATTGCTACCCTTCACAGTAATTCCTTAACCCTTGGCACTACATCTCAGTCAAGTTCCTCTTCTCCCAAACATCACCCAAGAGCGAGGGCAGTCATTCACGGGGGAAGAAGAGTTCCCGTCTAGCTTAAATATCCATGTCCAGTCACTAGGACTGTGCTCCTCCACGCCTAGTCCAAGGGGAACCTCAGGCAATCCCACCTACCTCTCTTCATTCCTTTTAGACACAAATATTACAACTGCTCCCCAATCCATCCATTTTACTGCAGTATATATTAATTTAGGAGCTGCGCTGACCTTACTTCCCCAGGTGGGTAGCAGCAAGGAGGAGCAAGCACGTCTCAGTGCCAGCCTCCACATGCTGCTGTGTGTTTTTTCATTCCACATTATAAATCCCACAGCACTTTTGAGCACCTTCATCTATTCACCCGGCACACAACCAGCAGGTTTGTTGTTTTTGCACATGCACACAGATGCATCCAGGGCTGTAACGAAGGCAAAAGCCTCAGTCCTGTTCCCGGAACCCTTCTCCACCATGGCTTCCCAGCAGTGGGTCCCCTGTCCTCCCTCTAAAGGCTGGAGCATATTTCATTGCCTGAAGCTGCCGCGTCCGCAGGGAGCCGGAGGTAACAAAACCGTCTTTGATTTGGCCAAGGCAAAAATATCAGAAGTGAAAGGCCAGATGAGGAATTTATAACAGCAGCTAAGGCAGCAAAAATACAAGCGCCTGACCAGAAGCTGCCCTCCTGCTCAGCAAGTCATGTTGTTCAGCTTCCCATGTGTCTTGGAGGGGCAGGATGTTGCAGAGTGCACAGCCAGAAACCACCGATTTTCTACACACCCAAGTGTACTGACACCCTCACGAGACCCCTGCTAAACAGCGCATAAGCTGGAAAGCCAAGAAGCCTCTGCTCACCCAGAGGTGCAGGTGGTGATCTCATTATCTTCCTGCTTGAGACTCTTGCCTTTCCTTTACAAAACTGATGCAGCAGCAGCATTGTGCAGGTATATTGTTGATACTCTGCCTCCCAGGGGAAGCTAGAAAATGCTCTCTGTCCTGGACTGGCAGCCTGAATCCCCATAACTAGTGGTCAGCAAGAGCAATAGCTAAATATTTCCACCTTCCCTTTCTCTTGGAAACTTAGAAAAAAACCATCTTTGTTTAAAAAATACAACATAATGTTCAAATTAATTGTTGCTTCCAATTTGTAAATCAAGTGACGGATTTGCAAGAAGGATTGTGAATCCAGAGGACGTGGGTGAGCAGCTTCATGCTTTAACCTTACACAGGAAAGGGGACTGAAATCCCCAGCAGAACTGGGAATAGCACTGAGGTCCCTGAAGCCCCATCTCAGCACCCCATACAGCCATCCTCCCTTTTTAATCCCGCTGCCACCAAAATAGGCCTTGTACTGCTAGAGATACCTGCCTAGGAGATACTTAGGGAGAGCATGTGGGGACGCACCACGGCTGTTGCAGTCACTGCTAACTTGCCCCAGATTTGAACTGGTGACCCTTACTAATATCATCCAGTCCCTTGATATCCTCAGGGAGCAATCAGCACATTTTATTAACCCAGACAATTTTAGAAGTGCATACGCAGTATTCTAGTTACTTGTTACAATTATGCATTATAGGTCCATTTCATACATACGCTTATGCTGAAGTGATGTGCAGTACTTTAAGACAGTTATTACGCCGTCAGAGCAACTGCACGAGGACCACGGGGCTGAACATGCTCTGGCTTTCTCGGAGCCCAGAGCGTACCCAGTGCCTACAGACATCACTTGCAGCAGAAATAGTCTAACCTAATATAAAGCCTCAGAGATCCCCACAATCAAATCCATTTTTTAAAATGACATGTTTCCACCTATTGGTCCCCAGAGTGAACTAATTGCTTTTGCTAGTTTTAAAAGCCAGAGTTATTTCACTGAAAAAAATGAGCAAGTGCATGGGAACTCAGAGACATCCTCAGATTTCCAACACAAAATCACCATATATGCAGATATATTTGCTGCCCAAACAGTCGAACTTCCAGCTTTACTGCATGACACGCCACAGGGGAATTCTTCACTTCACAGTGAAGGTGGGAAAACAAGGAGTTAAAGTAACCTGACCAAACTCAAATAGCAATTTAGTCAGAGCTAGGAGAATATAAGATTTCCGTCTGTGCTCTAACCACTAGGTTATCCCCTTCTTTCTTAAATAAACTTCTCAGTCTAAGGGGAGACTGCTATTTCCACTTAAAGATTGGTGTTTTGTTTTGTGTTTTTTTTTAATTGCCTTTTTTCCATTTTATTTATTTTTTTGAAGATAACACCCTACAACAGGGAAGCTGCTCAGTGGAGAATCGGTCCAGGACCATGCTTAGGTTACTATTTTTCTGCATCCTGCAATAGCAAAACAGTCTGAGTCTACCACCCCTGCAAACACAGACCCACAGGCTGGGGTAGACAAAATTGCCCAGGGTCCAGCTCTACACCTATCTGCTCTGGTGTACGGGCTGGATATCATTTCCAGTCCAGAACAAATTATTTACAGATAATAAAAATGTACAAATTATGTATACTAACAAAATCTGAAAAAAACCCAGATAAAAATAATATTAGAGGGACAAACTTTTCAGGGATGATAACTAGAGGAAAAAAGTGTATGTCTTTTCAGAAACCTGTACTTACCTGCACGTTCTGGGTGCAGAAGCACATCCTGGGACATGCTCCTCACTTAGTTCTTGTGAAAACCAGTGCTCGCTGTTGAGCAGAAACCCAATGGGAAGCAAGAAATCCCCACTTTTTTCTAGGTAAAAGCAGTTCAGCTCCACCATTTGCTGGGAAAGTTTTAGGTGAGATTCCTTACCCCATCTCAGAGTGAATTGCTTCTTACTTTGATGAAGCCCAGCTCTCTTTCAAAGGAACTAAAGCTGAAGGTGACCATTGCTAATTTTTTTATCATAATTTTATGAACGTCTTAACCTTAATTCACAAATGCTCTACAGAGTGAATTTCCTTATATTTTGTTTTTCATACTTGATTAGCAGTATTTCAAAGTCATGGTTTTTTAAAAATATGTATAAGAAGTTACCCCATACAAACCTCTACCACTCTTATTTTTATTTGGATTTTGTAGAAATTTGTTACTAATTAATTAGAACTGAGCCAAAATAATTGTTTCCGTGCAGGCTATCAGTTTAACTACCACATCTCAAGTTAAACAGGTATAAATATTTTATACATAAAAGGCTTTAGATTATAGAACACAAACATATCTTCCACATTCTCCCTTTTATCAAGCACTTACACTCCAGGTTTCCTTTGGGAATTGATGCGTTGGACACTGGGAAAAAAGTCAGTTTCAGGTGTGCACATGGAGGTCTCTTTGCTGTCATGTTTACAACACACATGAAGTCTGGAAAACTTGCTTAAAGTAAGCACCTTCTCCCCAGGTTCACCTTTTAATGGACATTTTCCTTTCAAGATTTTTATTTATAAAGATTCTCTTTTTCTTTTCCAAAACCTAGGGTTTATGGAGGAAACATTCTGTCCTCAAATAATCATCTCCAGGCAAAGGAAAGCTGCTTAAGATGTTACCCACTTATTGCGCACTCATACCTCTATACGGAGATTCTTAATCTTCACCCACCCAAGATTAAGGCAACGCAAATTATGAAATCGATACCAATACAGACAGCAACATCTATTACAGTTTCAATGTTTTTGTTATATTTTTTCTAAACTATTAAAGCAGTATGATTTTAATGTGATTGTTGTTGTTTATGCAATACAAATTCTCTGTTGTTTGATGCTGTGAGTACTTATGTAAATGCCCTATTTTCCTTATAGAAACCCTTCCTTTGACACCTCATGTGTGTAAAGAAAATATTTGAGTGTTTGCAAGATGAGGATCCATTTATATTTAAGGCTCCATTACTGATCAGGAGGCAAAGAGTGTCCTTAAGGTGGCTATAAATTATAGTTACACTAATTTTAAGGCCCTTAGTCTCTGTCCTAGTGATGTAGCAGAAGAGCTTTTGAATAAAGGAGATTCTTCTCTCACAGCAGTTTCAGTTCTTTTCTTTCATTAATCAAAACCTATCCTATATATATATATATATATATATGTTTTCTCTATATATGCATGTCTGAATGCCTCTTTGAGGTTTAACACTCCTGCACCTGAGATTCAAACATAACAAATCAAAAATCATTTTGCAAGCAACTACAGCAAGCATTTCCAGAAGTTACATCACATAACAAGTCATGCAATTAAACTTTAATGAAAAAATAAAAACAAAAACACCAAGCAGCCCCTACTGCTTGCTTTGTCTTTCAAACTATCATAAAATAGCAGGACGTTAAAATGGAAGAACCTCTGACTAAAGCTGTGCCGTAAACAATTTTTTCCTAATGAATTCCACCTCTTTACTCCCTTGAATCAGCAGAGCCGGATGGAATTTCTCTCCTCTCTTCCTTCTCTCTGTATAAAAGGATGTACTGCTGATAAAACTAGTAACCCATGAAGATCACTTCCCCGAGGTGAGATGCCTCCTGCCAGCATTTCTGCTCTCCAGGGGGTTATAGTCTGACACCCTCCTCCTCCCCGCGATGCTGTACCTCGCTCTCTGGGCCGGCCTCTTGAAACCAGCGGGACCTTCAGTACCGTGACATGAGCGCTGGTGCAGGCAGGAATAACAGAACGGCAACCAGAAGTGTTCATGCACATCCATATTCCTCCTAAAAAAACTACAGATCCAGTCCTTCCAAATTTCTAAGCACCTGCAGCTTAGGAAGGCTTGAGCCGGAGCTGTAAGTCTTAAACACCTCTCCAAAATGGGTGCCTGAACCTCAACATTCTGCCTCTCTTTTTCAACCTCACCCTCAGCTTATCTTTTTCCACACCTGCAAATGACATCCCTTTAAAATCAAACCTTTTCTTTTGCGTCTGCTGAGATCCTATCATTTCTGAAAGGTAACTGTGGTTTACACAAGGACAAGTGAAGAGAAAGGGGTTGTCATTTCCAAAATATTGTTAGGAAAGGCAAAAAGGAAGCAGAAGGATCACAGTTGGACCATGAAAACCACTGAGGCCCTGTACTGGAAGAGACACATACACACAAACACTTGAGCAGTTCCACTGGCTCCAGTTCATTCATGACTGCAGAAACAGGATTTAGCACAGTGAGAAACTCGTACGAAGTAGGACAACTCTAGCCTTCCTGTGTTTCTTGCATTTTTTTTTCCTAATGTTTGGATTTTTGTATTTTCTACAGTGTGTAATAAAACCAAATTTCAATTTAAGGTAAATTTTGGAACGTTTGATGTAATTTATTTATCACCATTTATTCTTCCCACTGCAGCCCTTTCGGACAGTGACATAACTAGTTTGTTTAAAGCTTTGGTTTTCGCAAACTAGCCCCCTACACCATTATATCTGGACTACAGATATTGCAGAGGGAGCATGAAATAAATTTAAAATTAAATTCAGTAAAATGCACAAGAAAAAAAATAAATTAAGACAGTGTCTTGGTCATATTTTTGTCTTTAAGATTTTTTTCCCTGTTTGTATAATAAAGAAAAGTTTGGTCTAATTAGTAACATTATTCCTTCCCCTACCTGCTAAAAGCGATTTCAGTTTTTAACTAAGGCTGGGCTTCCTTATGTATTTGAATGATTTTCAGTGAAACCTATGTTTGGATAGGATTTTTTTTTTTTTTTACAGTTCACTGTATCGTGTTACAAAATCAAATGCCTGTCTATAAGAAAAGAATATTATCTTACAGTTACAAAGCACCTTTCCTCCCCAAGCACTTCATGACAAGGTAAGGTCAGTGCCACGGAAATGCAGGCAGCCACCTCTGAAGCCAGCAGTCTGGGCAGTGGGAGGTAGGAACTGGGAACGCAGCTTTGGTTGACGGCAAGGGGCAGATGCCCACCGCCGAGTAAAATTTCCTCCTGTGTAGGGAGCCAGCTTATCCTTACAGAACCAATTCAGGGACACTCATAAAATAATAAAAGAAGAGAAGCCCTAAAATCTCATGTGACTATCTGCAGACAACTGCTGGTGCCATGTAACTACTCTACAGTTTGGGGCAAAATCTAGGGGCCTGTCCTATAGGAAAGAAACATGAGTAACCCTCTTTAGTCATTAGCATAACCGCCAATTTACGCGAGAACGTGCTCAGATCTTTCATTCTCACAAGTGACCCAAGGGAGAGCTGCAAGAAAACTATAGGGTAGCTCCTGGTTTTTAAGACAAATGAGAAAGCCCAAGCAAGAATCAAAATGATAGTGACCAGAGGATGAGGAATCTCCACACCACCCGAGCACAGACAACGCCAGGCACAAGGCTTAAACACAGGAAAGTCAGACAGATGCTGGCTTTTAAAATGTTTTTGATTCAGAGGCTGGAATCTGGCAAAGTCTCACTCTATGGATTTGCAACTATCCAGAGCTTGGAAAGATGCTGTCCTTTTCCCAGGCTTCTGCCCAGATCATACACGTACTGGGGTTTCTCTTCTATGCACCAGCTTGCTTCCCCCATCTCCAAACTTGCCACAGGTAAAAAAGGGGCAACAAATTTGGTCAGGGTGTAGCAGATTGCCATAACAGCAAAGCACCGAACAGTGCTCTTCTGTAGCTTAAATTAAGACCTAGCTCCAGCTTGCCGTCTCATCCATTCAGCACAGACAGAGAGGAAGAGGTCCCAGCAAACAGGAGCTGGGCTCGGCTATTGAAATCTGGGATTAGACATCTGGAAAACCATCTGAGAAAGCAGGCTTGGGAAGGCAGTGGGGGACTGAATACCTTATCCTCTCTATCTGGTAAACACTTCCAGCCATCCCACTACGCATCCTTCCCACCTCAGGTGTGCGACAGGCGTGTAGAGACATAACCTGCCGATGCCAGGAAGGAAGGGAGACACGAGGAGGGACGGGGAGAGCGGGACAAATGAAATGAGGCAGATGAAGAGCAGAAGGCAGGTGACAGGTACAGCAGTGCCAGACAGCAGAGACGGCAAATTGGAATCGAGAAAGTATCTCAAAGTACTGCAGGAAGCCACATTCTACCTTGAATAGAGAGCAAACCCAGGAGCCCCAAACCCTGGGTGCAGGTGTGCAGTAAGTCCTCAACTGGGAAGGACTGGCTAGTAGTCATACCAAGCAAAACAGTCTATTTCTGAGACGGGACACAGCCACAGAACAGCTCTACTAACTCAAGAAGCGTTTTAAGCACTAACCTAGCTCTCTACGTTAGAAAGCATTTCCTGCTTGCAGTCTGGAGCTTTCCAGTTTCCTTGAGGATGAACAGTGATGAGTCCAAAATACTTGTCTGATAACAAAACAGAAAAAGAGAGAAAACCTCGTGGGCCTGGGGGTTCCCACGGCTGCCTTTGCTGAGCAGTTCTTCCTGCCTGGAGCCAGGAAGAGTTGCACAGGGAGATCAAACCTGCCCTGCAAAGTCCCAAATCTAAGTCATGCAAATTCCAGCCTTCCTCCAAGCGCTGATACCAACACAGGGACTCCGACTTCATCAGATGGATGAAGGAAATGGAAAAAGGAGGGGGGGCCTTACTGCCTACACACACATACACACACCCCACCTCAGGCGATGGAGGGGGTGTGAATAATGGAGCAGGTTCAGCAGCCAACAGCGTTCAGGGTCGAGTTAGTAATCCTCTTTTTCCATTTCCGTTTGCTATTTGATGTAATTATAGTTTTTGATTGAAATCCACCCGGAGTGTAACCCCTCTGCTTAATGCACTGCTTAAATCCTTGGGTACACAACCATGCTGCTCCCCAGACTCGCCTGGAATAGGAAACCATTTCAATGCCAAAAATAAGTCTTTGCTTTCTTTGGTAACGCCCTCAAGTCTTGGCTCAGCCTCTGCTACACCCACCAAAGGAGAAGGGCAGGGAGTTTAAGAGGGCTGCCTGATACCACCCATGGGCTAGTTAGTGGCTTTGTGCTAGAAGTTGAACCTGCAAGAGGGTTTGAAAACTTGTGAGGCTTTATTTAATACCCAGACGCTAGGAGAGGTTTCACAGTGGCAAGAACACGGGACCTGGAGCCTGGCCTCGACTTCCCCAGTGGATTTGCTGCTATTGAACCAGAAATAGTAACAACCTGATGCTCTGTCCTGCCTGTGCGTGGGGTAAACAGTGGTTTCTGTCCTGAAAGGCCTCTTGAGGATAAAACGAATAGATGATATTCATAATCCAAAGGAGAGCTGGGAGATCTATCTCTCTGTAAAATCAGATTGCCGGAGCTGGTTTTTCCTCTCCAGCTCACTCTGTACCACTTGGCCAAGAATGCAGGGCAACAGCTAGACCAGTAGGCCAGACACCAAACAAGTACATTAGCAATTACATCCCACAGAAGAAGGAGCTCACAGCAGCGTGACTGGGCTGGCAGCAAAATCGCTAATACTTGTGGACAGAAACTGCCTAGGAACAAGCCATGTTTCGGGTGCCCATTAGTCTGCTGGATATCAGAAGGAAAAGGGTTCTCTGAGGCCCTCGCACCCAAACCAGTACCTCAGTCACCATACAAAAACCTGATGTGGGTTGGGGAGGTATGTAATATATAGACTTGCTCCAAAAAAGCAACGTATCCTATGAGGTAGAGTGAGATCATCTCAGGACAATGAACAAAGCTACAATTTCAGATTCAGAAAAAAACATTAATTCTCCTATACAGGAGAAACTCAGCATGGTTCCCTTCATGCTAGTATTGCTTGAAGACCAAGGTATGTGCAAGGTGAACGTGATTGGGAAATAGCAATTCAAAGCTTTCCTCAGCAGGGGAATGGGACCTCTGAGATTTTAAAAAAAGTGGTATTACAGCTCCTGTTCCACACCTCCATTCGCACAAGGAGAATAAAGTCCTCAAAGTTACCCTGTGAGATTTTTAAAACTCAGAAAGGTCCAAGAAAGCTGCTAAGCTTGGGATGCTCCTACACCGAGACACCTGCCTCCAAGAGGCACGCAGCCAACTCAACGCAGGACCTTTGGAACCAAACACGGCTCTCTGGACCTGATTCCATGTGGCTCGGCCTTTACGGCATCATTTATGTCAAGGTCAAGCAGTGGCAAAGCAGTCTGATTAGAACAGCACTGTTATAAAGAACTTTACGAAGGTGAAAGGGACCAGATAATCTGCCCATCCCTTTCTATTTCATGCTGAAGAGGAGTCCTGAGTGAAGGAGCTGAACCAGGCTCTTGGGCTGGAGGCACCTTCACTGGAAGCACTGTGACTCAGCGGTGAATCAGAGGCAGGCTGTGCCTGGCTGCCGTATCGGCCGGGCGACGGGAGGAAGATGAAGACAGCGAAGCAAGAGAAAGAGAGAAGTATAGGCAACACGGGAAGTGAAGGTCCCCAGGGCTGGAAAGCAAAACCTGCTCAAAACTTCAACATTTCTAAGAACTCTCTGTCATTTACAGCATCTGTTAATCGGCTGAGCCCCAATTACTGGTGCCTCCTTCACCAGTAGGAACCATATAGCCAGCGTGGGGCACAGAGCAGTGTGCCCATGGGCACATCTGCTGCACTTCTGCCCCTTTTTGAGGGTCACAACAGCTGAAGCAGCTCATCAGCAGAAACCTGCTTTTCAAACAGCTCTCCCCACTCTGCTCCAGCCCTTCCTCTCCGTGGGCCCAGGCAGTCAGTTCTTTCTCTCTCCTCATCAGATATCTCTGTCTCTCTGAAATATTCAGATGATTTGGTTTTGTTTTCTTCTCCCCCACACCAAATCCTCCCCCTGCTTGTGGAAGCAGTGGATTTCACCCAGGCACAGGAGGCTAATTTACACCCTTCAGGGTTTAAAATAGCAGTGGCGTAAATGAAAAGTCCAATTTCTTCAAATTTGCATTGTAAAACCATCCTTCAACTTCCTTGAAATAAATTTTACTATTTTATTAGTGCAAACAAAATGGTAATAAAACACTAATACAGCGCCTTGTATCCAGGGGAAGAGCTAAAATTAACATAGACCGAGCAGTGTTTGCTATTACATTCAATTACCTTTTTACTTGAGATTTACATTCTCATCCCCTTAATCTCCATAGTGGTGGCTTTGAAATCGTTCCCCATAGTCATTCCTGCGTTTGGAATGGACGGCAGGAAAGCCGCTCGCTCGCTCACCACCCCCGCTCCCGCTGCCAGCACCCCGGTGCCAGCCTCTTCCCTCGAGACCCCTGGGCAAGTTTCCCCAGAGCATCTCCAGAGAGCCTCAGCAGCAAGTGCATTCACCTTCCTCTCTCAGGCCTTAATTTCTAAACTCCAGACAAATACACTAGCAGCAAAAATACAGCCCATGTCCATAGCTGCCTTCCATCTGGCTCTGGAAACTGTTCCTTAATTCTCAGCTACAAGCCGTGTTGCAGGCAAGTTTTATTATCTCCATTGTACAGATACAAAAACTAAGGCAAAGACTGAGGACCAAAGTCTGAATGCGGCGGCTCCCCATTTAAATCTGGAATAGCATATTTTGTAGTGGAAGTATTCCAGCTTTTACCTGGGACTCACTGAATTCTTACGCTGGAGTTATTTTACTGGGATCGTGTCCTGCAACCCAGGTGTCCCAGATCCACAGGCTCAGCAGTACATTCAGGAAAACAGCAGCTCCAGGACTGTCTGATGAACCTCAGAGAGAATGTGCACTAAAAAGAAAGGATGCTAAGGATACAAATCCCAGTAAATGCAATACAGGGAACCCACTTCTCCAGGATCAGGGGAAAAGTTTTAATTGGCAGCATCTTTAGATGCTTTCTTTTAATATACTAGGCATGTCAGTGATTTTGGCCGTTATCGGAACGGCAAGCCTTCGATAAGACACCGCAGGAAAGTGCCGCATTGGTCCAGCTCCATGCAGTGCCTTTGATTCTCTGCCCTTCTTTCTTCCTTTTCATGTACTGAATGTTGGACACCTTCCTTCTTACAAGCCAAGTCAAAACATTTAACCTTTCTTTGGAGGGCATGGCCAGCACCTGCCTTACAGGTGAAATCCACTGCTTTCTTCACTAATTTTGATACAACAGTTTGTGATACCCAAATGGGATAACAGAGATTAATTAAGCACTGTGTAGAATCTTTCTAGCCTAGCCAAGAAAAGACTCGACAGCCTTTCATCCCAGCCTGGTCACGACCCAGCTATTCCAACATTACAGGACCACTGCAACACTGAAGAGAGTCAACAGCTAAAGAGAAGTAAAGGGCAATTTAGGAAGGTACCAGCCGGCACCCTAAGGAAGAGCATCTCCTGAGAGACACAGGTCACTTGAGTGTCGCTCAAGCCCAGCCCAGCCGTACTGAATGTCCAACACATGGACTGCATGGAAGTGCCCAACAGAGAGAGCCATCACCACCTGTTTGGATGGTAAAACACTTCTAACTGCTCTAACCAAGTTCCAGGCAGCACAGGGGCACTGCGTGACCCTGGTGGTACCTACAGTAGCACCAATGAACTGGCTGTAACAACCCTGCTGACACCCAACCCCACCAGAATCCATTTTGTCCCGTATAGCACAAGGTCACTAATTTCGAGTGCCCCTTGGGCAGCTATCCCAGAACTCCCAATTCTTCTTTTGAATGAAGAACATTTCAGGTGATTCAGCAAGAGATTTTATGCTGGTCAGGGAGGTCTATGTCCTAGCACTTGGTGGTACTCAGGATTCCCCTCAGCTGTCAAGGCAATATTCTTGACAGCTGCCTTCAAGGTCCTCTTCCTTTCCTCACCAACAAAACCCTCTGGTTTCTGCATTTTGATCCATAACTTGCATGCCTATCCCCTAAACTGCTCATCTGTCTCTCCTGAATAGCATGGTCCTTCATCCTTCCCCTCTAGCCATCTTGATCTTCATGGCTAGAGAGGAAGGATCAGGCAAAGCATCAGTCTATAGGATACCTCTAGAAAAAATTATAAAACCTCCCCATCCAAATAACAAACGTGTCCCCAGGAAACCTTTCATCTGTCCGCCTTCTAGAAAGCAGCACACAAAGGCCCTAATGCAAACAAAATTATCACAAGACACTTGAGCAAAACAAAAAACCCCAAACAATGAAGAGTAACAATAAAGAAGAAACCTGCCCAAGAACACAGGGCTGGGGTTGGTTTCAGCTGGTCTTCTGCCCCTTTTTTCTGTTCTCTTTCCCCCGCGCCCTGAACAAAGGAAGTTTGTTGTCAGGCTCAAACATTTCCTGGGCCTTGTCCGAGTTCCACCTTGTTTTCTTTTTCTCTTCTCCCCACCCTGTACAAACAAAGCAAAAACCAACTGGCACCACCTGTGATGAAAGGACAACTAAATGCAGAATTTTATCTTTTCTTTCTTTTTGCCCTCCTCCTTTTTCCCTTTTTCTTGGCCAGAAGTTTTGGGCAAAGGACAAAAGGTATTGTTGGGTAAGCATAATTCCAGTGGCTGAGTCACGCTAAGACACTAAAGCGCTGGCTGCTGATGGGGTAAAGTAAGCCAAGCTGCTGCTTCGCTAAATGCAATGAAAATGCCAGCAGCACCACTGCAAGCTCTGCCAGCCCCAGAGCACAAGGGGCAATAGAAGATTCTCATAGTAAGAAAAGGTGCAAAGAAATCAAATAAAATGCCGGTACAAATATCTTCACCCAAGAAATCTCAGGAGGAAGGACTGTCACACAGAAGAGGCTGGATGGGCTCCTCCCTGAAGACTGTAAAGGTTGTGAAGGCCATAGCACAGTTACGATCCTTACTCACGATAAGAGAAGGTTAAGATGCCGCCTTCAGTTCTCCATCCAGACTTACTTTTTTTGATTTCATGACACAAGTCAGACCCATAGCTGGTCAGTCCTAGAAGCGGCCTCCTTCCCCGCCAACTGTAAGCTCTTTGAGGCAGGGAGCTGACATTGCTCTTGCAGCCCCGAGCACAACCAAATGGGCAGGGGGCTTCCAGGCACTACCATGATGCAGATAATCATCAACCCATTTCTGGCTGCAAATTAAACGGTGCCCCAAGCGGGCACTTGCTCGGAGCGCGTTCAAAAGCACACTGTAGACCCTGCAACTCAATGGTGCATTTGGGGGAGCTGGAGCACTGGCTGTTTGTTTATTTTATGATGCACTTTGGTCTCTCTCAGTTGCACTGTTATCCTACACCTGTTCGCTCCCCTTTCTCTGGGCTGATAACAGACAGTACGTTGTGCGGAGTCAGGGGCCTGGCCCAGCTCTTTTTGTTTTTAATGAGACACGTGTATTTGGTTCCAGACTATCAACACTCAGGGTCAGGGAAGAGGCAGAAAATTTCCCTCAATAGGCATAATAAGTGCAGCAGAATGATGTGGAGCAAGGTCCTCAAATGGATCTAAAGAGAACAAACGTCTTTGTGGATCAACCCTCCCTAGGGCAAATCCTGCTTCCCCCCAGTGCAGCACATCTCCTTTTGGAACCCACACTCACCCAGGGTGTTATACCGCTGCTACACTTTTTTAATGTAGACATAGGCCAGGGCTCTTTCAACAGTTCTGGCATCTTTTCATGGCAGACCCCATGACACATGGAGGCGGCTGAGAACAAGGAATCATGCTTTTCCAGGAACGGGGAATCCAGATTTTCTGGTTTATAAATTTTCCCATCTGGATTTGTTTTGCTGTTCATAGGGTAGATCACCAGAGATAAGGAAAGAAAAGTAAAGAAATATCAGAGCAGTGGCAGCCCCGACGGGCTCAGATGAATTTCTTGCATGTCACAATCTCCTGTTTGGGCAGAAATTTGAATGCATTTTCTAGCAGTAACACAGATAAACTGGCATCTCCCCCAGAGGCTGTTTCAGTTCTGCTGCTGCCTAAGGGTTCTGTAATGTAGGAACAGAGGAGCTTGGACATGCCCGCTCTCAATACTATCTCCATAAGGACATGGTTAACTTCTTTGCCACTTGCATGGCAAAAATTAAAATCAGCTGAGACTTCTTAGGCTGAAGCCCATTAGAAGAGCGTATAGACAAGCAGGTTATTACTTGAAACAGCTGCAATGAAAGACTGTGTTGGGAAAATCCTGCACAAGCTCCCAAACGGCATAGGAAGGAATGAGTAGGTCGTCTCCACGTAACAGAACCAGTAGCTTCACCTCTCCTCTCTGGCACAGGGCCTGTCGGAGCCTGTTCTCTGGGGAAGAATCCCCCGGATCACAGCCGGATGGCCTGGGAACAGATCTGCCAAGCCCTACCAAGCTGTCCCCCTGCTCTCAGGTAAGACCAGGCCCTACAGGACCTGCCGGGGCCGCTCTTCCCACCTCTGCAGCCAAGTCCCAAGGCTCTGAACTAGCTTCCAATGCCGCTGGCTGTCCAGGTACAGAAAGGCACCTGCAGACCAGAGCAGATATGGGCCCGAACCCTAAAGATTACCGTAGGTAAGAGCAGCCTGAGGAGTGGAGCCAAGGGGCCAGAGGCTGTGACATTGTGTACGTTTGTCCTCCCCTGCCACCTCTAAGCCAGGCTGTTGAATTTACACAGCAAGGACAACTTGGTAAAGACAGTGCGGCGGTTGTCAGCTGGGAGCCTCTGCACACTAAGCTCCTGGTTAAATGTTTTCATCAAAACCAGAACGAGAAAGTGCAGAGCAAACACCACCAATTAGAGGCTGGGATGAAGCTTTCCTGCCAGCAGATCTGGCGAGAGGGGCATGAGTCACCTTAACCCTTTGGGAGCCAGAGCCAGTACAGCTCCACAGGGGTGAGGAGGAAGATGGGAGAGGAAACCTCTCACAAACCTTTCATTTGCATCCACTCATTTTCATTTATTTGTAGCAAGTTGAGTTCAGAAGTGAACACACGCCATGTTTGGAGCCATATTATCCCCATAACCTCTGCTCTTGCCATTCTCATGCCTGAAGCAGGCAACCTGCCCGTTCCAGTGAAGGTGGAGCTGGTTCAGAGAGGCAGACGGCAGCCCAGGGAAGAAGATGCCAGTTGCGCATTGAGGAGGTCTGGGGTTGGCCATCCCTCAAGCCATCTCTACCTTCCAAGTCCATTCCAGCAAACAGAAAATATCACACTAGTATTGCTGAAGGCTAAGGTGTCAATGAGAGTAACATAGCAGTACTCCATACCTCATTTGAAAATAAAAGGATTTGTCTCGGACAAAATGCTTCCCCATCAGAAACCTGATGAAACATAGCCAGCAGTAAGAGAAGAGCTGGGATGAGGCTCAGGCAGGTAAGCCCCTCTTCCCCTATACTGTCTCTGCCTAGCTGCTGTTAATTGTCCAATTTCTGAACGTATAAGAGGTGATCAAAATTTAAGTGCATACTTGGGCTAAATTCCCTTTCAATGCAAATAACATGCTCCTGTTTGCAGCAGGATTCAGTGCCAACGAGCCAAAAGTTCAGCTTTCTAGGAGTATCAAACATTGCAACATTACAGATGTTCAGAGAGATCGGTCCCTTCTGCAGCAACAAACCCTGAAGTCAGAACTCTGCTTTTGCCCTCAATCACTCAAGCAAACACCCACTGACTCCACCTCAGCACAGGACCGAGCAGACGCTGCAGGAAAGGGCCCTGGACTGCATATGGACCAAACCCTGCCCACCTGCTACACGATCCAGGAGAGATGGCATTGCTGCAATGGGAGGCATTTTGGAAGCTTTCTGCAAGGGAGCCTCCCCCCGGCCAACATCCCTGTCTTGAGGCGAGGGACAGAAAAAGGGACAGAGGCAGTGGACCTCCTGCTAAGGAGATCAAGAGGCATTCACTCAAGGCAGGGAAGCTAAAAGCTAAGAAAGGATAAATTAACACAGCAGCTTATATTGGTGAGATCCCTTTCAATTTAGGGCGCAGCTGGGCTATTCGTGGTGTGGTCCAGGATCTGGCCCTCCACAGTTACATGTGTCCAAAGCTGGGGCCCCCAGAAGTTGTGAATTTCAAGCATACCACGACTACTGGAGCAGACGGTTTCAGATCCTGCTGAGCCAGCTCGTGGCTGTATTCAAAATTGAGTAAATTTACAGCTGTAAGCTGGGAGTTTATACAACCCGTAACTTGTTAGGGATGGCTGACCAAGCCAGAACGATCGCTCCCCAGCCGACAGGGTTCTTATTGGTTAGACCTTTGAGCGCCTGATAGATTTTATTATTTTTCTTTCTCTTTTTCTTTTGCATTGGTTGGAGGGTAGGAAAGGAAACATCTATTTTTATTCTTTTCCTCACCAAAGGCAAACTGAAAATAAACCTGAGGTTCAATCCACCATGGATTCCTCAGCATATCAGCTGGGGGCTGTAGCACACCCAGTGACCATTGCCTTGGACAAGGCTGCTGTATTTTTATCACTCTGTGCAGAGTCTTACAATGTGAGTAACTCCACAGGATCCAATGTATTACCACCAGAGTTAGCAAGGCTGCTCTCATGCTGGCCCCTTTTGCCTGGACACTTCCCATTCGTACCAGACCCCACAAACGCTACTGCGCTTCAGCCTGGGCTGCAAGAAAACGTGGTCCGAGCTGTCCGAGTTTAGTGCAGCAAATACATTGCCCTGCAAAGACCTTCCTTCCATCTCCTTTGCAAGGATAAACAGCTGGAGCAGTATCAGACCTGAAGTGATCTGAACCTGGATTCACAAACAGCCACGCAAGGAGCCTGCCAAGTAACAGGCAGGCAGCAAGCAGAGAGTGCAAAGCAGGACTCCAGGAGCCCTCTCATGGGAACAAAATCAGCACCATTCACTGTGCCTGCAAGTGTGAAAGCTGGCCAGCCTGAGGAAAGCACAGGGCTTGCCTGCATGGAACAGCCTCAACCTAAAATCCTCTGGTTTTACTACAGCATGGTCCCAGTTTCTGAAAGGTATTTTCAGCAGGAAACCCAAACACGATCCAACTGTAACAAGGCTGGACGAAGGGCTCGGGGGCTCCCCTGAGACTCGCTTTTCTGTGTGACCACAGACAAGACAAGGACAGTCACACCAGCTTCAAGGATACACACGTTCATGGGCATGAGGTGCTCAAGCATGATGAGAGGGACATATACCTACCTCAGTCATTACACAGCTGCAGGCTCTCCATTCACTGCCCTGGGAAGACGCAGTTTTTCTAGGGCATGGCTAAGGAGCATTAACAGGTCTCCCCTTTACCCTCCCCTCCATCCTGAATACGTAACAGCCCAGAACATCAATAGTTTACATGAGTTAAAGAGCCAGCTGAGGCTTTAGGGACTCACTCAGGCAGGATAAAACACTCTTTAGCATCCAGCCACCATGTAAGAAAATTAAGTAAACGGGGACCTTTGGTGAAGTCTTAAGCAGGGGACTGAAAAAGGGGAAATTTCCTCTCTCCCTGCTCCGTGAGCAGGGATCACACCGCCTGCTGCCGCTCCCACAGTTTAAAATACTTAAGTCCTCCAAGGTGCAGCTTAATTTTCTTTTTTAAAAAAGAAAAGTGTCAGTCTAATTAGATAAATCCTCCAAGCACGTGGCCCGGAGTTCGTCATGGAAATTAACCTCCTTGAAAGATCACAGTGACTGAAATAAGAAACTGTGTGTTTTGGCATAGTGCAGTGAAATGGGAGATGCAGGCTGCATTTCATACACCTTCCCTTTCATAAACCTGCCGCGTTTCATATCTGCCCTACTGGCCCTTAGCTCGGCACCAAGACTTTATCTCTGAATGCCTGTTTGCAAATCGCTGCTGAGAGGTTACAATAACCCCTGGGAGAGATTTTGCTGGCTCACCAGTGTGAAAGGACACTGCTCCCCTGGTATAAAGCTGGGCCAGCCTGAGGCACTGGTGGAGGGAAGGGCTCGTCACCAGCAGCCCTACAGAGAGGATGTTCTGCAGACACAGCCACCATGGGGAGGCAGCCAAGCTGGGAGCTGTTTGCCAGGATGGGAGCTGTTTGCCAGGCTGGGAGCTGTTTTGCCAGCCTCATCATCCAACATGCAGACAAGCGTGATTCTGTGCACCCCTCGCTCCCACTGGCACAGGGATGGGCTGAGTAGGGCAGGAGGGAGATACCTTGAAGCCGCAGGCTGCGATCGCATAGCTCAGTTTGCATTTATGCCACCTACGTTCATGTCTTGTTATTCAGAAGGCTCTACCTAGCCATGCTGGGAAAGGGGTAGGGCTGGGAGTCATACTGCTTAGGAATAAAAAGCTCTGGTCCCTTTGCTATTGGAAGCAGAAGCAAAACCAGGAAAGAAAAGAACTAGCTTACAAGTGAGAGTCAACTGCCACCTCTACCTTCCAGTCAAAGTAGGGACCGGAACCAGACTATTTTGCACTTTCAGGAAATGTTGGCCAGTCAACTTTTCTCCCAGGCCATCGGACAAACTTGTGCTAGGGTCACACCCTCAACGTTCCCCAAGGACTACTACAGGCCTCTCCTGAGAGATATTACACAACGCATTTTAGTACATAACTGAAATAAGACCTCTTGTGCAGTTCCAAATAGTCCTTCCCCATCAAGGGGATGTAAGGATTCTCTTTCTAAGCTTTCCACTTCACACTGTCCTTTCAAAGGATAGTATCCAAACTGCAAAAGCCCCTGAAAAATCTGTGGAGTTAATCTACCTCCTTCTTTCCCAAGTCTGATGAATGCTGGTATGCGCGACGCTGTGCTGCCCTCCCAGCACTGGGACCAGCCTTGCACACAGAAGGATCAGGACCAGCCTCAGAGACCATCTCTGAGGTGACTTGTTGTATTGTCATTGAAATGACAAGCCCTATGGCTCAGAATTTGGAAGCAACGTATTTTGTTTCAAAACAGCAGCACTGGTGGCAAAACAAAAATAGGATACCTTCTGGAGAGAAAACTACCCCAAAATGCTGTGGCAGGCAAGGAGCCAAAGGCCCCAAACAACTGACAGTTCTGCAAATGCAGACCCTTTCCCTACAGCGCCTATTACACAGTAGGCCTCTGCAGCTGGACGGCTCTAGAGCTCGCCCGGGAGCAGAGACTCTTGGACCTCCGGGTCCTATTCTAGACCAGCTCAATCACGCGTGAAAGGTATTAGCTGACACCTCATCAACAGCCAATGGACAGAGCGAGCATGAGGGGTTGCAGGCAGATCCCTCAGTACAAGAGCCTTGCTACAACTCATTAGCTGTCTCAGGAAAGAGTTCAAAAGACAGACGATGCACAAAAACGGCATTCGTGCTTTCTACCGCTCCCTCCAGCTCAGGGCTGAGGCATGCTGGAAGGACACTACCAGAGAAACCAGAATGAACTCAACCCTAATACAGTTTCTTAGCGGTTCTCTGCCAAGTACAGGCAAGCCCCACAGTTCCATTACTAATAACTTAATACCTAATAATATTACCAATGTAACACTTAACCTTGAAGCCAAGCACCCAGACCCAGAAAAATCAGCATTTAGCAAGACTTCCACCTCATTGTATTTGGCTTCTCATGCCAATTGATCAAAACTCAGCATTCCAAACTCCTTCCCACCTGTTTCAAGGTACATGGAGTCATTTAAAAAAAGGTAAAGCTTCTACTTCAGCCAGGAGCCATGGGCTGAATTAGAATATTCGAGTGCTATTCCACCGCCCTCTTTAGGCTTTGGATGCATTAGGCAAATTCCCAATTACAGCAGTCCCTTCTGCCTGCAACTGGACTTGAGATAAGCGATCAGAAAGAAGGGACAGTGGGCACCACCGAAGGCTCAGCATCTTCCATTACACATCAGCACAGTAAGAAGGGCTCTGCCAACGCTGAAACGTTTTTTTCCAAAAGGAACACACACACCCTTTAAAATAGCTATGGTGAAATCTGCCTGAAGAGGGAAGGACCCAGCAACTCAGGCAGGTTCCTGACTCCTCATCATCAGAGCAAGCAGCCCAGCCCCTAAATTCACTTCATCAGTGTCCTCTTTTTTCGTGCTACACGGGCTCAAATCCTCCAACACGACTGCAAACGCGCTGCCAAGGAGGTAGCACGGTATCTGAATCCACAACGGATTTAAAGACATTTCCATGTTTTGCTGTCAGCCTGAAGTTTGAATAAAGGAGCCCACCAGAAAGAGTGAATGAAGTCTCTGGCAGCTGCCTCGCAGAGCCATGCCTGTACTTTAAGCCACCTAGTGTCCGAGCTGCGCACGGGTTCATCCTCCCCTTGCGAGGAAAGGTGCAGGGAGGCAGATGCTTTAGGAAAATTCAGGCAAAGAGGAGTTGTGACATCCAACACGGCAGAAATGGGAAGGAGCTAAGAGCAGGGTGCACAGGTTGAGAAGTGAGCGAGGTCTCACCTCGAGCCGATAAAGAAGGCACCAAACTGACCGCATGGCAAATGCCCAGCCCAGTAGCCCACCCCGGGACACACTTCCCCCTCAGGAGAGAGACCCTTTAGCAAGGGTCCACGAAGGGAGGACAGCAGACTTGTTCCTCAAACCAAACTCTGGCAGAGAACATCACCATTAAAGGCTAGTATTTCAGCTCCTAGGTCCAGCTGGGCTGCTTACCATCTCTGGGATGCAAACTTGGAGACAACTTTCCCCGGCACAGGCCTGTGGAAAAAAACCAAAGCACCCCAGAGCCACCAGCCCTACTAACCCACACCCACTCCCTTAGAAACCACTTTCATCCACATCTCCTCTCCTACCCCCACAGTAGCCCCCTCCTCCTCGCTCTCTTTTTCTGTGTCCTCGAGACTCCTCTCACCTTGAGGAGTGTTAGGATTACCCAGCATTTACACTCAATGCTCCTCTTTATTCCTTAAGACTTATTAAGAATGATAATGAGCTCCAAAGCAGTGACACGTCTCTCTCTCTCCCCCTCTGTCGCGCTCTCTCTCTCTCTCTCTCTACGTGCCTTTTCCGTCAAAGGCACACAGGACAAATCCGACCAAAAAAAAAAAAAACCCTGACAATATGGATCAAGGACACATGAGGATTTATATTCTACAAATCCAGCCTTTTTTGTTTTTATTATTTCTACTCAAATTCCACCCTTCCCTCTTCTTACTCATATTCTCCCCCTCCTACCCCAACCCTGTCGGACTTTGAATGAGAAAGAAGAAGAAGAGGAGAAGAAAGCTGCTTGCCTGGAAAACCTTGTTAATGTGGAGCTCTTAAACGGTTGATTAATTTTAGCAAAATTTACGATGCGCTCTTGCTTTTCTTTGAAGCTGCAGTCTTATATACCAAAAGCAAGTTAACTTTAAGATCGCTCTTGTGAGCCCACTGCCCCCTAATTCTTGAATGCCCTGTTTAGCTACACAAATATATAGGAGTGAAATACGGTAGCAGAGCATGGAAGCAGTCGCCCTGCCGAGTGCTCAAAGTGGTTCGATTCAAATCCCTTCAGCGCAGCCTAACAATCGCAATGTGAAAACTCCCAACTTCTAGCTATTTAACTTCCCATAAAGATTAAAAAAAAAAAAAATATCACTAGCCAGTCCTTCAAAACCAAAAGGAAACAGGGAAACATAAACACCAATTCCAAGAGAAGTGTCTCCAAGTTACATCTGCTCACGCCACAGAAATACCAGGCTTTCGGCTGCATTAGAAACATCAGGTTCTCCCAAAGCCACCTTTAAACCAGCTATGTTTCGCCAGAGGGAAAAAGTGAACCTAAGGAAACGTAATATACAGATTTATACATATCCTGAACTATACTTCAATATTTCAGTTGTCTCCCCAGCTTCCTCCTACCCAGTATTTGCTTTTATTCTTTGTCTCCCTCTGCTAGACTCTGTTTTTCTGATATAGACATCAGGAGGTTAAGGGCTCAATTATCAAGTCTGTTGAATCCTCAGCTTCACGTTACTTCGGGGGGTTCTCTGTCGCTCTTTGGAAACTACACTGCAAAATCTCTTTTCTTCTCAGCTTTTCTTTTTCCTAACTTGTAATGTCTATTTCCGACACACCCCTATGCGTGAACCCACAAATCTATTTGGGGTAAACGGAGAGAAACCGTGAATTGCTTTGAGAGACAGAAACATTAATAAAAATAACCCTAAGAGTGCCTAGCCAGACCGAACCTGAAGCATTCGCAATCTTGAAACCTAAAGTAACATCCACATGGAATTTACAAAATATGATTCGAGTGGTTCTAATTAGCCCCAGTCTGTGGAAAAATTGGAAGGAAGCGGCTCTTTGATTAATGTTACAAACCAGAAAGGAAACAGATTTTAAAAGTTAAAGTAGCAGCATTGTGGAATACAGAATCATTACCAGCATACATTTATGATACCTGCTTCAATCAGATGGCTTGGGGTTTTGTTTTTAGGGTTTTTTCCTTTTTACTTTAAGAAAAAAAAGGAAGACAGGATGCAAGTAAAAGCTTTTGTTTATGGAAGTGTGCGGCGCTTTTATCTCCCAAGGAATTTATATAGCTGGACTGTGTATAAATCCTTCTGAAAATGAAATTAGCAAAAACAAAACAGGGGTGAAGGTGCTGGGGGGGCCGGAGCGGGCAGGGGGGGGAATCACCACCTCAGTAAATCATAGAGGATAGCCAGCCCCTGGCTTGGACAGATAGCAAATTCAGCTTTAATAGGGAGAAACAGAGTTGGAAAGGGAAAGGACAAGATTCATACCTGCACCAAACTCCTTGCAAAAAATGGGGGGCTATTTTTAATAAGCTTTTGAAAGTCACCGTGCAAGTTTGCTTGGGCTTGAAAAGAAAAAGGAAATAAGTTTTTTTTTTTCCAGCTAGCTTGATTGTTTTGGGTGGAGCTCAAGCGTGTGTATATATATGCTGTATATAAAAATGAATTACTAATTCTTTCCTGGAAACTGTTTGAATTACAATCTGCAAGATACAAAAACACACCTTTATTTTAACACTGATTTTAATACAGATAGAAGTGGGGGGAGGGGGGATAGTAAGGGAAACGTTTTTTTCCCAGTACACAGCAAAACCCTTAAGCAAGAATTAATACCTCCCCACACAGATACAGAGACACACGCACACGCTTTGCTCAGCTGCACAACCACCAACTGAACTCCAGCTTTCAGTGCCTTTTCCCTCTACCCAGGCTTCGCTCTGAAACTGCAAGAATGACAACGTCATGTGTGTGGAAAGCTGACACTTGGAGCTTTTAAAAAGAAATGAGGAAAAATAAGCTGTTGACTTCTTGGTTAAAGTATTTTCTTGTTCTAACTCATGTTCTTATGTCACTGGGCTAAAAAAAAAAAAAAGAGAGAGAGAGGGAGAGAGAGATATGACTTTCCTTGAATGATCTGTTTAACCTAAGCCAGAGGAAAAAAAAAGAAGTCATTAATTACTTATGTGAGCTATTGCTTCTGAAAGACAATAAACCTGCCTGGTCGCCATGGATATGACATATTTGCTCTGAAAACAACACAATAATTAGCAAAGGGGAAAGATACAAGGAGAATATGCAAACTCCTGAGTTTAAAGCCATAGTGTTTCCTTTTTTCCCCCCTCCTCTTTTTACTTGTCAGAGTCAATTCTGTTTGCAATTCAAATCAAACAAATAAACAGAATATTTACAAAAAAATTTTAAATGATCCACCACACTATGAATCACACACACACCCAAAAAAAAAAGGAGAAAAATTAACAAGGAAAAAAGATAAAGTCTAATACAGACAGATCATAAACCATCTAGGTGCTTTACATATACGTGTGTGTGTCTGTGTATATATGTGAAATATAAATGTATATAAACATACACACACACACAAACATATATGAGTTACAAGGGTTACGTGCACTATTTCTCGAGGATTATTCCTTTAATTTTAAGATTATTATAGAAGCATACCAAGAGGAAAAATGTCTCTGTTTTAGGGAGTGGAAACATTTTGAAGATACACTAAAGTACAACAGGGTGGTTTTTACCGTGTTCAACATGCATTGTGCTGATAGTATTTTCTTTACAAACCTTTTAACTTTTCTCCAGAAGATGAGCAAAAAACCACAATTGGTGGGCACCGTGCGTCAGCCTGATCAACACAGCAGCTTACCATGAGTTCTCAAATTCTAAGCATAAAAAAAATAATTTCTTCTATCACCTCAATTACTTTTTATAAAGTATTATTATACTGAATCACATGTAATAATGCAATGGATAAGTTAAGAAATAATGAAAACTCAGTTATATGCAGAGACACTTCTTTGAAATAATTTATAAATGTTGCGGAGAAAATGTTTTTTAGATTTCTCTCTCATTAAGATGAGACAAAGACTATTAAAACCTTCTCTAATGCGGTAGCTTTCTGGATTCTGACCTTCCACATTTAGAAACCAAGTAATAAAAACACCCTAACAAGCACTTTATCTTTAGAGATATTTGACTTTGAACTTATTTTAACATTAAAAAGACTTAGGAGGTATAAAAATAACAATATAGTTGCCACAAGTTTCTGTTGTTGTTGTTGTTTTCACTGCTAAAAAAAATATCTTTAGAACAAAATAAGCAGATTAAGGAAACATCCCCCTAATTTAACTGGCTCTTTTTCTATTTTTTTTAAACAATAGTTTTTAGCTGGACTCTTTGATCTTGAAAGGGTTCTGCTATCTTGTGTGATGAGGGGGGAAAAATGATCTGTTTTAAATGATGATGCAAAAAAAAGGATCAAAGCCCTGACTTTCTGTTAGCCATAATAAGCTCTGTCTTGCACAAAGCTTCAACTTCAGGCTTTAATA
The DNA here is from genome assembly GCF_963924245.1 of Chroicocephalus ridibundus. Taxonomy (NCBI): domain Eukaryota; kingdom Metazoa; phylum Chordata; class Aves; order Charadriiformes; family Laridae; genus Chroicocephalus; species Chroicocephalus ridibundus. The sequence goes on along the minus strand of NC_086299.1, from coordinate 6,124,435 downwards.
TATAAAATATACAGGAGCCCAATAAAAGCACTGAAAAGGTACAAAGTCTGAAAACAAAAGGGGACGCTGCTCCTTTAAACGTTTTAGTGCATATGGAGTTTGATTTCTGAAAGAGATCAGTTTAACATCTCCATAGAAACCAGCAACAGATTATCATCAACAGAATAAATAACTAGTCTAATAAATTAAACAGGAGGCATAAGATCTGGAAACTTGATTACTGAAGTTCAACAATATTCCCCCGTAAACTCTTCCAAACCACCTTTAGGGTAGCTAACAAGGTGGCAGCGACACATAAATAAAGGGTAGGTGGGAAGCAGGCAGGACTTCTGGAAATGATAAGTCCAAAACCTTCGCAAGAAATTATTCCATGCTAAGCGTCAGCAAATCAATAAAGGAAATAAATTCATCACTGAAGTTTTGGGAGAGACAGCTACTCTTGCAGGGAGCCGGCTGCAAGGACCCGCTGCGCGGTGCAGCGCGGACAGGAGGGGGCACACAGAAGGTGAACGTGCAGCTCCTGAAAAGTTTCAGCTTTCCAGCCCGAAAGGGCAGGAGGGCTCGGATGGATCGATCAAACCCGCCGTGATGCGGAGCAGCCCCCGGCCGCAGCCCTCCCCGAAAAGTTTGCCCAAGAAGTTGCCCGCCGCGCTGCCGGCCGGCCCCGGCTCCAGCCCCGCGGCGAGCGGCTGTGCCAGCCCCACGCCCGCCCGAGCCTCTTGACAGCTCCCTCGCCGCCCCGGCCCCGCCGCCGAGCTCCGCTCCTCCTCCGCGCCCCCCGCTCCGCCGTGACCGGCGCTCCGCGGCCGGCGGCCCTCGGGGTCCCGCTGCGGGACCGCTCCTCGCCTCCTCTGCCCGCGGCCCCCCCGCCGGCCCGGCGCTGAGTGACGGCTCGGACACCTGTTCCCCGTCCCCAGAGCCTCCGACGCGGGCAGCGGCTCCCCCGGGAGCCCCGGCCCGCGCCCCCCGCCCGCCACTGCCCCGCCGCGCACGGGGGAAAGGGGGAAAGGGGGCGAGAAGGCGAAGGAGGCGGAGGGGGGAAACTTCCTGGCTCCGGATGGCAAATCAGCTGCACATTCTGCAAATACCACCGGGTAAAAATAACCTGCTGCTTCGCCCGGGGGGCCGGGCACCGGCTGCCCCAAGCCGCGCTCCCGGCCCGCCGCGGCCCCTGCCCATCCTGTCCCTGCCGGGGGGCTGCGGCCGTCCCGCACCAGGCGCCGGACGAAGCGCTGCCGGTCCCGGCCCGGCCACTTTACAGAAAGTTCCCCGGCACGGCTCGCCCCGCCGACACCCGGCCCTGCCCACCGAGCGCTCCCGCCGCCGCTCGCCCAACTTTGCTGCCGCCGCTCCCCCCTCCCTGCCTCGGTGCCTGTGCCGGGACCCCCGGGCGGAGCGGCGGGCGGGGGCCGAGGTTACCTGCGCCCGGCGCGGAGCGGGAACACGTGTTCCCCCGTCCCCTGCCCAGGCTCCTGCCAAAGTCCTGGAAATTGACGGGCGCCGCTGCGGCCCCGGCTCCGCCGCCGAGCGGGCACGGCGCTTGCCCCGCCGCCGCCGGCTCCCCACCTCCGCGGCACCCCCCGCCGCTGCCCGCCTCCCGCGGAGCCGGGCGGCCGCCGGCGTGCCCGCTGCCGGCCGGTGCCCGCGGAGGCTGGGCGCTGCCCCGCGGGAGCCGGGCGCGGAGCGCGGCGCCGTGCCCACCTGCAGGGCAGCGCCGCCGGCCGCCCGCCCGCGCAGCGCCCCGGCCCCGGCACGGCCGAGCCGGGGCTGGCGGCGCCGGGGCCGGGGCCGGGCGGGAGCGGACGGGCTTACCTGCACTTGGGGCTGCTTTGGGTGACTTTCCAAGTCAAGGGAAATGTGTGTGTGTTTGGGATGGAGGCTGCAGCGCGCATGCGCCATCAAACTTGCCCTGATCCCGGATTTTTCCTCCTCGCGCTCCCCTTTGCTTTGATTATTGAATTTTCCTATTTCTAACAGGAGGGTGGGCGGCGCGCAAAACCCGGCCTGGAGCCCGCCGCCGCCTGCCCCGGCCCGCCCGGGGAGGGGAAGGGGGGAGCGGCGGGGAGGGAGCGGGCATGGAGCGGACTCGGTCTCCAGGCAGGCAGGGCAGGCAGGCAAGGGAGGGGCGCCTGCAAAACCCGGACCGGATCGCCCTCCCCTGGCAAGGGAAAAGGAGAGAAAGTGTCCCCACTTCCCAGCCCGCGCGGGCAGCTGCCTGGCTCTGCCCTGTCCCCGGCACCAGCCGGCTCCTCGCCCCCATCCGCCCTCCTTCCCACCGAGGCACTGAAAATTTTATAAAATTTTCTATTTTGCAGACAGGTGACCTCTGCTCACCTTAGTTCCCCAAGACTGAACTCCATGCAGATCACGAATAACTAGGCTGCGTGTACTTCTTCATTCTCCAGCTGGTTTTCCTAGGCATAATGTTCAGTTTCTATTTTACAAATTTCTAAACTTTGGTACTTTTCTTTTGCTTATGTTCTCAGTGTGGATTTCACTCAAGTTTAGAACTAACCACTGTCTGGTTGCATCTCCAACTGTACTCTTGATTTGGTGCTCTGCGGTACTTGCTTTGCTGGCATTTATGCACAGGACCAGCTTTTGCAGGGCTTGATCCTGGAGAAAACGTCAAGGAACAGACGCACAAGCCATGGGCTGGGCTGGTTTGGGGGGATGTTTTCGCAGGATCAGAGCCATGGGTTCCCCTGCATTTACATGCACCTGCGTTTCCAACAAGCAGGCATCACATTTCTGTGTTAAGAAACTACTTTCTTCAGCTCTACCTTTTCTTTCTCAGCTCTCTCTTCCATCTCGCTGAGGCAGTCAGTAGATGTTTTAGCTATACATGCACATTCTGCGGTGGTGGTGGTTCTGTAAAACCGTCCACAGAGACCCTTTTCCTTCCTCGCCCGGTTCCCTGGAGGGGAACCAAGAGCCTCCCCCTGCACCCAGCGCTGGGGCTCGGAGGCAGCCCTGCCTGCCCACCTGCCTGTCCCCTGGTCCTGGCACGAAGTAAGTCTGCGGGACGGCGTGCAGGTGAGCGTCCCTGCTGCCATCGCAGGGCTTGCAGGACTGGGGCCCTAGGCTCAAGCTATGCAAACCTGTAAACTCCTGAATACCTTTACTCATTGGGAGCAGGGAGCTCTGCGTCAGCACACCCACACACAACCCCTCGCAGCAGCGTCTAGCTCTTCCCCTGCGCTTCCCTGTCTGTGTCTGTCTCCACCTGTTGCCTCTTGTCCAATGTTCACCCTGGAAGGTCTTTGGGGCAGAAACCATGGTTTTGCTCTGGATTTGTCAGTGCCTTGCACAATGGGGCCCTGCTCCGTGATCACAGCTCCTACGTGCTATTGCCACACACACAAATAATAACAATAATTAATAATAATAGACTAATTCCTCTGATTTCGATGCGACTACTCATGTGAGTAAAAGTGACTCACGTACGTGAGTGTTTGCAGGACCGCTGCCAGCTCTTGAGCTTTTATTGTGAGTCTTCCAATATTTGGTGTTCTCCTTTGATCCCCAGCTCCTGGAATGACACGTTTCTAGCACTTGTGTTTACACGAGGAAGCTTGGAAATGTGGCCTAGTGCTCCCAAAAGCCTCAGAAGCCAGAGGACAAATAAGAAACTTCCAAAGAAATGGATTTTTAATAGCTTTTGAGAAAATCCTGTAATTTGGCAGCTGGGGGGGGGGGGGGGAGTCTGACTCATGAATTTTGAACAGACAAGTTTAGCAATGTACATCTATTGAGTTAAATATTTAGGTCCCTGTGAAGACTAGCCTTTTACTAACCAGGCTGAATTTACAGTGGAGAGATATATTTCTATGGGAATACTCGGAGTGTTTTAAGTGTTTGTGCAGAATCTGGGCTTCTGTTTATCTGAATATTGTTTGGTATTCATCATTCTGTAGTTATTTGTTCTTACCTGCTCACAATAAGAAAGCAGGAAAATGGGGACAAAAATGGGATAATTAAAGTAAATAGGACTGTGTGAGACTGTTAGAACTACTGTGGCAAGTATTTATAAATTGCTGAAAATAAAAAGACGAAACTTTTTGAATTTGTATGCTGGAGAGACACCGCCAGGTTAAAAACCAGGTGTTTCTGAAAGCGAGTGTCCCAGCTTCTGGTACAAAAGTATAAAAGAGCAGGTCCCAAGCTATGAATTCTTGCTTATGAGGCATGCCTGAAGAATGAAGGGTTGGGAGAATCGGGCCCTTTAATTAAAACTGCATCGTTACTTTTAATTGCATTTACTTCTTATTATTTTCTCTTGTTCGCTTTTTTGCATTTCTCTCATCTGAGGTGCTGAGCACAGACTGAATGGTCTTCCTTCTGCTTGGAAGTTGGCTCATTTTGGAGTGCTGTGGAGTTGTCCTGGCTGGGAGGAGAACTTGGGGACAGCCAAGTGTTTTTGAGGCGGTCATGTTTATCACCAAAGGGCTCTCGTGTCTGTGTTCCCCTGCACATGGCGTGAGGCTCAGACACCCTACAAACCGTACCTCCGACAAGAGCATCAAGCCTCCTTCCAAACCACACCTTGCCCAAAAGCCTCTCTGCGTGTGTTTTAGAGCCCCACTCCACATGCTTAACCTGGGTCTTTTGACCTTTTAGTCCCCGCTTTCTGAAGTTTGCCTGGGCAAAGCCCCATTCAGCCCACCTGACGTTTGCCATACTGGCTGCCACTAAAGGCCCCAGAGCGCAAGGCTCCTCAAACAGACAGAACATGAGGTAATGACACCTTACCTGGCCCATTCTAGATAGAAAGAAAATAATTTAGCAAATTGCAAATGATGCATACTTAACTATTTATGCAGCATCTTCCTGTCATCAACCCAAAGCAATTTTACTTCCGTGTTGAACAGTGGATGGAAATGTTCTATAGATTTAACCATTGCGGGAGTTCCTTTTAAGTGGTGCAGTAATCTCTCTCCAGCTAATTTAGTGTTGTAATAAGGCACCACCCTCACAAGTCCTTTGTGTTCTTGTGTCAATACTGCCCCCAAACCATAAGTGCTGGCATCTGCATCTATCATAAAAGTGGGTCTGAAACACGGAACGACTAAGAAAGAAGCAATACGGCCACCGGCGGAGCAATCTCAAGAGCCTTTTACCAAGGTTGGACATACCCGATTTCATTCAGATTTCCTCTAAAATATGCTTTATTTTTTCAACAAATCTATGGTGTGGTTTAACTATGGTTTAACAGCACTGGTAAAATTCAATAATAAACCTTCTCTAAGAGAAGCCGAGTGAGATGTACCTGGGGAGCGGGACAATTCAGTGCAGATTCACTTCTCCTCTTGCTAGTGGGGGTTGCTTGCCCACTGCTCAGGATTTGAGCTGAACCAAACCGCCTTTCACTCATTGGGATTGAAGACCTTTTAACCAAAGACCTCTAACCAAAACATCTCTCATTTTTGCTCTTTTCTTTTTTAAATATACAACACAACAGTGGAAAAAATCCAAATGGAGTCTTGGACCTCACTATAATTCCCTTTCCCCTTATGGTTTTCTTTACCAGCATTTCCTAAAAACTTACAGTTGTGGTTCCTATCTTCACTATTTCCTGATTGCCTGAACGTTCAACAAACAAATAGTTCAATTGCACAAGATTGTTGGCAGCTCAGATTCCATGTGCTCCTCCATCTCCAAACAGGTTTCATCTACTGACAGACTTTCTTTAGCTACCATAGCGTGTAGCTATACCATTACTTACTGCCCTTGGGGAGAGGACATCCTGCTCACTGCAAGCTTACTGCCCATAAGACATTGGTTGTATTCAGCTACATATTTCAAATAAATTTCCATGGACTAAAATTGTAGGACACCTTTCATGCTATTTATCATTCAGCAATTAGCAATAATAGCATCCAAACTCATTATTAGGTCGTCCTCTATGTCTGCTGTCCACAACTCTTGGTTAAATGCAGAAATTTCTCTCTTAAACCAAACTTGGTGAATGGTTCCCCCTTTTGCTCAGGGTCCTCTTATTTCCACACTGGGGTGGGTTGGTTGCAGCCTGCCCAAGCCGCAATTACCTGTGGGATGCAAGGACACAGAGAACGAGTGTATGTCACATTCCTTCCTGCACTGCTGGGCAGTAGTGAGATATGAGCATGACGAGACAGTACAAGCCATACGAACAGAAGTGAACAGAATATTTAGACTGATGACAGGACAGCTGTTGGTAAAGCGTATAGGCTATGCCTTCGCTGTAGACTAGACAGTAACGTATTTCATTCACACACAGTACATAGCCCAGAATATGCACCATCTGGCTAAACTGTGCAAGTGCAGCCTGAGAAAACTTTACTTACCCTTAAAAAATTACTCACACAAGAAAAATGGTGCTAAAACAACATGAGAAGGGCCTGGATTAAAATTACAAAAGCACAGAAATACATGGTGAGGGCTCTAACACTGTCCTCAGCTCACCCTGCTGTGACCTGGCTATTGCTTTTTTTTTAAGGGGAAGACAAAGGACCGCAAAATGGGTTCCTGTTGCTCTGAGGAGTGTGGCAATAGAGAATCAGGCCTGCATACCTTGTTCCCAACCACTCAGACCAGATGGCACGCTTTACTTAGAATCATAGAATTGTTAGGGTTGGAAGGGACCTTAAAGATCATCTAGTTCCAACCCCCCTGCCATGGGCAGGGACACCTCCCACTAGATCAGGTTGCCCAGAGCCCCATCCAGCCTGGCCTTAAAAAAACTTACGCCTACATGCCACATTTATTCCTCAAAGGGGCACTTCATTTCTGGCAAGTGAGAAGGAAGCTGCGCTCTGGGCTGACCAGTCCACCAAACTGGACTGAAACAGACACCTACTTCGTATAGACTGCCCCCTGGCCATCAGCCATCACAAGTGACCTTTTCCAAACCTAGCGTAGACCAAGGTGCTATCCAGGACCTCTCATCCTGCTTCACAACTCACTGGAAGAATGAAGAAATCACTCAGACATGCACTAGAAAAATCTTGTGGATTTACTTAGTTTCGTAATGGAAAATGAAAAGTAATTGCAAAGGAGGAGGCGGCATTTTTTCGGTTGCAGGTATAATATTATCTGCTTTCATTTTTTATCATAAGAGTGGCCCAAGTAATCAGCGAATATCATGTGGTCATTGTTTGTCAAGTGCCATTTTCTCACAGGCAACTATTTCCTTGCACATGCACACTTGAGAAGAAAACAGCAATTGACTGGATCCCCATTGTACCCTGCTCCAGATCCTCAGTGCAGGGTAGGCGTTGCTTCCCACTGACAGCAGTGGGGCAAGACTGACTTACACCGAAGAGGATCAGGCTCTGTGTTTTGAAACTTCAACCTTTTGTTTAGAAATATATATAATGTATATCAATATGTAAGTATCTAATAAAAATATTGAAACCATGTGGGGCAAATTGCAGGTGTACAGACCGATACTGATTTTTGGCTACTATAAATGAGGGTAGGCAAGAATTTACTCAGCTTAGATTCTGTCCTTATCTGTTTTATTTGCCTTAAATCTGTATAAAGGTTCAAGCAAAAGGCTTGGCATTTAGCAAGAAATATCTGACATTTAACCCCAGTTCTGTCCTAAAACTTCCCAGTGACTTCACTATTCTTTGTTGTCTGGGTAATATCCACTGCTTTGGGGCTTAGTCCTCGGGGAGGCTACTAAAAGCAATAAATAAATGCAGAAGAAAACAATAATAAATAAGCAACTACAATAATAAAACTGGAATTCAAGTGTGAAGTTGTATGTCTGTAATAGCCTGCCCGTGTTAGAAAATAATCAACTAAATAGCAATAAATAATAAAAATTTATATTAACAATTCATTTGTGCTGATACAGACCTTCAAGTTAGAGTTCATTATATTAATTTACTAATTAATTAAGCACTACATCACCTGGCACCTACATAGGTTTTATTACGCTTTATAGATGGAAAACTTAAGAGTCTTGCCTAGGGACATGGTGAATCAGTGGCAGAGCCGGACACAGAACTGGAATATCCTCCGCAGCTCTAAGTCTGTTTACAGCATAAAGCTGCTCTGATTTTCTGACTAATTTAGTTCAACAGATGCAATTCTCAGTGTGGAGACTCCAATTTGGGTGCAAGAGGGAGTTATTTTGTTTGAGCTTAAATCAGTTCTTAATTATATCAAGCTAGTTATATAAATGCAGTTTTAAAAATATCCTTGTAGGCATCTACATTTCGGGCCATTGACTTAAAAACACACCTTTAGTTTAAATGCTGCTATTTTCTAGATAGGTCCCAAGTCACAACAGTTCTTTGGATCCCTCCTATCTGCATTTCACCAGGAAACTTAATCTGCTAAAGTGAGATGTGCAATTTTGAATGTCTTTCACTGAACAGTGCAAACATTGGTGAGTGCCCTGGTTTTGCTTAACGACAGAGTTACTGCAATTTAGTCTGGCCTTTTAATAAATGGTTTAAACGTCTTCAAAGTCAGGCTTTGCAACCAAGCTTCAGTTGCTGAGGGAGTTGCTACTAAGCAGCGGAGCTGCTCTGTTTTAAGTGCGCAAAGCCGCGTTAACTACAAGACGATAACCTTTCTCCACTCCATCTCTCAGGTATCACAGAAGGCTTTTATCAAGGCACGTTTATCTATGGTCTTTTCTGAAATTTGATCCCTTCCAATATGTGTCCTGGGCTGACACTTGCTCCCATTTGGTCACCCCACACCCATGTCCTGGGCAAGAGGAGGTCGCTTTATTATCCCTGCCTTGCTTAGTGTCTTTTGTGGCCATGCTGGCACCAGAGCACGGGCACAAGGAGTTGCTTGGCCTCTCCTTTTTTGCCAGCAGCGTGTGATGGGATGGCATGGGGGGCTTCGCAGTGAGATGGAGGCAAACCAAGGGCTGCGTCAGGGATGCATGAGAACTGCACGGCATAATGGGAAACATTATTTATAGCCTGAATGCAGAAAACCTCCCCTTCCTCCCCCCTCGCCAACAGACAAACCCATGTCCAGTAATGACAAAGTCATTACCTTTTTATTATTTTTCAATAGGGTTCAGATGTAGCGTGTCTATTCCTTACAGGCTGTCCTGATGGCTCCGAGCTCCCGTCTCTCTGAGAACATTCAGCAAAACGCATCGAGTGGGTGTGGAGTCACCAGCCCTGCTTTAGAAAATTTGGGCCTTACCCTCCCAGCAGCCTGTTATCTCACTTATTAAGGGAGAATTATAATGTTTCCCTTCCTCCCAAGAGGCATTTGGGACTACAATAAAGGCCTTGTGAGAACTGCTGCAAGATCAAAGCAGGGATCCCATTGGAGAAGTTCAGCATAGTGCTGTTCCTGATAAGATATGGTTTTGGGGCCTCTTAATAGAAACTGTGGGCTTTTCAATATTTTTTTCTAGCATGAATGCTATCCTTGAAAAAAATAATTTTTTCATGTGGAAATCCTAAAATTATGTGATCCTCAGATACTGAAAATTTTGAAATTCTTTTGGATTTGGTGGCTTTTCAAGCTTTCCATCCCTATGTCCCATGACAAGTCCCTATTTTGACATGCTTTTGCTCACTGATTATTCCACCACTGATCATTCTCCAAAAAGCTTCTTCCTCCTTCACCTGCTGCTCCTGTGTAACTCCAATCCTTCTTTTTCCTTGCATTTAATGCCCTATGTATGCATTGTCTTTGTCTTTGTCCCCTGCTTTTCAAATGTCCTTCCCCCACTTCGTATCTCCAACAAGACCCCTGTGTGCTGGTGTGATAACCCACGTAGCACCCATGTCTCTGGGATTTATTTTGAGATCTCCTGCTTGTTTATTTATTTCCCTTTTAGCACACCCAGCGAGGCCTGTGTGGCAGGAGATGTGAAGGGAGGTGATTATGGGAGACTATTTTCCCTCGCCGCTCATTCATGACAAACAAAGAGCAATGATTGATGATTAAAAATGCATTCTCTGGGCTTGTTTTCTTTTGTTTTACCATTATGGAGATATTATAAATACTGAATACTAATCAATCCAGACCTGGCGGGACCTCACAGACCTTCTGCAATCCCAGGGCTTTGCTCTTCCTTACAACCTCTGCAGCATTCCCTTCCCTCTTTTGTTTCTAAATTAAACACCTAGAGTCCTCCATCCCAACCAAAAAAGATTAGGTTAACTTTGGATGAATTCACAATGTCTTTTTGGACTGGCTGGGCTCCTGCCGCTCCCAAATAGCCACGTTCTCCCCTGCAGGGAGAGTCTCTGTGTTCAGGCACCCTGACATTCCCCTGCCCTTTTTTGCCCTGCAGTGGGGTGAAAACAGAAATTCACTCCTCGGATCAAAGGAAAATTCCTCTTATTTAGGAAGCCCAGAGTGCCACAAATTTGCTTTCAAAGTGGATGCCTTGTGGAGAGGAGAAGAGATGAGGAACTGTCTCCTCTAAAAAACTCTCGTTATTGCTAGCAGTAGGGCTGGATCTCTCCCTGGGCATTTCTGTGCAAAAGCCAGAGTGCCACATCTGATTCCGCAACATTACACAATGTCCAGATAAACAGCAAACTCGGTGGCGCTTGCATTCTTTTATCTTTATTCAGTCAAATTAACTGCTTTCTCTTTCTCTTCCCGCACCCCCGCCCTCGCCTCATTCTCCCTCACTCATGTAAAATAGAGACACATTGCACTGGCCACTGCAAAAATTGATCAAAATCATCTATCCTAACCGAATGAGAAGATTCCTCTTCACTTTGGCCTAAACTAGTACTTTTCTTTAATCAGCTATTTCCTGGGAGATTTTTCCAGTGTTCTGCTCCCTGCTGAAGTCAACATTAAATCTCCCACACAGCAAAGCTCTCACTGACTCCAGTGGGAGCACAGTTAGGTTGAGGCTAAGCTTTTGCAAAAGTCCCCGCCCCAGAGAGCCGACCGAGGTCCCTCTTCTGCTCTTTACTGCACGTGGGCAGAGCCGAGGCCCTGACAGAGACCCCATGAAGGCAGCAGAGTGTGACAGCAGCGCAAGTGGTTGCCTGTGTAGCTCAGATTACTGAAAATAAACTACAGTGGGCACTGACATACATTTTTCTTAATATGCTTAGAACCAGCCCAGGAATAGCTGAGCTCAGCTGGAGCGTATCAGGAAGGAGAAGGAAGAGAATCTGAGCTGGGCTAGCAGGAAATTTTAGTCTGAACCATATGGCAAGAAACTGCAGTATGTTCTTATCTTGAAGCCTGAGGATTTATTTTATGCACATAATTCCCTGATCATCTTGATGTAGCATCTCTTAGGAGGATGGTGTTACACTATCTAACCACCACTTCTGGAAGTTGACAATCTCTCTATCATCTTAACTTTCTTAAATAATTTTAAATATATATCTGTGTTTATAAAATATCAAGGGCCTGGTCCCATTGAAGTCTGGGGAAGGAGTCTAATCAGTTTCAGTAGGCATCTGGATCAAGCCCATAGATGTTCACTACTTTCGTCTTTTTAAATATTGTATCTCTACATTCCATCTCTGCATGCTACTCTTCCCTAGCACGCACAGGATCTTCCTCTGCCTTTGAAATCTGTGAAATTTTTCTATGAGAACAGCATTTTTCTGTAATCTGTGTTCAAAATTGGAAGCCACTGCTCCCAAGTAATGAGGGAGCCTAAAATGCTGATTCTTAGTCAATACACTTTATCCCTCTGTGTCTCCAAATTTACCTCTTCCCCCCTTCCCAGAGCAGTGTGAAACCAACTCATAGTGAAGGGGGCTTTGCAGCACGTAATGATAATTAATATGCTTCGGACTTTTTAGTTTAGGCTTGAGTCTGCAAGTAACCTTCAGTTGCAATGTAATTACCACTAGTTCACCAACAAATTCTGGTTTGTAGTTTTGTTTCACCAGATTTAGCACACAGATTGATTCAAGCCACCCTTTGGTGAGCCTCTGCAGTGGGATCATATCTTCACACAGTGGTCTGTTCAAAGGAAATATTGTTATTGCTATATTTTCAAACATACACACTTTCACCCAAAGATCCTAACTCTTCTGGCAGTTTATTTCAATGATACCACTTAGCATAAGCTTGGCAGAGTAAGAAATGCGTGTATATGCATGTCTATATGTATATGTATGCACATGTACTACAACCCACCCACACAAGTTACTAATCCATTGGCTGATGTATTTATGGCTATTTTGCTTATAAACCACTGCCCTCTAAGAAGCTTAACAGCCGCCTTCTGCAACCACGGGAGATACTTGCTTGCCTCAACAGTGAAAGTCTGCACTTCAGAAAGAGAAAGACTCGGTTTGTAACCTGGTTGAGGACGGTGACCTTCGTGCACACAAAGATCAGTCTTAACAGTTCAGTCCAGACCAGAACCGCCTTTTGGAAACGTTACCTTTAAGATTTGCTTTCCGTGCTGCCTGGTTAATGCACTACCCAACCCATTTCTCTGCAGTTACAGTGACCCCCAGAGGCCAGTCCCAAGGAACAAGAGGAACCACCCCTCCCTCTGGTGTCAGCTGATGGCCCACTCATTTCTCTTCAGAACGTTTTTCTCATGTTCTTAACTCTCATGAAAAACAGACTGTGTTTGGGTTTAGGTGGCATGGTAAAGCCAAAAAGCCTCAGTGAGATGATAGATTAGAGAATCATACCAGAATGTTTTATCCAGAAAAATGAACCTAGAACCTAAAAGTGAAGAGATGGGAAGTACTCCTAAGTCCCACCTGGATTCATTTGCTAAAACCCGGGCAGGGCTGCTTTCTGCTATGTGCTTACCAGTGGAAAGAACAGAGACTAGGGCAATTCTTCAGACCATGATATGAAAGAGGTCAGACAGAAAATCGCACTGGTCCTAGGAATATATGAATCAGATTACAAGGTATGACGACACTGCACAGCGCAATGCTGGTTAAAGATACCCAAGCTACTGCTGAATAAGTACAGCAAGCAGTGGAAAATTATACCAGACAGATCACTGTACTAATAGAGCTGTACTCTTCTGATATCAAGCTAGCTCAGGTATCTCTAAAAGGCACTGCGCTGTGCACTCTACATATATACTAAATACAGCAACTGGTTCTTTGACTGTCTTGTCACTCTGTACCTTAGCATCCTCACCTGTAAAATGGGGGAAAAGATCACTACCACATTCAGAAGGAGCTATGAGACTTATTTGATGTTTTTTAAGAGCCCTGAAACCTCAGAGAAGGGCAATTTATTGTTCTTATTTTCTTGTGATCACACTATTCCCACAGGGATTGTTTATTTCTCAGCTCTGGGTTTCAATTTATTTATTTCTCATTGTGTTCTGGGTTTCCATACAGAGCAATTTCCACTAGCAAAGACTGAAGGGACTATTTTCCCTTTCCAGCTTCAACTTAACAAACGTACAGGCTGATAAATCCTCTTGTGAAAATCCTACAGGGTGAAACAGGCTACAGATCAAAGGGAAAGAACATTTGTCCTCTAGTATGATACCAATACCAGCAGAGCCTCCTCACCTTCAGAAAATTATCCTTCATAAAAGCTCATGTCCCACCCTCCTACTCTCAGTTCCCAGGCCCAGACTTCTGACTTTGCCACACGTTTCTGCCACCCAGATCTGGCAGTGGAATCGATCTCTATTAGCATTAAAGGTTCAATTTCCTTGTGAAAGACACCTCTGAAAACAGCAGGAAAAGAGCTAACAGAGAGAACAGTACTGGATCCCAGGCTTTGTTTGGTATTTGGAGCTACAGGTCATTTGTGAGCTTGGGGAGAAAACCCAGTCAGCTCTGTGTAACCAGGCCTAGCTCTACCTGGGAATGCCATACAGAGAGCAGCCACCTCAGTCGGTGGGGTACTCGAATCTGTGCAGGCTTTCCTTGTCTCTGCTTTGGTCTGGTTCCAGGTAGCTCTCCTTCCTGTTCAACAGCACAAACACGCTGTACCTGAGACACCTGTGGAAATACAAAGGTCACTGCACTGCTGCGTGTGAGTGTTTGCCAGGGATTGTTCACAAGCAGAAGAAGGGACACTCAGCAAACCCAAGGACCTGCTTCAGTATGATCTCCATGTGATGCATTCAGTCCTCGGAGAAGGTGAGAGCAGAGTCCCAGGTAACCCCAAATCAACTTTTGCTCTTTCCACGTGCTGGAGCAGTTATTATAAACACCTCATGAATGGTCTCAGGCCCAGTCCCAAAGTCCGTGCTCTAATTCCAGTATCAAGGAAGGTGCTGAAGTTGAATTTGTATAAAACCTGACCAAAGGAGTCGGGATATAGGCCTTTGATGTAAAATGACTGGGCCATTTATACAGCCAAAGTCAGGCAGGATATTTAAGGTGGAAAGTGTCTGACATCTTTATATTTATTTCACTTGACTCTAATAGACATGGCAGCCACAGACTGGAAGAGTAGCTGAACACTTGCTTAACCAGAAGTACTGGAAAGGTCGCAAGCAGTATCAAACAGTTTAAGCAACTATGGAAACAGCTGCTTTCAGGGGTGTATCTTACATTCGTAAGTCCTGGGTCATGATTCACAAATACAGCTATTCCCTTCACTGGATTTAGGGGAAAACTATGAGTTTTGGTTTTGCTTACCTATCCTCTGTCATTAAACTGTTTCTCTCTGGAACTGTTACGAAGTAATCTGAATGTCCACAATTGGTTCATGTACTTGAAAAAGTGGATACTATAGTTTTGTCATGAAAATTTGTAGGAAAGGTTTGGGGATTGCCTGTACACTAAGGTTATGTACAAATTATCTTAAGCGGCTGAATTAATACAGTTTAATGTTCCTCTCTCCCCAGCTGAGATGCAGTACCTGACCATACTCCTGACCAGCTGCAATGGTAAGGTAAAATATATTTGTCTGAACCAACATAAATGCCAACATGGTTCAACCAGGCAAATTTTACTCTGGAACTGCACTGATAATTACTGTAGCAACTTTACTGGTAACCTATTAAGCTGAGGTTTGACTTGAATCATACCCTAATACCAATAACTTTGGCTTGGTGCTATTGGAGACACACTGCCTTTCCGTGGATTGAAACAGTTTATCAGTTTCAATGGCTTATAATGATAAACCGGGTACATATCAAACTGTCCCCAGCAGAGGTGCAGCAGTTCATACAGCCAGGTTTTAAAATCCTGCCTTTAGTTGAAGCGCTCTAAATTCTAAACTTCAGTCTCCCTAAGACTTAAAGCATATTTCATCAATGAATGCGCAAACCAGAGCAAACTGGGGTAACTTCCTGCAGGTGAATGGAAATCTAGTGCAAACTAAAGTAGCCTTTGCCTCTTGTTATTAAAATTAAACTCTGTGATAATCAACACTTAGGGCAAGCATCTCAAAACTGACTGTGTAATTTCAGGGGCTCAGTGGGAACAACGATCAGAAATCCCTGTAGGCACTTTTATAAAAACACCCCCTATGAGTGTAGCTAAAATGGAGAAAACAATTCAGGTGAAAAATTAAAAGGAAAACTCTAGAAAGCTTAGGTGAGACGCAGCTGCTAATCAGTTCAAAAGGGTGGGGAAGATAATTTATTGCTATAAAGTGGACTTGTGTTCCCTTACCTGTGAATGTTATCATCTTTGATAAGCCATATACATGCATATTTTACATTTCTATGTTAAAAAAGCAAAGTACAATCTTATAATAAAAAAAAAAAAAGCCCAATAACTGCAAGGCACGGTTGCCCATGGAGGCAGGTGTGTGTGTTAATGAAACGCTCCTTCCTCCCTGCCCCAAAGCGCCTGCCTTTATAGCCTGGTCACGAGCTGAAGTTACTGTAAACATGGCCTTCTAAAGTCACCAAAAAAGTTCAGCACCCCTTGCAGGAAGGATCAGTTTACACCATCTAATTTTTCTGTCTGACTAATACATTAAGTCAGATATCGTTTCCTGCTCACAGACCATTTATCCATTCAACCAAGCTTTCTCCCTGTCCTCTTCTGGATTACTTCTTCAGCCTTTCTGCCCCTTTTCTGTTCCCTGTTTTTCCACTGTGCTCATTATTTTTCCCACAAGACATTTCCCCTGAGCTTTTTCCAATATGAAGCTGAACACCTTTATAGGTATCTGCAATTCCCTCTGGCCCAAATCCTGAGAGACTCATTCAGTTTATATTCCAGAAAATTTCTATCGTAGCCACTGGAAACACTGAGCTTCCAGCACGTATCAGGATCTGACCGGCAGAAAAAGCTCAGTTATCCCACCTGCAGGGAGGGCAGACTCCAGAAAAGGGGATAAGCTCACTGTCCATCGGTGACAAGTGCACAAAATCCCCGCTACAACAGCGAGGAATGGGAGTGCTCTATGGTGTGCACAAGTTGTCTGTCCCTGGGCAAAGCAGCACAAAATACTATTTCCTGCACTTAGTACAGAACAAATTCTGGGCACAGAATGGCTGTTGCTGCTACCAGAGAGACGTTAGCCAAAACACTTAGGATTAAGGGAAGTCAAGGAAAAAGGGCCTGGTTTTAAAGAAGCAGAGGTTGCCACTATGGTGAGAGAACGGTCTCAAGTGCCTGTGGTGGTGTACTAGTCTGCTGGGAAGACTGCTGGGAAGCAGAGGAGTTGTACTTCTCTGGGAGGTGGAGAACACTCTGTATGTGCTGCCCACACATCCATACTGCCCACAGGGGGCAACAGTGCCCAAAATATTTGAAGATGGGCAAAATTTAATCAATCCCAGCCCCCAACAAGGGGTGGCTCTGATCCAGACACCTGTCCACTCACCGAGTCTGAATTTGGCTTATTCTCAACGGGTCAACTCGGGAAGCTTACTCCAGGAAATCTACCAGTGATTTCAGCTGGCTTTTACAGCCTCCATGGTCTAGACTTGAACAGCTTTCAGTGGACTGTGGTGGGTGTCTGCTTCTCTCTCACTGTGTCACGGGGCTTGAAGGAGAGGGTGTCCTATTAGCTCATATGCTGTGAGTCTGCAGCCCCTTGGATGATCCTGGCTGGAATTTCACTAGTCCCAGTAAAGCTCCCTGCAGACAGAAAGGGGAAATAGCTCTGCGCTCTGTTCCCCTCCTGCACCCAAACATGGTATCTGCGTCCAGGGAACAATGACTTAAAAAGGACTTCAAAAACAGGCATTATTTGTCATCTGGAAGAGCTATAAAAAGAAACACTTCTCAAGTAGTGAGTGTGAATACCATTACTTTACAGATTCAAGGGAAAAAAAGCAGATAACCTTGGGGAGACCCGACCTTCAAACAGGTTCAAATAACTTTACCACGCTTTCCCTTCCTCTCTCCTACACAAGCACAAAATTACATACATGCACATGTTCCCACACGTATATACTCCCACATAAACACAAATTTTTAGACATGCATATGCCCTCTCTCTCTCTCACACACACACACACGCACAGAAAGCCTCTTGCCCATGTTCTCATGCACAGGCACTTGCCCACATTCACATGTTTCCACACGTTTTTCTGCACTTGCAATTGCACTCTCATGTGCATGAACACACACACACACAAAGCATAATACGCAAACGCAGTATGATAACTGCAGGAGAAAGATCAGACCTCTCAATGCTGACTCTGTTGGAATTTATTTTGGAAAGGAATTCCAGTGTTTGTTCCATACCCGGAGTGTTTGGATCATCAGAATATAATCCCATGAATTTACATAGTTAAAAATCAGACTACCTAAAAAATAAAAGCCCTTACTTTTGCAGTTTCCTATCCCTTCAAATCCAGCTTTCTAGGCAGTCTCGATCAGGAACAGATCCTAACAACACTTTAAGAGAGAGGTGCACGCCTGTCTGAGGAGATTCGCTATCTGTGCAGAGATCCACATCCCGAGCAGAACTTTGCAGGATGTTGCTATTGCAATCAAGCCCTTGATCTGCCACTGGGGCAGACCTGCGTGGCGGGTCCCTCATGCACCCCTGACTGTCTGACTGGCCACCTTTATGCACTTTGCATGTGCTGGGGGTACAGCTACCATCCTCCACCAGCTATGCCACACATCTAGCTTGTGATCATGCGAAGTACCAAAACCAAGGAGGCAATTCAGAGAACAACTCAGTTAAATTCCCAAAGTTGGAGGGTATGGTTACCCACTGTGGCCTCTTTCTGTCAGAATCAACTGAGACAAATGTTCTTCTCCACAATTTTCAACATCATCTGAATATTCTGCTCATGTGGGACCTGCTTAAGTCAACAACGCCCTCTGCTCCTCTACTTCCTTCTACGTGAGTACCTCAAAGTTCAATGCAGGTACTCAGTGGCCGTATTTGGCACCTTGACTACACAGTCATTTCAACTTGAGGTACAGGTGTTCAGTACTTCAGAAAACCAGATCCTACCAGCTCACCTCACAGCACAGAGACAGACAGTGGTAACTTTCCTGTCCTGGCCTGTTTTCTCAGATAAAGTAACGGTACCGTGGCACATGGACATGGCTTATGTTTTCAAAATAAAATCTTATATAAAGCACAGTATTATTTCACAAGTATGTTAACTAAGGAAAAGAACATGGAAATGTTTTCCCATGCAGTAAAGTGGCACAGCAGGGTGAGGAACTCAGAAATCCTGTTTCCTAGATCCTGCTATAATCATTAGATAATATACAGTGTCCCTCCTTGCTAGGGAAAACAATGATTTCATCATTTCCATAGAGGGTGAGTTTGGTGGAAGGCAGGGCTATAGCCAGCTTTGCCTTTGCTCTACTGCAAAACCAGGTACACTGCACATCTCATTTGGAACTCACTTAGCTTAATTTCAAAAGGCTGGATAACATCCATGGTGGACTTTTCCTTTCTGCATCATCCTCTGGGAAAATGCAATAAATCAATACAATTACTCTATATTTTACCTATTGCCATGAGGCCCAAATTTCAGTGCTTTGTGAATTTTAGTGGTATTTAGTAAAAATTTCATGTCAGGTAGTAAAAATAGCCTCATTCGGGCAAAAGAAATCTAGGAAAGAAATTTAGTGTATGGCCACAGTTCTCAGAACCGCAACAAGGAGGAGAAACATTGGGGTTGATGTCCTGCTAAGATCCTCTCTCAGGTGGGAGTAAGCCTAGGCAGTACTATGCTTTCACCACCTTGTGTATCTTTTCAAGATTTGTCTGAAGATTGGCGAAAGTAAAAGACAAAGGCCAAAAGGCAGAGAGAATAGAGGGCGGGATCAGGTGCTCAACTGCTTGTTTCTGCTGTCTTCTGTGAGAAGAGAGGAAAGGCCTTTGCAGGGTCAGACAGCAACTGCAAAACTCAGGATCAAAACCCACAGCCCAGTTCCACCTGCCTCCATACACACCCAGAAACCTCAGCTGCTGGCTCCCCGCAGCTGCTGCTGAGGCTCTGAGGAGTCACAGAGTAAAAATCTACTTCTGGAGTGCTCATAGCGCAGGCTGGCTTGGGGCGGCAGCCACTGGAGTGAGAGACACTGAAGTGGTCCTGCTCTGTCACAGGGGCTCTGTCTGTCACGCAGGCCCAGGTTTTAAACTCTACTTGCTGTCCTGGAGAGCTGAGATGACAGTGCTCCAGCACCAGTGCTCCTTCTGGCAGTGTATTCTCCAGTTCACAACCAAAACCAGCCAAGCAACCCAAAACCTGGTAAAGACTTTTCTCACTCCTGCTTTCTGTGGGAGCAGTACAACTGTCCTTACAGAACAGACTTACCTGCTCTTCAGTGGGTTTGGCAAAGGGAGGCATCATACTTTTTGTATTTTTATTGCCCACTGCAAGGAAAGCAGACAGGAAAATCAGGACGTTGGAAGGAAAGAGAAGACAGACTGCAAGGCCAGGCTGTTGGTGCCAGAGCTTCTGCTACTGGTCTAAAAGGTCTTAACTTACCATTAACTTCGACCAGAGAGAACTGAGCTGCTGTGAAAACAAGAAGCAATGTCCACTGTCAAATGAAATACATCAATGAGAAGAATTGCCATGACTTTCAGAAGCTCTTTGGATCAGAAAGCAATGCCTGGCCAGTGAAAATGTTCCTACTAGCCCAGACATCAATAGAAATGTCTTTACTGACTTTCAGAGAGAGCAAGAACACCCCATGGCCTGGATGACTGCTAGAAATACCCCTTGGTTAACTATTACAAAGGTTGTTTCAACTTGTAAAACAACGGGAAGATCTCTCTCAGTAGGTCTGGCTGACGAGCAGAGATCCCCTTTTGGCTGGAGAGTCAGTTGGAAAAGCCCATGTCTTGCTCAGTCTCAGAGTATTTCCAGCTTTAGAACAGAAATGACGTTGAGACCTTCACAGTTTGCTCCAGAGGATGTGACAAAAGGTCTCCAGAAATCTTGTGAATGGCCAGTTGTGTCATTGAGCACTGCCTGCCTCTGCTGGCATCATGGATGTGATAAAAATCTTGAAGCGGAATGGCAGTGAAGCAGAAGTTTTAAAAAAAAAAAAAACCACTCTAGTGCCTGACATTCTTTTTAGGATGCCAATAAAAGATAATGTTACCTGTAAAATGTGCAAGCTGCTTCTAGCACTGCGCCTCCCTCCTCTCCTATGCCCTTCTTCTGAATTTGTGCTACCCCCGCAGTGGACAGAAACTCATGAGAAAAGAGCACCGGGGCAGGAATGTCACAGACAGACCCTCAAGACTAAATCAACAGTTAAAGGGAACAGTCAGTGAGAGAGGTGCTGAGAATCTGACAGCTTTGCCTCCTGCACCATTTACAGCCTTGGTGGTTCCAAGGAAGCTTTTGCACTCCCTGACTGAGTTTTGGATCAAGCTTTATCACAATAGATTTTCTAACATCCGTGTCAAATATGGAACAGGTATGAGGAAAGATGGGAGAGATTAGGCTGGGAGAAAGAAAACACAGTCAACATAGTAGAGCAGATTCACTGTGTCAAATTCAGCTCTAAGAGTGCTCCAGTGGGTTGTGTTTGTCCCAGTGTGAGCCGTTTCAGCTGCCTTACACTCGTGCATAGTGAGAAGTTCAAGGGCAAATGCTTTGATTTGGAAAAATCTTTCTGTTTGCCAGAGACATAAACTATTCAGTGAGGTGCTCAGAAAGTTTGCCTGCACCTCATTTTGGTTCTGTTTTCCTGTGCATTTGGGATGCTCCTGCTATTGGGATCTCCGTATGTAATATAGATTAAATACGACTTTGTGCTGATGCAGTGAATTTCATCAGAGGATCTCACAGCGTCTGCAAATTAATTAATTAAACTCTCATGGCACCCTACTGCTAGTATCACCATCTTATTTAGATGGCAACGGAGGCACTGAGAAAGAGTTGCCTTATTCTGGACCACCCAGAAGGTCTGCAGAAAAGCTGGAAAAAGAGCTCTGCAGGCCTGATGCTATGTCCCTTCTTCCACTGGCTCGACCAATTCCCTCCCTGCCCATTATCACACAGGCTAAGGATCTCTGTTGCAGCCTAATATAACATGAAATAGTTCAGCAGAGGAGATTTTTGTGGGAGGATACCGAATTGCTTTTGGGCAGTGAAGTATGATAATTAGGAGGGGTCCAGGGGGGGAAAAAGCAGAGGTTTATTCCTTGGTCTGAATTGAATTGTACAGATAATGCCTACAAGTCTTTTCTAACTCTGGCAGAGGACACCTTGGACTTCAGCTTTGCTGCTTTCATCTGCCTTGCAGCGCCTCCAGCGAACAGGATTTATCTGAAAGAAGCATTTTCCCTATGGGCAGCTGCTGTGGTGCCTTTAAGATTTGGAGTGATGCCCTCTGAAAGGGAAGCAAGAATATTTCAGAGGGACTCTCTCCTTCAGGAAAAAAGCCCAAACCATGTCTTTCCAAGACGGGGTCAACTCCTCAGCCCTTTATCTGGAAGCACTTACTACACAATTAATGGAAAGAACTCTCATCAAATGAGGGACAAATCATAAAATTAGGGAGATGGAAATTAGGCATGGA
This sequence comes from Chroicocephalus ridibundus, assembly GCF_963924245.1. Classification (NCBI taxonomy): domain Eukaryota; kingdom Metazoa; phylum Chordata; class Aves; order Charadriiformes; family Laridae; genus Chroicocephalus; species Chroicocephalus ridibundus. The sequence continues at coordinate 6,102,614 of NC_086299.1, read as the reverse complement.
CAAATGATCCAGGTGCAGGGGAGATTTATGGGGGAGGTTGTATTATAGCTAATGATTTCTGCTAATGATTCTCCAAAGTATAAAGTGGCACAGAGCCCACTCTCAATGGGACGAGAGAAAATCCTGCGTGCAGAGTGAAGGGCATTCCTCTCAGGAGCGGACGCTGGACCCACAGCACAGCAGTAGCGTCAGACCATTCTCTCCATCTCCTAACCCAGAGATGTGGTTGTGGAACTCACCAGGCCAGAGGGCTGCAGGAACAGTGGGGGCCTCCCTGCCATAACAAAAGTCACACAAAAAGCAGCACCTTTTCCCATGCCTCTCCTTCATCTGCTTCCAAGAACATCCTATCCCAACTCTATACCACCTTCTTTTTCCTGAAAGTAAGTCCTGACACAGCACTCAGCCAGAATGAGGTTCCCCTGCCATCACCACCAAATCGAGCTGCAATCTCACAGCTGAAAATGTGCAGGAAGAACCTGGTCCTTCCCAGCTCACCTCTTCCCTGCAACCAACCTATTCCAGTCACACAAATGATGGGAACAAAACAAGGTGGGTCAAGTTAAGCTCTCTTGTTCACCAGAAAAGTCTGCCTCAAGGGGTAAGACATTTCATTAACTCTTTCATTTTCTGTTTGGGAATCTCTCCTACTGACAGTTATTTCACCTTCCCTCTGCACAGCACCCAGAGCTCCATCATAACCCTGAAAGCCACTGCTTTGACTCTAGCAGAGATGATTATGAGCTGTGTGCTCTTTGCCTAGACTTAGAGCTGACACAGAGTAGATCTTTGCTTCTCAGCATTACATCCCTCCTTATTGCATTTCTCATCTGGAAGAGGTTGAGCCTCTGCCCACAGCAGCTCTGCTGGGGGGGTGTCTCACCAGAGGGGAGTAGAGGGACAGAATCCCCTCCTTCACCCTGCTGGCCATGCTGCTGGGGATGCAGCCCAGGGTGCGGTTGGCTTTCTGGGCTGCAAGTGCGCATTGCTGGCTCATGTTGAGCTTCTCGTCCACCAGCACCCCCAAGTCCTTCTCCTCGGGGCTGCTCTCCATCCATTCTCCACCCAGCCTGTATTTGTGCTTGGGATTGCCCCGACCCACGTGCAGGACCTTGCATTTGGCCTGGTTAAACTTCATGAGGTTCGCATGGTCCCAGTTCTCAAGCCTGCCCAGGTCCCTCTGGATGGCATCCCTTCCCTCCAGCGTGTCGACCGCTCCACACAGCTTGGTGACACTGGCAAACTTGCCGGAGCTGCACTCAATCCCCACTGTCCATGTCATTAACAAAGATGTTAAACAGCACCAGTCCTGGTACCAAACACTGATGAACGCCACTCATGGTAAAATCTGGGTCTTACAAGGGTTGGGAACACCCTTTGCCATCTTTTGTGATGAGGGGTGTAGTCCCAAGAAATGAGGCTCTAGAAACCTGGGCTCTAGGCTTGGCTCTGCCCCTAGGCACAAAATCCCACCTCTTAGTACCTCTGTGAAAATAATAATCATTGTGAAATGAAAATAATTATCCTGACCTGCTTCACACAAAGCTTTGAGATCTAGGGATGACAACAACGAGGTGTTTTTACTAGCTAATCCAAGTGGAGGATGTTATTAATGAATTGTAACAATCAGACTCTTAGCAAGCCATTCAACAACTATTTTCAGCCACAAAGGCAGAATTATTCCAAAATTTAAGGATGATTTTCACAGGAAATGGAAATTATAGGATCTAAGTTTTTGGAAGAAAATACAGGATGGGAGAGTTGTAAGGGGGTTGGGGTTCCTTTCCTACTGTCAGGGCAAAAAAGGACAATTAAAGCTGTGCTGCCCTGCACTCCTGTGGGAGCCCCGTCCTGCCAGCTCCAGTGATTGGTAGTTTGGACTGTTACTTCACTGTTCTTGGAGTAATAAAAATTCCTGGTGAGTTTCATTTGGAGCTCTGATCATGAATGGCACAATGATTCACAGAAATACAGGTAGGATTGGATGCCAAAACAGTACCAAGTAAAATCTGCTGAGCTGGTGGGTTCATGTATTGTGGGTTGTGTTCACCCCGCCCCCACCTCCTTGAAGGAATTGGATCTATCTGCCTCAGGGAGGAGATGAAAAAATGAGGGAACAGGGGGAAAATGTAAGAGAGATACATGTAGAAAAGACATAAAGGAGATATTCTGGGCCTTAAAACATATAGCAACCCAGGAGAGCGAGGGACAGGAGGAGAGAGTTAATCCTGTTTGTCCAATCTCTCAATGAGCCACTCCAATCTCTACTAGCACAAGGAGACTCCTCTTCAGGGCTTGTTTCTGTTTATGTCCTACTGGATGTGTCCTAAACTGGGACCATATAACAAGAAGTATCTCCTTCCCTCAGCATAGTCATTAACTACAGTCAGGGTCCTAGTCTAGTCTGTAATTTGGTACACAGAGTTTGCTTCAAAAGCCCTTTTGTACCCACAGCCTTTGAAGGAATAGAGTTTTTATAGAGACCAAAGAGAGCTTCAAGTCTTCTTTCCTCCTGCTGGGAAGTTTCGATTAACACTGACTGCAGTCATGAGCCATACACCTCAGAGAAGTGTCTCAAAGAAAGGAAAAGATTGCAGAATTAATGAACAAGGAGAGAAGGGTGTTTAAAAATGAAGAATATGGAAAAGAAAATGTTCCCTGGTATTATCTTTATGTCTTGTTTTCTCTCTCCTGTGTATCTTTGCCCTCTCCTTAAGCCTGCCAGGATGAAGACTTTCTTAATTGTGGTTTGGGGTTTCTTTTTCCAATAGGAATTCTTGTTTCCTACCTCTTTTTTTTTCTTTCTCCCTGTTAAGAAGGTGAGGTTGAGCAGTTCTCCTGTAACTAAGATAACATTTACTGTACTCATCTTCCCAGATCTGCTCTCACCCGATGCAATACAACCCCACATCAAGTGAATTTCTCTATACCTGTGGCAGGGAAACAAGCCTTCATGAGATCGTGCACAGTATTTGTGATTGCCAGTCTATTTAACAATCAACACTGATGGGCAGCACTACAAAACATTTCAGATGGACAGACAAACATATAATGCTTGTGCTTAAATAGAAAACCTAATGAATAGACAAAGATGTTGTAAACTTCCCTGTCTTTTTATTAACCTGGTCTGGGGCTGGTTTTGTGCCCTGATTAAGCAGAATGAGCTGTACCATCTGAAGAAGACTGACCTGATAGGGAAAAGGGTCAGGGTGAAAAGGGTCACCTAAAGTCTATAAATTAAAACCCACAGTCTAAGTACATTCTCTCCAATTCTCCCTCTCTCTCTCTCTCAAAAAAAAAAGAAAGGAAAAAAAACCCCAAATTCAAAGCTAAATAACCTGTATTTATTGTTACCACACAGAACGCCCAGGAAAGGATTTTACATACTAGGTGCCTACACCTTTGCCAACCTGTGCAGTGCTCAGCTCTACCACATTGTCCCATCATGGGAATGGATGCTCTGCTGAAGTTGCACTGCAGGGCTGACACACAGTAGGTGCTGGCTCTGGTGACACAGGAAGGCATGCTTTTCCCCACTCACCTCAAATCCCTTCCAGAGCAACATTTCAGCATGTTATGAAGTTCACAAAGATGTATTGCTTGGACAAGCTCTCACTAGCAGACGTCCTTAGCGTCATTAGGTTCTCATCAGAATAGGAATTTTATCTGTTGCATCCCAGTCAGAGTTAGGACTGACTGCCTTTCTCGGCCTGCTCTGCTTTTTTATTAAATCCCAGCCACCATATCTACTGGGTATACTGTTTCTAGTAGAAGTGTAAATTCTGAAGCCAAAAGGGATCAATGAGATCATCCAACTAACTGAGATTAGCTATGCAGAGATCACCATGCTGTGTGCAGAGTACTAGTTCAGAGTTCAGTGGGGTCTAGTCCTAAATTTCTGTTGTTGCTGACCCTTCCTCTCTTGGGCCAGCTCCTTTAACATGTTCAAGGAAAGTTCATATTTCAGTCATCACTCAATTTTGCCTTAGGGTAGAGGATGGACTACGTACTTTCCTCCCTCCCAGGAGACATCTCTGTCCATTTCTATGATTATCACGCTGGAAAGGATCCCTTTAGGTCAAGCTCACAACCACCTTGAGTTTCTTTCAGAGAAGAATAGTGTACACATTAGCCCACTCATTATGCGTTTTTCCTGCTACATCTCCATGTTTTATTCCCTCAAGGGTATTACAAGTTTTGACCATAGGAGCCTGCTCCGGCAGCCCTTACCCACGCAGACAGACCCTCTGAAATAAATAGCAGCACAGCAGCCTGAGTCTGCTGGACGCTGAGACCTCCCAGCCATGGGTTACAGGACTATATATATTGTGCAATTTGTATGTCCGTAGTGGTATTGATCACGGCATTTGTAATGTTTCTCCATACACAAAGAGCAAACGGATGCTGTCAGTCAGAATAACATTCATTTTAGATTACATGAACAAACTAACTATAAGCAAAATCTCCATGAGACAGCTCTGTGTGCAAGCATGTATCTCTCTTTTTCTTCCTCTTTCCTCTGGCATGCTGCAATGAAATTAACACAAAATAGTCCTTAAGAGCTAACAAAGTGCAAATAATGCTTAGCTCTCACGTAATGCTTTTCATTTGCGAATCTCATGGCAAACTTCATTACCCATATTGCACAGGCAGGGTAGCTGGGGCACAGAGGGACACGGCGGTATGCCCAAGGCTGAGGAAGAAGCGGCAGAGCTGGGGAGAGGCCCCCGTGAGCCTCCATTCCCAGTTGAGTGCCTCAGAGCCCACCAGTCACACAGCTATGCACACAGCAGGCAGACAGACATGCAGGTAAGACCTGCTGCCGGAACAGACGAAAGGTCCTTCTCTTTGCAGGCCTGCTCTTTAACTTCTTTGTCCTCTTGTCAGATTTTATTCCCGAGCCCAGATGGACCTGATTATTGTGATTACTCACACATCACTGTAAGGTGAAATATACAGCTTCACCCCACTGACTAAGAAAAATAAATAGGACTCTCTCCCCACCACCCACACCCACTCCCACACTTCCCTCCGAACTTGAAATAAAAAACCTGCAAAAAGATTCCCGATGGCTTTGTCAGGGAGGGGGGATGGTGAGGATTGGTACAGTATATAACATCTCAGCTCTCCCGGATCAGTCACGCTTCCTAATTCAATAAGGTGAGAAGGAGCATAATTTGATCATATTTGTTTTGCATCACTGCAAAAACAGAAAATGAGGGGCTGCAGAGCCGCACCAATTTACTTCATCCGACCTTGATTAAAAGAAAATTAATTGCCGCATCTCTCAGGATATCTCAGGCAGCAGCCAATGGCTCTCCAGAATGGCACAAAAAAAAAAAAAGAAAGAAAGAAAGAAAAAAAGAAGGAAAAAACCAGGGAGCGAGGCACAGAGAATCTTTGCCCTTTCATCTCATATCACAACTGTCTTATTGGAAGTGTTGGCAGGCTGAGGGAAAAAAAACAAGTGCTCAGGAAATCACGAGGAAGTCAATACAGGTTTTCCAGGGTTTTCAGCCGGTATTTCCCTTCTGTGTTTACCACCGCATTCCCAACTGCTCGGGGTTGTACCAGTCTCACAAGGTCTGTCTTGTGAGGCCACAGGAGTAAAGCTGGGAGGATCTCAAGGCAAGACTTGGCTTAGGGCAGCTGGTAACAGGACACAGAGGCTTTTCTTGCTATACTTCCCCATTCACTCAGAGCCAGTCTATGCTAGAAATTATTTATGGTAATGTCAATTAGGGCCATGATTTTTTAACTGTATTTCTACACTGCGAAAAGCTGTAGAGTAGCTGCAGTGATACAGGAACCAAAGTGCTTTTACCAAGATAGCTGATTTCCCTCAAGAAACTAATTTAAGCCATGCCAAGCCAACAAAAGCACTCTTTGGCTGATCCAAGCTCCGTCTCACTAGTAGGATGCACTGACAGCAATACCAGCCAACATGTTCTAGTGTCAATTAGGAAAGACAGTAAGATGGTGTAATGACTCTGGGATAGTCTTAAAGAAAGACAGAGGAATACATTCCAAATATTATTCCAATACCCTTTCAAGGGATATTCAAAAGGGCTAGCTTTTGCCCAGTGAACTTTAGCCTTAACCTTTCAAAGCCAAGGAAGAAAACAGGCTGCGCCAGAGGGTGAATCACAGTGGCTAGGTTGGCTTCTGCTCTGAATTGCCATCTAGGCAAGCGTGCCCCTCTCTGTGTTTGTACAGGGAATGGAGAGATTAACCTCAATAGGCTAAAGACAGCCTCTGTGAACAGTCCCCATAAAGACTCCACCTAGAGGGAAGACCCTTTCAAAGACTCACTTGAACTGTAAAGTCAGTGACTGCCCAAACGGCAGCTACTACAATACTTAGACTTTTAAAAGTGATGTACAAAGGAAAAAAAGTGTCTGTGCTCAAAACAATATACATGTCTTTTTCTTGTTTGGTCCTTTGGGTTCATCCATCTGAGTCACTGTTTAGCAGAGGAGGGTGGTCAGACATTAGTTCCTCTTAGCTGGCTCTGCTCCATGCTGTAGGTGCTACTGAATGCTCTTTTTGGCAATTTCAGTAGAGGCCATTGACTAAATAAACCACAAGGATTTCTCTTGACCTGGCTTCTCTTGACTGGTTGCAAAGCGATGAGAATCGGCAGCTGGTGGCTGCCCATGACCTTGCTCGTCCTGTCCACACTGCTGCCCAGGCTCTGCTTTCTCCAGCCACCTGGAGACCTCACAAGCCCCCAGCCTGGGAACTTGCACCAGCACTAAACTCTCACACAAAATTTCTGATGGGAAAAAAGATGACGACTCTGGCTGATCCAGTGCAATTATCAGATCAGAAGTGCCTGCTGCAATCCCACTCAAATCTGTATTAAAAATTCATTTCAAGTGTTCTTTTTTTTTCCCTTTAGCTGCAAGTAGAAGAATTTACCCAGCTGTTTTATTAGGAAATTAAAGGGCACATTTTTCTAAGCAATGCACTGGAATTTAGATGGACTATAACCATGACTAGTGTTAATGTGAGAAAGGATATATCTGTCCTCAACTTCCAACCATCCATCCATCCCACTGCACACATTGCTGTATTAGCCATAACCCAAGCAATGCTAAATCTTAGACTCTTAATATCACAGGAATATAGGATTAGAAGGGAGCTCTAGAGGTCACTTAGTCTGGCCGCTTACTTCTATGCAGGACCAACTATAGCTACATCATTCTTGTTTGCCTAGCCTGTTTTAAAATCTCCCTTTGATGGAGATGGTACAACCTACCTAGACAATCTATTCCAATGTTTAACTATCTTTATCGTAAGAAAGTTTTTCCTAATGGCTAAGCTAAATCTTTCTTGCTGCAATTTAAGCCCATTATTTCTCGCAATTTAATTCTTACTTCCTGGGCCTCATCCTTTACATAAGAACATTTCTGCAAAAGTCTCAAAGTCTTCATAATTTAACATTTCCAAATTCCATCCTGATAAAGGTCAATCTATTGCACACAGAAACAACAGAAGAGACGTCCAGTCCCTTCAGAGGTAAAAAGGAAACCAAACAGATCATTCCACAGATGGAAAATTTCTATGCCACAAAAGATTCCCATTTTAAAAAGAAACGGCAATGTTTTAAATTTGTGTTTTTACAAATAAGTTAAAGACAGGGTATTCTTTACATGTTAACCCTACTGGAAAGCTGTAGCTTAATGTTATCACACAATCTGTTGTTTTGGAATGGGCGGTAAATGTTAAAAAAAAAAAAAGCACACAAATATTCGCTAAAGAGTCCTGATTTAAACACAAATAACTTTGGGCAGTCCAAGGGCCTGTCCTGGTCCCTGAAATCAAAGGAATGATCCCCACTGCAGTTTACTCCACGTACAAAGCAGTCACAGATTTTACCCAGGTTCACAGATGCAGAGTAGAATATGGGACATAATTAATTAGGACAGATGGGTCCAAAGAGCAAAAGTGGAATCAGATCTGATTTTCCCAGTGCTCCAGGATGCACAAATATAAACCTTTGATTTTGGCTGTTACCGAGCTTTACAATAGCAGCCACAAGGCCCAAAGACAAGACAAGGGGCTGCATGGTGCCTAGTCCCGTACCGGCTCCCCCAAGCAGCAGTATGCCAACGAAAGCCCCAGTGCCAAAAAAAAGTGCTTCCCGTTTGGACTCCTGCAGTCCCACTTATGTTTCCCAGGTTACAGGAAAATTTTATTTCACTTATGAAATGGTGAGAATCTGCTTGTTTAAATTAACTGCTCCTTTGGGTGCTTTTGCTGGGCAGTCTTGTAGACAAAAGAACAGTTTTAAGCTCTGATTCTGCAAAATTTGAGGTGGCACTTAGGAATAAGCAATGCTGTGCAAACCCATCAAGTCATACTGAGGCCAAAAAGGGTCTTCCTGCGCCAGAATTTAAGCCTGTCTACATGAAGAATCAGAGACCAACAGAGCAGTTTGGGGAAACAAACACTCTTTATACATGAAATCAAATTAACACTCCTATGGTCACGCAGACAGTAGAGTCAACCAACCATGAGAGTTACAGTGGAATCAACTTAATTAGCCCTCCTGTTTTAACTGAGCAGTCCATCTCCTCCAGAAAAACCCTGTAGACTTTAATGGAAAAGAAGTTCCACAGAAATTTTCCTAAAACCCTCCAGTCAGATGGAGAATGAGGTCCAATTCAGGTTTTGAATCATTTTATGGATTGTGATAGGAAATGCAGAATTCTGTACTGAGCAGACACAGTCCATCAATAGAGTATATGCAAACAGGCACAGTGCATGCAAGTATATGTACATACACAGGCAAAGTTTGTAAGCTAAGAATTCTCAGTTTGCTGTAGATCTGAACATGGAGTGATACAGAAACTTGCACAGGACTTTTCCTCAGTACATGTAATTTGCACAAAAACTTATGTAAACATAGTATGAATTTTTGATAATAATTTGGGGATGCACATGAAACCTAAGATTACTTTAATAAAATACTTGTGTATCTATAAATGCGTCTGCAGAAGTATTTTGAGTAGTGTAAGCACGGTGGGAACAGGCTATATTTATCACATGTTATTCTATGTGCAACATTTAAGTGTACTATTCCAACTATTTGTGTGATACATACCAGGTCTGACTGCTTTTATTCTGAGTGTGTACAGAGCTTTGTATATAAAAGATAACAAGCATGCATACGCATATGCATATATGTACTGTGCACATGCAGCAAGAATATTTACAGCCTCTGCTCTGTATGTATGCATGAACGCACATATGTGCACATAAGCATGTGTTTGCAGCATATGAGATGCAGTGGGGGACCTAATATCATTGCAACCACATGTGCTATTATATAGAACATGTGTCCCAGAAAAAATCATCCTGATGTTCTTTCTCTGCTCTCCAAGGTTAACTCAAATAAAACAAAGAAAGCAGTTTCCCTTGTCAATAATTCATGGCTTGCTTTAATAGCCCATCTTAAAAACATACATAATTTCCCCCAATTTTCTGATACACTAATTACCTAGCTCTAAAGCCAATGGTGTTCTGTATTTGACCTAAGTGATACATTATCTGGAAACCCCTTCTAGCCCAGACACAGAACCATTTACTTTCAACATCCATCACTTTTGATTTTCTTCATGTTTGTCACCATCTATCACTTCAGCTTCCAGGTCCTGATCCTGCTTAAACTGGAGTCAACAGTACAATTCCAGTGGGAGCAGGGCTGGAGGAGCACCCAGCGTTCCCTTTCTTCAACTCTATTCCTTTCTTTTTCTTTGCTGTCTAAAGCAGCTGGTAACAGCAATATATCGCACCGATACACCAGGAGTCCCTCAAAGATCTCAAAGCACTCTAACAGGCTACCCAGACAAGTATTTGCTAGCTCAGTAAATCTCAAATCACTTTCTAAAAGAAGTTCATATTACGAGCCTCATTTTACAGATGATGAAACTGAGGCAACTGGCATAAAATGATCTGACTTCTTCCGATGGGCGAGGGACAGAAGCGAGGAAGACATGTTATCTCCACCAGCTTGGCCACGCTGCCTACCACTGCCCAGTCTGCCACGCAGCTGTCTCTGTGGTGGAGCACAACTGCTGCTGAACAGCCCACAGGAACAGTTAGGCCAGCGCAGGCTGGAATAGGAAACGAAGGAGTATCCTGTTTGTAGCTGAAAGTGCCAGGAAAAGTTTAAAGAGGTTGAATGCAGCTTCTCACACTTAAATTTGCCCACAACTCTCAGATTATGACTATTATTACTGTGAAAAGTACTACTAGATCTTCCCTGTTAAACCACAGGGAAGTCTTTGGAAGAGGAAATAACATCCCCACAGCAGAGATGCAGATACCAACTGAATGAGCAGCAGCATTTCCCTAGCTTATTGTGTGCTGTCTAAATGGGAGCTCTGGAAAATGCCTTCATTTGTGGCTGCAAAGTATCAAAAATCTAGCCTTATAAGAACAGAAGTTTTAAAGATTATGGTTAGGGCCTTTGTACGCTTGTATCAGAACAAAGTGCGTAAACAGAAACCATTAATACCGGAAATAAGTCACACACAGGTAAGCATGTAATGTACTCTCTGCAGGTGAAGGACTATATGGCAACTACTATATAGTGCTGTGCAGCGTGACTCTCTGTAATGCTACCCAAACTGACAAGAGGCAGGGACTGAATGCAGGCCATTCCACACAAGAAGGAAAAAAAAAGTTCATATTTGCTGGAGGGTGGCTGTAGCCGATTCTTATTCTTTTGAAGATTGGCCACAAGGAGGGGACAAACAAGCCATTTCTGTAACAGGGTGCATGGCTCTAGAAAAGGAACATGTGCTATAACTTCAGTGCACACATGTATACATGTCCAATGGCCAAACACACTGGTGCAATGCAATGTGAATCCTCTAATTCTAAAACACAATCTGTGTGCAATGTGGATTCGGTAAGTGTGTGTCGCAGTGTAGTAGGTGTGACTGTGTGTGCATGAGTATTATATGTGCTTGTGAGTACAGTAGGTGTGGTGTATATGTACAGTACAGCATGTGTTTGGATTCTGGGAGTAGGGGATGTTTAGTAATTAAATCCCTTTTCATCCTTCTGCACCTGTCTCCTTCTGAAAACTGAGAGAACAGACGTCAACCGGGACAAGGGCTGGATTGAATACAGCCAATTCTGAAATATTTATTAGCTTGTGACACCACTCAATGGAGGAGAAGGAATGCTGGCTAATCCGCCCAGCAAGTGCTCGCTTGGTGGAGGGGCATTTTTCTACTGTGCCTCATTATATTTCAACTACTGTCTACTTTGTCAAAAATGGTATCATTTTAATTTGTGTCTATATTTATTTTCAAATACTTTTGCTAGTAACCAGAGATTTCAGAGCACTGGGTTCAGAATCTAGGCTTACCTCCTTGACTTATGGCTTCCTGGCCGTATTACAGAGCTGTTCTAGAGCTTCTGTTTTGTGGGTGTATTTTCTTCATATTGCACTCTTCTAACTGCCATTCACACCAGTGAGGACCATGCAAAGTACACTCAATAGAGAAGAGACATCTTAAATTTCCTGGGTTTGTATTCACACACCTGCACATCTCTCAATTTGTAATGCAACAAGGAGCTCCCCACAGCACTACAGACAGGACTTGAAACCCAGATGTGAGCAATCCCGCACTCTCACTGGACCTTAGATTTCACGTAAATGGAAGTTCCATGCGCTTTCTTCAGGCTTTTGCAGGACACTGGTCAATGCCTTACGGTACAGTAGTCAGCAAATTTGTCTGGATCAGTGACTATGAATAGACTTGAACCTCAGGTATAACTGTGTAAGGTTTAAGTCATGACATGGGGACCCAGGTTTTAAGCTTCCTTACATTTGGGAGTTCTTGCATTTGGACTGTGGTTTTGAGTCGCCATCTGTGCTGGTGAATTGGTATGAGCTTTCACTAGTTCCTCTGAAAAGGTTCCTGACCCATATGGGGCCATTGCTGGTGAAATCCTGAAGAGTTGTGGACTGCCTGTGGGGCCGCGCTGGGCCTCCCTCTGCTTAGAGAACTTCATCAGTTTATTAAAGCGTATCAACCAGCGAGACTCCTCCCACCACAGTATGCATTATGTTTGAAACTGTATGAACTACCACAGGCTGAGTTTGTATATATCCATTTACCTTCCTATACAGATAATATTACCTTCCCATACGGATAATGTATAGCTATGCATTCCTGCATATATATATGTATACATGTGTACAGGCAGGTATCCATCCTAGAGCCATAGACCTGTATGCAAGCCTGACATTATCTTTGCTGTGAGTGGCCACACCCTTATCCCTTAGAAATAATAATTTTTGAAGGTAAAACTACATTGGAGGGCTTATAGCATCAGAGGGAGCGTTCAGACAGAGCAAAGATTACAGTCGTCTCTCGTGGCAGCAAACAGAAATGTTAGTTTTCTTGTAAATGGGAGCTTATATACATGGTAAGATGCCTTCTCAAAGACTCTATCGCTGGAGAGAGCTTGTCCCTTCCTGTTAAAGGGTATTCAGTGCTCTTATAGATAACACCTGTCCAGAGGCTGACTTTAGTTGAAGGGGAGGACTGGACTTTGATTTTTAGTGGAGAGCAAAATCTGCCCGCACCAAAAGCCTCTGTGTGCAGCGACTTCCTGGGAAGGAACTTTCTCTTCACCAAAGTAGAAAATATCCAGTGATCCTCATGGAACTCAGAAGTAACCTTCTCTTTAGGATCTCTTGGGGATTTGACAGATTCCAGCTAGATGCAGATGCTGCAGTTCCCTGAATAGGGATGGGGGTTAAAAAGTTTTCTTACCAGCACTGCGCAAAAAAAGAAAAATAAAAAAAAAGGCAAGACTGACAGCAAATCCCACTGTGTGAGGCTTATTCTGGATGGTTTTGGCATGATGCATTGTTGCAACTATTGTGTTTGAGCAGTAATTAGACGTGGCCCTGGGGGACTGCAAGTGCATTAGAAGGGACTCTCCATGAGCCAAATGGCTGCTCTTATTGTTCTCCACAGGGTACTTAGGATGTTCTTAGAACCAAATCCTTCCATAATGCTGCAGAAAAGGGACTGCAGCATGAGGCCTGCAGCACCATCACTGATTTCCTACATCTGATAAAATTCACTCATTTTAGCACTTGCGCAAGCTCTGCTCGCCCACTTTCCTGACGACACTGACAAGTGCAGTTCATCATGGTGGAGCAGCCTGACACCGTTTCTACATCACGGCAATGTGCTCACGCTTTGCAAACTGTGTGCTATGTACGTAATGACAAATATTCTTTAAAGCAATTTTCAGTGTCAAGAATGGACAGCATGAGGCTTGAAAGCCAGAAGACCTGATGTCTCATTGATGGTATCATTGTCTCCACACCCACCGATAACATTCAATCCCTTTTCCAATTGATCACATTGGGTTCTTCATATCTGTTGACCATATTAAACCTCTTGGTTGTGGAATTATTCTGTTTGTCCCATAGAACACTATCACACTAGCTTCAAAACACCAGGTATTCCCTGTCACACCAGTCGTACTCATTCCTTTCACTGCAGTGAGCGTATTGTGTCTTCCTGTCTCATTTGCTATAGTGGCTTCCTGAGCTGTACTAATTATATGGGTATTTTCCTGTATCAATGGTTATAGCCAATCTCTTCCACAATGTTATGGAGATCCAGTTATCACTGATTATACTGGAACCAAAGTGCCCCCTATGTCCTGCTGTCTCAGTGACTTCACAGCGCCTTTTCGCTGAACACCATACTGCTATTTTATATGGTGTAATAGCCTATACCAAGAAGCCCACTTAGACACTTCAAGTCATTTGGTTTCCTTTCCAACTTAAGCATGTAATAAACAGACAACACCATACGGTTTCATAGAACAGAGAGAAATACTATATCTCATAGGTGAATTCCTCTCTTGACCCTATTTCACAGTTTCTGCTCAGATTATGTTCCAGCTAAATAGAGGGAAAGAGTGCCGGTAGGACCCTCTCACACAGATGGAAGCCTCATCTTTGTCTCGATCTCAGCTTTTGAGGTGCTCACCCACAGAAAGAAATTGCAATCTCAGACTTCAGTTTTCCCTCTTCAAGACCCTGGGTTCCCTCTAAAATTTCGAAGAAAGCAAAAAAGGAGGAGTAGACATAATGCATGCAGTATAACAGAAATTAGGAGAACAGTCTCATTTTAAGCAAATCCAGACAAGTATGAGACTGTCTACTTTGCAGCTCACAACAGGACCCGTCCCTTCCTTCTCTACTCAGTGTTGCCAATGTGACATCGACATACTTGCAGGAACCCCACTGAAAGTGAAGAGATTCTGGTTGTGCATCTTCCGCTTACGAGAAAAGCCTCCTAGAAATCTCCTGTCTCAGCCAGGCAGACACAGCACTCAGAACCTACCAGAATCAGTTCCGGGGTCAGTGCGTGGGACAGCCTGGGAATGCCATGCTGATGTAGGTCACGGTGAGCACTGTTCCACTCTGTGTCTCTCACGCCTGCTTAAAGGGCCACCTAAAAGGGACAGGAGTCCCCAAACCATAGCCACATGATCCCTTCTTGCAGATGGGCCAGGCCATCTGTTGAGAGTATCAGGGCCTATATACTGCTTTGCAGAGTGCTTCCCCTTTAAGACAGGACTGTGCAGCCTTTATTTGCTTGTTGAAACTGTTCAGTTTTAGGACAGGGGGGGAGGTCACACCTGTTGTGGAACTTGATAGAAGGCTTATTTATAAACTTTCAGAGCTTGGGATTCTTGCAGAGCTGAATGCGCTGATGTCCGGAGGGGAAGGTCACCGAAATGCTTGTTTATAAAAGCAGCAGCAACTGGAAAAACCATAAAAGTCTGAAATGATGAAATTAACAAGCTATTTGATCAGGCGCATGGGCTATGTGCTCTGTGGTCAGCCAGAAAAACCTCGCACGTAAGAGTCTACCCTGCTGGCTGCCACCCTGAAATTCTCCTTCAGAGGCGAATGCGTTGCTCCCGAAGAGAGCAAAAAATAATCAGCTGCTTAGTATGGTCTACTTTTGGGTCGCTGGCTGGTCCAGTCTTAATTTGACCTTGCATGGAAAGGGGAAAGCCTACTCTGCACTTGGTATCACAGCTAATCCACTCTTTAGTTTCGCAACTTCAAAGAGCTACACCACTTGTTAACATGCAGAGTGTTCTTTTAGCAAGGAGTCAGTCACACCCCAAAAATCTGCCACTATCCAGGGGGGAGGAGGGGGGGGAGGTGGCAACTTCTGTCTTCAGAAACACTTCCGGATTTCTGCAAAAATGTTGTCTGAAAGGTGTTGGATTTTTTGATTGTTTGTTTGTTTGTGTTGCTGTTTGAAAAAGCACTTACAATATTACAGTTTGGAGAGAAGGGGAAATAAAAACCTTCCCTTGGGTTTTAGCTTTAGTTTCTATTCTCATTTCAGAGTATAGCAAATTCAAAAGAATTTACTTTTCTCCTCTCTTTTTTCTCTTTTTAGATTTCTATATATGTCAGAATCTTGGTTTAAGGAAAGCTTCATTTTCACTTGGTGACTGATGGCTGAACAGGTGGCTTCTGAGTTTGCAAGTGTCAGATGAACAAGCAGTTTAGAAATGGACAATTTGCAGCTCACTTTCTCTTGCTGACGGACCTTTTTCTGCTGACAGATTCTTGCCCCTACCAGCCAAATCATGCACGCAGTATCTGCCCTCCACCCCTGGTAAAAAAAAATCTTCAAGAGAAAAAAAAACCCTAAGCAGAAAGAAGATGGTCTCTTGGGAACTCCTAGCCATAAAATGGAAAGAACTTCACACTTGAAGGCATTCTTGCCAGCTCAGCCTACTTGGACATAATTTATAAGAGGCGCAGGATTTTCTGCTTCATTTTCTTTCCTGGAAAGCTTGTTTGTTTTATGGGATTTTTCTGCAGAATCCTGTATAAAGTGTTGGATGCCTGAACCAGCACCAGTGACTGTCAGCTGAACATGAGTTTGCTCAAATACCAGAGCCACCAACCCCTCTTCACAAAACTTTTCCTCGACCACAGCTAGCCAGGATCCTACCTAGAAATCTGCCAACAAGGAGATTCTGACAGGTGAATGCCCTTCTGCCTGTTAGTGAAGTCTTTTGATAATTATAATAAACAGGGTTTTATATAACTTTCTGTTGAGGCTCGTATACAGCACAGGCATCCCATCCCCACCACAATCCTAATCCCATCACCCAGGGACCCAGTACCCAGCCATTAGCGAGCAGAGCTCTCCCCACTGCTGCTGGCTGCCTTGGCCCAGAGGCACAGGGGAAGGTCCTGCTGAGAACCAGGGAGAGCCAATGTTGCTCGCAGAGCCCAGGAAACATGAGGAGGACCCACATAGGTCCGTTACTGCTGCCCGAGCTGACAAGAGATTCGCATGCCACAGCTTTACGTGACCATGGGAGCACCAAATGCTGTATTTCATAATTAATTTTTTTGTAAACTGCATCATTAAAGTATGGATTTACCTAAGGTAGCAGTCACTCTTCTGCTGTTTGGCTATGGGCAAGTAACTTAAGAGCTGTTTTTTAAAGGATCTTAGAGGCTCTTGGTACCAATTTTTCAAAAGGATTTAGATGCCTTTGAAAGATAAGTGCCCAGAGGGGTCTTAAAATTTTCAAGGCAGGCTACATTAAAATCATTTGGATTTATGTGCCTATCTTAAACAGTTTTGATAATCTACAAGGTGCCTATCTGAATCTTTAGATAAAGAGAGCACTTTGAAAATATGACACTTATGGACTCGAGGAATCGTAATCTGGAGAACACATCTCGCTGACTTTCAGGGGCATTTAAACTCCTAAGCCTCTCTCAGAAATGAAACTTAGGATCCTAAGTCACTTAAGTGCTTAAAAAATGTTGCTATGTGTCTGCATGAGCTGGATGAGGACAGATGAGCAGGGAAGGATTAGATGCATGCATCTGTCTTTCCGTGTAGCTCTCATAACACTTGAGTGTCTCTGCATATGGATAAAGGTGGATTGATGAGTGCATGACCATATGCACGAGCATATAATATGGCCGATTGGATGGGACAGGGAGGAACAAAAATTGGGTGGAAGTGACAGGTGATTACATGGATAAATAACAACATCTTGCTGAACATTTATTTAGTGCTTTTCATCCAAAGGTACCCTTAAGTGCTTTACAAACTGTTATGGATATAAGAATGACTCCACCAGCCACAGCAGCTCTTTAAGAGTACACAGCCAAATTATATGATCAAGTTATGACCAGAAATGAAGAGTATCAAGTCCCACTGAAATTACCTAGAATTTTTGGCCATCAGCCATTTAGGATTCAGTCAATACACCCAGGTAAGAGCTGTTACACAGGGAGAAAGTGCTATGGAGATATAACAATGACAAACGGGAAGGACCCAATTTTCAACACCATCCAAAACGGAGCACTGCCAACAGCACATGAGCTGGGGAAACTGGTTCAGCATTAATGCAGAGAGGAGGGGGAACTACTGGCTCTCCATGGGTGGCAAAAAGGAAGCTGGAGAGGGAGATGAATAAATGGTTATATGATATTTTAATGGCAAAGAAAGTTAGAGGAATTAGTTTGAAACAAACCCATATAAAGAAAAAAGGAGCAGAACGGCAAATGGATGAGAAATCCAAGGGGGAGAGGGGTAGTTCAGACATGAGAGGTTTTCAACACTGACTATCTGAAGCTGCAAGCCCACGTTCCACTGGGAGGAGATCCCATCTCTTCCCTCATTAGCTAACCTGGGCTGTCTTTCTCCAGGCAGCACATACACTCCAAAGAAGGCAAGTGGTGCCAGCTGCTGTCTTGCCAAACGGTGGAGTTAAAAGCCGTACAAAGTCATAGACAGTAAACAATGAAACAGAAACGACGACAGCAGTTTCTCCTGCTGCCTCCACCTCTGTGCCTTGCTGCTTCCCTCTTTCACACTCTTTCTCCACCTTTATCTGCCAAAAGGATGCAAACGTGATTGAATCCATGCTCTGTGACACAGCCTGGGGAAAAGCAGCTGCCCAGTATATATATATTTATTTCAGTACAGTAGATGAATCAAGACTACTATTAGAATACAACCTAAAAACTGCTGGGCACTGAACAAACAGAGAAAAATATGTTCATCTTCTCTTCTACTCTTCTAGCCACATTTCCTCTATCCACAGCATGAAAATAGCCAATATCTCTGACAAGTTTAATGCTAGTGAGGTAGTGTCAGGAAAGAATGTACCATTTTGTATGCCTAAACTGTTCAGAAGTATTTTCCCACCATGAAGAGGATTTTTGGAAATGCTGCCATTGCAATGTATAGTTTCCTCATCACCTTGAGAAGATAGTGATCCACTGAACAGAGCATGCAAGGGGCCAGCTCTGTCCTGCAGCTGTAATAAAGAATGTCCTACTGTCATGATAAGCGAGTGCTGGTTCTTCACTGTAGGGAGATCTGTGCTTGAGTAAGGGCCGGGCTGTACAGCTCGCACACACAACACTCTCCTTGACTTCAGGGGATTCAGGCAACGGACGATTGACTTACAGAACACTCCACTTTACCACTTCTGCAGCAAATACTACTGCATCTTTCCCCGCTCTGTCATTTCCAAGATGCTACCCACAGAGCCCTCTTCCCTGGCACACTCTCCCCCTCCCCACTGCCAAACGCCATCACACCCATCGGCTTTGCCAATGGTGCCTCGCACAGCCATGCTCATTGCGATCTCTGCCCACACCAGGACACTGTTACGATGGAGTCTATATTTGGAAGTACTGCCTACATAGCTACGACTAGTGTTGGGACCATGATTTTTCCAGTGTAACCATACTGCCGGTGCCCAAGCATACACGTGGTTATGCTGACAAAATAATACTCCCGGTGCTAGTGTTTATTTCCCTTGAGGAAGTGGTATATGCTGCAATGGCTAATGCATTTATAGGCCAGGTAAGCAAGGTCAGAGCTGAGAGGTTCTCACGGCACAGCTATACTGACATATTCCAGTTAGCCCTTCCTATACACAAGTCTAGCTTAAAAACTGTTCATCCTTAGTAGTGTTTTCATTGGGTCTCATAACTGGATCACACCAGTACTAAATGACTAGTAGCCCATGCTAAGGTATATTTAAATCAGGAAAGGAGGATGATCTCATTTCTGAAGCAATGGCCTGTGAATCAGGAGATGCAGCTCCAATTCCTGGCTCTGCCAAGACTCCGTGGCTAGCCTGGACAAGTCACTTCCTCAGGGCTTCACTGGTAAATGAGAGATACTCCTGCTTCCTTTTTCTGCTCCTCTAGCTGCAATGGAAACTCTTCAGGACAAGGACAGTTTCTAGCAATGCAATTATATGGTACAAAGAATGGTGGGCCTCAGAGTTCGTGGTGGTTTTTATACTAAAATATGAATCTTAATTATAACGGGGAAAAGAAACAAATCAACAAAAATTAAATATGGTTATATTTTTGGTGAATGCTCAGGTTGTAGTTTTTTACATCAAAAGGAAACACTTTTTTTTAAAAATAAGATTAACAACACTTGCTTTAGTCAAAAAAGCTATATTTGGTGGAAAACTGATTATAAAAATAAATATCAATGGTTTTGTTCTGCACCACGCATTTTTGCCCACTTAGAAGTGCTCCATGCTTTCTTGCACATATTCAGTGACACTGAGACTACAGAAGCAGAGACTAGGAGCAGACCAGCTACACTGGCTATAAGCTGTCAGACTACTCGAGATATAGCCTTGGAAATAGCTAAGAAACCATCTTTTACCCCACTCACCTAATTTGAATATTTTCTCTGTCTGCCTGGAAAGTACTTCTTTTACTTAAGTTTCTCAGGGTGCTGGTGAGCATCCCATGATGCCCAATTGAGTTTCTGTGTAGTTGTGTTTTTGTCTACGCAGTTACACATGTTTTCCTCTGTCTCTGGGATGAGTACATGAACAAGAATGGCTCTTTGAGTTTCCTTTCATTTCTCAGTAGATACTTCCTTAGTGGACAAATGGCACTTACTATGTTCATGCAGAAGTGTTTTTGCTATAGCCCAGGCTGCTAATGCTCATGAGTAGACTTCACTCTCCTTGTGAGTAAACAGATCTCCCCGTGCCTTTGAACGTCTGTCAGTAAGTGAATTTGCTTTGCTGTTCTTATGAGCATTCTGCCCTGAATTTCTGAACAACTGGGCTGACTTAGTGGACGACTTTCGCAAGCATGTTTTACTCATACCTGAATATATTTCTTTCTCTATTATTTCACTAACTTTGTGTCACGCTTACTGAGAATGAGGGAGTTCCACGATGCCTAATACAAGAAGTATCTGCATTTGTGTATGTGTCATGACATGTTTACAACTGTTTATCACTATGTTTGTCAGCATATATCAGTATGTGCACCTGTTTAACTGTGTTTGTGCTTGCTCCTTTTTTTGGCTTTGTGTGAGAATCTGTGAACATATTCTTTTCCTTTCTTTTTCACCATGAAAGTGCACCTTTTTTCCTGGGTAGGTGTACATATATGTAAGAAATGTCCATTTTATATTTGTTTTGCCCTCTGTATGTTCCCTTGTACTTGTGTTGGAGTGTTCACGGAGGCATGTTTCAGTATAGTTGTGCATTGGTATTTGTTCCAAGTCGTGTGTCTTTTCCCGTGTGTGTAATTCACTGGCTCTGTCTGTGTGCTTCTCTGTATTTTCTTGCCGTTTCCTCCATCTATGCTGTATGCAGTTACCTGGGTTTGTGCATGTATGTATCTCCCTGTTTTTATTGTCTGAGGGTTGGTTTTTTTTGATGGGGTGGGTGATGGTAAAATTGTTTGTCATTTTGCTTTGTATTTATCTTTCCATGTTTTCCCTATGTTTGCATAAAGTAGATGCAGACTACAATTTGGTGATGAATTCTATGAATACTAATCTTAGGCTACCCTTGACCCTGAGGTCAGCTAAAGATCAAAACCAAACCATTTAATATTTTCCTTTTGCAGATCAATAGAAGCATAAATTCACTCTCAATGACAACTATAATTTCAAACAGATCTATAGGAGGCATGCATGCATTTCCAGGACGAGCCGCTCATGCGCCTGTTGGGGAGCACAAGAAAAAGAGTTTCTCTGTTGTTGTGGGTTTCGGTTTTTTTTTTTTTTTTTACCATTGAATCTCTTTTGCCTTTTTTTTTATTGCTCTGAAATGCTATTTTCAGCAGCTGCTGTCATATAAATATCTCTTGTTTTTCTTCTCCTCTTTCCCTCCTGGTGAAAAGGGCAGGGGACCTATTGAAAATTCTGCTTTATCTCTTTCAGGAGAGTTCAAGTGCGGGTCGAACAATCGATTCCTCCTCCTTTTCTTTTTTAAGTTTCCTGTCGTTCTTTTGCCCAGATCAGCATTGAAGGAAAATAGGAAGGGCAGCCTGGAGTATGTACATCTATACACCCAGAGAAAGAAAGAGCACGCGAGTGTGCGTGTGGGAGCATATATAAAGATGTTTTTTTATATATATATATATGCACACACAGACACATGTGCACACACATACATACATGTTTTTTACTGTGGCTATCTGTATGTCACAAACCCATGAGATGTTCTTACCGTAAAACTATTTCAGAGACAGGAAAAAAAGCTGGGAAGTGGGAAAAGTTTGGAAGTACTGTTCAGTTCTAAACTGGAATATTAACCCTTCCAAAAATTCTCCTCTAAGAACTGCAAAAGCTTTTAAGGAAATGCTATAAGACCCCAGACAGTTCCTACAATTTTCCATGTGGGGGGGAAAGGAGGGTTATTCTGCAAGCAGCATTGTTTCAACAAAATAAATTCATCTGATAATCCACACATCTTTAAAGCTACATTTAGTCTGAAAAAGGTACTTTTCAAACATTTTCACCAAACCAAAGTGGCAGGAGCGGGGCAGGGGGGGGAAGACAGAAATATAAAAAAAGCAAAACAAATGACACCATTAATCTGCCTGGATTTTCCACCTCATAGAACAATCTGTTTAGGAATGACCGAAATAAAGTGGAATGTGGTTTAGATTTTTTTTTTTCCCTCTGCAATCTCTCTCTGCAAATTCCTTGTTTATGGAGAAACATTGAAAACAGGAGTTAGTCCCACCACCCCTTAGCAAAAAAAAAAAAAAAAGGCACCATAAGCACAGGGGAAAAAAAGGAGGGGGGGTTTGCTTTGTGTAGGAAATAAAGACCGTAAAGTGAGGACTTTTATTGCTGGCAATCAGAGTATTGCTGCTGGCAGTGGCTAAAGGTGGAAAGCAAAGATGATTTAATTTATAGAAAGGACAAAGATGTCATGTAGCAGATTTAATCACTGAAAAGAAAAAAAGAAAAAACCTACCTAACGTCATAATTTACATTTTGGGATAATAAAGAAGAGTGAAAGAAAGAAACAACTGAAAAAACCCTGAATGGGTGAAAAAAATAAATGAAGGAAGATAAATAGATTTGCCTGTAAAACTAATAAATTTAAAAACAAAACCAGAAAGCAAAACACAGCCCCTTGAAAGTGCTGGTAAAATGGACCATCGATTTTGGAATTCATCTGCATTTTGTATTTTAATAATGCTTACTCTCTCTCTCTCCCTCTCTCTCTTTTGCAAAATATAAAAGCTGATCTGATAAATATTAATTTGAACCATCATAATGTATTTGAAAATTCCAGCTAAAATGTCACCACATGGAACATTAATGTAATATTTCAAGGCCCTGAGAGCAATACTCATATTGATTGCATTTATTTCACTCTAGGGAGGAGAAATAATTCTTCAATGTGGGACACATCTGGTAGCCAAAGATGCAAAAGGCTGAGGGTAGAAATGCAAAATTATGTGGAAAAAACCCCATAAGCTAACCCCCCAAAACAAAACAGAAGTGCAAGTGAAGCTGACAAATGCAACCCATTCAATCTCATGTTTCAGTTGCAGCAATTTAAAAAAAAAAATCAGAATACTTCACTTTGCATTTTTAGTTTTAGGAAAAAAAAAAACACAACAAAAAAAATCAGAAAGCAACAAAAATTCCCATCATGTTTTTATGAATCTTTTGGCAGGAAAACCAACAGTATCATCACAACTCTAAAGAAAGAATGTGTGTAATTGGATTGCTTATTGGAAACACAGAAGCCAGGCTAAGAAGACAGCACAGCACTTAATTCTGCAAAACTTTGACAGACGTTTCCAAGAAAGATGCTCTTATCTGGGGAGCTTCCTCTGAGGTTGGGGTTTGAACTTTGTAACGGTGGTAACCCAAATGCGTGTGAGATTGGGGCTATTTTCCTGTGATTCTGCAGAAGGAGCACGGAGACGCTGCCTGTCTGGAGTCCCATAAAACAGATCTTTTCCTTGTCATTAAGAATATTGATGTTCATTAGGCCCGGGCGTCAATGAGTCTTTGTGCAAATGAAACGAAATCTGAGTCAAATTGTGACCCTGAGCCCAACACATAACCGCAGATTGGCTACAACTGGGGGCTGGGGATGAGAGGTTTCCCCAGCACCAAAAATTCACTACCCCTACTCTGAGACAAAAAAAAAATCTCTGCAAACACAGTTAAAGAGCCTAAGGAAATGCTTGTCCCCCCACCCCCAAACACTCTTCACCTAACATGGTTTCTGATAAAGGTGGAACAGATCAGGGCTACTTTTAGTAGTCTCTCAAGGCAAGATCTCCCCACATAAGACAAAGGTTGCTTTCTGCCCCAGCTCTTGGCAGGGCATTATCACTTTTGCAGGTAATGCTCTTTCCTTTTAATTTGCTACTAGGGTTTTTCCTCCCTCTACTGTGGGTCTGAGGTTGATGTTTCTGCTGCACAAACTCCAGGCTAATAAAGCTCGAGTCCTGTAATTCACGGCAAGCCGCTTTGACGGAGCACTTTTAGTGTTAACAGTGTGACGGGTGCTTTTCAGAGCTAATGTCTCACTGATATTAACGGCCATGCCCATAGAGCAAAATCTGCAATGTAAAAACAAGTGGCTTGCTAAATATTTACAGGCTTGCACATCTCCCTGTCCCATTCATTTCCTTGACCTTTCATGAGGGGGGATGGGGAAGGAGAAGGAGATGCCAGGGAATGGTCCCTTCCGAGGTACAAATGCACTACAGCCAAATTGGCTCCCCAGCCTCTGATAGCGAGACCTTGAGCTGAGGTCCTTCTCCTTCTTCACCAGCCGTTCGTAAAATTAAGTGAAGAAAAGCCACCACAGGCAGTGGGCAGGTGTGGGCCCAAACTTTCTGAGCCAGGATGGGGGAATAGCTACCAAAAAGAACAGCCCTGCTGTGAACTGTGTGTAGGTCACTGAGGCATTTCACTAGAGATCAGTACAGAGACCAGTCAGATCCCCAAACCCAGTTGATTCCAGGCACAGCTGTTCCCGGAGGAAGGCAGCATTCCCGGGGAATTAAAGACAGGAACATATCAAGGAATCTTCTCAGTTCTGCATTCAGCTCTGCCAGTGACCTGCTGGATGATCTTGGGCAAGCCTTTTCCCATCTCTGCACCTCAGTTTCTCCTGACAGCATTTAAAATAAATAAAGAAAGGGTGTAGCAAACCCTCCCACATGAAGACGGGAGAGGGCATTGTGAGGCTTGTTTAATGCTTAGAAAGCACTTTGAGATCTGCAGATAGAAAGCGTTACACGAGAGCCAAGTATTATAATTAAACTTTATATAACCGGGCTTTGTAGAAACCTCGGGGGCAGGAGCAGCAGCTCCGGTACCCGCAGCATCGCGCAGCCTGCCCGCCGCACAGCGGGGCGAGCCGGGGGCCGGGGCCGGCTGATGGCGGGGGGCGGCCGAGCCGGCATGTGCCGGGGGAGCCAGGAGCGACAAACCTCCCTTTGTGCGCGCCTCACCGCTCAGCCCTTGCGCGGTTCAACGCCTTCCGCGTTCGCTTAAACTACCATCTCCGCCGAGCTGCCAGAATACGGTGCCGGCGCTGCCCGGCAGCCTGCGGGCACCGGCGGCCGCCCCGAGCGCAGCCGAAGCGAGCCGAGCCCCGAGCCCCGCCGAGCCGGCGGCTCCGGCGTGCCCCGGGCGCCCCCTGCTGCCCGCCGGCCCCGGGCCGCCGGCGGCAGAGCCCGGCACGGCCGGAGCTCCGCAGCCTGGGGAGGGCCAGGGGGGCTGGCAGGAGGAGAGGGGCTGTGCGGAGCGCGGCGGGCAGGACAGGGGTCATGCGCGGGTTTCGGTTCGGATCTGCCCCGGCCGCGCTGCCCAAGCGGGCTCCGCGGGAGCTCTGGCCTCGGTTCGACACCCTAGGCTAAGCGAGAGGTGGAGGGAAGGCTGTTTTAAAAGAGCAGTTATTAAGAGATTATTTAATTAAGCCCACCAGAATCTCAAGTCTTTGTATAGAGGGAGAGGATACTGTGAGATTTCCGTGGAAGGTACCTCAGCCTGGGTAAGTCAGCCCCATGCATGTATGGGAAAAGTTACAATGGCCAAAACAGTCTAGTACAGAATTCACCACCCATGTAAGGACCGAATATGCACAATACAGCTTTTCCTGCAGATAAACCTACAGGTCTAAGGACTCTCCAGCCACATCAGACCCAGTGCCTTCTCCAAAGATGCAGCATCCCCAGACTGACTTTTATTACCAGATTCAGAGTTTGGATAATGTCCTGAATGGGAGAAATGAATTCCCTGCAGCTGGTCTGCCCCTGCTATCTTGCAAATCCCCATACTCAGGGGCAGGGAACTGCGGTGCTTCCTCCAGGCAGAAAAAGACAGGAATTGGCACTTTCCCTGCTTTTTCTCCATATTCCCCAATGCAATACATAAGCCCAGTGGGAAACTACATGGGGACTACACCTTCAGGAGGACAGAGGTTTTCAGACCATCATGCCATCAGCCCCCATCAGCTGCACAGCAGCAGCAGTGTGAGCACAGGAGTCCATGTGGGCCCGCAGTACACTCAGGGTGGGACTTTGCGCAGGTGCTATCAGGTCACTCACAGGACAAACTCTGAATTGGCCCTTTGAGCACCATGGCCTCAAGAGTCTTGTTCAGGGACAGGGAGATGGTTCCCCCAGTCCTTCAAGTATTGCACAAGGAAATGCCCTCCTCATCGTCTTTCCTCTGCCTGCAATTTCCTCCCTTGTCATTTACATGGGCGTCAGTTCCAAGTACCAGGGGCAGGACAGAGCTCCAGCTAATGAACCAGCCCAGACGCTCCTTCAGGCTTCCACCAAGTGTCTCACTAGAAGCAGGGGATTAAACAGGATAATGGTGGAAAGGTTATGATCCTAGTCATGAGAAGCCTTGGGTCTGGGTCAGAAAGGAAGATGGCTTTGGAGTAGCCCATACTCTTCAGAAAACCAGCACCCTGTCTGGCAACCTGAGCTAAAGAAAGAGCCAGGACAGGAAGAGCAGGTCAGGAAGGAGATGCAGTGGCAGAGCAGCGTGTCTGTGGGAGCGTACACGGTGCATGCCAGCTTCTGGGATGCGTCAGGCCCACACAGAGGGTGATAAGCAGCAATGCCTGGGGCAGAGTGCAGGGCTCAGGATTTCTTTCTCAGGATTCTTGCCAGGGACAGAAATGGGTTCTGAACGCAAAGACCCGGTCCACGTATTTCAAATTTTTTACTGAATTTTCCTAGTGCTTTAGGCAAGACCGACCATTGCAGATAGAGAACATTTTACAAAGGCCTTGGGTCTCCATAGCTCAAGACCCAAGGGCTATGAACCTGTGATCTGCAGGCAAAAAATGGCCTATCATAACAACAAAAAAAAAGTTGGTCTGGAAGCTTTTCTGCAACACCATCCTTCCCCCTACAGACCATGTAAGTTGACCCTGCAGATCCTTAGTAAGGCAGCCTTGCTGTCCAAAGCCAAAGTCCCTGGAAGACCCAGTAAGTGCCCACCACCCAGGGTGAGTCAGGAGGTGGTTCCCAAGCAGCTGCCCTCGCTTGCTGGAGGCACGGCCCCAAAGCCTGTGTATATGCTCGCTGCCATCAAAGGCAGCCCCACCTTGGGGCTAAGCTTCAGAATGCCTCATCATGGCCCACATCTCCGAGATTAATGACTGCCTACACTTGGGACTTCTCCTTTATCCCAAGATGATCCCAATGCATATTTCACATCCACATGCTGCCGAGCTCCATTCCTCCCTACATCTATGAGCTCATGCCTTCCTCACCCGTCTCTACTCCCTGCACCCCACCCAAGCCAACTTTTCTCCTTTTTCTTCTTCTGCCACACCTACCATATGCTTGTCACTATACCAAGAGTGGCATTTCAAGCCAGAGTCCCCAGGTATCTCTGCCATTTCCTAATTGTTCCTGGAGCTCCACCTCTCCCAGGAGGCCTGTGTACATGCCATTCCAATAGTGGAGTGTCGGCACTTTCCCACAATTAGTGGAGGTGTCGGCATCAGGAGCATAACACAAACCACATAGTGGGCACAAGCCATCCCTGGAGAAGGGAGTAGTGCAGCTGAGCCACTGTGGGATCAGGCAAGGCAGTCACATCCCTCTCATTATGCTCCTTTGTTCAATTTTAGAAAGAAACTGGTTGCACCCTGCCTTCCTCCTGTCTTTAACATCAAAGTAAAGTGCTACCCCTTCTCCTGGAGTAAGGGCCTACACTGGGAGAGTTTTCCACACACTGAAGGGAGGAATGACGGTACAGGATGAACCATGAATGTCCCACACGTGCTACTATCCCCAATACATAGATAACACTTTTCAGTGCTTGTTCAGTAAGCATTAATGTCAGAGCTGAAAAGCACCCTATACTCCTAGGGCAGGCACAGGCAGCATCAGGCTGGCTGGTTTTGAGTCTAGTGCTGATCCATGAGAGCTGAGCATGCAGAAAGCGTTACAAAAAAAAATCAACATTATGCCAGAAAATTCACAGGTTTGCCTTCTCTTCCAGCATCACTGCCCTTCTCTGGGGTCCCTCCTAGGTGCTGAGACATCTTCCCTTGGCGGGCACAGGGAAGGCCACAAGTCTGTGGTATCCCAGTGCTTCATTGCTGAAGCTGCAGCAGAGCAAGGCAGAGTGATGCATGGGGACAGTGCTCAGTACATTAATAAATAATCACCTCTCCCATGCTCTGCAGGAGAGCGTGACTTCACAGTGATGTGTGTGAATGTCACACAGGCCCTAGGAGAGCTACTGCTTTGACTGCTAGCTTGGTTCCCAAGGGGTCTGCTTCTCCTTTGCTCTCACTCCTGAGCCAGGGATCAAGGTAAGAGGCTGCACTGATTGCTGCACACAGACAGAGGGGTACTTTACCATCTAAGATATCTCTACGTGGCTGATGATTGTCTGCCATCACGCTGCAAAGTCTTCTCCACACATCTCTATAGGTTACAGAGACACACATTCTCTGCTTTCTGCCACAGACTTCATGACAGATGAAGTCACCTGACACTGCAGCCTCCTGCTCAACTGGATCCCTGGAGTCCTAATGCCCCAGTCTCTGAACCATTGCCTGCCCTAACGTGCCAGCAGTACGGGAAAGGACTGTACCACATTCTCTTGCATTCACTGCCCTGCTGAGTCCAGGAAAGAGAGGAGCTTTTTACCAGGACAGATGAGGCACAGAAACGTTGCCCCCAAGTCAGATATCCCTAAATTGCAGCATGTGCTGGAGAGCCTTGCAGACTGGTGGATCAACGAGTCATAGAGGATTGGCCCCCAATTCAGGTTAGCACCCAAGATTCAAAGCAGTGACAGATGCACATTAAGACCAGGACACCTAGCTAGTACTGACCCCTGTGAACCTCACAGCAGTTTATCTCATGCTGTGTCAGACCTTTGCTTAATGTGGTCATTCTTCTCAGTTGAGCCCACGTTGACATTATTGTACTGCTTCCCTTCTTGAATCTGCGCTGAGACATCACCTCCTGCATGGACCTGCTCTATATGCCATGGACTGAGGGTCCCTCCGAGGCAAAACCCTCCAAGTGCCCTGAAGAGATCAAGCTGGATACAGTCATAGCTAAGTGAGTCTGTGTTCCATGTTCAGCAGAGGATCAGATCAGAAAATGTTAGAAGTCTCCTTTATTGCTTTCTATGGATCTGACCAAACATTTCTAAGCATTTACCCTGATGCTGTCCTTTCTGTTACCTTACACCTGCAAGCACTGGTTTTCCTTCACTCCCCATCCCTGACTCATTCATCTTCTTGGCAGGGCAAAGGGGAAGGTGGGCAGAAAAACTGTACTTAATTTCCTGTGTAAGTATTGTGGAAGGGCAGGGAAAGGGCTAGTGTGTGAACGGGAGAGGTACTATAAGACAGAAAAAGCTTTGTCCGGATTTACTATTGCCCCTCATCCTTTGTTTAAGGGGTATTTAGCGAGTGAGATTTCCCCTGTATCCTCTACGGGCATCACATCCCTGGCTCACCTCATTTACTCAGCTAGAGCATGTTTTATTAATCTGGAGTCTCGACAAGGTTCTTTACTTCTATTAATTTATTAATATTGCTAATTAAATATCATATTCGCAAATGTAAATTTCCTAATAGTGTCCCTTCCATTTTCAAATTTAAAAAAAAAGAAAAAGCAGCAGCAGCTTGTTATGTTAGTCAATTGAAAGCAATTCAGTCTAATCAGAAGAGCAGGGCTGTCTTGTGTCTGCAATAGAGGGAGTGCCTCGGTTAGTTTTCTTTTGGGCAAATCTCCACCTTTTACCATGAGTTTTATCAACTGGATTTCAAGAGCAGGAACAAAATGGGATGCGTGGAATAAAATGAAGGGGGAGGGAGAAGTGGAAAGTAGAAAGTTTGGTGTACACGGGAATAGGTACCAGGAAAATACTTAAGCAATTGGCACAGCTGGACTGATGAGGGCAGAGGGGTGTGCACATAGCCAGACCCCAGGGACAGCACTGGGTGTAAGGGAAGGAATAACTTAATAGGCAGCCGGCAAGCTGAGAAGTGACTGGTCTGGTGTGGAAAGGGCAGTGGGAGGGGACTGGCGCCTCTGCAGAAACCCAGCTGATGGGGGAGATCCAGCATCTGAATTGGTTTTTGCACATTCCCCTGCTGACACTTTCATCTATGTATTTATATGTGTATTTGGGAAGATGTGATAATTTGAGTGTTGCGATGACTGGGCTGGTATTGCATTAAGGAAAGTTTTAAAAATACATTATATTGTTTTTATTATTAATGGTAATGATAGAGGCCTGCTCGTTATCTTTCCTTTTGTTATGAGCACTGTAATCTGAGGATGCTGCGGCAATGCAAAATGGATAATGCAGTGGTACTGCTAGATTTGGTTCTGTTTTAAAATTCCATCCTTCTTGATAGGTATGATCAGAACCCAGAAAAATGACATTTTGTTGCTTTTTTCAAACGATTTATCAAAAGCAGAGAAACCTTTTTCTTGTCTCCATTGTGCAGAACAGACTTCAATAAAGAGAACCCTATACTCATTGTATGGATGGAGAAACAGAGGCACAGAAGGCAAAATACAAGTCCTAAGACTATTGCTCAATGTCTCTTCAGATCCCATCCCTTTCCTTCGGTTAAATTCGAAATCATTTTCGGGAAGGCACAAAACAGTACATTATCAGAAATTTGGGTACAGAACACGGGCCACCCAGTATTCAGTCTCTAGCTTTAAATGCCAAAGACCGCCACAGCCCAAAGCATGACAGTAGTTAGAAGGGTACACACTGATCCAAGAGAAAACACAGATCGGTGTCTCCCTGCAGGGAATTTTTTTCTTTACACAGGAAAGAATTCCCAAACATAAACCCACAGATGGCTACAAGATCCCTAATGAAGAACAGTAGTGACCAGGACAAAAGCGGATCCCTTTCAAACCAAGAGCTCACATTCACAGAGACACATTCACTCAGATGCAGTCAGACCTGTACCTTCTGGGACAAACAGGTGGAAATACCGTCCCAGACCAAACATCTGTACTGAAGCCCAGCAACTGCCCAGATTTTTCTGGTGCGTTGCATGTCCACATGCATAAAGGTTGGTGAAGGACAAACGCTTTGCAGTTCGGTCAGAGGGGGCTGTTTTAACAGACTGAGGTAGTTGTCAGGTGGAGGGGTACGACTAAAGGGGCAGAGAAGGAGAAGGGAAGCAAACAGCCACAACAAAACCCCTTTTCAGTCTCCCACAGAGAACAGAGACAACACAGACAGCCCTGGCTGAACTGGAAGGAACTGGTTCTTGTTGCCTCACACACACTGGTCTCCAGCTGTTAATGATCTCTGTTGACGTGAACATCATTTCCTCTGCGTCCTGGTGTGTATAATTGAGTGGGTCTGCGATGGGGAGACAGCACTGCCAGCTTCCCAGTCAGCAGTTACTGACAGCCTAATCTCAGCTCAAGAAACGTTGCCGAGGTATTGGCTTCTGATGCCATGTTATCTCCCCAGTTTGAGAAAGTATAGAGCTCACCTCCCCGTGCAGATATAATAGGAGAGGACATCACCTTAATTCCACCTCCATTAGACCTCAGAGAGTCGACTGCGACCCCAGTGACCTCATCAATATTCAAAAGCTTAACAAAAAAAGGCTATAACTGGGGAAGTCAGAAATAATGTAATGCAGTATTGATTATTTTATGGTACGATTAGGTGTAATTACATCTCTCAAATTTTATTTTAATGTTACTTTCTACTACTTTTAGCCTTTTAAAATTATCCAAAACATCTCCATTTAATGGAACGAACATGCCTTCAATTTAAATGTGAAACACTCTTTTTCTGCTAAAGTGTGACCTCAATATATTTGAAAACATAAATTACTGCTATGTATAAACCATAAAAAATGAATGATGAATTTAATTCTGGTGAAGCGTGAGGGACTGGGAATGCAATGGGGAAATACTGTTTATCCAGAGGAGAGGGGACAGCCCAGGTGGGGAGAAGGAGGCGAAATATGACCTTCTCTAACACTGAATGGGACACGACTTGCGAAGGACTTGACTTTGGACTGACAGACTAAGGGCAAAAATCATTTATTCCCTGGATCAAGTCCACAGCTGGCCTTGATCAGCCTAGCTTCAGTGCAATCAAAGGACTGATACCGATTTACACCAGTGGAGATTTTAGTCCGCTGTATTTGCTTGGTATTTGATTCCCTCTAGCCCTGTCAGATGAGCAGAGATGGATGTTACAGCCAGAGACCCATAGGGTAGCCTCCTAACTTTTCACTTCATCTTTCAGACCTCTTTGCGCTGCCAGACTGGTGTAAAAGGACCTTTGCATAAACAACAACAGGGCCCTAAGAACCCAACTGAACCCTCCCATCTCTCATTTGACAGTATCACCTCACCCATTATTAGAACTAATTACATTCATTACTGTGGGATCTAGGAGCCTTAGTCTTGAACCAGGGCTCCATTACTGAAGACATGAAACAGCTGAGTGTCCCTATTCAACCTCTGCTATGGAGCCTTCTCTAATACACCAGTGTTTGGGTCCCTGGGCATTATCACAAGAGATATATTATTAAATAATGATAGCCCAGAACTGCCTCCTCAGTGACCACAAACAGGGATGATTTTTTCCTCTCAGACCCCTGTTTTAAATGTAAACTAAACGCAGACTGCAGCAATGCTATCGAGTCCTCTGAGCACTTACTGTGCAAGGGTAAATTGAGACTTCATATTCATAGTGTCCTCAACCTCCATCAACAAACATTTCCCTATTTTACCTCTTAACATGCAAGTAGGGAAGAAAGTATACTCTCACCCATAAGCGTGTATAATAGTTCAAGTTTATGCTTGAGGAAGGGAGAAGCAGGGTAGCTAGTAGGGTCACTGATAATGGTCTTAGAGTTCCTTTGGGCCAGTGTGAGTGACAGACTGTTAAATTAAAGTAATTTTCATATTAGTTCCTTCCCCACCTCCTGCCTCTCACCCACTGAAATCATTTAAGTCTAAGCTTTCTATATCACTGGGGGGTATAAAGAAGGTGCGTAGGAGGAGAAATTAGAAAGACAGACAGACAATTGAAATGTAACTGCTGGAGAATCTCAGCTTCTGCGCTAATGTATTCCATACTTTATTTGCAAATGGAAAAGACTCTACAAAATCAAGGTATCAGATACCTGGGGAGAGTTATCCTCCACTGTCTCTCTCAGCTCTACACTCTGAAGGACATCGCACAGACCGCATTGTCCCTATCTATGTCAGAACTGATGATGGGGGGACACAGTTAGCAAGCCATCCTGGCTGGGCATTCGTTGATCCCTGAGGCCAGTGACCAGGGGCTCCTAACAGGCTCCAGATTGCAGCTCCCCTGTTAGATAGGTCTTGCCTGAGCTTGGGCTTTCAGGGCTGATTCAGAATTCTGTAAAACCGTAAACCAAATCAGAATGAGTTCCTCTGGAGGAAAATTAGAAAGGGAACAGGTCTTACTACTGGATAAAATCCAGCTCTATTCTTTTAACCTGCAAAGATAACTTTAGGCAAAAGCCTGTAAATTACCTCAATTGTTAAGAAAATCTGGGGAACAAAAATTTATTCACCTGAAACAATATCAACTGGGGAAGCTCTGTATTGCTGGATGGTTTAATTCAGTAAACTTGAGAGAAAGACATTAATAAGACCTTAAGTAAATTATCTATCTGTGTAAGTGCTTCATATTATGCTTCATATTTCTTTCTGTTGAAAAAAAAAAAGAAAATCACTGAGCTAGTTCTAGGCTGAGGAGAGCACCAGCCTATGATTTTACATACACCATTTTACATGGCAGCTCAGCAATATCTTCCGTCTTGAAAAGCGCTCGTACACTGCTTTCCACTGTCACTGTATTTAAGAGTGCTGATTCCTCCATGTTGGCAAGCATTGCCCTTTCATAGACATTTTTACAGGGGAAATCCTTTTGTAATGGGAATACTATCCACTGATATCACTCATTACATTCTGCTTACCAATTTTCTCTTGAGTCCCGACAAAGAATCAGGAGAAAAAGCTAGGATCCTCCCTGCAGCCTTGGAAATCCCATGGGTTTCTAAAGGAAAGATACCACTCCTGTTTACAGACCTATGCCTAGAGACATCTGGCATGACTGTTGAGTGCTCCCATGCTGAAAGAATGGATTTAGCCCTTCTGGATCAACAGAGACATCCTGTCATTTTGACCTTCTAGAACGTACCCTGACCTGCTTAGCCTATGCTATTGTACTTCACCTCAAAGAAGCAGCTTCACCAACACGTACAAAAGACTAAGTTCAGCCTCAGCAGCAGCACAAGGTTGGTTGAAATATCAAAAAATTCATTTGGAGGAAAAATCAGAGCGTCCTGAAGTCTTACAGCAGAAAGCTTACACCAGTAGAGATCCATCTGGTAGACTGTTCTGAAGGAGCTGCATTTTTGAATGTTAAGCTAAACTGAAATCCACAAACTGTTAGGTAAATTTATTAGGCAGGTTCTTCCTGGCACAGTTGGATCAGCTCTGGTCAGATTATGCAAGTTCACTGAGAATACAAAAGTGGTAATTTTAATTATGTGAAGCAAAGGAACTATCTAGTTCGACTGTGAATCTGGCCAATTTCTGGATTTACACTTCTTGAAACTCACATACCCCACATTATCACCTGTTCAAACTGAAAATACAATGAGCTATGTAAAGCGGTAATTGCAGGGATCGCTCCCGATAGCTTTGTAAGGCTGGTCTTTGTTCCAGAACTACGGATATGGTCTTCCCATGAAGGGCCTGCCTGTTTAATCCACAACTTTTCAAAATACCTGCCAGCAGTTCAGTGAATTCAGCAGCCAAACATCCCAGGATGCTCATCAGCTGGACTTGCTGATTTGTTGCTATCCATTCTTTCAAGTGTTCCCTTATCTGCTTTACATCAACAGCTAGGGTGCCAAGATGCTCATTACTTCCTAATGGTCCATATTCCATTTCTATATTTTTCTTCTTAAAGACCAATTAAAAAAAAAGTTAAGTAGCTCAGCCATTTTAGAATCACCATTGATTCCAGCTCTCTCCTAATTTATTAATGGGCTTACCTTCTCTCTCGTATTTCTTTCCCCCGATATACTTGGAAGAGCTCTCATTATTTATTGTGGCCCTTTGGGCCAACATTAACTCATTCTGCTTCCTACCTACACTGAAGGCTGGAAAGGTTTCTCCATTTGCCTGCTGGCTTCCTCCCCATTGCTGGATGAGATCAGACATCTAAAGGTTTTCAAATTTGAAAACCAAGGAAGTTCTGTATCATTCCTATTCAAGTCACACCAACTCCAGTAAGCCTTGGAGATTAAAAATTGCCAAAGTGAACATGTTCTAGTATCTCAAGAACACAGAAATGATACAGTATTTCAGGAGCAGTCAATCTAATCCAGATTCCGTTACCACTACTTGAGAAACAAGTGCTTTGGAGAAAATCACAAGAAGCCTGACAAAATTGAAGTTAAAATAATTTGATTCCGTGGAAGACTCCATCAGCACCAACCAAAACAAATAAAATACACAGGTTCAGCATTACAAAGTGTCCCAAGGGAGTCAGGCACATAATGTCTCTGTCTTTTTTTCCTCTGTATTTTGGGAGAATCTCAGCCTGTGAGGACAGTTGCATTGGCTGCCAGGATTTACTGGATTTTTCTCTCTTTTCAGATGAGCAAATTATTCATGAGACTGAAGTAGGGAAATCCACTCCTCCCTGGCCACAATCAAGTTTCCCATCAATTCAGCAAATTGACATGAGGTTTAACATTTTCCCACTTACATTTCCAAAAGTACTATGAAAACCACCCCTCAAATTGACATCCAAACTAACCTTGCCCTGTAAAGCAACTCGAGGAAAAGCTTTAGAAGGTAAAATTGTTAACCAGAAAGAAAGAAGTATATCAGCAGTAGCAAATCAGCCAAATACAAAAAAGTTTGTAAGAATAAGGAGGGACTGTCTTCAAACAAGTATTTCACAGACAGGCACTGAGAGAACTCACAGGTCAAACATAAGATTAGCATTTACAAGCCCGTTCTAGAGAAAAATTGTTTCTACAAAGATTTCAGGTGCCTATATTGTAGAGTAAGTGAAAAAAGAATGTTTATGGAGGCACAAATAAAAGGTACAGGTGTGCACAAGTGTGCATGTATGTACATCTGTGTACAGCAGAATGTTTCTCCGTAGGTGAACGTGCTTACACACAAACAGATCTGCTCTTTCTCATTACTCTTCCCCTACTCCCTGGGTTTGCAGTAGTGACAGAGAAAAGGCTCGCAAATGCACTTCACAACTAGTCATTCTGGGCTATATACAGACTCTGCTCTCATCCTGACTTACATTTAGAGCAAGAAGACTAAAGAATAGCTTGCAATTGTGTTTATTCCCAGTTTTATCCATCATTTTTTAAGTCTCATCTGCAGAAGCAGGCATGTAATCCAGTGAGCAGCAATGTTAATCCCAAGGGAATACCAATCCCTGGGGATAGCCAAGGCCCTGCTTCCTGTTTGAAGAATATGCAGTGACTGGTTAGGCAAATTGCATGTCTGCATTTCCCATGAATATCCCTCACCATCTATTCCCAGCTCTGTTTTCTATTTAAAGTTGGCATGATGGATACTCAGAGAGATCCTGGATGCTCATCATCCCTAACAGAGAGTACCAGTATCAATTCTCCTGAGATAATTCAATTTATCCATTATCATCATCTGTAGCAGAGTAGCACCTAGATGCCATATAATGCTGAATGGACACATACTAAGAGGCAGCTCCTATCCAGAAAAAGAGAAGTCTGAACAAACAAATATGCAGAGAAGGAAAACAGAAGCACAGGGATAGAAAGCTTCCCTCCCCTTGACCAGTCACACACAGCAAGCTAATGGCAGAGATACAGAGGCAGGATTTGTGATCCCCAGTCCAAATCAACAAGTATAATGTGAACAGCTAAAGGTGTGAGTAGGACTCTTTGGGTATACACTCAAAACTCATCACCAAACAGGACAGATCACCAACTTCCCTCCCCTGATGCTTTTATTCTTTATTGTATCAGCACTGGATGGCATAGAAACTCCAAATATAGCAGCTCAGAAATCTCTTGCCTATTCCCTACTTGCCAGCAAAAAAGCTTGTTTTGATATTTGCAGGAGTGAATTAATTTGGTATTCCCGATAAGATCTCAGACACACCCCAATGACACTTACACCCACAGCCACGGAGGCTGATAACATCATCAGCTGACTTCTCAGCTCAGCAGCAGTCTTTTTCACCCGTTTCTAGGATTATGAAATACATATTTTGTGTGGCTGGCTAATGCCAAAGTTACAAAATCCATGTAATTAAGATTAATTTAAGAGCTGGATTGGATCAACTTGTGGCATCCACCCATTAATTAAAAGAAACACTTTGAATTTCAAGCAGCTGCCTTAATATTTCACTCTGTGCTGGCACTGTTAACCTCAAATTGGCAAGCAAGATCTGAGTGCCCAGGTGTGAGAGGCTGGGGGCCATTGGTTAAGAAAGGCTGCCTGCATCGGGAGACAGATGCCCTCTTCTGGAAGGTGCGTACATATTATCTGGACTAGCCTACTGGATTCAGTGCTTGTTTGAATACATGTACATATACTCCTGGCTAAATATACACAAGCATAAAGCCTATATATGCTTACACAGACCTATGTACATATGACACACATCCTTCCAATACTACAA
This sequence comes from Chroicocephalus ridibundus, assembly GCF_963924245.1. Lineage (NCBI taxonomy): Eukaryota > Metazoa > Chordata > Aves > Charadriiformes > Laridae > Chroicocephalus > Chroicocephalus ridibundus. The sequence goes on along the minus strand of NC_086299.1, from coordinate 6,065,049 downwards.
ATATGCTGTACGTAGATGGTTACCTGCAATGATGACACCTTTGACATATTACATGAACGTTCATCAGTTATTTCTAAAAGTTTGGGCTTTTTACTACATATGCATATGTAGTAAATGCTCTAGAGAAGAGTATGTAATGCCCATGTGTGTTAGATTTTTATGAGCCACTCAGAGACAACACTGAAATGGGTACGTGTTCAAAGTTGTAGGGAAAGTATTCCAACCCAGTGGAAAAAACAGTGACAAACCTTCTGCACAAGTTTACATGGATGGCTTTGCAGGTCCTTTGAGGGTCCTTCTTGCCTAACTCATCCCATCTTTCCATAAAATCTGACCGCTGTTATTAATTATTTGCACTGTACTAGCACCTAACATCTCAAACAATCTGTCATTGCCTTTGTTGCATAAACAAAGAAGAGAATCTACTAACTTCCCTGAAGAGCTTATGGTCTGTACTACAGAGTGTTAAAAACACACTATATGCTGAAACATAAAACTTCAGGTCCCAAGATTACCTTTCATTTGGAATGGGTCCATTTACCCCTTGGGAACAAAATGAAAAATAACACAGATTTGGAATAACTTAGTTTTTCAATTTGACTATGTTGATCACCTCATGCATATATGGGAATATGAACAAAGATACACACATGCACCTTGGGACATACTGATGTATATGCATATAAGCACATTAATTCAAAAAGGAAGTTCATGTTGATGAGATGATGCTCATGCACATAAAGTATGTCAAATGTACAAGAATGTGGAGATATGTGCGTATATATAAGGAGATTGCATTTATATGACCATATGAACACATCTATGGAGGTCCTTAAGCAAACTTGTCAGAGAGTACATAGACTATGTATAAACAGCTGGAAAGATGCATAAGACCAAATGTTTTTTCTTACTGTCACAGTACAAAAAAAGTTAAGAATCTCTTCCAAATCTAGATTTTCTCTTGGATTCTACATCTGCTGAGTCTATTTGTTTTATGTATTTTTTATAATCTGAATTGCTCTCATGCAGAGACATCATTTTAATTTGTTTAGAACAAAATCTCTCCCCCTTCTCTGTATGACAGAGTCTCATCTTCTTTGGGGGGAATAAAGTCTGCCCCAGCACCACACGCTCTTCTCTTCAGCACCTCCTGTTGTGTGCAGTTAGACTGGTCTCTTCAAATATATCCCATCATTTAATCCACAGCCTGTGGCTGAATCACAGATCAATAAGTCCCTCATAACAGCTTCTGCTGGATGAGATGTAAACCAGCCACTGTCTTTCTGCCCTATTCTCTCTATATCATTCCATCAGCACTCAGTACTGTCTGAGTATAAGGCTTTGATCAAACTAGTAGTTTCCCTTCCAGACATCATCATGATCCATATCCAACTATCCTTCAGCAGGGCAGGCTCCAACACCCCTTATTAGTGGCTTTGTATTTTCAGAATTGTGGCAAGTACAGGCTGGATGAGAACTTGCATATGTTTAATATAATCTAAATAACTGAGCAAGTACTAGATTTAGTTTGGTTTACAGATTGGTTATTCCCAATTCTATAACCCTTCTTCATTGCCTCTCCTGACACCCTGATCAATAGAGGTAATCCAGTCACATTTCTGATACTAAAGCAAGTTACAAACAAATAAAATAATTGGATATAAAGGCAGGTATAACCTTACCTGTCTTGTGAAACAGCCACATCTGGAGCGCAGTACAGCAGATGTTCAGAGCATGGCAAAACTGTGGTCCAGTGTGTCTGCAAGGGAAAGGAAGGATTTGATTAACATGTTGTCCTGTACCAACTCTAAATCAGTTAACAGATTTTTTTTTTAAATAGGTATATCTGTGTTTTTGCAGCTTATGTATGAAAGCTGGGTAGGGGTGAGAGGACTTGTTCGAGGTTATCAGCAAGTGATCCAACAATAGTTAAAAGCAGAATCTAGAATTAAGGAGCAACACAGCATTGTCTATTTTTCCAGCACCTCTGCTCAGTTATGCTCAAGAGTACCATGGGATCTTTAACAACCAGAGATGACCAGAAGATCACCCAAATGAGCCTGCAGAAGCTGCTGTAACTAATAACCAACACAAGTTTCTATGGTGAGGATTATAAGATAGCCGCCTCTTCTGATACTGGCAGATCTCTGCCCTGCTGATAGACACAAAGCCTACCTGCACCTGAGGCCAGGGCACGGCAGCAGATTTTGAGGTGTCAGTGTACTCTACATGTGTTCTCATTCTTGGGGAAAATGTTCATGATTATTTCATTTTGTGGCGGTAATGGAAAATACATTTTAGTGCTTGTGTTCTGCATTTGCAATTCATGTTCCCATACATGATTACATTAAGTCTGTGTTCTGTCATTTTTGATGAATGTAGCTTGTTTTCTGTAAAAAACAGACTCTGGGATGGAAAGTGACAGAAGTGAAGCTGTAACAAAGGATGATCAATTTTTTATGGCCAGCACCAAATGCAGGGGAAGTCCCTGAATGTCTCTCTGAAGCTGGGGACCCTTCAGTCACGGGCTGAAGTATGACCCATTCCTGTCACCACACTGCTTCTGGCAGTCACAGGGCAACAGTGGCTAATACCGCTTTCTTCTTTTGCCGCAGTTGATAAACTAGCTTTTCATTAATAGGTCCGTGGCTGAGAGCAATTTTGCCTCTGCAAACAAGTGTCCATAGGTAAAAAACAAGCAGCACAGCAGGCAGCAGTGGGTGGGTTTGATTCCCCTATTAGCACAGTAACATCTATGATCCTCAGATACATTGTGCTGAATAACAAACGGAGACCCTGAAATCAAAAAGCAAAGAAACAGGAGGAGAAAAAAAGGCATGAGGATGAGAAGTGATTTACTCAGGAAATAACTATTGGAGATTATCAGAATAGCTGCACTAAAGGTGACAACCTAAAGGACTTGCTCAACTTACCAGTGACTTCAGACTGGAAAACCAGAGCAACGCAAGTCAGGCATTCTGCTGAAGGTTTTAGCTGATCTCGTTCAGACTGAGACCCTGAGTAAGAAAAATTGATCCCATGTATTTGTAGGGTCAAAGGGTTTTGTCAATGGCAGGTCCAAAACCCATCTCATGTGCTGCTTTTGTTCACGTGGTCATGAGCCAGATCTTGATCTCTGAGAATCAACAGTAACCACCCAGAAGCTGGGGAACTGACCCTAGAGTTTTCCTGCTTCATAAAAGCTGAGAATAAGGTCTCCTGACGCACAACTTGAGCTTATTCTGCTGTTCAAAATTCTTACTCAGGCTACAGTGGAAGAAGTTGCAGGGCTGCTGGATTTGCTTCTTGCCCCCCCACCCCCGGGACATGTGCTCACCATAAGCAGATGGTTTCAGAGATTAAGTTCTAAGGAGGCATTAGCAGGAATATCTGCACACAGCGCCCTGGCAGCTGCCTGTGCTCACACCTGTTCTAAGTTTCACAGCTTTCAAAGAATCAGTGTTCAAGGCTTTTTTGCCCTCTCCTTTTTTGGAAAATAGAAGCTCTCAGGGCAAACGCAGAGTTGGCTTCTACAGACACTCAGGGGTTTCTCCCCTTTGCAAACAGATTCCCTGGAGCTGCACCTCAGTCCAGATCTTTGGCTATCATAGTCAGGCTCTGAAGAAGAATCAAGCTATTTCCCTAATCCAGAAGCTACAATAACAAGGAGAGCTGCATCTTAGGTAGAAGTCAAAAGCCCTTATCACAGGAAAGGGAACTCACAACTGTTCATTACCATTAAATAGTACAAAATTATTGGATCACAACTGAATTGGACCCAACGTTCACACTTTGTATTTCTCTTCACACTTGTATTTCTCTGGACATGTTTCTTCAGATCATCAAGTTTAATTGAGACAGATCAACAAGAAAAATGGCAGCAGGTAGTATTGGGGGCTGTAACAGTAGACTTCAGCTGCTGAGCACATGGTTAGAGAATGTAACTCCAGGTTCACTACTGCTGAGGATGGTGTCTTGTGACATGGGACATCACTAAATGAAGCTGGAGGTGCTGAGCTTGGGTCATTTTTTACAAGAAAGGGATCTTCCTTCAAAAGAGGAATTTAGGCACAATGTAATCTGGCACCTGGAAATGCAGCCAGTCCATGTAAGTAACAAAAAAATCATTAGCAAAGCAACCATGCCAGAATGTCTCCTTGGTTTAGCCATACTCTCCAGCTGCTTGTCATCAAAAAAATGGGTATTTCAGAGCCTACTGTGGCATCCAAGTTGCCACACAACAGACAGTAAAAAAAAAATATATCTATATATACACACACATACAATAACGAACATTTGATTCATTCATGTGTACCTGATTGTGGGAAGCTAGGAGATGAGTAGCCATTCTGGAGTGTTCCTGATGCATAAATAGAATTCCTAGTGCAAATAAGCACTTACTAATGCACCTAGTACTCCTTAGAGCTAAAGTGTTTATGTGCTTGGGTGCACGTGCTCACTACCATTGCAGTTCATACAGTCCTCGCTATGGTAGTGCTGCATGTTGTCTCCTGTTCTGACAGCTGAAGCAACAGTCTGATAACATTCAAAAAACCCAATCTGCTGAGTAGTGATGAGTCTCTATCACCACGTTTGGAATCCAAGATGTTTATCCAAGGTGATCCATAGCTCTTTTCTCAGGCCTACCCTCTTCTATCAAAATCCCCACCCTCTTCTATCAAAGCCAGCAGGAATGGCCTTAGTCTTCACTCACTCTCCTACCCAATGTGATCCAGAGAGATATAAACATGAAGGGGATGCTACTGGTAGCCAAAAACATCCCAGGCAAAGGCACGAGCACCAAATAAGAAAAAAAAAAAGGGGGGGGAGAAGCAGCAGATAGAAATGAGATGGAAGAGACTGGAGCTAGCACAGGAAATCAGAAGGAAAGCAAAGGTTCAGGGAGGAGGTGAAGAAATTTAGACTCCTTGCAGCCAGGAAAAAAAAAGGAATGAATGCAGAGAGGACAAAGATAGTCAAAGATGCCCCTCACCTGCCCATGGCATCGTGCCACTCTGCTATCCCACTGGTCCAAACACTCCTCACTACTCTGCCAGCAGCACTCATTGCTTATTAGCAACGTGCCATCTGCCTCCACCACCGCCAAGGCACCAACCTCGGCAATCAATACAGATCTGTTGGTGACATCTGTTGGGACGCTCCACAGATACCAGTGGCTTTTCACCGCGCGCACTTGTTTGAAACAATGCTCAGCTGGTACCCGCGGGTACCGGGCTGACCCTCCGCGCTGCGGGGATGCCCGCCGCCTCCTCCGCACCCCCGGCCCCCCCGGGCCGGCCCCCCCCGCCCGCCGCAGGGCCAGGGCGCCACCTGCAGGCGGCGGGGGCTCCGCTCCCGGGCTCCGTCCCCGACAAGCCAAGCTGTCCAGCGGCCTGGCCTCCGCCAGGGTAAGTGTGCCATACCGGTATGGCAGCCCAGCTGGATGGACAAAAACCTGAGCTCTAAACTCACCCCCTCCACCTACTGTAACGGGAGGATGTCCCGAAAATAGAACCATGGGTTTACAATGGAAACAGCATCGGGGGTGTCTCCTGGACACCAAAAAAATAAATGGAAAGTCACAACCACGCTGGGCAGGACAGGAAATTCCTACTGCTGTGTCGCATGCGGCTGAGTAGGGTCTGCAAGCGGGCAAATCAGCAATAGCTTCAGTACTCTTTGCTGCTAGTTTTTTCCCTGGCTACTTGATGGCCTCTTCTCATGGCTCTCAGAGAGCTGCTGGGGCTCTCTGGAATTTCCACCCCCATCTGCAAGCCCTCATCTGCCACTCACTGAGGTGTACATTCACCAACAGCTTCCGCTAAGCTGAAGCGCCATTTGCTGGTGGCCCCCCAACAGTACCAATACTCTATTCCCACACGCTTAGATCCAGCTGCTTCCGAACACTGTTTCTATACATTTGATGAAAGAATCCACAGAAAATCTGGTGAAATCCATCTAATAAACTGAATTTGCCATACACACACTGTTCCCTTCAGATAAAATTTTGCTTCTACTCTTTGACCCTTTGGAGAAGCTCACAAGCAGTCATTTAGAGAAAAAAAACCAAACAATAATCCTTAAAACTCCAGAAATACCCACATAACTGTCAGAATAGTCTTCCCTTCCCCCTCTCTATTTTAAAGAAAAATCTGCTATCCCTTCCTTTCATCACCATTAAATAGAAGATGGACAGTATTTGGTATCAGGATTACAAACATATTCTGCAAACCAACGTAAGAGCTGGACAAGGGAGCTTTAGAGCTGCTAGAGGAGAGGTGACACTGGTTCCTGCCTAGTATGGGAAGGAACGTCTGTCTTCCCCTTCCACAGAAATGAACAAACAGACCTTCAAATCACAATGGTCTGGCACGCAGAATGGCTACATGACATCTTGGTTAGACTTTTCTACCATTGATTACTACTTTATCTGCTCATAGGGCTTTACAGCTTTGCTTGTGACCCTGATGCAGCTGGAGCCGATGCTTTGCCAGATGAATAAGATTAAAAAGCTAGTTCCAATGCAACATGGTAAACTTCTTTAGAAAACAGTTCTATCGAATTTAGGTGAAATATAGAATATAAGCAAAAACCCATTCAGATATAGTGTGGCCCAAAGGAGTTCTGGACACTTGATTAGGAACATAAAGGTTAGCAGCCCCTGCTCATCTTGGCAAACTTCTGCCCTCCCTTCACCACCAGGGTGTAAGCCATTAGCCATGCCACGCTTTGATCCCTTGCCAACTGCAACTCCCATCCCCACATGGCAGTTTATATAGCATTGCAAGGGCGCTCTGTGTGACACTACCAGCGTCACCTAGTGACACGTCTATGTCCACTCCATTAGACACCAGACTACCACTCCTCTCCTCGTCTATTGACTGTTTCTTCACATCTGATAGCAACGCGTTCGACAAAAGTGGCGAGACAGTACCAGCAGAGTCAATACCATACCAACACCATCAAGATCTACTGCTCTCGTAAGATGTTAGCACTGTTCTTTTCAATTCCAATGCTAGATCCTTTTTATCTCCCTCTCCATCACAGGCTCTGAGGATGCTGGTGGGAGAGAAAAAATGGCCATATAACTCGGGCAGAGGCTCTAGCATTAGAAACCCGAGGACCATCTCCCAGCTCTGCCACTGTGGCTCTGCCGTATTTACTTCACCCACCAGTGCCTCAGTTTCCCCATCTGTAAAATGAGGATAATGATAATGACCTACCTCAGAGGGTGTGGTTTGCAGATGGGTTAGCGACCAGCACTACAGAAACACCCCCTACCAATAAATAACCCAGCCTGGCACTGAAGGAACTGAGGGCACCGCGTCCTCCCCTCACTGATCCTGCTAAGGAGAAAACTGCTTGCCAGAGCCCTCCTGCCTGCGACTGCGCAAATGTCCAGCCAGCTCCATCCTCATCGAACCATCCTGCGTCTATTTGATAAAGACGAATATTGCTTTTTAAATAAATATAAAAACTCTGCTTCCTCCTTGGCGAGTTCATTTTGAGTCATTTTATCTCTTTCCTCCCCCTAGATTTTTCCCCAAATAATGTGATTAAGTGAGTCAGCGTTCTGCTTTCCCTGACAGCCTCTGGATTTAATTCAGTTTGAGGACTGTGACCTTTGACTCCTTTTTACTATACTAACCCAGCTAAGAGAACACTTAGCGATTTCTCCGCTTCCTACTGGGAGAGTATCTGGTGGGGGGTGAGAAGGGGGAGCAGGGGTGGAGGGGGGAGGAAGAGAAACAAACTTTCACATAAAATTATGGTATATGGATAATTGAGAAGTTTAAAAACATGAATCTAATTGTGCTGTCCCTTGAGAAGCAGATATTGAGCCATCCTATAAAAGGCTTGGAGTATCCCAATGGTGATTTATTGCTAAATCCTAGTATTTTTCAATACATTATAGTTTTTAAATTGTGTTTAAATTGAGTGTAGAAGAGCAGAGGCCATTAGGAGATGCAGAAATGATGATTATATTTAAATATTCATGCACGCAGTACCTTATTATTGAATCTGAACACTAACAAAATCAATATTAAGTGCGGTTTGACATGAATTTATTTATGAATTTCGACTTTCTAAGTACTGTATTTTTTCACTCAAAAATTGTGAGTATAATGTAGTAATGATATCAAAACAGAGTGTCAGAGAGCATTAGCTGAGGAGGTTATAAACCTCCGTATTACAGGGCCCCATATCGCCCTCAAAAGTGCTTAGTGCACAAAACCAAAATGTTTTTTTCTTTTTTTTTTTTAAACACGTAAATACACACACACACACACTCACTCAGAAATAGGAAGGAAATTCTCTGTCGGAAATTGCACTGCAGTGGCTTTGATTGCTCTCCCAGCCCGCTTCAGGGACCAGGAGAACTGGGATTTGAAGACAGACAAACCTGAATGGAGTGCTCTGGGCATGCGGTTTGTGAGGGCACTTTGGTGCTCAGAGGGGAAGTTGGCAAAGAGACAACAGCCCACAAGCACAGGGTGCAGCCAGGGTCCCAGCCGGAAAGGAACCAAATATATCAGTCTGTACCAAGAACCCACAACTCCTGTCCTACTCAGCAGTGCTGGGTCAGTCACACTGGGATCCCAGCAGGCAATGCCAGTCAGAAGTATTCTCATTGAAAGAGGCTGGTGGTAAGTTGTGCTCAGATCAGCTAGTAGGTCTGGTAGAAAAGGATGCCCCACTTCCCTTCATAAATATAACACCAGCAAAGAGAATGGAAACAGGTGGAGGATCTCTATTCACAAGCAATGCGTAATAATGCAGGTATCCCAAGTAGTTTTCACTCAAAATGATGCAAAGATAGGGAAAATGGCTAGAAATCACCCCCCTTTGTCCTCTTAAAAAAAGAGAAAAATGTCCTATATTTTGCATACTTCCTTTTTAAGATGTTAGTATCTCAAGCAGGACACTCAGTAATCAAGTTGGAACTTCCCCAGGAAAGAGAAAGAGAACTTACTAAAGCTTGGCACTTGGTGCCACTCATTTACCCACAATCATTTATTTAATGGTAGCACTGCAGCAATCCCCCTGCTTCACTGACTCCTTGTCCTTTCAATTCAGACATTGCTACTCTACCAACATTGCCACCTGTGGAGACCCGGTGGGTTTTCAGTGGAGCTTATCACTCCCTCCTGCTTAAGTGATCAGAGATTTCAGCTGTGGAAGATAGAAACCTTTTTGGTAATGGGGAGGCGAAGAGGAATAATTCAGACTAAAGCCTTGACATAAGGGGACACAGAGGAGGGGTTTGTGCAGATCTACCTAGAGATAAGTGATGTATATTAAAAGCTACTGCCTGTCCTCCCACACCAATTCATTTCAAATGTGAGAAGAGTTTTGAAGATTTATTTGCTATTGACAGGAATCTGGACTGAGCCCTACACATGCCATATTGTGCATCCTCCTTTGAGTCCAGCCTTGGTTCATAATACAATGCAGCCCACAGGAGACGACACTCACCCACTTCCCTTCTTTAGTATAAAACACTCCTTATCCTGGCATCATTCCCAATGGACAGGGCTACCCTTTCTGCTTGGGAGACATATACCTATGAATGTCAGACCACTTAAAATAAGACAAAACAATTTTGGTAGCTCTAAGTCCAGTCCATTGTCAGAAGCCCACAAGAGGCAGCAATAGATACCATGGCAGCAGGCATTTCCTAGTCTTTGCTCTCTGTAGAGACTGATACAGAAAGAAAAATAGTCTGATCAAAGAGAAGCATCATTCATTTTTGTCTTTAACTTCCAACCATGAATGGGAACCAATACTTACTGAATCAAATGCAAAGCCATACTGCCTTCAGTAATAGTAAGGGTCAGACATTCAAAGGGTTAGTACTTAAGAGGGTTCAAGCACTTCTTTTGAAGTAGATTGTCAAAGAGCACAGCCCACATACTCATAGTTTTCTCAGGTCTCTAAAATACCAGGTGTTGGCAAGCAAGAGTCAGGGATGCCAAGCAAAGCACACAGTACAGGAATGGTGCTGCAATCCTAAGGGAAATCACTTCTGCTAGGAAGTCTTCTTGGTAAGCCCTTCAGCAAGGTGAACAATGCTCTGCAAAGTACAAGCTAGAGACAATACATCCCTGGAAGTCCTTTTCAGATGCAGAATTTCTGCTCAGATTAATCTTTCCTTCCTCCTTATTCTGAGGCTTGCCCCTCTCTTGTCTGCTCATGCTAGCATTTCCCAGTACAGCCTGCCAGGCTCTTAATGGATTGGCAACGTTCTTCAGGGACTGGAATTGACACAGAAACCCATGTAAAGTACCCCCTCTTGGAAGGGGTTTGATCATGAAGCACTGACATGATGGCAGATCACACTGCATACACAGAGGCCGCACACGACAGGGCAAGCAGCAGCAAAAACATCACTCATTAAAATTAATTCCTTCCTCATTTTCATCTTAAAAGGAATGCTCAGATTTAGTGGTCTCAGCTGAGTCTCTGATGGATAGAGGTCTGCATTAACAGAGCCCAGCACACCCAGTTTTACTTGGTTTATGTTCTGCAGAATGGATTAAATCAATGACTTTTCCAGGAGTAGGAACTAGTGGAAGAGCCCAAGACTAGGGGACAGCATTGGAAAAGACTTTGTGGGTCACTTTGTGAAGTCCCTTTTACCACATGTCCACACTTTATCATCTCTTTGTTAAACCCAAAGTGAAGCTGTAAGATTCAAGGGACCACATAGGCCCAAGGAAAGCTTACCATCTGAAAGGTTCGAGACCTCTCAGTTTGACAAGGAACACAAGCAGCAATAGCACCTGGGTATCAGAAGCTGAAGCCTTGATCAAAGTCAGGGAATTTACAGTACTGAAAACAGTAAAAATGTATGAGAACGACATCTCCCTTTCCATCATGTTTGCAACCCTGCAGAACTAAAGGAGAACATGGATAAAAAGGGGGAAAATGCATTTATAAGTGTAATGCACAGAACAAGTGATGTGCCCAAGGTATGTAAAGCTTGCATCAAAGTTTGGAATCAAGACTGGATAGTGTATGTGCCAGCACAGTGCCTTAACCCCAGGATCTTGGTCCTGAACTTGAGATGTACCATTGGTAAGAGGTGCAGTATGAAGAGCACTCAGGAACATTCAGCACCCAACCATAGTCTAAGTTTCTGGTAAAAATAGTCAGTTCTTAACCACGTTATGGCTTCCATCAGTGCTTCCTTCTGCAGTTAAGGACAGGACTGTTTAGATGCCTTAGAAAACGACACCAGAGAAGTGCCACTGGTCTGACCCAGGTACAGCAATTGCACATTTCTCATGAGATCTCTTTCCCAGAAATCCTGAACACCATCTTGGAAACTCTGCACACAAGAGATGTTTAATGCTGGCATTATTTCTAAGACTAACAACTCGTTAAGTTTTTCCACTATGCATCTGTATCAATATTTTAACACAACTGTTACAAGGAAAATTGCTTTTTTTTGTGTGTCTGTGTCTCCTCCCTCCCCTACTCTCTCATTAAATCAGCATGACAGATTTTAGCCTATTCCATAACTAAGTGAATATCTCGGAAATTTAAAATCCCCAAAGCACAGTGACGGGTTCTGAAAGCTCTCCAGTGGTGCAGAGTATGAACAAACTCAATGGGCTTTGATCGTTCCCTCCCCTTATTGAAACTACATGCAGGCTGCTGTGAGAGCACTCAAAAAAAAAATAATGGGATCAACCCAAATCTCAGTAAGAAATAAAGAACCCAATGCACAACTTACAACCATGAGATTGAGCAGTATGACCACAACAGGACTAATTTATCAGGTAAGATTATCTACATCAGTGTAATACCACCACCAAGTTTGATCTGATAATTTATAGCTGGCTCAACTTGGTTTAAGAGGCAACAGAAGGAGCAGGGCAAAGGGGGATGCATTACACTAAAGTGGAAGCCAGATATCAGGATATGGATTGTACAATCTATAGATGGAAAAGGAGTAAAAAGGTCCCATCCAGATCAGTTCCCAATATGTGCAGACCAGCCATTTACTGGTATTTGGAGATATGACTAAAATGCATTAATGAAAGATAATTACCTCAGAAGATCAGCATAGACAAAATGGTCTGTAGTGGGGGCAACAAGCAGAGCCAAGAAAAAAAAAAAAAAAAGAATTGTTCATTGGGGGACTGATAAGGAAACCCAAAGAAGAAACTGGAGGTCTTTGATGTGGAATATTCACCAGCTTTTTTTTTTTTTTTTTTTTTGGGGGGGGGGGTGGGTGGGTGAAGAAAGTGCTATCACCAAGGAAAAAAAAAAAAACAAACCCTCTTTTCCAGTAAATCGATGTATTTTGCTCTAATTTTATTAGGAATATAAAAGGAGCCTTTAGAAAAGTGCTTAGAGAGCAGAAAGAAAAAAAGAAGAGATAGGGAAGGCTAGCAGTGGAAACATTAGTCTGTCTGTATTAGGAATCCCATACTCACATTTTATTGTTACTGTCAGGATGCAAAAGGCAGTGCTTAAAACAAAATAATACATAATGTATTACAGGGGCATAAACATCAGCAGTCATTTTTATTTTAAAAAGAAAATGCAAAAAAAATATGGAGATAGCTTGCAAGTGAGGAATCCAAGGCGCAGCATTTATATCTGTGTCCACTGAGATAATCAAAAAGGTATTAGAGCAGCTGATGGAAGAGGGTTCCACAAAGGACTTCTCAGCAGTTTACCACTGTTCTCATTACAAGGTGACTGTGGAAGCTTGTCCAGAGAAATCATGGGGTCAATTTTTAGGTTGGGTGGGAATTTATTCCAACTCTAAATATGAGATATTTGAGAAAATAAACTCCATGCTTTTGAATGACTGGTAAAGAAAATGGGGTTTGTACATTTGTGCACATTTTAGAAAAAGTGAAAGGGTAGGGAGAGAGAGAGAAGAAAGATGCAGAAATAAGGAGTCACTTATGTTTTCCAGCCAGCTCTTTTCAACCATTACTTTTCTGTTGTGCTTGCATTATCTCTGTTGACTTCTGCTTTTTTAGTGAGCTCTCTTAGTCTCTGCACAGCACACCTGAACCTCAGAATCTAAATCCAGCATCTTTTGTCACTGCCATAATATAAATAAGTAAGCTTTATAACTGTTCGCACAGAAGTAAGCAATGCACATGCCATCTGTCTTGCCTGATGGGACCACTGGGGGGAAGGAGGGGTCCTGCTGCAGCAAGGACCCTCCCTTCCACAGACTCCACTTGTCAAATTCCTTTCCCTGCATACTGGGGACTCCTTTTCTCTTAGGAAGTTTCTAGAGCCACACTGGTTTCTGAGAGCAGTCACTAAATGCAAAGAACACCATGTAACAGGGGAAAGTGCAGGTCAGATGCAAAGAAGCAGCATTGCAAGGTAAATGCTTGGAAAAATGAAGGGGATTTTAAATACAAAAAATAACCCCTTTAAATATTTCAACTGACAGCTGCATCTAACACCCCCCAGCATAGCTGTATCCTCCTCTAAAATAAAAAACCCACAACAAAAAACCCCATCTCTTTTCCCCCCTCATTCCCTGTGATTGTCTGAAGGCTTCAGGTGGTACTTGATCCCCGTATTTCCTGTCTGATTTACTGCTTTTGTCACAACATATGCACCATAACATGGCATAGCCACAGTTTGTTGATGGGATGATGTCAAGAGGATGTGACTCCTGGTGGCCTGAATGAATAGTCATTTGAAGTACAGGGAAAGAGGACTGGGGAGCCAGATTGGCCAGAGGGCTGGGAGGAGGCAGGTAAGAAGTGAGGCAGGCAGAAAATAAAAGACAAGCAAGTTCAGGAATAGAACAAGATTAGAGAAAATAAGAAATAGGAATGCAATGATCTGTTTTTTAAAGTGCCTGTCACAGTAAACCACGTTCTGTAGATCTGCCAGAGCTTTTCCCATTTACTCTGCAGAAGTAGGTGGGGCAAATCATATCTACCACAGAGCAAACACAGGGGTGTGGGAAAAAAAAAAAGAAAGAGAAATCAAACTTGCTCTATTTCCTCATTTCAAGTGATCTAGAAAACGAAGGTCTGCTCCAGGAGCCAGGAATTATTGAGAACCAGAGTTTAGAAGTCCCTTATGGAAGTGATATGCATCAGAAATTGATGAATTAAGGAGTTATATACTTTTGGAGAACTTGCTCTTGAGAACTGGAGAAGAGTTAACTTCTAAAGGTGGGTTTCCTCCCCAGCTATGTTACTTGCTTCACTTCTCAGCACCTGAGATTAGCTACAATGCTTAACAGCTTCACCAAAATAAATCAGGATCTCTCTCTTAAAAGGATGACTCTGGAGATTATCAGCATTAGTGGGACTCAGCAGCGTATTTATCTCTTATACAAGCACAGGTATACAGAATTTGCTGATTTCATGTAGTCTTAGAGGATACTAGTTCCTAAAATTAAAATAGTTACATGCATGCTAGAATCCTCTGCTTGGGAGAGAGCTGTGGGTGGTAAATCAGAGCAAAGATACACTGATGGAACTAGGTAAGCAGCCACGTTGCTGGACAGGACTGCTTTATGAGAAGCTGCTTCAGGTCAGGCCTGAAGGGCATAGAGATCTGTACAGAGAGAGCTCACTGTGCACCTGTTTGGGTAGCCCTTGCAGTCTCCTTCCTCTCAGTGAAAATTATACTGTTTAAAGCAAACCAGAAAGAAAAAAAGGAAATCCCATAGAAAAAATTATGAATTGCACAGCTTGTGAAAATTCTGCCCACAACCTACGGCCCAGAAGACAATCTTCCCCTCCCTCCCCTCATGCCAGCTCTGTGACATGTTTCCACTTCATAAATCTCTTCCTTGATTGAGAGGCAGATCTGGGAAACAGCCCCTGGGGGAAACAGTTCCTGAAAAGCCTGCATACCAAGCCAGAGGCATCTTCTCATTGAGGTACAAAGCAAGTAAAGGCCTCATACTCATTGCAACTGCACGAGGGTTCTTGGCACCATCTAGTGCCAAGAAAAGACACTACGGAAATATGCTGGAGGAGAGGCGCTTGAAGAAAACTTGGAGAATCTGCTTGGGTAGTCAGGGCAGCTCTGCTAGCACAAGGAGGCTGAAGTAAATGCTTGCCATCTCAAGATTATCTTTGTACAGCAAACAAGCTAGAGGAGATGCTGCATTACATAGGGAAGCATAATGGAATCTACCTGGAGGGCATTACCTGCTGTTCTTAGTGGCAGCTTTGGTACTACAGGTGGGGCTGTACCTGCCAATGGTGCATACCCTCCCTCCTGTCCTTCAGAGAGCAGTGGGATGGCCAGTGATGGCTTCCAGAGCACATGCCAAAGTCTGGAACCCTCCAAGGAATCCTGAAACCCTGACATGCAAGTGAAGTTGCATTAAAGGAATATGGAAGATGACATATGGTAATATTAAGGCCACAGACTGTATGAAAATGGATCTGACAGAGGGTGTAACTATCACTTTATGAGCAAAGGAAAGCCATTCATCAGGGTGCATTACTCATACACTTCCCTCCTCTCCTGTACAGCAAGAATAATAAACAGTTGCCCAAGTTACACAAAACAATCAGCATTTAAAACAAAACAAAGCTTCTCGTTTTTCAAGTTTTCCTGGAGCCACCTCCCTTCCTGTCCAGGCACATCATCTTTCATCGTTCCTGAACATAGCCATCACCACCAGGCACATGGAACTGCAATGACACCGAGCCCTAGTACTGAACCTCCAAGAAAATTATCACCTGGAAAAGGCTACCTGCTTGTGATGTTGACAAATTGGGACATGTGTGCTTTGTAAGACTCCAAGCATCACTCCTGCCTGCATCCTCAGAAAGCAAGAAAAGGAATCAATGAACTCTCCAGGATTAATGTTCTCAAATCAACTCAGCTCTTCATCTTTCTAAGGGAAGCAAGCCAAGGACCATGCTGAAACCTTAACAACAGGGCCTAGCCACTCTGTGGACACTAAAGATGCCAGGGCAGTTTCCCAAAAAGCAGGTGTTACTTTGGCATCCTTGGCCAATATTTACATTCCTCCTTGCTGTTAAAAAGCAACCTTTCCATGCAGTTAGGAGACAGATCTCCAGAGGAATGTAGGCGCCTAATTCCAATTTCATTGGAAATAAGATGTCTCTGTATCTCTGAACCTGGACTACAGTGCTTCAGGATCCCTGACAGGCAAATGGCTGTGGGAGAGTTTAAAGCTCATTTCTACCCTGTCTTGAAATTCGTGTTATTGTTCATTCCATATAAAGCAGTTCTGAAAAGCTCCCAAGCCAAAAACTCCTTGCTTGCACAACAGGGTAGTGATTTACATTCACATTGCTAGGGTGCAAATGATACCTTGTGGTGCAAGGAAGCAACAGGGATCCAGACTTGTGACAGTTAAATAGGAAATCACTGCCATGGAAGTGGATCAGACAACATGGGTACAATCCTGTTACCTGCAATGCTCAACGCTGGAAACATGCAGCACAGCGCAACAGCATCCATTCTGCAGCCCTGTCTCCTTTAAAGACATGGACACATGCAGTTTTAAAATGCTTTAAGCAGCTAATTAGGGTGTCTTCCCCTCCTTTATCCCACAAGATGATAATTGCATTATAAAAATGAATATGTAACTAAGCAGAAACCACAGGAACGGTGATGGCAGAAAAGGAGATGGAACCAGCAGCAGCCTCACTCCACAGTCACAGGTGGAAGCCCTCACATTAGAGAGACTAGCGCTCCAGTGCGGTTTCTATAGCTGTGGGGAGGAAAACCTCGAAAAAGCCCCACATTATTTAGAGTCACAAGAGTCAGCGAATGGTTTAGTGCTTAAACAATCGATGTCAGGAAGAGAGAAGATCCGTGAGAGTGTGTCCGCCTCTTGCTCTCCCCGCATACATCTCCCCAGAATGTCTACAGTCATCAGGGTAATTTAGAGAGGAAAAAAAAAAAAAAAGACAGACTTGGCTTGGCTTAACTGGGGCTATCACTGTAATTGTGGAAGGAAGTGAGAACATACCAGCAGGGCCCCAGAGAGTAAAGAGCAAAGTGAGGGGAATGGAGACTGTATTTGTGGGACCCTGTGAAGCTGAAGAAGTGTCAGAGAACAGCACAGTGATGCCTGAGGGTGGAGCAGAGCTAAGGCAGGCAGATCCTCCTGAAACAGCAAATAGCTAAGGATCTGGGTTTGGAGCACAGCCTCACAGCTAGCACACTCATGGTTTCCCTCGATAGCTGACACCATAGATGACCAGGTAACTGGGAACATTCTCTACACATTTAAAGAGAGAGCTATTGTTGTAAATAGCTGCAGGGATGATAAATACCTTTATGTGTTCAGAGAGGAAAGGGGGACTCTTCCTGCCGCCAGTTCTTCACTGCCCCCTGCGGTGCACAGGCAGCCTCTATTCTGCCAGTCCATTCTTCCACATCCAGTGCATTATTATGAACCCTCCAGCACACACAGCTAATTAGGGAAAATATCCTTTCTAGCAATTTAAATGATTTTGGCATTTTCAGGAGGGCACATGTAATATTCAAATTACTTCCACTCTGCGCTGCCTTGTCTTGCCTGGCTCATCTTCCCAGGTGAATTTGTAGTCTCTGAAATGCTCTAATTTCCCACACAAGCCATGTCAAATATAATTTTGGTGCAAAGTTGGTAATTATACGTAACATCAGTCTGATGTTAAAAACACTGAAAAATTTAGCAAGAAGAGACGAATGGAGAGACACAAGTCTGAGACCAACGAACGAAAGGCGTGCGGCCCCCTTAGTATTTGCGCTCGTTAATTAATAATAGCATGTTTTCAGGAACTGAAAGGATGTGTTTCCCGAACTGACTGGAATTCACTTAATGTCCCAATTACATTGTCTCAGTGAAGAACTTTGGTCAGATTTCACTGAAGAGCCACAGCTAAACCAAAAGCAAAATCCAGGCTCCCCACTGAAGTCCATCACAGTTGCAAGGATATGTAAAGGAGCAGAAATCTCACCCTTGGGCTCAAACCCAGAGATTAGATTGTCTCCTCCTCTGCCACCCTCTGCTGCAAACCCCTCTGGAAGTAGTCAAACAGATTTGCATCAGTGAGTCACCAAGTGTATGGATATATATTAGAATAAGTGTAATTATAACTGCTGGCCCCGAAATATTGGGCAAAGATTTTAACAGACTTGTTCCTTGGCTCCAAAGAGAAGAATGAACATGAAGAGTGAATTATCTGACCCCATCATCAATTCTTCCCCAAGGATGCCTGGTCTGCCTACTTCAAGGAGCATCCCAACTCAGCTTGCTTTTTGACACCATTATCCCAGCACACTGGCTGCCTGTCAAAAACAGTTGGGAATCCCTGAGTTAACTCATTACACTCTAAAATCCATGCCTGCAATTACTGCTGGGAGCCACAGAGCCATTTGCTCTCAAGTTATTGCTCCTAGCAATCTATTCATGATGTTAATACATTATATAAGGGAAAACGCGGTATCTCATCGTCACTGTTTGAACAGCAGTTTCTAGCTTGTGTGAGAACTTGGACCACAAATGTTAAGGAAGGCTTGCTTCATTTTGATCCTGAAGGCTTTATGCCAATAGTCAAGAACCATAATAAAAGGTGTGATCATAAATAAATTTGTTACAGCCAAGCAAGGCTTTGACCCCAAAGGATGACGTGAGAGCCATTGAATAAAAACTATTATTTCAGAAGACTGAGGTTTTTAAAAACAGATAATGCCTCAAATAAACCCAAAGCTCCTGGACATATGCAAACCCTGCTTTTATCACATATTAGCCACTGTGTGCTTGGATACAGAGATTCAAGAGCTGGTCTTGACTTTCAGTCTTAGTGTTTAATACACCCTCTCTTTCTTCAATCCCACATTACAGAAAAGGAAAAGACCTCTTGTTTTGGAGAATGAACACTCCCTGGCTTTGCAGCTCACTCCATCTAGTCCCTTAAAATCAGTTCCGACTCCTCATACCTTTTTTCACTCTCTTGAGTTTGTGCTGCTCATTTAACAGTGGCTGGCTGTGTATAAACAGAAAATCCATCATGCTCAGACCACACGGACCAGAGAAACCCAGAAACTTTCACCACAGCTTTATGTGAAGAGATTAAAAAAGATCTATGCAGTCCAAGCAAACAATGAGCAGGATAGGATTATGGATCCAGAAAACATGACCCACAGTCCTGTTAAGGGCACTATTAAGGGTACTTGTTGCAGGGAGAGGGGACAAGAGAGAAAGGGAAAGGTTGGAAGGAGTCTACAGAAGATCAAGATATATATCCTAAACAAATATACGTTGATGTTACCTAGCCAGGAATATGTTAGTCCTGAGTTAAATGCTACCAACATCGCTATTGAAACTTAATATATTTATAAATGTAGCAGCAAAACAAGACAACACAGACTTGGAAGGGGAAGCTTTTTTTTTTACCAGACCTGCTGAGATCTCATCTCAAAGCAGTTGTACACTGACCTTTTACTAAACATCCACATATTGCTTTATACTAAATGCATAGCTTACATTTGACAAAAAGGGGGCTTGCACTTTCAGCAAAAGCTCTTAGGAGGCATCTGTCCAGCCTCTAAGAAACAGTAGGACCTTACTGTATATATCTGTTGAGATAACTATTTCATAATCCACCATGGCAACACAACACTAGACACAGAGTCTCTAACCCTTACCTACTGGCTGGAACACATCAAGAACATGGATTTATACACTAATTAGATAATCACACAGATAAATACAACTGATATGCAGGATACATTAATTTACTTGCCTGTTCTTGAAAACCTGGTCTTGGTCCATTTGGTTCTTTTACAGGACTCCCATCCCACTGTCCAGTTGCTCATTCTGCTCACTGACTTATTCGAGTTATTATGGGCTACTTTAGATACACTCCTCACCATCTACAGCTTAATGACATCAAGAAGGCAGTTTCACTGAATATACTGTGGCCACAACACAATGTTCACATAGCTCATCAAGTGGCTTCTACTGCTGCCTCAATTTTGCCAAAACACTGCTTACGAGACAACACATTAAACCACATCAATAGAATCATCAGAAATAACCCTTTTCCCCAAAATGGGTTTACTTTAGCTTAGATAACCAAATTGGCCTACCCAATAGTACCACAAATGTTCTGGCACACAACTATGACGGTGGAATAGGGGCATGAAAAAGCAGTGCTTGCTTAATCTTCCCTTACTACTATAAGAGAGACATGGAGCATCAGGAAAGCTGTTAGGAACATCTCAAAAACAGGTTGAACATGGAGGGTCCAATTAACCATTGCCATGGTCCTTGTCCAAACAGGCATGGTAGGCTACCATGCCAATTTAGTAAGAAACTCATACTCTAGCATGTGGACTTTTAATTAGCTGTGATGACTGACACCTCGTATTGATAGATGTTAAAATTTGTTTTTTTAGACTGCAAATTCTTCATAGCAAGTCCATGACTTTATACTTTTGCACACTACCATGGATAAACAATGGTGTGAGACTGTGCTTTATGAAGCCCTTAAGACCCTCAGATAAACACAGCTTTCTAAATATAAAGAGTGATTCTGCACTGCTTTTCCTTCTCAATCTGAAATGATAATGTGCAAGAGACAGAAGAATAGGAAAAAATGACATTTGATCTCCAATTACCTGAGTGCTAAGTAGCTTTCCTTGCCATTTTGAATCAGGCCTGCCTTCGTCTCCAATGGAAGGCCAGGATATGGCGAATAGCTGGACGAATAAATAGTTCCTTTGCTGCCATGGCAATGGTGCAAACAGACCAGAGCACATGCCAAAGGAAGTTGTCATAAATCACAAGTTGGTCAATTCTGTTTAGTTTCCAAGCAAGGGTTATGCAAACTGGTTGGAAAGTTCCTCACTGAGGAGCCAGTTTTCATTTTCTTCAGGAAAGTAAAATGCTTTCTCTCTTTACTGCACTTCTTTGTGGATTATTTAGTCTTCTCTCAACTTTAGACCCTGTTCCTCCTCAGGCCTGAAAGACTCCAATTTCAGAAACATCCCTTAATTCCAGTGTAGCTCAAACTCTGCTGGGGAATGCCCAGGGAGGTTGTGGAGTCCCCTTCTCTGGAGATTTTCAAGACTCGCCTGGATGCAGTCCTGAGTAATGTGCTCTAGGCAATCCTGCTTTAGCAGGGGAGTTGGACTAGATGATCTCTAGAGGTCCCTTCCAACTCTGAAGTTTCTGTGATTCTGTGAATTAGGAACATAAAGAGTAAGACCACATCCCCATGTTGAGATTTTTTTCACCTGTGACTTAACAAAGAGTCAAATAGATACAGAGAAACTTGCCTACCTTCAGGGGTAGTCCTTATCAAGGATTCTGCAAAGGTGAGCTAAGAATGTGGAAAACATGTTTTCAGAGACCACCCTCTCCTGTCCCACTGCACCTTCCAGCAAACAAACAGTCCTTAGAAGTCTGCAGCGCTTCCTACAGTCTGACTGATGCACTGAGACAGTATTCTCTGTTATAAATAGAAATCTCTGTGACTTAATGCCTATAAACTCATTCCTTTTGTGACTGAGACAACAAACTGGGGACTTTCTGCCGTTCATGCTGGGGAATGAAACACCATGCAGACACCACCACCAGCAAAATGAAATCCAGCTTGTTTTTGACAGCTATTTTGGCTTTGTGGGCTACAGTCATTGAAGTGTCTGGGAAAGGGGGAGGAGGAGTAGGTTCTGCTCCATCATTAGAGAAGCTGCACCCTCAGCCTGCTTTATAAGGTACCCAGTTGGCAACACTCTCCCATCATGGCTCTGTTACTGCTTGGGGTGGCCGGCTAACAAAACTCCACTGCAAACCTTGCTGAGTCCTGTCAACACTGCATCTCATCTGGGCTAATGTAAACCAGAACTCACCCTCCATCCCCGGGAGGGGTCAGATATAGTTGTAAAGCATGGGAGTGCTGACAGGGTCTCCAGCAACATGCTCCTGTTGTATCATTAGGTCCATATTCACCACATCTCAGACTCCTCCTGGATGATGCCTGGGCTTATTTTGATGCCAGAGACATTCTGCAGGCGAACACAGGCTTCTTCACAGTTCACTGAGTTCCAGTCTGCCCAATTCCCTCCCTGCCAAGTTTCACATTTACACCCATGCTAAGAGAGTGGCAAAACTACCCAGTTAAAACAGTGGAGCATTTGTCCCTCAGATGCCCGACGTTTAGGTGGCACAAAGCAGGAAAGGATTTGGCTTCTTCCTGCTCTTACTGATAAGCCCTTCTTGATTTATCAGCCCCTCCAGCTTGTGGGGCAGATATAACATGACAGATTTATTTGCCAGGCTAAGCAGAAACCTCCTGTCCCAAAGTCTACAAAAGTCAACAGAAAAAGTGATCGATTTCAGAGGACACTGACTAGGTGCAGGCTCCCTAAGAATAGCAGAAGAGCGACAGCTTCACCTGCAGAAATATTCATAATTAACAGATGAAATCTGACAATATTATTTGCATAAGGGTAGGCGGTCCCCTAGGGAGCAATAGTCTGTGCTGGTACAGGACCAACAGGAGGCCTCCATGACTTAGTGGTTTCTTGTGAAACACACTGATCTCCTGCAGGCTCTTCCTCATCCAGGGTAATTCACCAACCAACTGTTCCATCTAAGGCAGCAGCAGGGAAGCAAACAGCTGGAAAAAGGATTTTGCCTTTCTGTTACAAATGTCCTGTGGCCTGGCACAAAATAAAGGACACACTGATCACTGTATTAAAAGCCTCTGAAAGAATTTAATGCTAACTGAAGTTAATTCTGTACTCCTTGTTTAGACAGAGAGGATGAAGGAAGAGACAGAGTGAGAGCGCCAGGGGAGAAACTGATTTCCCGTCATTTCATTTCATTATTACCAGAATCAAATAAGCAAAAAACTCACGCATCAGGCTTTTATAATCATGAGATCTGAAAATGAATGAATACATTGGATTACTTTGTACTGACTTGACTTCAGAGCCTTTACAGTGATAGAGTTTCAAGACTTCTTTTGGAGACTATTGATGTCAGAACTTGCCTTTGACTCATGCAAGTAAGAAAAAAAAATCTCACCTAATCATAGGACTCCACAGCTGGGTCTTTAAACAAAATGTCCACCCAGTTCAATTCTGCTCTCATCACTGTCTCCTGATGTTTAGAAATGAATTACCATTAAGCAGAGGGTCAGAATTAGACACAGAAGACCTAAGCTAAAATCCAGCCACACGGAGTGGTGGTGTTGGTACTTAAAATGGACTTCACAGCACGCGTCACCACAGTTTTATGCTTAAACATCCCTGTTTCCCCATACAAACACACTCAAATTATTTTAAGTAGGCTGAATGGAATTAGAGGGTACCTTTGGTAAGCAATGCTTGATCACAAGAGTCTGTAGCCTACGGATGTGGTTAACTCAAAGAGTGTGGCCGTGAAGGTCCCAGATGAAAGTCTTGCTGCTGAAGCAGGTGATGAGCCAGCTAAAATTTGGGATACACTCATGGTTTTGACTATGTAGCACTAGAATGGTCTCCTATACTTTTTTTTGTTGAAACCCAGCCAGCCTATTACCAGCATGATATAATCCAGCAGCATCTAACCGGTTGCTGCCACCCTCTGCCTTCCCCCACCCTCAACACTGGCGGATATGTCAAAGCAAAAACATCTCTGCATTTCTGATCTCCCTGGGGTCACATCTGTTTTGAGTCAGGCTTCTCATTTGGTTCCAATCCACCGATTTCCTGCTACTGTCCATGAAAAAGAGAGTGCGACTCTGTGGCTTCCCCGGGTGTAATGGTCTAATCTGTACCTTGTTGTGCACTGTAGAGGGGAGGGGGAATCAGTGCTACTTGGGAGCAGATTTCTCTTCCCTTATGATTGCATTCTGTTCTTATGCAAAGCACCTTTATTCCTGCTAGCAGTGGCAGCCCCAGATGTCCTGGTGCCCTCCCTGTATCATCCATATTCCTCTGGCCTCCTAATTGAATCCTTCCCTGGCTGGGACAGGCTTTCTTCATTATGGTGAACTGGATCCAATTCTACTCCCTCCCCTCCATCTCCCAGTCTTTTCTTGTGAACACAGGGCAGGTCCCACAGAGCTTCTGTGGGTGGATGACCGCACCGGTGAACTGTTCTTGCTGCTACTGTAATGCTGCTCATGAGGTTAACAGAACAGGAAAGTCCCAGACAGGTACAAGGTGGTAAAGGCATCTTCTCTGCCAAAATTCTGGCAGCATCAAGATGCAGTTTAGTTATGAGAAATAATACCTAGATCTTTTAATCTATGGCTTTCAATGTCATTTATCTGAAACATCAGGGTTTTGCAGCTGGTGAAGTAACATAAGAATTCTCACAATGGCAGTGTCAGAGCCCAGGAGTTCAATGGGTCTCTTAAATCCTCACCCCAGAGGATTCTCTCTGTAGGAGGTCAGTATCCATGAGCAATGTTTTACTCATGCTCTGAACAAGGCAGAGCAATGTAAACAGAACAAATTGTCTTTTTTCACTCTCACTCATCTACTGAAAGTCTCAGTATTGGTGAATAGTTCAGTCCCCTTAATTATCCTTTGGCCTCTACATCTGAGGCAGATTACCCTATGTTGCACCACACAATACACATACAGAGACTCAAGTTTTCTTTCAATGCTCTTATTCTGGAAGTAGGAGCAATGTAGCAGTATTATCACACTTAAGATGACTCTGCCATGAAGGAAGTTGTATTAGCCCAGGCAGAGCACCTCAGCTATATGTTGGTTTTGGTACTTTAACTGCCTTGTTCAGAGATAGTTAGCTCATTATTACATGGACTGCATTAGGGCATGCAGGAACAGCCAGGCTAATGTCAAGGCAAGTAAACTCAGATAAACTGAGGCACATTTGTGTACAGTAGCTGCATTGATGCTAAGGCAAGTTCTCAAGAGTGTTGGGAGAAGAACCAGTACTGCAAATTCCCCAAGTGCCATCACTTTAACTACTAACCCACACTCTTCTACTGCACTAAGTACATCTGGATTTCATCAGAGCCTGGATATTATTTTTAAAAATAACCAGATCTTTGGAAAACAAACTCCCCAAAAACACCAGAACAAAACCTCTGATCTAGAGGCTTTTCAGCATCTTAGGGAATGAGAGATGCTATTATTGTTACTAGAAAGGCTCTAAAGGCAATAGTACAAGGAATCATCTATAGGGCGCAAGTATGTTTGTTATGAAACAATTTGGATCCACAGAGGAATTCCATATGTGGCTTCCCCTCTGGTGACTAGAGGTTCCCACCTTGGCAGTGATCCTAGAGTCCCATGCCTACAGGCTCAGCAGCATGGAAGGGGAGTGTGGACGCTGGAGGAGTAATGGGATCATCAGCCGCTGAGGCTGCTGCTTGGCACGCCGACAATGTTTGTTTGCACCTCTTTGAAGATGAGAGATGAAAGTGGCGCCCACATGGGCTGCCTTTGATTAGCTTCTTATTTTTAACATTGCAGCTGCGATTATTTTTCTTTTTCTTGAAGCATTTCTTCCCTAGCACCAGAAACTCTGAGGTTCCCTTCTCTAGGGAGGTTCAACTTCAAGGAAACATAACAAAGAGAAGTGTGAATGTAAAGGAGACTGGACAACTCAGGGCCAGTGGGGACTTATGTCATTTTATTTTTAATTTTACTTCCATTTTTTTCCCCAATCCCCCATCCTCAGCGGGTCTCAGAAAGAAAATACTTGTTTACTTCTTTTTTAATAGGGAAAATAAATGAGTCCTGGGATTGTACAGAGCTGTCATGAAGAGGAAAATGTCTAATGGTTCAATTCCCAGCTCTGTCACTGAACCACTCTGGGACTTGGGGAAAAGTCAGTTCGCCCATCTGTAAAATGGGATTTATAATGCGTTGCTTCTCAGGGGTATTGAAGGAGTATGAGTAGCATTGATGGAATGCTTCATGCACCTTGGATAGAAGGGGCAATAGCCCTGTGAAGTGCTGTCCTTAATAGATACTTAGAGGAGTTTCCTTCACTGTGGTACTTATCTAACCACAGCAGCCGAGTGCCTCACAGCTACTGATGGATTTTTCTTTTTTCTATTACCTCTCTGCAATGTAGGATTGTTGCACAGGAAAGTGAGGCAAGTGGCAAATTGCATGAAATGGACCCAGTCACATAGAGAATACGTGGCAAAGTCAGGACTAATCCTTTATTTCCTAAATTCCTGCCACACCCATTAGATTTCCCCTGCCTGCCTTCAGATCACAAAACTCATATGATTAGGAGGAAAACCACCTTCCCTTATTCCTACATTGGTCAGTCACACTGTGGCTGTCTTCCTACTGTGTAACAAGCAAGTGGGCTGAAAGGGGAGTCAATGTTTGTTGTGTTAGACTATTTTTATCACAACATTTTTGGTTTTGTTTCTTTCACCTGATAGAGTAGTTTTCAGCCAATAATTTGGTCAGATGTTAATCCAGTTATCCACAGCAAATGCTCTAGCTTTAACAGGATGATGTCAGGGAAAAAGTTTAGCCTGATGTTCCTTATTTTCAGAACCAATTTACAGAGATGGTAAAGAGCTATACATACAAGCAATATCAGAGGAAACTGCTGGTAATTGGCACTTCCAAAAGAGAGCATCACAAAGCCCTGGTGCTTGTATCAGCTCAAGTTTAACTTCTGCAGAGGGCCTTGAAAAATGTTAGGCATAACCTGACAGCAACAGTGTCAATTAACAAGGTGGAAAAACCTGAAGCGTGGATAAGAGGAACAGCCAAGGATAAATAACAATCAGGTTCTTGATATTCACGCACTTCAAAAGAAAAAACACAGCCACATATGTTTATATTTATTTCTTTATGTTAGCTACCAAGACATTTACCAGCCAAAGAGAAATGGGGGCACATGGGTTGGGTAAAAAAATAGCAGCATGCTTACACAAATCCAACCAACTCTGAGAGCAAAATATGTTTCCACCAAATAAAGTGCCTGCTAAAGCCTCTAAAAGACACTTCACCCTTGTCGTGGTCAGTCCAAAAAGCTTATACTAATCCAGTCAAGGCATATAGTTTACCTGTGTTTCCTTGTCTTTATGGCATTTCACCTGCTCCCAGAAAGAGACAAACAGTTGTTCCAGCCCAGTGCACCATCCAGGTAATCCCAATGCCCAAACACCATCCTGCTCAACTCAGCTCCTCGTAAAGGGATAAGCCAGTCTTATAGACTCTTCTCAAGCATATTATAAAGAGATATATTGTACATGATAGCTTATAATATATACCTACTTCAGATTCACTCCAGAGAAAAAAAAACATACTCCAGCCCAACCCCATCCAGTCACACAGACTCCAGGACATCAAATTAACCCCCTACCAAATTTACTGCAAGCCATCTGACCATACCATTTAGCCACGGTAAAGACAAAATCTATACCTAGCTACAGTCAGGAAGGCAGGCAACTCTGTTGAAAACCTATTTATATCACTCAAGGAGATCAATGGAGAGCCCAGGCCTAGAGGCCAGTGACCTTGGATTGACACAAAACTTAAAGGAAAAAATTAATGGTGTCAAGTCAAGAGACCAGAGCTGTTATTTCAGAGGATTCAAAAGCCAGCCCTGCAGCTTACTGATCAAGAAAAGGCGCTTAAGTGGAGACGCTCTATTTTTTGGAAATAGAGCAAGTACTCACCCGTTGCTGGTGCGGGAGCTGCACAGATCTTCTTCCCCAGGACACCACAATGGCTGCCTATGCCACACAGTCAGGTCCTTCACAGCAGCCAAACCTCCTCAAGTTTGTCCCAGATGTCACCAGGTGTGGTGTAACACCAGCAGCAGTGTTTCTGGAAGAAGTCTTTCCTCATGTTGTCCCAAAGTAAAGCTGTGGTGAGCTTTCCACAGGCTGCCTTCAGAACATGCTCCTTAAGGAACCTTCCTCCAAAGGAAAGCTGAAGAGGAGACCCATGAAGAGGCAGCACAAGAAGGGCAAGACACCTGTTGTTTGAGGAGTCTGGAGGCCACACACGCTGTTAAGATGAATTTTCAGGCCTAGGAATTCTCAGTTCTGCCTCAGCTCTTCCTTAACTGCCCCAACCCAGGGCAGCAACAATCCCTGAGGAGCCGCTCAGAGGGCTCTGATGGTCACAAAATGGCGTCCAGGGAGGAAGAGGGTGCCCCATTCCCAACTTACTGAGGTAAGTCACATACTAGCATGTCACCACATAGATCATAAGAGCAGGTACTACTACATGGACAATGAGCCAAGGCACCCATGGCAGGAGACTGACACTTATTTGTGCCGTGGCACTGGCAGCTACCCGCTGGACTAACAAAAATGGAGGGAAACAGTGTCTGCCTCAAACAGGCACCTGCACCTCAGCCTCACAGAAGCAGGCCCTGAGGTAACCCCAACCCAGCAGGCACAACACTAACTGCTAGAAACCACCTCTTTGCTACAAACTCCAGCCATACTGAGGTAATGCTACCAGGAAGTGCTTTTGAAAGTAGAAGAAAAGCCCCCACCCTGTCACAGCTGACCCCAATTTGGAGAGGACAGCTGAAGACGACCTGCCCCACCTGGCACGGCTGTCTGGGGGGCCTTGGAGAAAGGTAACAGACTTCTGAGCGCATCACATTGTTTGTCTATTTATTTTTCAATTAAAATGACAAAAATGAGGTCCTTGAAACAGCAAATTACAGGGCCAGTGATGTTCAATGGAAGTTATACAGAGATGGGTTTTATTTTTGGAGTAGCCACTGACTGCTGGTGCAGTGTTTGGACATGTTGGTGTGCATCTGCTGCCTTTAACATCTCTTAATTCACTTTAAATTAACCTTTTTTAGGCAAGAACATATTTTTGAGTGTACAGGTCTACTTGGATGCAAGTCATAGCAATGCTCGCTGTGCTCTGTTATTTAATTTGCTCAGGGACTTTATTTATTTATTTATTGTTAGTTTTATAATTTTTTGCACTGGTGACAGAGCCAGGAGGCTGATCCCCAACCTGGGACCAGTAGCTCCCATTTGATGTCCAACACCAACCCAGCCAGCTCTTGCAGCGGAGCTGGCTGCCACATTGTGGCCTGCTCCCCCAAACGTCACATCTGGCTGATGTAAAACACACATGTTTTGACTGAAGCTTTTTCTTTAAAATGCCAACATTAAAGGAAGGTTTGCTTTGTAAAACTGAAACTGTAAAACTCTTCTGAAACCCAATCTGGGGGATTAAAAGAACCACATGAAAAGGGATAAATATGACCTGGACATTTACTTCCTGTGCAGAAGTTCGCTGAACATGTGCCTCCCAGCCTGTCAGTGTGAAACAAGACCTTCTGCTCTTATTTTCAGAAGGAAAAAAAAAAAAAAAAGGAGAAGAAGAGAGGAAGACAGGAAATTTTGTAAACTGACAACTCTTTTCTGTCTCATGGCTAATGGCAGAGACATTGCTTTCTTTACAGTGGCATCTCGTACACCTTAAAACCAGAAAGATACACGACTAAGAAATTTAGTATTAATAGGCAAACTATTCTTATTCATACTATACGGTAAAATTGGGCTTGATCCATTTTTAACTGGGAGTCAGTGGCAGAACTCCTTTGGATTTCAGTGGGAATAAGATCAGACCTAAAGATATGATGGACTGAATCCAAGGATTCTCTGATGATGTACAGAAGAAACACATGGAGAGACAAACAGATCCT
The DNA here is from genome assembly GCF_963924245.1 of Chroicocephalus ridibundus. Classification (NCBI taxonomy): domain Eukaryota; kingdom Metazoa; phylum Chordata; class Aves; order Charadriiformes; family Laridae; genus Chroicocephalus; species Chroicocephalus ridibundus. The sequence continues at coordinate 6,035,435 of NC_086299.1, read as the reverse complement.
CAGTTAGTCAGAAAATGGCTCACTTTCAAACAAACTAATGCAAGATGTTTATATCAGTATTGCCCATTTAGAGTATTAAAACTTGAGTTCCAAAAAACAACTTTACTTAAATATTATGAGACTTGAAAAGAAAAAAAAAATCAGTTATTCATTCTCTGTATTTGTTTCCTAGGTTTTGAATCTTTAAGAAGATATAACATTTTTTCTGGTTTTCTTTACTAATAGTGAACTGCTAGAAGCTTGATTTTTTTTTTAAAACCGAAGCTGACATTGTGATTTATTACAGTACGATTTCAGAAGATGAGACTTAAGGAAAAAACCATATAAGAGCAGGCAATACATTAAAGTCACTATTGTTCTCAAAATAACTTTCTGATCTCAGGTCCCAACACACGAATTGCAGAGGACAAAATACAATATAATGTAAAATTTGGCATTGCCATTCTGTTTTGACCGAAAAAAAAAGTCCCTTTATTGCAGTCACATTCCCTAGAAGACAGTTACACACTAATTTGGGATTATATGTTAAAATTACGCTGAAAGCGACATTAGTTGCTCAACAGTCAGAACTTGGAGAAACGCAACTGAAATTTAGACTAGATGTAAGCGTGTAATTTTTTACAATGACTGTGGTGAAACACTGGAACAGGTTGTAGATGCCCCATCCCTGGAAGCATTCAAGGCCAGGCTGGATGAGGCTCTGAGCAACCTGATCTAGTTGAAGATGTCCCTGCTCCCTGCAGGGGGGTTGGACTAGATGACTTTAAAGGTCCCGTCCTACCCAAACTGTTCTATGATTCTGTGAAATATATAGGGAGCACAGCACTGAATCTAAAGGCAGTCTTCCAACAGAAAACTTTGGACTCTGCACATGAAATGTTGTGGGGCACCTTCTTGCACAATGGCTTGTAACTGCTGCAATAGCTGACCCTGTGGATGCACATGCAGGACCCAGCTTGAATCTGAGTTTGAAATTCTCTGTAGTTTGGGGTGCTTGAATCTGGAGGTTGTCAGTTCAGTCCCACTGTCGTTTGAAGGTTTTGTTGGGGTTTTTGTTTGTTTGTTTTTTAATCTTAGAGTGATAAGTCTGGATTGCTATTGGTGTTCTTGCATAATGCTCCATGTCCCCTGTGTGAGCTATAGATAGCCAATAACCCCACACCATAGTATGTTTTTTCCAAGTACTCTCTCATCCTAACAGGGTTTGATCTTTGAGATGGAAAGTTCATCTATTCTACTTGCAGCCTTGGTTTTCTAATTCCCATTGAAGCCTTTCACAACCTCTGCTATTGTATAGAGCTGGTAAAAAAATCTTTCTTCTTTCTGTCTAGTCCTGGCCAAATTTAAAAAAACCCACTTCTGTAGTTTCAAGCCAGAATGAAGAAAAAAAAGAGATTTGTTTCAAAGTCACTGTTCAATGGAGAAAGACCAGTTCCCAAGTCCTTTCCAAATCAAAAGTGGACAGTTCCTCAGCCATTTCCAAGCCGGAAAGAGGCCATTTTATGAGCCAGAAAGCATCCATTTTCTGCATCAGTCCTGAGCCAGAGCGGCTAGCGTCTGAGTCAGTTCCAGGGGGGGAATGTCTGGCACTTTTCCAAGCTTGGGAGTGTTGCTATCACAGCAATTGTTTGGTGATGCCATCCCAATAAAGCTTCATTATGGTGTTCCTCTTTCTATAAACTTCAGTGCCCTCCAGTGTCCCCAGCAATCACTTATCTAATATTAGGATATTAAAAAATATGGAAAGATTTTAAAGAGACTTATTAAAATGCAATTAGCAGCATGTACGACTTAAGCAGTGAGATTATTTAAAAAAACGACTTGATTGTGTGGAATGCCACGCACCTTACAGAGATAATAAAGCTGCCAATCAAGTCCATTTTCAAATTAGGAAATTTTCATTCTTTTTTTACAGCCCCCTAAGTGAATATTAAAACTGATTATTAACCTCGGAGTGTAGCAGCGGCCCCTAAGCCTGCAAGCTCTAAAAGGGAGGTTTCATAACTGTTGGTAACCTGGGCTTCATTCCCCATTTGGACTGAGATCTCTGCGCTTATTTAAAGGGACAGTGCTCACCCTTTGAATAAGGAAATCTGAAAAGCCTGGATGGGTCCCTTGTTTAGAAAGGGCCAAAACTCCAGATCTTGACATTGCAACTTCAGAGGCCAAACCAAACTGCCTGTACTGACCCTGCCTCAGTATTACACAACGAGTTTTGCCATCAATAAACTGCAGGTAAGGCTGCCCCCTCATGTTCAATCTGTGAATCTCACCAAATCTTTGAACGCCCTGGCACGTAACCTTCGTTTTGTCCAAGTAAAAATGTGTAGATTAAATGAATATTCATGTGGGAACACATGCCTTTGTCATACTCAGGTTGCTGTGCATAGATTCTCAGTGTATGTTATTATTCTCAGTTTATGTTATTACTTCCCTTGCTAAATGTAAAACCACGTTGTCTTTTTATTTATTTTTGTCCTACTGAGAGACGATCAAGTGTGGCACTTCCTGCTATTTGACTTTGCTGGCATTTTTATTTCATCTATAAAAAGGATCTTTCTCCGAGAAATTAAGTCACATTACCCTGACAGGTTACTCCTTTTGCAGCTCTTCACTCTGCTGTCAAAGTGGATTTATTGATGCTTCCTGGATTTCTCTCCTCAAGCTTGCAAACTGGAAATGATGAGTTCTCTGGAAGGCAGTAAGCTAATTCTTGATTGCTTTATTTTGGGATAAATGCAAAGATTCAAAGGGAGTTGCTTAGGAGGCTGTAGTCACTGATTCTGACTTCAAAGCAAGAGTATATTTTAGCATGTGCTTAACTTTAAGTATATGCTTAAATTTACCTTTGCTGATCTCTTTGGGACCACGCACAGGCCTGAAGTTATATACTTAGGCACTTCAGCATATTGGTGCCAGGCTGCTTTGCAGGAATCAGAGTCCAGACAATATCTAAACAGGGAGAATGTCACTGAGTTTCGAAGCATCTAGGATAGAAGTTATTTTACCACCACATGTATCTCATGACTATAGCTCCCTCTAGAATCTAGCTATGGCACCTGGATCTACTTATGATTCGCATGGAAGCTATCTACACATCTTTTCAAAGTAAATAATCTGCCTGGGTTGGATAATGGGGGTTAGGAGGATGACAAATTGGGTTAATAAAATGTCAGCAAGAGCCAGGTTTTAAGTCTGGAATGAGTCACAAGTGAAACAAGTTTAGTGGCCAGGGTTCACCCTTGATCTTCAATTGGTATTTGTCTACATCACTGAATAACCACAAGTGATCCAGTATAATTCAGCATAACTGACAATCCAGCGTCAGCAATATTGTTGGGGTGGAGGAGGGGGAAAGATGTTACTGCCTCTTTAGAGTCGTGACACAGTTAATGAGAAGCACTGAAGAAACAGCAGCCACAGAGATGGCATTAGACTTCCCAGGTCTCTGGGAAGACACCAAATGTCTTGTGCTGCTACTGGAGTTGTCAACGTGGCTCTCTTCTACTCCCCAGACTGGAGCAAGTATTTTCATGGCTCACCCATTAAGCTGCTCTGGGTGGGAAATGTATGGAGTAGTTCAGTATGCTCATTAGGATGAACTGAATATTGGTGATACTTTAAGAGTCTGAAGGCTAGAAGGGAAAGATACATAGTCAATCAGTATTGAGGTACACCAGTGAAAACACATGGAGACTCAGGGAGCTGTACTACAATTGCATATAAGAGTTATGAAAATAACTGTTGGTTGGTGGTTTTTTGTTGTTTGTTGTGGTTTTTTTGTTTTGTTTTTTTCCATTTCCAGAAACAACTATTCACTGGTAAGCAAAATTTTCGATGATTGGAACCACGCTGGCAATGACAAAGAGTATTAAGGAGATGTAACGGACATATAATCTTTGGGTTCGTGAGATAATAAGTGATGCCAGCACAGTAAATAACTCAATTATTAACATATTCTAAAATTAGATCAAGCGAAAACAGCATTCACAAATACTGAGACAATTCCTGGCAGAGAGAGATTACTGAAAAGGTTTGAGTAAGTGCTATGAATGGGTGATTGCCAGGCTGGAAAGCAAACTTCCAAAAGCATGAAGACTTTGTCCCAGAAGCTGCCTTGCATTCCTTGATTAGGATCAGCTTCAAGAAAAGCCTCACCGTGGGTGCTGGCAGAGCCAGACATGAAAAGAACAAGCTCTACCTAATGCCAAATCTTCCAGCTGCAGCTTTGACAGTAGGAATTGCCCTGCAAGTCTGTACTCCAGAAACTCACAGCCAGAGTTACACAAAGAGTAAAGCAGCAGGAAGTCTGATATGCAGCAATTAAAATACATTAGACTAACCAACTGAAAAAAATAACCATGCATTATTTGTAGCACCTTATTGAGCAAGCTAAGTTTTGATCCAAATATTCCTGAACATGGAAGCAGCAAATAACTAGATGACACACAGAGCTCGCTTCTATGGTCGCTTTCCATGGCCTAAAAATAGGCATGGAAAATCTGAAATAGAAATCTGGATTTTTCTTTAATTTGGGAAAAGGGGAGAGGGGAGAATATGTAAAGCACTCCTTCACTAGAAAAGAGCAGTTCCAAAACCTGGGATCTTGCCACCCGCTCTGAGCTTCCCTAGCCCAAGCTGTGTGTTGCAGAATCCCTGTCTAACTCCTCCAGACTCCCCTAGCTGCATCTCAGCAGTCCCTCCAGGTGTCAGCCTTGCACTTCGCCTGAGATTTTCTTCCCTCAGCCACATCTGGAATGAAGTGCTGGGTTCAGTGGAGATTCTTGACAAAAGATCATCAGAGATCTTAAACTATTAAATGCATTCCCTAATTTCATTTCAGGAAAAATGCTGAAATAATCACAGCCCCACCACGCCTCCCTCAAAATTCTAAAATTGATGCCATTGTGTAAGGGAGGGGATCTAAACAGGCCCATTAGTTTTCTACAGTATCTGCCAAGAGAACTGTGAATATCTGCCAGCCCAGAAACAGTTCAGGAGCCAGGACTTTCACTTAAGGTTTGTTTTGTTTTGGGTTTTTTTTTAGGATGCAGTTGACATGACTGTCCTTTCTTTGGCCTCAATTCCTAACTACTTCCTAAGATACTAAAAGCTTCTGCTCCCCTCTGCACTTTTGCACATAAATCAGAGCTATACTGAGATTTTTCTCAATTGGATCTCCGTGGTGGAGCCACTGGGAGCTAGAATGAAGGCAAGCACATGCAGGTCCACCGCTCTGACTCTACTCTGATTTCAGGATTAAGATTGTTGGCAGTGCTGTTGTTTGGTTTAGGACTAGCACCGTGGGAAACACAGCAAATAAAGATAAATGGGTATTGTCAGACACACTTGTAGCTATAGGATTGGGCAGATAGCCTGGAGGTCACAAGTAAGATTCCTCTTAGCATGTTGCTGTAGTTTATGATATAGCTCAGAATTGCTACAAATCTTTAGGCAGATCAAATTTGGGATGTATTTTTAAAACTACATGCATGAGCAATAATGCATGGAATTGTGAAAACAGTGAAATCTTTTGACAGCCCAGGAAGGGAACTGTGTCAAGACTTAAGATGTGGTGCAGGTGGGGGAAGCTTGCAAAATAGAATGTTTGGTTCAGACTTAACTGTCTTTCAATTTCATGAGTAGAAATTAGACTCTCAACAGAGTCTGCTGACCTAATAGGTTTTGAGATGACATCCATGGATGAGAAACTGGGCTGTGTTCAGGTGTTTTATTCTTGTAGTGTAGGCCACTGAAGAGCTATTGCATAGCAACAATTTTCAGTAACTACTGAGCTGGGAAGGCTTCAAGTACAGGCTATTGATGGGTCCGAAGGTCTGTATCCCATTAACTGTAATCAGACAACTGGCAAACATGATAATGAATGCAGTTTTCCAGAAGGTCTTTCAAAAAGTGTGAGTGTTTCAAGTTTTTTATAGCTGTTAGGAGAAAGTCTGTCATGAAAGCACAGATCTGAGTGTCAGGTGTCACCAGGTTTTCACTATGGACTTTCAGAATGACCTTGGGGAGACGGGCTTATGCCAATACCTCAGTTTTCCAAATGGTTGCCTACAACATTAACCGGCCAGAGTTGGATTAATTGCATTATAAATGTAAGGGCACTAAAAAGACATGAAAAAATTTAGAAAGAGAAAGATAGAAGTCTATCACCGCTGGCAGTTTCAACTGCACAAAAAGTCAATTTGGTCACATCTGGTTGATCAGTAGCTCTCACCACTCTCATCAAGAATGACTTTCTGTTCGACGAGCGCTAGTTCTCCCCTTTCTGCAGCTGTCAACTATTTCTCATGTAAAGGTCTTGCTCCTCTTTCAAAATTACCTGTATTAAGGCAAATTATATGTTCTCTTCCTTTCCGTGTTGAAAGTCATTTACATGAAGAATCACAGAACTGAGATTATAGATACTGGGGGAGGGAATGCAGAAACATAGCTAAGACTGGAAATTTGGGTGGGCCTCAATTTATGGTGGACAGCCAAAGAACAAATGTCTGATGTCATAGTAAATCACTTATATTGCAAATGATTTAAAATAATGAAACCCCATATGCATTAAATTTTGCCCTGTACATCCATTTCACATATTTTAAGTAGACAAAAGATAGATTTTGCATAAATCTTCGTAAATGTACTTTGAAAAAATATCACCAGGCAGTAAAACCTAACCGTTTTAAAAACAGTCTTTGTCTTATACTTGAGCTCCTGCTTCAGTATGCATTGTTCAAAACCAGCAAAATCTACCCCAAACTGTGTGCCCACTCTTTGAAAGAAAAGAAAAAAACAAAGACGAAAAACTAGACAAAATAGCTTTTGAATAGATCCTGCCAAAGTTGTCCTTCACACCGTTCCAGGTCTTACAGGAATAGTTGCTACACCTTACCCAAGCCACCTGTGGCTTTGCCTTTGAAGGAGTCTATTTCCAACCTCCAGTGTAAATACTAATGTTTGTATTCAGTATTTAGGATCTGTCACACGCCCACACTGCCAATTTTATAGACTTGAAGCTAGTTCTCTAGCACAGTTCCCAGACTGTGGATTTTGTCCTTTGGTTTAAGAGTCTGTGCTGATGGAAGTTCAGGCTCTTCTATGCTGGGAGTTACTACACAAACTAGCAAAAAAAGTCTCTGAATCCCAGCTCCTGTACGCTGTAAGAGGCAATAAATTCCTTTGGAAGATGCCTGGCTCATCTTCACCAAGAACTTAGCTCTGAGAACTGACTAGATACCTCTGAGAATCACAGGCAGAAATTCTTCCCAGGCTTTGCTGTGGATGGTCCAGAAAGGCAAGGGAGGTGACTTAGCAGATGGTTTGATGTGACTCTGCCAAACAAAACAGAATGAAGTTAATTTTGCATTCTCTGTACAAGATGCAAACATTTGACAGTTCCCACAGGTACCAATCAAACAAGAGATGTCAGATACCATACACTGTTGTGCTTTGAGCCCTGGTTCACAGCAGTCAGCACCCAATTGCCAGCAGTAGCTGTGGAGCTCACAGGGGCCCTTAGTCACTATTGTCGGGTTTCCAATTACTGCATCACATTTTTAGTTCCTAACGGAGCTCCCCCCCAAGCCGGTCCTTTTGTATGATAGGGCTGGGTTTGAGAGCAGCAGCCAGGACACCACCACACCTGGATGGCTGACCCCAGCTGTTTCAAAAACAGCTTTTAATAAATGTAATCTGTCTCACTCTCAGATAAATTAGATTATTTCTTGTCCCACCAACACTTAACATCTGTCTGGTGGTAAAACAAGCAGCAGTAACTCTTCGTACTGTGTCAGTTAGGGAAACAGGACCAAAGTTATTTTTGCAAAACAGCTACTAGGGCTGAAAGGACCCAGACTGAGGGGCCCTGAGTCCTTCTGGGTCTCTACAAGAGCCAAGCATGTAAAAAAATCTGACTTTGATTGTGTTTGCTGAGAGATTAAAAAACACATCACCTGTTATAATCAGTTTTGGAAGAGTTAAGTAAATAAGGACGTGAACTAAAAAGAACATGGAAATTCAGCCCCTTTAAGAAACAGGACTAAACCATCTCAGATGGATTAAAAATGAGGTAATTGAAATCATGGCTTTATAGGATCACGGGAAAACTGCCTGAAATATTTCAGGCACTATAATGAAGTCTTAGATGCTGTTTCAACTAAAGGGAATTAGGAGGAGTGTTACTGTGAGAACCATGGACCAAGTGATCTTTCCAGGTACTTTACATGGGCGGAAACTGCTTATTTTGTTTAAGGGAAGCTTTTTGTAGTAGTTGCTTCTAGGCTGCCAGGTATTAGTAAATTTTTATGTTGATAACTTGTTCATGTATGGAAAGCTCTATTTATGGCAGGTATTTCTGGGGAGGGAAAGAAGTAGTTATTGCAAATGTCCCTGTGGTTGTGGTGAAAGCCCCCTCAAAGAAAAAGGGGAAGAAAGTAAGCAGTGTAAAAACACTTCTTTTGATGGGTGTGAATGGATTTTCAGTTGTAGCTAGGAAAAAAGAAATACTACTGATTTTGTTCCTTCAAGGGAATAGCACCTCCTTTTCTGTGATAATAGCATCTATTTAATTGGAGGCTCAAATTACAAAGAGAAATAGATAAACTGAAGGGTGTCCTGCTCCTTCAGGCAACTGCATTCGAGGTGGGCTTTATTTGTGCAGGTGGTAGAGAAGACTGTGCCTAGGTATGAAAGAACAGGGTAAGGCTGATTGAAAGGATGCAGAGCACTTAATGGCACAGTCCTAGGGATACAGTGGTAACATGCTTTTTTGTTGTTGTTGTTTTCTTGCTAAATGTATTTAGAATGAGAACCAGCACAGAGGATCTAATGTTTCTATGTTGCTCAGACCTCTCTGCAGAGAACACGTATTTCATGTCCAGAGAGGAGAAACTGTGATCATCCTCCTTACGCTCACAATAAAGCAGGAGAAACCTGACAGTGAAAAAAAAATAAGATACTTCCATGGAGTAAAGCTGAGAAATAGAATTTATTAACTATTGATGAAATCAGGCCAGATCCTGACTCCACTGACATGCCATCATTCATTAAATCCTCCTGCTTTTTACTGCGCTATGATTAGAAATAGGCCCAAGTGCTCCATGGTTTCAGCACCCACAGTTGTGTGGGTTTTTTTATCATGAGGTTATATTTAGATGCCCATTGATGTTGTTTTTCATCCCGAGTGCTTTTGGGAGGGTGAACAGCTGATCGTTACACTGAGTTTGCTTGTACCCATGAGCACACTTAACCTAGAGCAGCAAATAGTTATTGTATTGCATTTTGTTTTGTGCCTGTGGGCACACTTAAGTCAATATACATGATGGCTAGTACCACAATATTGCATTTGTCTACACCCATGGGCACTCCGAATTGCCAGTGTGAGGGAACTGGTGAATTAACTAGCTGTATGCCCACTGGTGTAGTTACTTCAAGAGCAATACTACTGTTAATTGCTTTAACTTAAATCCAATCATAATGCAAAGTAACAGAAGGAAAGAGCTGCAAGAATCCCAGTTCTTACAGAAAATGGGTAGTAACATTTGTTTAATTCCAAGCTTGTTCGTTGCCAAAACTGAGGACCAAGCTCTTGGGGCAGAGTCTCTGTTGTGAATAATGGCCCTTCTTTCCCTGTCTATTTTACAGCCAGCAAGCTGCATCGAGCTCGTTGCTCTCTCCAAGCTTTTACCTGCATGAAATCTAGTTCAGGATTGATGCTTACTCTGCTCATTAGTGAAATTACCACCAGATGCTTTGTTAGATAGAGGTCACTCTGGCTGAATGCCATGACAACCTCTTCAAATAGCGTGATTGCTAAACTATAGCTTTGACTCAAAATGGTGCAGTAGGTAATGTTGACATGCTGCAATTACCACTTGGTCCTCAAAGCATGTTCAAACAGCACTGACTACCTCAGTGCTGACTTGGCAACACCAGAACTGGGTTTGGGATGCATATTGTGCATGACTAGAAAACGAAGGAATTTCAGGAGAACGCCTACATGGAGCATTAGCTTATCTTGTTAGCCTACGTCTAGTCAGGTCTCTCAGAACTCTGTTGAAAAATGGTAATTAAATGATAAGGCTGAGTTTAAAGTTACATGGGCATAGATGGGCTAGGTTTCAGTGGTGCTGGAAGCCAATTTTTGCAACTGAAGAAGTCTTAAGTGGGAGTCTTAAATACTCAGTAGAATACATTAATGCAAGGGACTGGATTAGCCTTTCCTAGCTGGAGGGTCATCTTTCCTGACTAATAAGACTTATTTTTACTTCTTTGTAGGAGACTGGTGCAAGGAAAGTCAAGCTAGATGGGCAGTGGGAACATGGTGCATGTGTGGACTGGATGAGTGTCACAGAGGAACAGACGAGGAGAAAGGAGGGTGAAGAAGGTAGAATTCTTTTCCTTATAATAGCGTAGTACAGTCTACTGGTTAAGTCTCAGAGCTGAGCTGGGTAGAGGAAGCTCTGCAGTGCACCCCTTTTCTCTGTGACAATGGCAGGCAGGACTTCACAGCTCTGCTAATGACAACCCTGTGTGGCTTCCTGTTCATATGCATCTTGTAATGAAAACTGATTGTGTTACAGATGTCTCTGGTGCAGCTTGCAACTAATGTGACTGTGACTAATGGACCAGATAAGCTTATTATTAAAGTATCAAAGAACTTGGGAGATGTGGAATGGCAACTATCCATATAGAAAATGATGGATTAAAACTGTAGAACAGCTACTAACTTATAGCTTTATAGTATTATCACTGCAAAATAAAAATGTGGAGTGTTTATCTAGAAGGTCATGAAAATGACTGAAAGCAAATGATTAACCTTATAAAAGGAACCAGACCAGGTGGAAAATACCACGTCCCTGCCATCATTGTTTTTCTCTTACATAGACTTGTGTATGATACACGAGCAGAGGAGGCTCAGCACAGCAGCTGAGCTAGCTGTCCTTCCTGTGACTGCATCTTAGGAAAACGTATGTAGATGGCTCTTCTGCGTCTTTTTTTTTAAAAAAAAAAAAAAAAGTCAGAAAAGTGGCAGAAAGAACATGAGTGTCCCTTAGCCATAATGGCTTTGGAGTTCAGAAGTTTATAATACTGTATAATGAGATTTAACCATCTGGTATTTCCATTAAGTAAGGGGAGATTGGGTCTAGAGAGGATTAAGCCATGTTATAGCGAACACTTACTAGGTATTAGAGGACAGGGATAGAACTGCTAGCTTTTTAACTTCTGGGAATCCTACAAAATGGTTTTATACAAGGTCAGAGCAGGGCAGTGAATGGAGGAGAAAAGCAAAAAAAAAAAAACCAACAAAAAAACCCAAAACACAACCAAACCCAAACATCTGGAAGAATTAATGAAGACATCAGTTCCAAGGGGTGAACCAGTTGTTGGAAAAGGGGGGGAGGGTGTCAGACTAAGACACTAAATATCATATACGGAACTGAGCTGCCATGAAACTGTCTGCATTAGTCAGCCTGGCTAATCTAGTTCTTCCCAGGATCCTCAGGAAATGCCTGCAGGAGATCTGCAGACAGCGGCATGTCAGATCAACCCTTCCTACCAAGCACAGAATGATGCTATTCAAGTGGCAACATGCCCCAGACGGTATCGCTCAGAGGGTTTGCCTCCTGTGCTAAAGTTACAGATAACCTTAAACACTGGCAGTTCCAGGCTGATGCTCAGATATTACGGTGATTGCCATGCTTGGCATCACTAACGTTATCGTATTCTGTGAGAAAGGAATCTGAAAGTGCAAACGGCGTCTTCTCCTGCCCAACCGAGGGAGCCCTCGGTACACGTAGGGCCATTCTTCTCCCTAGTGATGGAGACCCCCCCCATCTTCCCTAAATAAACTGCTTTATGGGCTGGGACTTGTTAGAAAGAGGGGGTGTGTGGTGGTGGTGGGGTTTTGTTTGTTTTTAACCTTAAGTCCTTTTTAGGCTACAAATTAAGTGCGCTCATTCTTGTTTCTCTGGTAGTGAAGATGGGAGAGGGATGGCTGCCCTCCGGTAAGCCTCTCCCGCACACCGGGCGGGCTCCGGTCCCCGCACTCTCCTCCCTCTCCGCAGGTCCCTTATCAGCTCTCCTGGGGACGCCCGCCCCGGGGAGCTGCCGGCTCCGCAAAGCCCTGACCGGCCTCCGAGACTCACCCGGGACCCGCCGGTGCGGCTGCGGGGTCCCTTACCAGCTACCGCCGTTACCTTGAGCGACGGCCGCTACCGGGAAAGCGGGTCCTCGCCCCGCCTGCGGCCCTTCGCGCCGCCGCTCCCATCACCAGCCTGGCGCTGGCGAGACCCGCCTGGGCCGGGGCCGGCCTGGGCCACACTACGGCTCTGCGTTACCGCCGTCATTGACCGGGAACAGTTACGGGGAGCTCGGCCTAAGCGGGACCTCCCGTCCCGACGTGCGTGTGCATGTGTGCGGGGAATCCCGCCCCGCTCCCCGGGAAGCCGCACCGCCACCGCCCCTTCCCGGCAGCTCCCGCGCTCGCAGCGCGCTTCGCGCAGGCGCGGTCAGGGCCGTACCACCGGTTCCGTCGGTGGGGGGGGAGCGGGGGGGGGGATGCTCCCTCCACCGGTCGCCGCCGCCCCCATTCCGCGAACACAGCCCGCGGCTCCGGCGGCACGCGTCGCTGAAGCGCAGTCGGGGCCTAGTGCGGTCCCCGCGGCCGGTCGCGCTCCGCCACAACCTCTCCCCGCCGGTGGAAATGGTTCGTCCCGCGGCCCGGCCCGGCCTCTGAGGGGGGCCGCAGCCGCCATTTTGTGCGGCTCCAGCGGAGGGCAGCGGGCCGGTGCGCGGCGGAGGCGGTGAGGGTCGCCCGGAGACGCCGCTCCCTTCCCTGGCCGGTGAGCGGGGCGCGGCACGGCACCGCGGGCGCGCTCGGGGACCTCTCGGGCCGGGGCCGCCGGCGGTGGGATGGGCGCTGGGGGCCGCGCCTGGAGGGCGCGGGTGGGCCCTGTCAGTCAGGCGCTGGGGCCGAGGAGGGCTGTTCCCGCAGCCCGTCACCGGTCTTGGCCCCGCTGGGGGAGGCCGCGGCGGCCCTGGGAAACCCTTCTGTGCCTCGGGGAGTTGTCGCTGTCGGTCCCTCCGCAGGCCGCGGGACGGGCTGAGGTGTTGGTCCATGCGTGTGTGTCGGTACGGCGGGGCCCGAGGCTGGACCGTCAGTGCATAACGCTTTCGGTGTGTCCCGCTGTGTAATTAATACGGATGGGCTTACGCCTTAAGGGCAGGGCGGTGAAAACCAAATCAAGGGATGCACCGTGATGGCTTACCCCCACTTTCCCCCCTCTGCTCTACTTCAGTAACTTCCAGCGAAGATGTCGGAGTATATCCGAGTGACGGAGGACGAGAACGATGAGCCCATCGAGATCCCCTCGGAGGATGACGGCACTGTGCTGCTCTCCACCGTCACCGCCCAGTTCCCCGGGGCCTGCGGGCTGCGGTACCGGAACCCAGTGTCACAGTGCATGAGGGGCGTCCGGCTGGTGGAGGGCATCCTGCACGCGCCAGAAGCCGGCTGGGGAAACCTGGTCTACGTTGTTAATTACCCTAAAGGTTTGTCTTTGTTCCTTCGGCTTTTTTGCACAAGCATGCTTTGTCAGCCAGGAGGTCCATGCGAGCCACTGCTAATCTGACATGGCTACAGCGTTAGTGTTGAACCCTCCGATTTACTGAAGTTCAGTGATTTTATTCATGTATCTGTCCTGCAGAGTAGATCTGATCCCACTGAGTTTTCAGACATGCAGTAAGATTTTTTTAACTCTCTACCTGTCCAATCACTTTAATGACAAAATTTTGCATTGTCCTTGGAGGGTTCACAGCCTTGTATAGACCTTCTATGACTGTGGTGTAACGGGATCTTTGCGTACTCGCAGATGCTTCTCCTTAAGCCATGGTGTGGCCAGAGGTACCATTTAAAAATGCTCAGGAAAAGAGAAGCCTGACCACTCTACCCTCTCTTTCTCCCCCCACGCTACACAAAAAAAAAGGGGGGGGGAGGGAATGAAATTGCTAATGAATTATTCTTGTTAAAAATTCAGGTTTTCTCAACATCCCTGTGGATGTTCCCAGGTAATACTTCAGTAAACTAACACAAAACTAACTCAGTCAAATTATATGTTGGAGGAGGACTTAAGTGTAGACAGTTCTTTCTTCTCTCCTTATAGTTGCAGGCAGTTGGATCTGAATTATAGTAATAAGCTCCCAGCAGCTGGCACCTATCTTTTGTAGTCTGTACTTTTTCTCATCAGTGTCTAAGATTTTATACCATGTGGTTCATAATGAGTGGAAGCAATTTCCAGAGTTCAGGATGATGTCTAATGTACTTCTTTATATTCAGATAACAAAAGAAAAATGGATGAAACAGATGCATCATCAGCTGTGAAAGTGAAACGAGCAGTACAGAAGACTTCGGATTTAATAGTCTTGGGTCTTCCCTGGAAAACCACTGAACAAGACTTAAAGGAATATTTCAGTACATTTGGAGAAGTTCTGATGGTGCAGGTAAAATCCTTTTCCAGCTTAAGTAAGGAGGGATATTAGATAGAAATCTGTCTTCTGACGAAGCCAGTAGAAGCAAACAGCCGTATAAACTCAGAGAAGGCCTGAAGCCCTGTGTCTCTGTTCCTAGGTTACATTTTCTTCCATGAGCTTTGTAGCTGCAGGCTTGCGTAGGTACAGATGGTCAGGGATACTTGGGAGTGGTAATTTATGCAGATCAGCTTAATGAGTACAGTGTTTCTAAGAGCTTTTTAATTTATATTACTGTTACTAATTGCTGCAGCTAATATGCATGTGTGTATATGTATGTATGAAGGAATGGGACGTTGCTGTGATGGGAGTGCTTAAAAGACTGATAAACCCTCAAACAGAACTTTACTAAATCCATTCAGTGACAGCACGCTTCATGTTAGTGGTTATGTCTGTATTATCACTGCCGACACCGGACTGTTGGTCCGTACTGCACGTGTCCTGCATCAGTGGAGTGCACCTGGTACCGCAGACCCAGTGCTGCAGGGTTGCCGTGGTGCCTGGGACCTTGGTGGCCTTAGCCACCGAGACGGCCTGGCCAGGCTTGAGGGCTTTTTGATGGGTGACAGGAGTCGGAAGACAAACGTGCCTCAGTTTTCATCTGTCTTCACACATTTTTATCCTCCCAGGAAGGGGATCTCACCTGGCCCCGATACACTTGGCTTGTTCTGCATGTGCTGTTACCCGCCTGCCTCCTGTGTGCAGCTACACAGGTTTGCCCCCTTGGTGGTCACGTTGTGTGTACAGCTGGCCTGGCTATGCCATCACAATATTCCAAAATATTTATATCCCATTTTTTGGTTATGCCTTGGCTTAAAGCAAGCTAATAACTTTAATTTGTAGGTGACACAGGGCCACTGCTTTGGCTATATAATGCAGTAATTTTTGTAAGAAAAGGTAGGCATATACAGTGAGATAATAAAAACTTCCTGTATACTTTTTCTAGTTGATCTTAGTATCAAGGTTGATGCAGGAGATGACTGGTAAATAGCATGTCGTTAAGTAACAACTACAGATGTGCACCGTTTCTGTGATCTCTTTAAAAGTATGCTTTTTTTTTTGCCTTAGGTTAAGAAGGATATTAAAACTGGCCACTCAAAAGGCTTTGGTTTTGTTCGGTTTACGGATTATGAAACCCAGGTGAAAGTAATGTCTCAGCGGCACATGATAGATGGAAGATGGTGTGACTGTAAACTTCCCAATTCTAAGGTACTTTTGTATTTATTACTAGTTTTATTTTTACCAAACACTCAAAGCGCACCTCTTTAGCAGCTGTGTTAGGTGAGCAGGTGAACAGATTAATAATGCACTCTTGGATGTGGCTTTCCAGTCTGTGACCAGACAGGACAAGCGAGAGCAAGGAAGGAAAATGGGGAGGAGGTGGGTGAGCAGGAAGTGAACAAGAAGTGTTGGGAAAATAGCTAGTTATGTGGGGGAATTAAGCACAGATGGAAATCTGAGAATGTGTTTTAATGTCCAGCAGTACCCGCTTAACTTGTCTGCTGCATGAATAAATGGAGAATAAAGCAGGCGGAATAACTAATCTAGGGAAGATCAGAATGAGTCAGTCTGAATTCAAAACTGAACCTGAAGCTTCTATTTCCTGTGTGTACATATGCAGTTACTACCAAAACAAAAAAAGCATCCTCCTGCAGTAGCCTCGTCGCTGTTCTTGTGTACTGCTCCTGTGACTCTTCTCATCTGTACCAAGGTGCAGGCACGTTCTGAACAGAATTTTAAGTCTTTGACTTAGAATCTCAAACTTTCTTGATCTTCAGTCCTCAGAACAGGCTACGTTGGAAGAGGCTTTTACCATAATGTAACTCAGTTCTCAAGGATAGTGGTGATTTTTTTTAATTTTTTTTTGGTTTTTTTCCCTTCAATTCTCTCCAGCAAAGTCCCGACGAACCTTTGCGTAGCCGAAAAGTGTTTGTCGGGCGCTGCACTGAGGACATGACAGCAGATGAACTCCGACAGTTCTTTGCCCAGTACGGAGAAGTGGTAGATGTCTTCATTCCTAAACCCTTCCGAGCTTTTGCTTTTGTTACATTTGCAGATGATCAGGTACGTCTTAACATATCTTACCCTCCTATTTAGACAGCCTACGTTTCAGTAGCTTGATAAAGCATTATTTCTGGAACTACACATGGAACACTTGTCTGCTGTCTTGAGAATCCCAGTGGTATTAGCTTGGTTTGATTTATTGAATTGTCTTAAGGTTACACTTTTCAGATGCTGTTGTACAGGCGGCTTTTTATACTGTAGTTAGTGTAGCAATGAATGCAAAGATAAAACACTTCAAATTGGATGAAGTACATGCATATGCTTCCTTTGCAGGTTAAATATCTGCTCAGAATCATGTGGGGTCTTTTTTATCTTGTACTACTGACATTTAAAAAGAGGAAGTCTAACACATATTTATCAATCCCTTATTTCTTATAGGTTGCCCAGTCTCTTTGTGGAGAGGACTTGATCATTAAAGGAATCAGCGTGCATATATCCAATGCTGAACCTAAGCACAATAGTAATAGACAGTTAGAGAGAGGTGGAAGATTTGGTGGTAATCCGGGAGGCTTTGGGAATCAAGGGGGGTTTGGCAACAGCAGAGGAGGCGGGGGTGGACTGGGCAACAACCAGGGCAGTAACATGGGTGGAGGGATGAACTTTGGAGCCTTTAGCATCAACCCTGCCATGATGGCGGCAGCGCAGGCGGCCCTGCAGAGCAGCTGGGGCATGATGGGCATGCTGGCTAGTCAGCAGAACCAGTCGGGGCCGTCGGGGAACAACCAGCCTCAAGGCAACATGCAGCGGGAGCAGAACCAGGGCTTTAGTTCAGGGAATAACTCGTACGGCGGTTCCAACTCGGGGGCAGCGATAGGCTGGGGCTCGGCCTCCAACACGGGCTCCAGCAGTGGGTTTAACGGAGGCTTTGGTTCAAGCATGGATTCCAAATCGTCAGGCTGGGGAATGTAGACGCAGTGGGCTCTGATACTGACTCTATGGTGGGAAATCAAATTTTTCTAACTCATGGTAAGTATACTGTAAATTACATATATACTAAAATTTTCCAAATCAGTTTGTTCCGTGTGCAGTATATTCAGCAGTATTTTTGACATTTTTCTTTTTTACAAAAAAAAAAAAAAAAGAAAAAGAAAAGAAAGGTAAAAGGAATTTTATAAGTTTTGTTACATATCTTGTTGGAATACTGAATGTTTGGAAGTGGACTGCTGTTTGCCCGATAGGTAAACTAACACTACAATCGATAGGAAAGGTTTCTCCTGTATTACTTTGTCCCTTGTTTCCTGGCTACCTGAATTCTTTGCATGTTCAAAATGGAAACCATTGGTCAGAAACAGCATTCTCTCCCTCTTGTTTTTAATTTGATCCCACCATAAGACTCTCCAAGCGCCCCAGTTGGAGAACACAGTGTCGTTTTTGTTTCGTTTGTGTTTATTTTTTAACACTGTCTCCCCTCCATACTAAAGTACGATATGAAGGCTTCATTTAATCTCCGCAGTTCATCTCATTTCAAATGTGTATGGAAGAAGCACTTCATTGAAAGCAGTGCTGTAAATATTCTGCCTTAGGAATACTTCTGTCTACATGCTTTCTCATCCAAGAATACTTCATCACACCGCACATGCTGCGTCTTAGACGGTGGGTGTTCCATTTTTATCCGCTACTCTTTATTTCATGGAGTCGTATCAACGCTATGAACGCAAGGCTGTGAGATGGAACCAGAAGGCTGTTTGAACTTTTGAAACCTTGTGTGGGATTGATGGTGGTGCCGAGGCATGAGAGGGCTGGTATGTGCGAGATAAAGGAGAGAGCGCATGCAGAGACCTGGTGGTGCATTATGGGATTTTATTTTACTTGGCGAGATGTCTCTCAATCCTGTGGCTTTGGTGAGAGAGTGTGCGGAGAGCCATGATAGCAAATAAAGTACGAGTGTTTATTGCATTCAAAGGACATCCATATGTGGAAGACTTTAAGTGGGTTTTATACCTAGTTAATCAATTAGTTGAATGTGTTATGTGAAATGAATATTTGTATTTTTTTTCCCTTATGTCAACTGCTGTGAATGCTGTATGGTGTGTGTTTTTTTTTTTCTGTTAATGATCTGTAAGTGTGGTAATGTGAATTGAAGCTGATGGGGTTTGCGATGAGACCATTGAGCTGGTGGTGTGCTTTGCAGTAGCTCTTGCGGCAGAGATCACTAGCGAGCTCAGTGTGCCTCTTCAGGGTGGAAGTTCCACTGTCTGTAAGATATCCATAAGAATGCTGTTTGCTGCAGTTTCGTGTTTGGATGCTTTTTATAAGATTTGTCACTGTAGGAAATTCTTAAATAAAACTGATTTAAGTAATATGTGTCTTTGTTTTGCAGCCCTGAATGCAAAGAATTCATAGCAGTTAATTAATTTTACCCTTTTGAGATGAACTTCTGTAAAGCTTTTTTGCAGTAATTCGGTTTGTTTCAGATAAGCATGCTCTAAAAGCCAAACGGAGCCACCGCTCACCACGTATCGATACCTGACACCCAACTTTAATCCACTGTATTTTTGCACTGTTCAGTGATACGTATATATCTAAAATCCAGTGCCCACACGTTTGGGTGCCTGCACCTAGAATGGTAAGCAGTTCCCTCCAGGTTGCATCTGTATCAAGGAACGTTACTTCTTTTAGGAGTTGGAGTTCCTCATCAGAAGTGGGGTGGGGGAGACAAACACTGTCAAAATGTGTTTCTGTCCACAGCATCTCCTTTGGGGGATGTATGTTTTCTAACTTGTTCTTAGACCAGCCCGCTCCTGGCAAGTAGGGGTCTGCAACACTCTCCGCTCAGAAGCAAGCTATAAACTCATGTTTAAAACTAGTCACAGGAAAAGACTTTCCAGCTGAATAAAGCATTAGTAAACGTACATAGACTTTGACAGAAGCCTTAATCTGGAAAACTAAGTTTATTACAGGTGCAGAAGTGTCAACTAAGATGCAGCTTCTTAACAAAGAGCAGGATGTTTCAGCAGAAACCGGTGGAAGATCATTTCCACTGGTGGTAGGAGCGTGAGGAATTGTTTAATCTACTTGCACTTGAAACCCACTGAAGCTTGATCCATTTTATTTTTTTTTAATACACCATACTACTGCGCTGTAGCTAAGAATGCTCTGAATATGGATATTTACACAGTTTTTAACCTATTTAACTTTTATATCTCCATTACTGTATTATATTGAGGCTTCTGAACAGGAGACCATCTAAATAGTGGATGAAACTGCACTACTGTTAGTCTTCCACTTGCAGTATTAAAAAAGCTGGGTCTCGATGTACATCTTAAAGGGTTTAAAGAGGGGTTCTAAACACCGGAGTGAGCAGTAATCCCACACTTCTGTTGTTCATATCCCGCTCCAAAAAGTTGCTTAGATTTTTTTTTTTCTGCACCTGTCAGAATAATCTCCAAACTCTGTACCGTCTGTGAATTTTGCATTTTAGCACTTGCACTATTACCAGCTACTTCTGCTGAGTAACACTTAAAAATGGTATTCTGGGACCTCCAAAGACTAACTGTGACCCCCCTGCAAGGAACTTCCTGGTAAGTTTTTGTAATTAGCATGGCTTTGATTTTGTTTAAATTGTCCAGGTTTAGGTTTTAACAGGCTGGCTGACAGCACTGAGTAATCTTTGCTAATAATTTTAGCCTTCCTTCACCTTCAAACAAAAATCCCTGAACATTTTAGAATAACTTTCAAGTTTTAGTAGTATTTTCAAACTGCTTTGCATTCTCTAGTGTTTATAAGTGAGTAAATAAACTACTATTGAAAACATATTGAAGTGTTTGGAGTCATGTTTTGGGGTTTTTTTTAGAGATTTCCTTTTCAGTTACGTCATTCTAGAAAGTGAAATGCGAATGATTGACAGAATGTGAGATACAAGAAAGAGGAAGTTTATGTAAATTGTGAGGGGATATGGATTGTCAGAGTTTTATAACATTGCTTCTAATTAGTTCTGAGAATCTGTTCTCAGCTGAACTTGTACTGAAATTATAAATCTGAATATGAAAGCTTATTCTTTATAACAGTATGTTCAGCAAAACAGTTATTCTGCAACTTCTTTAAAGCAAGTGCTGTACAGCTGTCCCTACGCTGTGCAGCAGGTACCTACAGCGGTACTTCAAAGCGTATGGAAACGTCCCCAAACGCAGCTGGTGCTGCTGGGATCCAGCTGCCCCGACACAGGAGGAAGAGGTGTCAGGTACCTTGATGCCCTGCGTGTTTTCTCTGGATGTGTGTTCGTTCAAAAGCTGTGGTCTTAGGAGAATCCACAGCACTATTTAAAAGAAAACAAAATATACTATTAAGTCCAGAGTGATGCCTTCTTTAGGCAGATGGCAGCCTGTAAAGCTAAAGGTCTTCTAACAGCCATTGGGACAGAAAAGGGAAATGAATACTGTGTTGGATACTCAAGTTTTTTTGTCCTTTTTAACAGAATGGGTAAGCTTAATAAACACGAAGGATTTAGTACTATTTTCTAAGTATTTAAATACTTCAGCTCTTATTGTGATCTAAGTCATAGCCGGTAGGAATTACAAATAAAAGTCTTTTAAGAATTATTTATAATAAAGCTTTCAGGGCAAGGGCTGTAACTGCTGACTCCTGTATAGAGCCTGTCCTGCCCACAACTGCCCAGTCTGAAGGCCAGGACCCAACAAGGACCCCCACTGCCCCCCCGCCGCTCCACAGCAGCTTCTCTGCCAGCAGAAGGGACTCTGTGAGCTGGTGTCTTTGCCTACGCGGCTGTAGCTCAAGCACAGCTCAGTACAGCAGGAGCACAGAAGAGCCTCTCGTCTTGGTTCTCCCCCACCCCGATACAGCGACCCCAGCGCTCGCTCTCACTTGAAATCTGTCGTCTTTTCCTGGTAAATGGGTGTGATATTGGTGCTAATTGAGAGTTTATGCTCCAGTCTAACCGATGCAGTATCATTGTCAAAGTTGACAAGATCATTTTTTACAACCTTTATGAATAAAAAATTTTTCTGACCAGGCTTCTTCATAGCAAAACGCGCATTTGTTCAAAATCCCCAATTTAATCCTCAAAGCTGAGGGGCTTCTTTGATCACCTACACTACAAGCAGCTGCTCGAACCCGGCTGTCACACAAAAGCGACCCACCCCCTAATCCTCCTGGCTCCGTAATTAACATCACTTGCCAGGAAAATCGCCTTCCGCCATCCGTCCGCTCCACACTTCCACTTCTCCGCTTCCACAAACTGCAAAACAATGCAGGCAGCAATAACTGTTCAACATTTGCAGATTTGGACACTGAATTATTATGCTTGTATGGATTAAATTAAGTTAATGATTCTAAATGTAACTCACAGATTGTTTTGGAATGGTAAAATTGCTTGCAAATGAATATTTGATTTAGAGTACAATTTTCATTAGTCAGTATTACATACATCCTTTGGAAACGTTCTATAATCAGGAGAGACGGTTTTGCTTAGGAATTTGGGCACAGAGAAGTATTTGTTCTGAATGTAAATGAAGATAATTGGAATATATGGATATTCTAATCTAAAAGATAAGAGGAACAATTATGCTTTTATATTGTAAAATGTTTCTTCCAAAACTCAGTCTTGAATCTTGAGTCATTTTACAGAGTAACTAATGTAGCAGTTCAAGCATTAAAAATAAAGAAAAAATAATAAATCCCCAAGCCAGTACTCTACAATAAGGGCATTCAGTGGCTTTTCCCCCTCACAAATACTTCTGGAGCACAGTTCAATTTTCCTGTCAGAAACAATGCCAAGCAATTTAGAAGCAACAACAATTTAGTTATTTATAAAACTGCATTCTCCAAAAGAGCTGGAATAAACTGAAGGTTCGGCTTTTTACTCTTTTCAAGGAGAACTGAACTGAGTTTGTGGCATTAATCTGCAATACCAGCAGCACCAGGGAGCCTCGGAGAGACCAAGGCATGTTCAAATAGTAAACAATTTAACAGATAAACATAAGGTCAGTATTAATAACTGCAGGGAGCGCCGGTCACGCTGTGGTTATCGCAACATTTTTCGTTTGGTTATTGTTCCTCCCCATTAAACAGCAATTGTAGCGGTTGCCATGCTGAAACTCAGAGTAACGTAAAGGTGGTGATCTGATTTCTAAAGTGACCATTCTACAATGAGGTGGTTCTGCCTCGTCAGCTTATAGGTACTATAAGACTATAGAAATATTTGCAGAGAAATTTTCAAATTCACAAATATTAGCAGTGACTTACTGATGCCCTTTGCCATTCGTTTGTTCCAAGAAGCTGCCCTTTGCGATTCCACTACAAAAGACTTCACAACAGTTTAATCTTCCAAGAAGCAGGACTAGAAATAAAAGGTCAAATTAATTTCACGTCAAACAGGGTTAATTACAGAAAAACAACAGTTGTCCTAAAACGCAATCACCTAACTGATTTTAGAATTTTGCTGTAATCATACACAGACTGGAGTATCTTCCGAAACTGCCTGCTGGGGAGCAGGATGTTATTAAGAGCTAAGTCTGAAATGTGGCATTCAGCAGGAATGCCCAAGTATTCCAGTTTTAACTTCCCTGGAGAGATGCAGGAAGAAATGAAAGAACATTAAAAATTCGCACTACACTGACCTTGTGAAATCTTTCGTAAAAATCATTCTTTTCTTCCAACATAATAACAAGCAAATCTCTAAGCAGCGGTGTTCAAAGAGCATCAGCGTGGGCACACATACACACAGGCGTACGCAAAAACGTAATTCTTCGGGGAGGGTATCAAAGAAAGGACAACTGCTCACAAATTCAGTGTGCTGAATACAGCTCTTACCGTCAGCAACAGAAATTATTAACGAGAAGAGGCACCTACATGTTTAATCCCTGAGAAATTAAGTCCAATAGGGCTGACAGTGCCGTGGTTCACCTGTGTCAAGCGGCACACGTCCATGTCAGCAGAGAGCAGAGCGGTCACCCAGCGCGTACCGCGCTTGCACTGGTGCGATGTGACCATGGGGTGGTGCTTCAGGACTGGACATGGTAAATCTGCAGAGGCTCAGAAAAGCGATTATATTCCCCCTAAGAGGGAATTCGTTACTTACTGCTAAAGGCTCTTCGGGGAAAACCCGCCCCTTCTCTGCCCTTTCTCTGCACTGCGTCACTCACATGGACACACATCTACCATTTCTGAGAATAAAAGGAAGAGCTGTGCCTGACTTACTGTGATCTCCCACACCAAAGGTGTGCACTGACCTGCGCGGAGCCCGGCTACACTCACAGGACTAACCCAGTACGTCTGCTGCCTTAACATGCACCTCATAACTCTTGACAAGTTGGGAAAATTGTTCTCTAAAATCAGATCATGTGCCTGGACCCAAGTTGAACTGTAAGATCAGCTGCAATTCAGGAGTTCTCTTAAAACTTCACTGGAGAAGGAAACTACTTAGCAGCTACATTGTTTAACAGACACGCTACTGAGAACTAAGCGTGAAACCAGTGTTTCAAAGCACCACTACTTGGGCGCTATTCAGGCCTTTCCCTTTCCAGAATGAAGTTCTGGGAATAGTCTGGGCTTGAGAACTAAACAGAGGCCTCCTACCCACCTGTGGCCATGTATTTCATCTTCCACCCACTGCGTGCTCCTGAGATGTCAGTTATGAAAGTCATATTCACAACACTAACCTGTGTCTCAATTTTTGCAGGCAAAGTCTTTCCACAGAACGGGCCAAATCATTTTTTGGGTGTTTTAATCGGAAAACAATGAGAAAAGGCAAATCTTTAAGCCTTTATTCCTTCCCCCATGAGGCTTACAGAAGAACAAACCAATTAAAATACTGTGACTCCCTGAGCTTGAATGGTCTTTTCTTGCAAAGTTTAAAAAAAAACAGTCAGGTGTTTAGTGATGGCTCGTCACTCTGGTAACTCACAGGGTGCCTTTTCTCCGAGCATCCCGCCTGCTATGGAATTCCTGGGGAGCCACCGGGTCCTTTTTAGAGAGAAGCAAACTGAATGCAAAAGATTGAACTGACGCCCCTGGCATCACTGATCTGCCGTAAGGGCAGAGGTTGTGATGAAATCTATCAAGTCATCACACATAGGTGTGCTTCGTTTTGTTTTTGGTGAATTTCCCAAAAGAGGAAGGTGTTGAAAGGAGAAAACAAAACAAAACAATAAAACTGAAGGGATGAGAGGAAGAAATGAGCAAGGGGAGATACAGGGAGACAAAACTGTAAATTAACACGGCGAAACACAGGCTGAAGAAGATGCAGTGGAAGAACTGGGCCTGTCTCACAAAAGCTGTGATGAAATGCAATAAACTTCACCTTACCTTAAGGACATCAGAGGGGCACAACACGCCTGGGAGTGTCTCCACATTAAAGGCCTCCGTGAACTCCAGCGTGATCAGGGAGCCATCTTCTACCTGGATACTGCAGCTGCAGGAGCTGAGCGCGGGATAAGGGGTTGGATAGTCAGGGCTGGTGATTTCTCCAAGTCTTTCAGTAAAAAACTGACCCTGACAGTGGGCTAGAAAAAAAAAAATCCAACAGAATATGACGGTCACAGTTGCGTTGACACAGTTCAGCCATACAGGGTAAAGGTAGCCGATCTTTCTCTACACTAGTCTATCCCTTCAAGAAAGTTTCAGAGCCACGTACCTACCTAGCTATGAAATGATGCCGGTCTCACACATTTCACCAGCGGGCATTTGTCACTGTTGAGAAAATCGCCCTCTTTCTCTCTCTGTTGTGGTAGGACCTGGGCACAGGGATCACCCAGCACTCCCACCTCAGAAGCGGTGCAGGGAAGGACACTGGGAAAGCACCACTTAGTCGTGGGGCTGGAGGTCAGAAACAAGTGTGATGGCTGGAAGCTCGTCAGAAACATTCTGAGGTGTTAAATTTGCAGCTTGTCTGCTGCACCGGAGTGTGGAGAGCGGTAGGATAGCTATCAGCTCCTCAATTCCAGAAGCCTCTGCATGCAGCTCTTTCTTTTTAATGCCTTTGTTGCCAGACATTTAAAATGTAATTGTATTCTCTGAGCAAAACCAGCTGTGCCTCTTGCCGACACAATTGGAGCCACAAATGCTCCCTGCTGAAGAGAAGCAAGAAGGAACAGCCACAAGTGCCCCGAGGATCTCAGCTTGTTGACAGCATCTGATCACTGTGAAGTGGTGCTTTGATCAGCTGGGAACAAAGGCTTTATGATGTGCTGCAAAAGCCGTATGAGCAATCCTTTAATTGATGAGGAACGCTGGACTGGCTGATAGCACCAGCATATTTTTGCACCACTGTGACACTAAAATCATTTTAAAAGGGAAATTGTTTGACTTTGAGTTGCATCCTTAAACGCACCATGCCGACCTCCACCAACAAAAATGCCATTATCCAGTCATTAATTACAGATTATCATCTAGAAGAGTCCATACAGTTTAAGGTTATCATTTTAATGGAAGGGGACCAAGTTGTGAACAAGAGAACGAACATTATTGTCTATTAACTAACTATGGATTTCATTAGCCAAGATTCTAAGCTCC
The DNA here is from genome assembly GCF_963924245.1 of Chroicocephalus ridibundus. Lineage (NCBI taxonomy): Eukaryota > Metazoa > Chordata > Aves > Charadriiformes > Laridae > Chroicocephalus > Chroicocephalus ridibundus. The sequence goes on along the minus strand of NC_086299.1, from coordinate 6,009,371 downwards.
TTTTACTTCAGAGAATGAAACCTGCTTCCGCCCTATACCTACGCAACAGGCCTACGTGCTGCTACAGGAATTATTCGGATACAAGCATCTACTTGGAAAGGAAAGCAGGAATGGGTAAAATTATAATATTTTTATTTTATGTTTGTGTGGCTCTTAGCACAACTACAATACCACAACACAAGTAATGATGCGCTTGGGTGTTAAGTGTTTCTTTTAGCACAAGCTGTAATTTCAGAACAATCTTTCTCTGTCCATCTTCCCAGAAAGTTATGAGCAGCTGCTTTTATTTGACATAACCCTATCCATCACCACAGTGACTGAGCATCTGTGCGCTCTACTCAGAATTCATTGTCCTGGGTTTTCAAACACAGCTGACAAGTACACAGAGTAAAACAGTTAATAAATACCTAGAAATGCCTATTTTGTTAAAACTGAGCGCTCTCCTATTTTTTGAATCCTGTTTGAAATGCCTCTCTTGGTCCAAAGAAGCAGAGAAAGCTCAACTAAGTCACCCGGAGGTTCTGGCTGCCTCAGTCCAGCCTAAGAGCACACGGCTTTGCACCCGCAGAAATCGAGCTACAATGGAAATTAAATCTCTTCCTTTCATACTATGCTTGTAGAGGATTATCAGCAAGTGGGTTTTTTCCTTAATTGTTATTACCTCATTCTTCCCAGTTAAATGCATGCTTCTGTAATTCCACTGATTGTGCCTCGAACTACAGAAGCATTTTGATGGCTGTGTAAGAATAAAGCACATTTTCCAGCACACTCTCCTGAGCTGCTGCAGGTGCTGCTGACAATATCGCCAGTGACACACAGTTCGCTGCCTCTCTCCAGGCTTTCAGGTCCCACTATAATGTTTCCTTCCACCTGCTGCAAGCCCAGGCTAAGAAATGCCCCAAAACCTACTTGATATGCAGCTTTAGTAGTACACTGCTCACAGCCATGTATGTGCAAAAAGATCTGCTTCTCTTAAAAACTGAAATTTCCTCATGCTGCGAATATCTGTCCCAGCTCTTACAGCCCCTACAGGAGCACTCTGGAGGCAATTATAGGAAGAGATAGGAATGAAAACATGGGTGTGAAAAAAGACTGAGCAGGATGTCTTACCCTAAGCATACAAGCCACCGTATAATGAGTACTACCTTTACACCCCTAACTCCCTACTGAAATCATTAGGAAGTCAGAATATCAAACCCTCTGCTAGTTCTCCAATAGAATCCTTTCCTATTACCTACAAAACCGTTTTTTTGCCCCAGGCAGGGGATGTACTAAGCAAAGAAGGGACACTCAGGTTTCGTGAGGTTAAATTCCCTCTTACAAGAGCTCAAAGATAGAAGGCAGCAACACTTTCGCTTCTATTTACCATCATGATTGTATCATCTTCTTTCCTTAAAGTATGATTAAAGGTTACTAGACTAAAGCTCAACATAAAAACATGTAAAAGAGAAATGGTGGAGAAAAGACTACTGTGAGGTAACACACACATATATATGCATGTAGAGACAGAAAAACACTGTAGAGAAACAAACACTAGTTTCTGAAGGCTGTTTACTTTCTCTAGTAATAAAAGGACACAGGGACACATGATGAAATTAAAGTCCAAAACCCACAACTCCGATACAAAAACAGGATTAAGAAATAGCATATAATTAATCTGTGCTGTTATATGAAATCTAAGGCAAATTTTTATACACTAGCGCCGTAAATTCATCTTAAACTTAGCATACAGACAACAGAGGATCTATCGCACGGGATTACGCTTCTCTATGGGAGTGTACTTTAAAAATCACTTACTGAACTGTATCTTCCACTGAAGCGTAAGACGCTGGCCAGTATCAAATGCAGGAGACTGGACATGAGGGATCCTTAGCCCAATCCACTCTAGCATGCGTGTTGCAGAATTGCTCTGAGCTGCCCAGGTGCCGGTTGAGAGACTCTTCAGGGCAGTGATGGCTCTGTGTTCATGTGGCAAAAAACACCACCACGCCTCTGCACAGAGCTGGGATCCCCATACGCTGTTACAGTGTAAGTAAGAACAGTGCCCCATTAATACCCCACTAATTCAGAAAACTGGCCTTCACCTTGTTTTGAAGGACTAAAGGAGGAGAAAGATAGAGACTAACAGTTCTACATGCTTCATCACATCTGTCTCCTTTAAACCCCGTTTCCTAATTTTGATGTGAGATTTTTGTAATAACAGTTTGGAAAAACGTGAGTCATCACCAATAAACTCTCTTGACTTGTGCTCACACGAGTAGCCCAAACTAGCTGACCCAACAGAAGATACTCTGCTAGTCCAAGGGAATTTGCAGCTTGAGGATGAAAAGGCTTAGACTGGACCTTACTTTTCTCCTAATATCTCCTGGATGTGGCCGCTGGGAGTTCCCTTTGTCAGGGCAGTATTTTTTCCCATAAGTTTGCAAGCAAGAAAATCATAAACTAGCCAGCACAAAAAAGGATCAAACAATTTTTTAACACCTGCCAGCAGAAATACTGTCCCTTGACTTCTCAGTACAAGCTTTAGAGCTGTCCAGAGAGTGCTCAATTATGCTTAGGCCATATTTTTATTAGAATCACAGTGAGCTGTTTGCCAGAGGCTTGAACTCTGAAAAATGACCCCCTCAAAACTTTCAAGTCCATTGTCATTGGCTCATTAGGTCTCCAATGAAAGGTGGGTCATAAATTGTATCACCGAGCCATGGCAAAATTTCAAGCTGCTTTGATCACAATTCACTGTGACCATGAAACAGCTTCTGAACAAGATTAAATACGGCAGAAGTAAGCCTTGGTTACTGCTTGCACAGCCACTCTACCCTCAGATCAGTTCTCTGCCGCATTTACCTTCTGCGACACTTACTAAGCATCTTCCCAGTAAGTCAAGGCAGTGACGTTACTTCTCATTTTGCAGACGGATGTTCTAAGCTGATATCAAGTGACTGGCCCAAGGTAACACAGAAGTCTGCAAATGCAGTGACCCAAAGTGAGTCAAGTGTCTCATCTAAAAGACTCTCCACCCCCTCCCATGCTCACTTGGAAAAGGGCTCCTTCCCCATTTACTCCAGGCACTAGAGGAGAGATGGCACTGGAGAAACTGAGCCTTATAAATTACAATTAAAAGCAACTCCTGCTAAATTGCAGAAATAAGGAAATGCTGCCCGACTAATGCTCCTTAATCCCTCGAGCTTTTTAATCTTTAGCAGTTCACTTACAGCTGTTCAGCTCTGATTTGTTAACCTCTTGCAATAATCATGTTTCCTCCACAGAGTTGGGGAGCTCTAGTCACTGACGAGTACAGAGCATGGCATTTCTCCAACAGGTTTTAAGAAGATGGTCCCTGCCCAAAGAGGATACAGTCTAAAAGGACAACAAATGGAAATTAATGCCGAGCAGTGAGAGGCACTGTGAGGGACTGACTGTATCACTCAACGCCACAAGCAACTGCGCTGAAGAACAGCATTCCTTGTGTTGCATCTATGTGGGGAGGGCACTGTTACCTTTCCTTGTATGAAAGCACGACATGCAAGCTGCCCTGGTGACATTCACATTACTTTACCAAACTCCTGGAACTCCGAGGCTTTGCTCACAAGAGCACATTTCAGCCATAAGGCTACGTTCCCAATGGGAGATATGGCCAGAGTCACAAAATTTGGAACAAGAAAAAGAATATTCAAACCTTTCCAAAGAGTGAATAGGCTCTGAAAAGAAATAGTTTCAACCTACAAGTCTGAGTGCAGACAACAGCAGATCTAAAAGGAATGTTAGGGAATAAATATGTGGTTCTGGTCTTGTTGCAGAGCTGCAGAACTCTTGCAGAGTGGCAAGAACTACGGAAGTTCAAGCAACAAGAGCCGGACAAGAGGCTGAAGAATCTTCAGGTAGCTGCGATGCTCACGCTCACGGGCCTTTCACAATGGCTTCTTTCTTATCAGCTCCTGCCTTAGCTAACTTCTTTTTTTCCCTAGTGACACATGGAAATGCATGAAAATAAATGCCCCAGAGGCTGCCATCAGCTTTCAACAAGGAACAGCCTCTTTATTGTCTGCAGGAGGCAGGTCTGAAAGGCAAGGAATACAAGTCACAGAGCAAGAGACGCCTGCAGCCCTTGGGCAGACTGCAACAGGCAGGTCAGGAGGGAGGGCAAACCAGCTCTTCCCAGCACATCTGTCTCCATCTCTGCCTAAGCGAGGAGAAGCTTAATTATCTCACGCTGGAAAATAAAGGAGAAAAAAAAAGAGCCTGTCAATATCAGCTTGCTCAGAGAGGAGCCCAAAAATCAAAGGGGCAGCTTTTGCTCTCATCTCATGAAGGTGATCCGCAGAGACCTTTGCTTTGCAGCCCAGCCCAGTGGCTGCAGCAGCTTCAGCATTTGCATCTTAAGGCCTCTGAAACATGACCAGGTTCCAACACATCGGCTGCACCATAATAATTCCCAACACATGTCATCTCCAGCCATCCGGGTAGCCCAGCCCTTCGATACTGCTGCTAAGCTCCGTTAGCAGTATGTTCAAGGAGGGGGCCATAAGTGTGCACACATGAATGGTCAATCCAAAGCTGCTAGTCTGCTAGTTCACAGCTATTCATTTTGCACCTTTGCATTAAGACGAGGCACAGGCTTTATAGCGTAAGTAGATCCATATACTTGTGCTAAAAGCCATCACTTTAGGAAGGGGAGGTTGCATGACTAGGTCTGTTTTACTACACTGGAGATATGAGGAGTTTGGATCTTGAATCAGACCCAGGCAGCCATGGATGGAGAGCGTTTGTAACAGGCTGGAGTTGGGAACCTAAATGCCAAGGTGGCCTTAAGCCCTGGAGGTTAGATCCAGTTCCGCATTTCAGCACTAGGGAGCTCAGAGAAACTATATCTTCCCACCTATGACAACACTTAATGAGTGGTACGTGTGCTGGTTCTTTCCAGCAGGATTCAGCTCCAGGTGGGCAAAGCTGCACCCACAAAGGATGAATCTGACACCACGTGTAGGCACACGTTTCACTGCAAAGTGAATCCTGAGGTGCCAATCACTGTGCTGATAGAGACGGCACTTCACTGCCTGATGAAACATAAGCTTTCCCTAGTTGTGAACTGAGAAGCAGAGCCAGGCAGAAGTCATCTAGCTAAACCTCACGCTGTATGTCCTTCTGAACAAGAGATCTGAGTCTGGCCGTCTCCCATTTAACGAGTGGATTGTTGTATCTGGGGTCAGTGATATGTGGACCATGCTGCCTGTGTACTTCCGGGGGGGTAAGGAAACTATTTCTCCATTAGACTTCACAACTCAATTGTTAGTTTTTCCAACACACCTACTAACTCGGGTCCACAATATGCAGTATCTCAGTACGAGGGAGCAAGTTATACTCAGTTTCGCAAGGCTGGCTGCACTGGCAGCCATGAAAACTGGAAGTGTCTGCAGTGGGCAGTGGAAGACAAGTTTCCTGATTCTCCATTCAATCTGTCTAAAGCTGAATGCAGGTGGATGCTGCCGCCTAAGGGGTAACGAAAAACAACTGCCAGTTCACCATTTTACTGCAACACAATATTGCTGTCCTTAATGGCAGCAATTAGTCCACAGCCACTCTGCAAACCAGGGCCTCTGCCCACAGCCCTGACTAACCCCCTGCACAGGCACGCAGGCAATACTGAAAACAACAACACAACACATCTTTATTCTTGATGATAGCATCGGGACTGGATTTAACTGGACGTTGTAGGTAGGGAATCATCTCCCAATCTAGCAAGAGCTCACCTGTGCATGTCCTCTTGTTTTCATGCAGTGTGTAGCCAACCCGACAGCTGCAATAGTAGCCCCCCACGTAGTTGTGACAGTGGTGATTGCAGAGGGGTTCACCATCAAACAGCTGTTTGCACTCATCAATATCTAATGGGTGAAGCACACAATTAGGCAACCAAAACCCTTCAACAACACTTCATCTTGGTCTGCGCCACTCTGTTTTGTGAGGATGGCTTGTTTGCCTTTAGTTGCTGTGCTGTTTTGCATCTGTTTCTGTCCAATGAGACTGCCTTCTCCCACCTCCCACCAGCAGCCACAGTCTATGAGAGCACAGGGATGCACCAGCCCCACCATAGCTGTGTCTCTCTCATCTATGAGAGGGGCTGGTCTCTTACCTTCGGCAGCGTAAAAGGCCTCAAAGCCCGTGAATGGTTTCTCATTGGAGTAGTCAGACCGAAACATTACCACGAGGTTGTTGTCAGCGGAGACGTATGTCTTGTTGTCCGGAGCCTCCTCGGTGTCTGTACTATCCTTTCCACACAGTGTAGCCAAGGTCCTCCCACCAGAGCTCAGCTGCAAAATGGGCAGACAAATGCACCAGATGAGCACAGAGCTTTACTCTTCCCAACCTGCTGCCATGGCTTGGAAAGCATGTATTTGATGGTGTGAGAAAGGAGGCTTGGATGCTCTCAAAAGGCGCTTCTGGAGGTCAGTCCAGATAAGAGAAGACTTCCCCTATTCTCTGTGACTTAAGCCTATAATCTTGTCTCCCTTTTCCCTTTCAGAGGCCCACATAAAGCTGTAATGCCAGCTTGGGCTATGAGCACCATGCTTTGTTTATAATGCTCTTGTCAATTTGGCACTCTTAGTGACAATAAGATCTTCGTAAAGCCAGAGACAATTGGAGTAAAAAGGTTTCATACACTGACAACTTCAAATATATAGTAAAAGGTCCCTTTAAACTAGTGACTCACTTGCTCCATGATTCACTTATTACAGTTCCAGCTCTTCATTTATCTTGTGTTTTTAATACAAGAGAAATATTCTGATACATGGGGTTCATGTTGCACATGGTCGCGTACTACAGACCTACCAGAAATAAGTATTCTGTCCTGCCCAAAGGAAATTACATGAAGAACACCATGGATCTGGGGAATGGGAGCAACTTGCCATACAAAGCCATGGAATGAGATCTTCCTAAAAGGGAACAAGGCTGCCTGATTTATTTCCATCTGATTCAAAAGTACTGCTGATGCATTGGTTTTGCATACTCCCTGTGAACACAGCTCCCTCTTTAATGTGTGTGTATCAGGCCTGTGCAAACAACAAAACAAGTGCAGAGGTAGCATGGCCTCAAACCAGCCTAGACTAGAGCACATGCTAGCACATGGAGTACAAACCTCTCAGGGACACCTCTGATCACCCAAACACTTCCCGAAGACAGTATCCCTGCTTCTTTTCCTGAGGTCGTTTCTCACATTAGTTAGCAGACACACGATAGCAAGTGTTGCAAGTGCACATTTAGACAAGCTGACAGTACCTTGTTTAGACTATCACTTACACTTTTACAGTCTCCCATTATACTCTGTGTAAAACATTACTTGTTAATTTAAAACACACACTGTGACTTTACCAAAATGAAGCTCCAAAATTGTTTTGGGCAAAATTTCAAACCTTTTGCTTCACAAGAGAGGAACATCAGAATTTTCTGAGCACAAACAACTCAAGTTTCAGATGTTCCAATACGACAATCAGTTCTACTTCCTGGTCCTGTGGGCCTCGATAAACACGTCGTTTAGAAATCATCTGAGCCTGAATTTTACTAGCAGACTAGTACCAAGTACTTACAACAGTTATGTTGGTCTTGCATGTGTCCAGGATCACATATACACTGCTACACGTCGCCCTGCCCTACACATACCTTCACATAATCGTATTCACACAGGTAAGACAGCTCCAGATTGAAATGGGTGAAGTAGATGCGGACAGAATATCCCTTGGGGACAGTAATATTCCAGACTCTCTCCTTGTGATTTGGGTAGACATTTGGGAAGTTAGGGGACGTGATCCTCCCATACATTTTCTGCAGCACAATGCTGCTGCTTACTCCACTGTAAAGCATAGCCATCAAGACAAACAGCCTGTGTCAAAGGAACAAAAATTAACAGAGAATGAGCATCAACTCAAATCATACCCCAACAGCCACACGTCCGAGGTGCCAGTCTCAATACCAAATGAGGTATCTCAGCACTACCTGAAACAGTCATGCCCCACACCCTTCTCACTTGACAATGGAAGAAATCAGGAGGTATCAGTGGAGTCATACTGTAGTAACAGCTGAACAAGATGAGAATCACACTTGTGCCTTCTAAGGCCCGCACAATGCCAAGTGGCCAGAGGAGCTGGGGAGGTCCCTGCGACTGCACTCACCTCATTGTGCTGCTCTCCTGTCTGAGCCTGCTCTGCTCTGAGCCCTGGGGAAGGAATCTCTTCTGATGTATTTGCATTTGGGGGCGGATGTATTTATTGTGTGTGCTCTGCTGTGTTTGTCTGGATGTTGAACTCTGATGTTTATCTCCCTTCCACCCCCTTCGGCCTGCTGAGTTCTGGGAACAGCAATCGCTAAAAAACAGTGCATGAGGCCTCAGTAAATGACAGGGAGAGGCAGAGATGGAGCAGATGGATTAGGAATGCTGCAGGCTCTTGGAGGGAGCTGTAGTATTGCAGCTCTGTGGGAAGGCAGGCAGTGGGAGGACGTACAGAGTGACTCCAGACAGTGCCTGCATGGGGGAGCAAGGGGAGCTGGGCAACGCTCCTCTAACCAGCTGATGTACAATTACTACTACTGCGAACAGCATGTTACTGAAAGTACAGTTTCTTCTGTTGTCAGAGCAGGAAGGTGCTGGAAACAAAATAATGGGGCACATCACAGGATTTCAGAATAGTGGGTGAGTCTGGTTAGGTGGTTCTGTAATGGGACAGGAATACTCAGGGGACACCACACAGGCACAAGTTTAAGAGGTGCCAAAGTCTTCCAGTTCTCAGCTGCACATTTTAATCCAGTGCAAGCTTGTGTTGACTGAAACCTGCTCCATGCCTTGTTTATACGCATCAATTGCTTTTTATGCCATCCACCCTGGAACCAATAAGGTAAAAGGCATACTTAATAAATTACATCTTTTGAAGTTGGCTTGCTACAGAAGCAAGACAAAATTCCTCTGTGCTCACGTCTACCTGTGCAAGCTAACTTACTAACTTTAAAAGCCCAATGACCAGCTTCTACTGAATTTGGCAGAAGAGAAGTTCCAAGGATATCGGTGTGATGGAAATAGGTGGATGGATAAAAAAAATTAATTCCTATTACTGGGGATTCTCTGAGGAAAAAAACTCAAAGATGAGCTCAAATTTCTTTTAAACATTTATGAATCCACACAGGGATTTCATACTACTATAAGACCCCAGGGAATTCAACTGGGAGAGCCAACACTATAGGACATAAAGCTTTATTAATTCCACTGCTTGCAGACTGCTCCTTTCCAAGTCCCCATTGAGGTTTCTCACAAAACTCCTATTCCAGCACATACGGAGATAGGCCTAAGTTTATAGAGGGTGAAAAGCCAGATATGTTAATGCAGAATCTAGGTGCCACAAAAGCAGATAGAGAGGAAGAAAACTGATCTGCAGCAGGGAACTGACTGCCACACTGCACATGCGGGAAATTTATACTGAGATATCCTCTAATTAAATGGACACCTTTTCACACTCATTTTTGAGCAGCCAAAAAATCATTACCCCAGGCAGTGATGCTGGTGCTGGCGGGAAAGCAGGAGCTATTGCATGAACAAAACTGAAGCCAACAAACCATTTGGCAGACTGCAAACAGAAGACACCATTTAATAAAACTGAAGGAGAAACCAGCAGCAGTAAGAATTAATTGTGTAGCAGCAGTACCTACAAGCATGGTTAACGGACAAGAACCCAGAGGGGACTAGCTTTTCCTAAGCCCCACTAGCTGCTAAAATGATCCTATCAACACATGCAAGGTGTGGACTTTATACTCACTGGAAATGAGAAAACAGAAAGAAAATTTTGCAAAAAAATCGCTCTGTGCCTAACTGAGCTGGTGCCCGAATCCCACAGACATAAATAATTCCAGAAATGTCCCACATTAGGCTTCCAGCTCAGTTCAGTGGCAGAGGCATGGATAGTCAATTCTGATCTTAGGTCTGAGAAGTTTCTCACAGCCTCAGAATTTGATGAGGCCCCTAAAGCTGATGGTTGCCATGCAACATTGAAGTGAGAAAGCTGACTTAATAAATTGTAATCCTGGAGACTGAGAAACTGAATGCTTGGTGCACATATTGGCTTTGCACTGGCATGGTCTGTGGAGAGGTAGGACTGCTGTGATTTTAGTCCTTAGCACCTGATGTAAACAGTACCAAAACCATCTCTGTTTCTTTGCCCAGAAACCTTCCATCTCCAAAAGGCCAATGGGCATCAGCTAGCCAGGTGCAGCAGTATTATAGCTAACCTCAGGCCCCACAGATGCTCCTCTTGCCCACAATTTCCCTTTTTGCCTGTGCAGGACTAAGCCAGCCTGAAGGCTGAGTGGACTTCATCCATGCCACTGCACTTTCCATCTGTCTGTAACTTGCTGAGTTACTGCTTCACTTTAGGAAGCCCAGGTGTTATCTGAAATGACAGATGCCTCTTGAGAAGACTACCTAGCTGTCGTCTTGTGCCCCTGTCTCCTTCCATGCTTGAGAGCTGAGGTAGCGCAAAGGCAAGCTGTCATTTTCAACAGAACCACCAACACGTATGAAAGCCAAGGTTCAGAGAAAGGACTTCCCCTTGAATAAAAAAAAGACAACCTTCTGTAAAATGGAATACGGAATGACACAGAGATATTAGAGAGACCTCCTATGAGCCCATAATCTCCCTCAGACCCTGTAGACTCTCTCAAAATATACTTTTACTACTTGACACTGAGGTCTGTCAAGGAAAGGTTTCAAATCCCTCTTGTGGCAACATTTAAGTGCAGACAGCTAAGCCAGACACATAAATAAATCAGCAAGCGTAGAGCTGCTCAGCCAACACAGTGCCCCTCAGGCTGGTACCACTAAGATCCAGAGATCTGATCTCCACTTTCCCTGCAAAACCAGACAGCAGCAGCAACCAACTGAAAAGATGAGAAGGCTGGAAAGCAGCTTTGCAGATAGGGCCTTCATCAAAGCTGTGTGAGATCCAGGCTAAGTCCCAGGTTAGCTCTTCAGTTCACATTTCCCTCTGACCCCATTTTGAAAAAGGAAGAATGTTACCTGAGGTAAATTCTGCCAAATCTATGTTCCTACAGAAAGAACTTCAGCTACGACAAACTCCGAGATCATGTAAAAATAAAGTCAATACAGCCCCACATCCACTTAATCAAAAAAGTCCCAGGCAGCTCTATTCTCAAACAGACCATGCAAAACCACACACTGCCTCAGAAAATCAGCTTGTGTTGGGGGAGAAAACCACCTCTGGGCCTTTGAAAGGCAGCTCCAGCGTTCTGACTGCAATTCCACGAAAAACACTGCAATGACAGTCGGGACCAGATGTTTCAGGTGTAACAAACAGGACGGTGAGCATCTGAATGTGCCTCCACATCCGAAACACAGGTTCAGTGCCAAAGCAAGAGCCTGGTTAACGAATGGAGGAAAAGCATGCACCAGCCTTCCCAGCTTCTAAGATGAGACAGTACAGTCACGTGCCATAGCAGTGGCTCTCCTTGCGTCACAAACCAGGAGAGCAAATGAGCGTAATAGCTGCTTGCCATGATCCCCAAAGACATTGCTCCCCACTGCCCCCTATTTCTCAAATGCCAGCTGCCTCTGCAGAGCCCCAAGAGATTGCCTTGATGCTTGCTGTTCCGTGGCTAAAGCCAATCCTCCTGCATTGAGGGGTTCAGAGGACTGGGGGGAGGACGCAGCAGAGGAAAAGGCATTCTGTTTCCTCATTACAAATCAAATAGCGTGACTGACATCAAAAGACAAGCACACAGACGGAGCAAGCAGAGCATAGAGTGGGGCAGAGGGAAGAGCCTGGATGCCGTGAAACATGAAAAAAATAATCTTGCTAGGGCAAAAATAACAGAGAAAGCTCATGCAATGGGGCAAGATACTTTCTCCCTCCAGTTAGGGCATGTTTTCCTCCTTCCCACACTCTCTACTGCTACCTGATGGTTTTATATGCTGTTTGCAAAGATGCACTCCAGCTGCCACAGAGTGCTAAGGTGCACTTCTCCATCAGTGAAAAAATCACTGGACTTGTCCTCTCTATTCTGCAACAACTGACTTCCAAAGGACAGTCAATGCAATTCTACAGTATTGCACTCGTCTGAAAGCACTCGGCTACAAGCTCAAATTGGCTAGGAAGACCAACAAAAACCCTGAGGTAAAGATACTGGCCGACAGCTTTGCTCCTCTGGCATGAACAGAGCTCTCAAAAACAAGGGAAACCATGATCTGTGTGGTGCTGGTCTCAGGCTGTGAAACCACAAAGCTCAGGTTGCAAAACACATCTCTGAACATATGTGTTTGTGTGTGTGCACATGCACACATGCACATAGTAGAGACCTCGTACGCACAATTTATACATTATGTAAATGTACGCAATCAAAATGACAATGTACAAATACCTGTATAATTTCTGTTCAACTACATAGCTGCAGAATCCAACAACATGTAATTTTCACGTGCACCAGTTCATTTCAACCACTGCATGGATACATGTGTATGTATTTACGCACATGACTATATAAATTCCAGGGCAAACCCCCGCACTGCACACGTTCATCCCCTTGGGCAGAGAATATGACAGCACATAAGTAAGAGATGCTGGTCATATTACTCTGCCTTCTCCTGGAAAAAACTCCCACTCCGCCACAGGGAAGACAGCGTAAGAATTGCGTAGGTCAGAATCTCTTTTCCCTTTGCCTGTCTCCCCAGACCCATTAGCCCAGCTCTCAAAAATTGAACTAGCTGACAAAGCTACCGCCTCGCTCCCGCCCACATCCTTGGTAGCTGCAGCATGTCTGCTGGGCTGGCTCCAAGTCCGTGACTTCACTGGAGCAGCTGTTTGTGCTGGGAAGAGAGTTTGGTTACAATTCAGATACAGCTAGAGCCAAAGTGATGAAATACAGTGCTGTCATCTCTCCAAGCAGAGACGCTATACACGTTACAGGCACAGCCAACACACTTTCCTTGGGTAAGCCAGCTTCCAAGCAGCTAAGAGGAACAAAGGGGACGAGTGAATAACACACGTCTAACATGTATCCCTTGTCCAACATGAAGTCCCAAAACAGGGAAGGCAGACTGGGGACAACAACAAAGAAAAGCAACAAAACCATGACAGATCTCTGTACTAGAGGACACAAAGACCAACCAAGGATGAGCCCATCAGGAACTCCCTATTGTGAACAGAGTGAGGCTAATCAAAAGCCTCCCCAAAATCTATCATAGCCTCATTCAGCAAGCAGCTTGGCCTTGTGAAGTAATTAGGGGACTTCTCAGCTACCAGAACAGCACCCAGGAATGCCAATCTCATTTAGAGAGAGTAGTTTGGGGTTACACACCTGACATGATGCCTGGAAGGCCTGGAAAATCACTTGCCAGCTTAGAAAAGACTATTAGCATGTGCCATTCTCTCCAGCACAAAGTCTGCAACAAGAGAACCCACTTGAGCAGTATCCTCTCTCAAAAATCATTCTTCCTCAAGGGAGAACTGAAAAGCAAGCTTGGCAGAAGAAGCATATCCATCTCCTGCTGGAGTTTCCATATAATCCTCCAATGTCATATCCTTTCTTAAATAAAGCTTAAACCCTTTCCTATCTGCAGAACCAGACTCTGCAGAGTACAGCGACCACCACTACCTTCGGATGAAGCCCTTGTTTTTCAAAGAAGGGGAACCCAGACTTCACCTTCCACACCAAAACCACAGCAGACAAGTTGCTCTCAGTGGAAAGCACAAGGTCTGCCTTTGGAAGTCAAAGCTTGGCTTCTTGTATCTATTTTCATCTCCCTTTCATTTCTTCCTTCTTCTTTCATGACTGTTCTTCCTCTACATGCAATAATTAACACTGTGAAAAACTGCGTTCACCTCCCAAATGTACAAGCTGCTGAGACTGGAGGAGACAGTAAATTCCTGAAGCTCCCTCCCACCTCAGGAAGAGGGAGAAGCTGAGAAACGTGCTGAAGAATAGGTTTCAACAGCATTAGGACTGGCAAATTCATTAAACCCACTTGCAACAGGCTCCTTGTCCATATATACATCCAAATGCATTTTCTACTCTCCCGTTCAACTCAAAAACATTTTTCACCATTTCTCTTCCTCTGCAATTGTCCATAACCTCAATTTTTTCTATCAAAGAGGCTATTACCCCACTAATCTAGATAAATAGTAAAGCCAGCCCAAAGCACTCCCACAGAGCTACTGCTCAGACATGAAAGAGTTAGTATGATACATTAAAATGGACAAATCTTCCCTCTGGCTAAATCCCGCACTGAATACACACAACCTCATTCCTGCCTTGGAGAAAATAGATTGAAGGCCATGTCAGAGCCAAGAGTCACATCAATCAGAACCCGTATATTAAAACGCCTGTAGCACTCCAGGAAAAAAACACAAACCTACCAAGCAACCAGCTGTGCTAAACTTTTTCTTACCACCTCAATGGAATAATATGCCTTTCCCAACTATTTCAAATCCATCTCCCTTCAAAGAAGTCTCAGATCCTTGATTGTTCTCCTCTATTTGGAGGAAAAATTAGGGATAAGCAAGGTACCTTCTACATACATTGCCTTCTACAAAGACTGGCCTTATCTATCTTATTTTTAAGGCAGAATGTCAAATCTGCTTCTGCCCAAAAGAACTGTAAGTGTTCAAACTGCACGGTGTCTTTCAGTCTAGATCTAAGCTCACTTTTGCCAGAATTCCACCCTAAAGCTCTTGTTTCTTGCCCCAAGGAAAAAAAAAAAAAAAACCAACAAAAAACAAGCCCACCAAAATGCAGGGCAGGAGTTCTGTGCTGCATGGACACTTTACTCCTCAGCTTCTTTGCTCGTTTTTGCTTCTCTTGCAGAAATCTTCACAAAATGATAACCAGCAAAACATCCTTTACTGCTGTGTGCTTTTGTTTTGGGTGATGTCAAACAGTAGGATTTGAGGTGAGATTGCTATTGTTTCATAGAGAAATTCACCTTTGTCTTTTAAATGAGTGGGACGCTTACCCGGGCTTCCTGCTCCTCACTTTTCAACACGGTTAGTGAAAACCACAACACTGAAGTTTTTGCAGGAATCATGACTAAAGCTTGAACAATAGAGGGAATCTGCAAAAAGAAAACAACAGCATTTAAATACAGTTTTCAACAAAACACAATTAAACAGAAACACTACAAAGGAGTGAGCTTGTGCCAACACAGCACTGTATTCTGTCTCAGAAAAATCTGCATTTCAGAAATAGGCAGAGCTATAACCTGGCTGTACAAAAACAAATGCTCAGGTGTTGGTACTCAAATACTCCTTGGATTAAGAGGTTACCAGACTGCTGAGCATATGTGATTACGTATGTGACTTTTTCACGTCTGCTGGACACATTGCCACCTGTTTTTACCTATTAACAGCAGGCCCATCACTTGTTGAGTCTCAAAGCTGTATGCAAAAAAAAGCCCACCAGAAATTCTTGACATACCCTGGAGGCAATGGGCCTGCTGGCAAGCAAAGGGAGACTTGGCAGATGCTATAGCTCTCTAATTTAAAATTAGGCACAGAGTCTGTGAAAGCATATCCTAAATTGTCACAGCCATATTATCTGCCAGTGACTTCTGCTAGCCACCACACAGTTCCAAGAGCTTACTGTGCTCCAGCAATGCTCAGCTTTACTGCAAAGGCAAACAAAATCATTTGGTTATTTACAGAGTTAACTTGGTACAAGGATATAGGATCATACCTGGATTACAACCTGAATGCCAAGGCACTCACAGCACAGAGTCAAGCTCTGAGCCTCCTTAGCTAACAATTAAAACTAAAGGAAGAAACTCTGGGAGGTCAAAATTAAAATACTTCAGAAACACCTCTGCAGGGTGGGCAAAATGGAAACAGTTTGCTTTATTTAGATCTTGCTACAGCATGTGTTTATCTGAAATGGCAAGAGCAATAAAGAGCCACCAAGCAGCCAGCAAATTAAAAGATCATTGCATGTAATTTAAATGTTTGGCTGGGATCCCCTGAGGGCCGGCAGGAAGAATCTCTGAGGAAAGGAAGATATTTTGTTTGATGTATGTTAGTGAGGAGGAAACTGAGCCAGAGTGCTAGCACGGCTGAAGAATTATTCTTGCTAAAGTCAGATTACTCTAACTTGTCTGTTAGCCTCCGCTTAGCAGCACTGTAATGACCCAAAATTGCAGCTGACAGATTGGTGCTGAGAGTTTGTCTCATTGAGGCTACCGCATGTGGATGGGCCATTACTCTTTCAATTTCGGTCTCTGATGCCTGTTAACGTACATTAGGCTTTTCCATATGGTGCTTTTTAGCCTGGTGTCCAGGGCAGCTGCCTGGGCCTCTGTCCCCACCCACATGCTTAGGCCCTGTCTAATGAAAATGGATGACGGCCCCAGCCTAGTAATGGGACACAGATGGACCAAATGGTTTTTCGCTTCGAAACATATTTTCATTTAAGAAAGTCTCCAAAGACTGTGAGGTTTTTATTCTTGTATCACTGGAATATTCCCCCCTTATGCACTGCAATCTTCAGACAGGTGAGGAATTCAAAGTTGCAAAGTTTCAGTTTAACTGGATTTGGAAGCCTACAGACCAATGGCCCTCTTCCAGTACAGCTGTTCTGCTGAGTGGCCTTGACAGTCACTTGCGTGTTCTCTCACTCTCCTACCTCACCTCTCTACTCATACTGAAAGATCTTCAGCATGAGAAGCAGCATTTTTGGGGGCAGACCTGTTAAGAAGGCGGCCTGACAGGCTGCTGAACCAGCCTCAGCTGAGCGACTGTACTGCCTCCTGCAATACAGGTGGTAACGATAAATTAAACAACTGTTTCAATACTATGAAAGCCTTGTGCAGACACAGCAAAAGGAGCCTCCACAGCCACACCTGAGAACACATGACTGAAGGGACTGTGCAATGGGCATGGCAATCAAGGCTCACCTCCCAGCAGGACTCCTCATTCTTCGAGTTATTCTTCTTGTTAATAATATTTGTATTCCAAGAACAAATGGGTGCAAGCAGAGCCCAAATGCCAGAAAAAAGTCAAACACTTCCACATGACTTGTGGAAACACAAAGCTCATCTTTTTGCATGTAGTACCACATGCTCACCAACAAATGTGGAGAGTTAAGGTATGCAGTAGGCAAACATCTGCTGCAAGATGGGAGCCATCTGTACCTTGGGCCAAGTGTCCTGTGCTGTAAATTGCCACTGCAAGCCTATAGCCCAGTAGTGTTTTGCAAACAGCATTTCACACACCTCTTAACGCTAACTTGCTCTTGGTGGCCAGCCTGGGGCATCTCATACTCAATTCCATGCAGACTAGACAGGACTTGGTTGCAGCCTGCCCTTGCCCTGGGAAGCCACACAGAACAAACTCCCCTTTGCTGACGGCTTTGGTGACCCACTTGTTCTGCAGTACACCCTCTAGGAGACGGAGTTCCCTTGCATTCTGCATCTCTACTCTGCACTGGGAAGTTCCCGAGGGCACATGAGGCTGTGTCCAACTTTCCAAAGTGCTCCCTGTTATTTGTGGTTTCTGCCCTCGTGCTAAGTCTTTTCAAATAATTTGGAAATAACCCCCTTAATGCTAGGGCAGTATTTGCCCATGACACCTCATTTACCAGGCAGTGTGTCTTCCCAGAGAAGTGAAGCCTCGTTAAATGTTTCTGAGGGACAGCGCGAGTGTCTGTATGTGCTCGTGTGAAAATGGGATGGGACTCAGGAAAACAATTCTCCTTGAATCTCTCAGCCTTCATTACAATTCTTCTTTTAAGTGCCAGCTCTGATTTATGGCCTGCCATTCAGAGGCTACGAAGGCCTGCAGCCAGAACTGACCAGCTGTCAGAGCATGGCTTACAGAAACAGGAAACATATTAACCTGTCTCTCCACCTGCCTAGATCCTGCAACCGATGATACAGGAGCTGACAAAGATGGGCTCTTCTTGGCACATTACCTCCACGCAGAGCACTGCTTGGGGCTGTACCTGTTCAAAGGTGGAGACACCCAGAACTGGGTGAAGGTTCCCCAGGTACAGTAATTTGGACATAGCCATATCTTGTGCTCCAAGAGAGAAGTTTCCTGGATTTTCATCCCCACCCTCCTCCTCGCTTCCTCCAGGATCTTTGATGCACTGGTTGGCACTTTGGTTTGTCTCCCATTAAATAGGAATGATGATTCTTGTTTGATGGGCAAGAATGTTGGCAAAGGTGGATCACCTCACAAAGATTCCTTCATGAAAACTGATAGTTAAATAAAAGTGGAAGCAACTGCTTATCCGAAAAGAAGAATGCACAAATACAGACATGCACAGCAACCTTCTCCTTGCAGAAATAACACTCAGTAATTTCATATTTTATACCAAGCCACAGTGATAACATATGAAGACTGACAAAATGCAAGCCTGCCTGTGAGTAAGTGGTTAAAGGGAGGGAGGACACTCCTTTACCTCACTCTACTGGCTTTACATACACACTATTTAGACAGTTTTGCAGTATGGAGGCATTCCCATTTTTATTCTGGAATGGAGCAAAAGGCCACCAGTGTCATTTCTTCTCAGTTATTCTGCTTCTAGCCCGCTCTGTCCCATGACAAGCTGCCTTCCAGCACTGAACAGGGTTCAGTTATCCTTTTCGGAAGAGCAATCATAAGGCACTTTCCAGCCCGCTGGCTCCCAGCAGTGGGTAAAATCATCAGTTCACTGACGAAGATGAGCACTGTTTGCAAGCCAACATTTTAGAGCACAAAGACTGCTGTTTGCTCCCCATGGTTCTGGACTCTGGGTAAATCCATGGCTTTTCACGCAGCTGCAGCTCCCTGTCTGTACACCTGCACCTAAGCTTCTGGCAGGGCCCTCTCACCATGGGACTGATTTACCCCTGACTAGATGAGCAGCACAAGGCCAAGGACAGAGGCAGAGCTCTCAGAGCAAAAAAGGCTTCTGTGGAGACATGTTCTGACCTCTGGGTTTCACTCTGAGCAGGGGACTCCCTGCACAGAGTCTTGTCCCAACTGGAAGTGTTAAAAGCTACGTATAAAATATTATCACAGAAATACTCTCCCTTTCTCTATTAATTAAGCTGCTGCCTGTGCTAGGTTCAGCAGACCAATACACTCAGCACTACCTAGACAATCTGCTCTTGTTCAAATAAATACATGAAGTCACAGTTAAATCAACCAGGTTTGAAGACTCCTTTTATGCAACAGTGACCGAAGCTACAATGCGTCTAAAATGATGGACTCCAAAATCATCATCTAAGAGACCAAAACTCTCTGGCACAATTTCTGGAATGTATAAGCCAGGAGTGGGCAGCTTTCCACAGCCATAAATCCTTGGCTTCTTCCTCTCTGTCAAAAAGAGTCTAAAATGCACCAGCCAAGCACGGCACAGTGAAATTGAAGACATTTTAAACAGCAGACTTACCTAACCAGCAAACAATCTTAAAATGGGAAGTTGGCCTGATTTCAAGCCAAATTCAACAAGGCCCCAGCTATAAAGATTGCTTATAATATTTATTTTTTTTACACTAAACGTTAATTGGTTTAAAACAAGAGTCCTCCCGGTCCCCAAGGTACTGCTAGAACAGAAATTCCTCATTCCCAGCTGAATGCTGGAGCCCAGGGAAACAGTACGCGCTCTCCTCTGGCACAGCTACTTATTCCCTTGTGGACTGTGGCCCTGCTAGACAACAACCTTTATCCAGCCCAGCCTACCACTTAAGACTAAGACATTCTCTGGGGAGGTGAAGACATGGATTTGAGTTGTTCAGATTTCCTTCACTCCCCAACTGCTTCCTTTGAGACTTTCTACGAGCCCTACATAATTTTAACAAGTGGGAAGCAGACATGCTGGAAGGTTTTTATCTAGATTCAAACAGCTCCCTCCAAAGCTCCTGTCTTAAGGGACTGAAATGCTGACTTTTCTCTCCAAAGCTCCTGCCTTAAGAAACTGAAATGCTGTCTTTTTTTTTCATCTGGTACCTCCCTCCCAAGGCTGCAAAATGAGATACAAGCCTAAGAGTGAGAGCTCAGTCAGCTCCAAAGGTGCCGGAGTCAGCAAAGGGGAATACACAGATCAGACACGTCTGTTACAAGAAGGCTCACAGGCTCAGCGCAGGTAGTTAAACTGATGTCCCTTTGCACGGGGTACAGCTGCTCCTCAACAGTCTGGGTTACAGGCTGACAGCTTCTAGAGTCTCTGCTTGCATTCCCAGGCTTCTGTAAAGGGCTTATTCACAAAAGCTGATTAACAGCAGCGTGCTGTTCTCCACTGGCTCCTGTCTCGCTTACGTGACACGGGCCCTTTGACTCCTGAATATTTCCTGCTTTAAAATCTCAGTGATTTTTATGAAATAGAAAGCAACTTTAACCACAACCGATAATCTGCAGTAACACTCCGTCAGAATCTTCATTCTGAAAGTTCCCCTATGCTGACAAGTCCCAGTTTGCTGTATGTCTCCAGGTAACTGATTTTTACCTACCTGCACATCATCATCTACTGCCCTAGTGGTAACTCTGACTGTAACTCCTTATGAATCTCTGAAGAAATGCAACATCTCTTAAATCCCTGTTGAAACAGTAGAGAGCACCTTCTGATTTCCCATCTCTCAGGCATTTACAGACCTTCACGCTAGAGTTTCACCAAAAAGCACAACACATTAACGCTGCCTGTCCTTCTGACCTAGTCTACAAAAACTACAGTGTACTGGCAACTCCCTCTTGCTCCTTGGCATCCTCCTCTCAAATCCCTGCCAGTTCTATCAGGGTTCAGCAAAGACAGGAAAAGTCCACTGTGTAAGACATCCTCCCAATTCACCAAGAGGTCATTTGTCTGCACACGTCTTACATGAAGCTACTGTACATTCTGAATGGTCAAAGCAATAGCCTCTTTCACTGAGCAGTCTCCATGAAATATAAAATGCATTTACAGCCTGCTATCGCTAAGGGTTTTGTGAATACAGGAGCTCAGAGAAGTAACTGAAGTTAAATCTTCAAAGCCCACTTCACAAGTAAGAGAGGCTTTCAGAGCTCAGAGAACAAGGTCACTGAACAAACTATTTACAGCAAGTAACAAATAGACAGTGAACAAATGCCTTATTTGACCTGTGTTATTCTTCCACTCACCAAAACCTAGTGTGGCAGGAAAGTCAGCAGAGCCACAGGCAGAGAGAGGTACATGTGGCATCGTGGTTAGAGCAAGACACAGAGCAACGTCTCTTGGATCACTATCTCCCACCACCAAGCCCAAGGCATAAGGCAAAACTCTCAGCCCATACTGCGAAGAAAGATAAATAAATGCAGCACTTCTGTGTCACAGGGATGTCGCCAAGTTTGCTGCTATCTAAACTGCCAACTTATCAGATGAAGGTTGTCAAAAACAAGCAGCACATCAGAACACATTCTATGAACCACAACATTAATCCATGACCAAACCCAACAGCAGAATTCACTTCACTCAGTGGAAAAAAGATTCCCCTTTAGCACAAACCCAGTTACTCTTTTCCCAGTTTGTATCTGACTGCTTATATGCCATCAACCTCAAAACAGATTTTATTTTTTTAAATAAATGGACTCACTGCTTTTCAAACACACCTTTAGTGTTTCTGAGCAGAGCCAAACATAATGGCATAAGACAAACGACACCCTGTGCATCCTTATGCTTCATTCTCCCTGCAATACCAGGTTTAACCTTAATTTTCTGTAGCTGTAATCAATGCTCAAGGTGCCTCACAGGCCACGCGTTGAGAATGACAGACATAGGATCACCAGACTAGGCAGCATTGTTGTGTTCCCTCTAAATTTAACTCCATTTGCTGGCTACCTGCAGACAGACAGTATCTTTGTGGAGTCTGGTCAGATTGCAACTCTCTCCTTTGTCTGAGGCTGAAAATGCACACAGTGAAGTATTGATTCCCTGCTAGCTTACCTGACAGCACATACTAAAACAAGATTTTCACTACTAAAAGCACGTACAAACAAGTCACCATGGAGGGTACTAAATTTCCAATTAGTACCTCCCTAGTTCCTCTGTCATATCTGTCCACATATGCGCATGCTTTGATCTCAGAGTAAATGAGATTTACTCTGTTTTCACCAAGCAATGAGCTGCCTTGGACTACTTCGCATTTATCATGGGATAGGATATGCACAAACGGAGTTACCCCTGGGTACCGAACACGCTGTAGGTTCACAGCTGAGCTTGTCCCCATGATAATTTCTTCACTTGCCTGCAGCTTGATGCATAAGCATGAGCTAGCTTCAGATTAAAAAATAAATTAAAAAAAAAAAAAAACAAACAGTGAATACCACTGGACTGTCCACTGAATTAGGCGAGGTCCGTACTGTGTACTAGCTGACTTTAAAAGTTTGCCTTCTGGCATATTTTTCACTTTTTAATGTCTCTTCTTCACTTTTTTAAAAATCTGGAGATAGCTCATAGTTATTATCCATTTGCTCATACACACACAATTATTCTGAGCTGTGACAAGATTTTCAAATGCCCTGGCTATTGCATCTAAAAGAGAAATAACATACTCTTGCTCCCTTCTACTTGACATACACCATTTATGAAAATTTAAACAGAAAGTGCCCACATATGACACGTTATTTATAACCTTTTGTTAAGCCCCTCCCACTGAACTGATTTATCACGCTACACTCCCTAATATTAAATGCTTTCATTAGCCCGGATCTCACATTGCTTCAGCCTCAGCGCACTGACTTACCAAGGAAACTGCAAAAATTCAATCCAATTCAAACACTCATTTCAGCACTGATGAAAGAAGCTGCCTCAACTGTGCTGGCCCCTATCCACAGCACGTGCACTGGCGGTGCAGGCTTCCTGCTTGGTGCTCAGCCAGCGTGCCTCAGCCTCCACCAGCAGGAACCATCTGTAGGGACGAAAGAAGAGTTCAACTTCCAAATTTACTTCCAACCTTGAGAGAAGCAGGACTACTCTCTCCTTCAGGAACCACTAAATAACACAGCATACAGTTTGCTGAACAGGCAGTCTCTGTTAGGGGCAATTTCCATGTCTATGTGCTGTGGGGCTTCTCATTTTCAATACACGCTGTCTTCAACATTATTATGACAGACAAGATTTAATGGTGGATAATAAGGCAACTGAGAACAATTCCAAGATACTAGCATCCTGGTTGGTCTCATACTGCTACACAGGTCTTAGTAACAATAATGGGTATAATTAGCTCTTATCCAGCACTTGTCACCTATGTATCTGAAGCAAAATTGTAAGAGGAGACAAGAGCTACCGCCCCATTTTAAAGGCAGGGAAACCGAGATATTAAAAAGGAGGTAATGATAAAATGCAAATGCCAGCAGCAAAGTGAGGCATAAAATCAGGTCTCCTGTGTCCTAGGCCGGGTGCTCCAGGGAACGCAGTTGGAAAGCTCCATATCCCATTACCCATATACTGAGTTGCTGAGTTGCCCCAGCAAGGATCTTATTTTTCATTATGGAGTGAAAAATAAAACAAGCCACAGGGCTCTAACTCTTCCTGCAAGCCGGAGACACACAGCCAGAAATTTCTATGGCAAATGATGCAGTGAAAATGCAGCCTGACACAGAGCAACGCGGCAGCAGCAAGCCAGCCCATCTAGGTGCTGGAGTGGTTGTATCACTCATTATTGAGGGAGAGCGGGGGAGTTGGAAGCGCTACTTCAGCTGTAAGAAAACAGGCTGGCTGCTGATTAATCCAAAATGCTGCTGTTGAGATGAGAGACCTCATGGTCACTGGCCTCCAAAAACAAAATGTAAAGGTTCAAAAGCAAGCCACTACAAATAACTACCTTCTAGTTCTCACCAGTGGCCAGTCAGGACTTGGAGACAGGCTCAGTAACATACAGCTGGTCTGCTATTTTGTGTGGTCATTCCCAGCATGACCATAGCTCCGAAACTCAACTTGTTAATGCTAAGAATTAAAGTAAATACAGCAAGTGAATTTCATACCCTTTGCCAGCATGCGAGACCAAGGCCTCAGCAGTCTCCTTTAGAGAGAAATATCTGTACTGAACTCATCTATCTTTCGTATCTCTACACTACCTGTCAGTTCTAAAACAAAGGTTCAAAGAGCTCCTCCTCAAGCCAGAAGAAATAAAACAACAGGCCCTACTACTCTCCAGACACCAAGGAGCACCTGAGAAAATAAGTAAGAGAAATCAGGTGTTGTGTTTTTTGGTTTTTTTAAGCAAGATGACAAGACACCAAGAAACCATTAGAGCAGAGTCTGAGCTGCTGGCCCCAGGATCACAGATGGTCTGTTTCAATCGGTTTCGGACGCAGAGCCCAGCATTTTGGATGCATACGGACCCCCAGGGCACCCAAGGAACCACTCTGGAGATACCTGCTCTCAAACCAAAGGCAGGCCAGGCTCTGGGCCCCTCTCCTCCTCCCACGGCCCCTGCACCCCCCCACATACAGAGCACTGCCTGGGTGCTTCCCTCAGCCCACCCCTGTCACAGCCAGCATGGAAAGAAGCACAAGGGGCTGCTCGCCCACATGCCCAGGACCAACCCATCCTCTCCAGATCATGGCTTAGCACCTTATCCTGACTGGGGGTTAGCACAGATGGCCCTCCCCACGGGGAACAACCCCTGTTGCCCAGTGCCTGGGCCTCACCCCACTCGCCCACCCTGGCACAGAGGGGACATGCAAACCCACCTGGTTCCTCAGAGGCCTCTGGGGCAGATGCAGCAGCTTTAAGGATGGCTGCACGCCTGCTCCCACCTAGGGGTTCCTCCCGGCAAGGGAGAGAGTCTGAAGCCCCTGCCACAGCCCCACCACACCCCCTCAGCCCCTCGCCACTGCGAAGCCCCTTTCCAAAATGGCCACCACCCACATGGCCACCCCACAAGATGGCCGCCGCCTCCCACCGGCCAGGCCCGCCCATCTTTCCCGGTGCGGCCGGGCCCGCCCCGCACCACCCCGGCCCGGCGGGGCGCAGAGAGGCAGAGACGAGTCCCCGGGGCGCCATGCTTTATTCTCAGGGGTGGAGAAGAGAAGGAAGGGAGCTCGGGGGACAGGGCAACGGAGGGAGGGGAGGGTGATTGTGGGCGGGCATCCCGGCGGGGCCAGGCCGGGCAGCACTAACAGGAGGTGAAGGTTTTCCAGAAGAAGTTTTTGCAGGGGGCCTTGCGATCCCGCTGCGATAGCTGGGCGAGCCGCCCCAGCACCGCCCGCTCCTCCTCCAGCTTGCCCTCCTCTTCCAGGTCCGGGGAGGCCGCCTCGTGCCCCACGTCCACGCTGTCCAGCAGGCCCGCCAGCATCTTCAGGATGGCGTCTTTCCGAACTGTGCTCTGTTCCTGCGGGCAGAGAGCCAGGAAAAGTGACGAATGAAGGCCCTGTAACCCACAGCCATGGAGGCGAAACATCCCTTGTGGGGTCCATTCTCTGTTCCCTGCCTCCCCTAGTGCCCTGTCCTTGGAGGTGATGCTTTTCCCATCGGCAGAGCTGAGGAATCGGTGCCTGCAGAGGTCACTCCTCCTGTCCCCCATCCAGCTCAGCTGGCCAGACAGGGAGAGGAGCACGTGCTGTGTTATAACTGGAAAAGGGCTGCTAACAAATAGGCACGAATTGGCTGTAAAGTCCCTTGCAGCCCGCACTAATTAAATTCCATTGAATGCCAAACTGCTTTGTCTCCTAGTAAGCCCACACTGCCTTCGCTGCTCTGACTGCCCAGCATCCGACGTGGGAAGGTCAGGGAAGAGGCACAGAGTCCTGAGCAATATTAAATTAAGTGCACTGGGGGCTGCAGCCCACCGTAAAATGCTGTGAATGAAACGTAACAAGGAAGAGGGCTGGGCTCATGGGGAGTGAGATGCCCCAAGAATCTGGAGCAAAATATTTAATCGGTGGGGACAGGCAGCTTGTATTTCAAGAGCAAGAACCTGTATTTCAATAGCCTGAGCTTGGGGGAAGGCAGGATGAAGGAGGAGCTGCAGAGCTCCATCCCTTTGCCATAGCAAAAGAGCACAGCCTGTGGTTCGGGGCTTGAGGGATTTCTGTCAGTAACAAGCTGTGAGTTATCTTGTTTCTCTTAACTTTACATCTGGCAAATCTGAGGAATTGCCTCTTGCCCGTGTATTCTTGGTCTCTGTGACTCATTAGTGGAGACAGCTGGTACTGGACAAGCTGGGATAGATGGTTTGACAGGAATAGATCCTGTTTCCCATGCAGATGGGAATACTGGAAGCACATTTCCACGTCACTTCTCACGAATGCCATGTTTACTGCTAGGACTGCTGTCAGTACCAGCATTTGCTAAGGACCACTTGGTGAGCAACTCAAAAGATGGATAAAGACAGGCATCAGCAATTATTTTAAGTTATAGAATGTTTATGGATATTTTTTAATCACTTCCTTAGCTCTGTTAACTAACCTGCTTCCACACAGGAGAAACTGAGGCCCAAAAAATGACATGCTATGTTTGTAGCAGAAAAAAAAGATAAAAGCCAGCTTGTCCCCATCCTGATTCCTACTCCAGGCTGCAAGAAATGTCTTGAGCCTTTGGGAGATGGACTGGGACTGGGGAACCCAGCTAAATGTGTCTCCTGGGTCATGTCTTCCTTGTAAGCTTCTTTCCCAGCTCTAAGTACTGTTTTTAAATAACCGGCTCCAAGCAGAGGCATCAGCTTCAGACTTGGGTGGGGAAGGCAAAGCTCAGCGTGCTGTTAGGGGATATTCCTTACGCATGATCGGCTGTGGCTGTTAGTGAAACTAGGCAGCTCTTCCCCTGCACTAATCCACTGCCAACATCCTTTCTGCTTATAGCTGTTCCCGAGCCGCGAGAGATCAAGACAATTTGGCAGCAGCCAGAGATCTTAGCACGGATGGGTCATGGCACACCTTTGGGTAGCTGCTCAATTCCCTGTACTACATCCACCAGTGCGTCAGAAGGCGCAGATCTTTCTTTTGCATTGTTATGCATTTTATGGTGTTTTATATGTAAAATCCCAATATTCCTCATACTTAAAACATTTGCCTGAGTTACAGCAACTGGTGACTGTAGGGATTGGTTCATCAGTATCTAACAATTTTTCAGTTTGTAGAATGCTCTGTAGAGAATCAATATATCTATTATATCATTATTTTGTAAGCAACAGTGTGTGGAAGACTAAAAGTCATTACACTTTAATTCATTTTTACCAAAGTCTTATTTACTGAATTATTCCCTACAACTTGTTTCTTTTTTTCCCCAGCAGCTAGGATTTGCACCAGAAAGAGATTACTTCTTAAGTACTGGATTTGTTATTGTAAGAACGTACAGCTGAAAGTTTACAGTTATCCCCAGAAGGGTTAATCCCAGCCAGCTGCAGAAGCCCTGGTCTCTAACAGAACGCTAGCCCTAGCACCTCACACTGTATATGTTTCTTTTTCACAGCCAGTTCTGTTGTTAATGGGATGTGAGCCCACTCCTGAAGCAGCAAGACACTGATGGATGAGCTGGAGCCAACGCTAGGACAGAAAAAATGATGTGGATACACACAAAGGAGAAGTTAGTGCCTTTGAAACCACCATCGGGATCCTTCACTTCTCGGGTTAGCTCCTCTGCAGGACCGAAATAACCTCAGTCTTATAGATGCAGCTGTGAACTGGACTGGCAGAGAGCGGGGTGACTAACCACAGCCCAGAGGAATCTCCGGGATGGCAAGGAACATGCAGGTGAGACAACTGCGGGGCAAGGACAAGCAGAACAGAACGCTTGATTGTGATTATGTTATGCTATTACTTCCTACCCTTTTGGCCTCTTAGGGAAATAGTCCAGCAAAACAAAGTTATTATAGTGCTATAGCCATTATAATATTAGAGTTTTGCCAGTTGGTAGGATAATTATATTGCTATAATAAGTTCTGCCACTGCATAGAGCTCTGCTGGTTCAGAGTGTAATTATTCTAGCAGAACTATGTCAGTATAACTCCCCTTGTGAATACTACTCTGTAAAAAGCAATTTTATTCTGATATAATTACTTCATTTATTATTCCTCTGTTACTTTCCTACTGAACCCATCTTTTAAACATTTGTCCTTCCCATGAGTCCTATTTAAAATATCATCTCCCTTGATCATTTTACCAATTACGTATCTTTTCTCTCCCCCCCTAGTACTCTGCTTTATTCTCTCACGCTGCACTCTTTCATCAATATTATTTTCTACTTTTGCCGCTCCTCTCCGCTCTGTTCTTTTTGCCAGTTTTTGCTTTGCTCAGACTTTGCTTTGCTTCCCAGATCTCTGGGATCTGCCCTGGTACCTTTCCTAAATAAACTGGCTAGTAAGCTGTAGCAATAGCCTGTGCTTCAGCAGTGCATGATGCTGTAGTGCCTTGGAATATAGAGGGGCAGAAGAGTTGTTTGCATCAGGTACAGCCTAATTGCCCTTATTATCCCTCCCCTGGCTCCAGCCTGCTTCTTCGTGCTCCCACCTCACCCAGCTCCTGCACAGGGTGCATTATACTCACCCTAGTGTTCTGTATTGCGAGTCTCTCTTCTCCAGGCAGTGCAGTGGCTCTCACGCTCCACACCAGCAGCAGAACGGACACCAGGCTGGCCACCAGCTGCATGATGTACAGGCTGTGACTACTGTGCTGAATGAGGAAGACTGGGAGAGGGAGCTGTTTCTGGGCTCTCTTCTGCCTCAGACAATGGCTGCAGCCCCTTTTATAGCCCTCCCCCTAGCCCAGTGGGTGACGCAAACAATTAAGTCTATATCAAAGGCAAATTAGACTTTGGAGAGGTTGTTAACACTTGGCTGCTTGAGTGGGATACTTCAGTGCCTCTGTGCTTTCCGTGTGCCAGACCTGCAAAGACTGAGGAAGCAAAGGTTTGGGACTCTCCAGTAACGTGCTGTTTCTTCACTCTGAGAAATTGTAGGCACTGTCTGTGCCTCTCCTAGTTAGCTGAATTCTGCTTGGGAACATAATGTTGGATAGAACAGGCCACCAGCTTGCACAAACCTCTGGCCAATGATGGATGATTCAGAGAGAAGAGGTAAAACGCCTGGCCACCACTTCTTAGATATGGGCTTGGACCCTCAGCCTGTGTGTCCAAACAGCTCCAGACTCTAGGGGTATTTGGATCTGGATCTCTGCATCCAGTCACGCATCTCACTGTGGAATACCGGTATGTCCAGCTTTCCTTGTATGGTAACATGGGGACACAGGCTGCATCTATGCAGTAATATAATCTGTCTTGCAAATGTACATAAGGCTACCTGGAAGCCAGTTGGGGGGGCAGTCTTGTTTTACTGGTTTTTGTTCCTAATATTTTTTCAGTATGTCAACACAGTGAATCCGGACTCGGAGATGTTGGGTTTAAATGTATTAAAGGGAAAACAAAGTAGTGAAAGGGTGGTCAGAGCTGGAGCTGCTCTGCACAGAGGCTTCAGAAAAAGGCTCATGGCATGCTGGCACTGACTGCTGCCTGCTTGGAGTAAGTTCCTACCCTTTCTGATCTCTGGTTAGCAGTTGTTAATAATGCTTCTGCCTTTGCCCAAAAGGCCATCCCACCAGTGAGACTGGACTGTGGGCCTGCACAAGGTGCTATTAAGCACTGCTATCTGCTTTGGATTGTCCCCATCATGCTGGGATGGCATCCACTGCCACATGCCCGAGAGATGCAGAGACAGAGCTAAAATCCCATCTGACCACTAGCTCTTTCTCCAGAAGCACTCACCTCAGGGCAATCCTCTTTCTGACCCTACCAACAAATGACAGTCAAAAGGTAAATTGTTATCCTAATTTAGCACATTAAAAAACCCCACAGGGAGGTGACTTGGCCAAGGGTATGCTGTGGCAGAACTAAGAACAGAAGGTAGAAAAACCTGTTGCCCACTTCCACTGCTTACCAGCATCACAGTTCCTGAAAACAGCGTGATGAAGCTTTGCCTGCAAATAACACAGCTCCTAATGCCAGTTTTACACCACCCCGGATGCTCTTGAGGGAAAAGATGCCATTGCTTCCATGCGTATTTGAAAAGAAATGCTGGATTCCCTCACTGAAAGATACAAAGAAAAAACCTTTTTTGAGTCATATGGACTTGTGGAGAAAATCTAGCAATTTTCCTCAGAAAACTTCGTAACCTCATTGTTTCTCACCCCTGCCTTGTGAGACCTGGCTTCCACGCACCAGTTTCAGATGAAACATTATCTATTTCCTTTTAAACTGATCTTGCTAGTTTATCAGAATTGCTGTGTTAGCCCTTCGTAATGGATTCTGTCAAACACTTCCCAGCCAGCCTGGGGCTGGAGACAGAGGGCAGTGAAGTACCAGGCTCCAGCAAGCAGACAAATCACAGGGACTTGCCAAATGACCCGCAGCCGATTTGCTCCAGGAGAGGTAGAAGTGGGAGAATAGCAAATGGAGAAAGCACACTTGGCTGCTCAAGAGGAACGAAGGGCAGGTACCTGTGAGCAGGAGATGTGCCTGGGCTGACAGGCAGGCAGAAGGTGAATCCCATACTGGTGGTTATGAGGCAGGACTAAACCTCGTGGGCCCACTAGCCCAAAAGCAAGACAGACAGCAGAAGCAGCGCAGCCAGGTCTCCATGCTGGGGGCCATCTGGTCTAACCAAACTGCTTGTTCTAATAAATATGGTTTTGTTTGCAGCTTTGCCTTCTGAATGGGCTGTTTTCTATAATGCTTCATTGAGCGAATGGGGTCACAAGTGCGACAATGCTCTTCTACGAAAACAGGGATGATGCACTGAGCCAGAGATCAGCTTCTGGGGAGGCCCACAGGGATGTAAACAGTGACCAGGCTGCCGTGAATCTGTCCTGGAATTAAAGGGCAATAACAAAACAGTTGTTAGCTCTTGAGGGGGTTGGCTTTGGGGACTTTCTGCCCAGATATGCCAGCACCAAACCTGTGGCCCTGCTGACGAGGACAGCACAGCCAAAACCTGTACTCCTAGCCTGGGCAAGGCTGGGTAGGAAGGGAATAGGGACACATCAGAGCACTTAGACTCCAGTGCCCAGAGTAGGACTGGATCTCTAAATCCAAACAAGTTCCCTCCAGGGTCTGCTACAGCATCCCTCAATATCAG
The DNA here is from genome assembly GCF_963924245.1 of Chroicocephalus ridibundus. Classification (NCBI taxonomy): domain Eukaryota; kingdom Metazoa; phylum Chordata; class Aves; order Charadriiformes; family Laridae; genus Chroicocephalus; species Chroicocephalus ridibundus. The sequence continues at coordinate 5,978,335 of NC_086299.1, read as the reverse complement.
ATGCCTCTTTTCCAGATTCTTCCCTTTTCCCTAGTGCTCTTTCCTCACATTCCCTCTCCTACTTCCCCTACATTATTCGTCTGTTCTTCTCAAGCTCTGGCCCCCTTGCAGGGACCATGCTGATTCTGCTGCCACCACTGCTGATCGTCTCCCCATCATAGGCTATAGCAGCATCCCCCTTTCCAAAGGAAGTAAAATAACCCTCTGGTGATAAAATTTGCTCTTTTTAGTAACTGGAAAGAGTTCAGCATACAGCACCAGGATTGTTCTTCATTCTTACTGTTCCCTGTTCCCTGGCGCATCGTCTGTCTGACCTTTAGGAAGGCTGCAATTATTTTTTTTGCCAACCCTTAAATGCTTATCGCTCTGTACAGGAAAGGTTAAAGGTCTTCCCTTGGAGGAATAAACATTTCTGACAATTCTTTCCTTGATTTTCTCTTACCACTTTCTGTTATCTGACTCACCCCTTTAGAAGTCTTCTTCCTTGAAGCTCTCTTCTGTCCAGAGTTCAACGTGATCTGAGTGGGTTTCTACCACTTTACAGGGAGGGTAATCTATCTGACATCAGCATACCCATGAACACATCCATGGGAATCTGGTAAGGGTGGAAATGCTCCAGAAGGAAGGTCAGCACACAGTAACTTGAAAAGGCCTGGCTATCCAAGGATTTTGGCTCACACTTGGTGTGGCTTCAGCAGAGACGCAGAGTGGGTTCAGAAGTACAGCAGAAGATGCTCCCACAGTCACATAAGACAACCTCCATCCTTTTGTGATTAAGGGTGCACAAGCAACATGTAATGGGAGAGGTTCTATATTTCAAGAAAGCTGTCCCTGACCTCTCAGTGCGTCTGTACAGCAGCAAAGACTGGGCATTGCTGGAATACAAAAGCTAAGGCTGTGTCTGGCACCAAATGCCACATTAAGGAATGAGCTAATTTCTCAATTGCTTTCCTCAATGGCCTGGATATTTGCCGTCTTCTGCCCATTTGTTGCCTGGGCTGGATTCAGATCACAATGTCTTAAAGCACATAGCAGAATTGCATCAGGCTTCCAGAACAAAGTCCGGTTCCCAAAGGTGAGGCACTCCACTGCAGATGAAGGGTTCAAATGCTTCTGCTTCCCTGTCATTGGAACCCTTTCTCTCTGCCCTCAAGAGTCCCTAGTTGCAAAGGCCAATGCAATAAATAAAGCAATAGTCAGCTGACAGTTGTGAGCCTTCCTGGAAGGGGAAACCAATTTGTTCATGGGCCTGAAATCACAGCTCATTTATCAGGCCAAGCTTGCAATATTCCTTTGCGCTGCACTCCCCAGGGGCCTGCGAGAAGCATGCAGGTGGCCGTTCCAGCCACGGCTTTTCATCAGCACTAATCTAACAAACCCAAGGAAGAGACTGCGTGAGCGTGGGCTGGAGCCTCTGCTGCCGCTCCTCTCCGATAAGAGCTGCGGAGCAGGTGCAGGGAGGAGGAGGGGAGCACCGCAGGGATGCTGCTGTCAGAGCACGCACAACTACAAGCCTGTTACAGCTCTCTGGGGAGTTGTGCTGCCTTCTCTGTCTGTCGACCCCAGAGGGACCACAGGAGGATGAAGGGATGGTGAGCATAAGGCTTCAGGGGTATGCTCAAAACCTTTTGTTATTTCAAAACACATGCAAAGTTAAACATTGCAGTTATTCCACCAAAAATCTTACTCAAAAATAACTCCTTGCTATGAAACACTTCTATTTCAAAATACCTCTATTTTCTACTGGAAAGGTTTTGCTCTGCTCCAGGGAGGAGGCATTTCAGGCTGTGATGCAGGCTGAGGACACCTGGGGTTACTGCCTACTGCCTTACGAACTGACCTCTGTTACTCCAGACTCTTCCCGTGGTGGCAAGATTAGCCAGACAAGACTTGGATAGAAATGTTTCTTTACCATTTGGATTTCCTGAGGGATCGCGTACGCACTGCGCCTTGTGGGAATTCAGTCAGAAGGAGCTCACCAGGGACGTTAACACACGGGACTGTGAGGCTGCCAGCACCGCAGAAGGGACTGCTCAGCTGGGAGAGCTTTAATTCATGTGCTCCAGATAGCGTAGGGTTCTGGTTACTCCTCTCCTACAGCTGAAGGGGGACGAAACACATGCAGGGTCATCGCATACATCATCTTGCCCTTCTCCCTGGCTCACAGAATTAGCTTTGTTAAGCAAACTCCTTCCCCAAGCTGCATGGCCGTGGGCTGCTGCAGCAGACAATCAGTACCCAGGAGAAGGCAGCCACCTCCTGCGGGGTCCCAGCCCTCGTCCTCACCACTGCATGTCAAACCCCATTAGCCACCGAGCTGGCCTCCTTGAAAGGCCTGCCACTGGGATCCCTAACACTCGTAATAATCCTCCCCGCCTTTATCTGCTTCACACATCACTGTGCTATAATTGAGATTCCCTGGCTCTAATTCCCCACCTTTTGCGTATTTTAAAAGCACTTAACTCCATCCTACACATGACCAGGAAAGAGTGTCACCTAGACTTCTCAGTATTTAACATGGTTAAACTTCTCATCTTACTTTTTAACAACATTTTGTCTGACTCTTCTGCTAGACCTGAGCTACTGTTTCACGCTTTTGTCCACACTTTTTCCTTCTCTTCCTCCACCATTTAAACAAAGGAACTTTCCTTTCCCTGAGCTTGGTGGCACTTATTACTTTTTTGACTGTTTGCTTACTGCTGTTCTCTGATGAAAGATGAATTGTCATTCTTACTTCAGCAGTCTCTTGCTCCAGCCAAGCTGCATCAATAATTCAGCCAGGCCTCGATAACATTAGCTCTGGATGAATACAACACTCATGCCAATTAACTGGCTGAAGGGGCTCAAGAGATACAGGCAAGAGATTTCTCTTAATTTTTTTAAGCTCTTTTCCAAACTCCTAAAAATTGAGTTAGTTCAGTGAGTAAAGCACAGAGCAGAGAGTCTAACACAGTTCAAAAGGCGCCAAGAGGCTTAAGCAATTGATGTGCTAAAGCCCATCAGGCTCTGTTCCCTCGCTTGTCTCCACCTGCTCTGATATTGCATTGTACGTTTCTTGGGACAAAGCCTATCCCTGTTCATATGCTCCTAGCTTAATAAGATGCTGGAACATGACTAGCGTGTCTAGACAAACAACATCTTTGTGGATCTTTGCTCGTGAACAGCCTTGCTTGACTAGCCTTGGGCAAAAGCCAGCTAAAACTCCAAAAAAATTACTCAAGTCTTTTAGTTGCCCACGTGGAGACACTGCAAAGATTGCTTTCGGTGTTCAGAGCACAGTTCTATACGGGGCCTTGTTAGTTTTCTCCTGTTGGGCATTACCCAAATTGCCAGTCTCTTTTCATTCCCCAGCGTCCTTGGCCACAGCATGCTGCAGCTTGGACATGCATTTGTGGAAGGGATAATCAATCTGTAGACACGATCGCCTGACCGCCATGTCAAATACCATGCACACCTTGTGGCAGCGCTCAGCACAGGCGTGACTTCTAACAGTCATGAAGCGCTCAGAGTGCTCAGATGGAACCAGCTAGAGATGCACAAACCCTTGCTGCACTGTTAATGAGTGCTTGATTTGGGAATCGATCTCTGTCTTCACCTATTGCAAGGCTCTGAGGTATTTGAAACTGCCTGTAAAGAACAGTGATTTGAAATGACTCGGAAACTATATATAGGACCCTATGGACGGAGCATATGCGACTTGGTTGGCAAACAGCCTTGTCTTCCTGCACTCATCACTGGCCACTCACTGAACTTACAAATTTGGAGAGATCTCAGAGAAACAAAAGGAATAATTAGCTGCGTGGAGGGTAATAACAGGTTTGAGGAAGCTCTTTCCCTCCTGGGCATTGTTGTACTCACCAAGGGTGGGTGGAAGGCTTGAACTTGTTACTAGTTGGCAGCTACTCTAAGGCCTTCCTGGACTGCAGTCCCGGCCTTCATTCCTATTCCAGGGGAGAGAAAGTGCCAGAGGTAGTTTTCTGTGAAGGATGAAGGGCTGAATAGGATTCAGGTCCCACAGCATTTTAAACAGGAGTAGCTAGAACCAGCCTCTGTTACTGGTCTGATCTTTATAATAAAAATACAAGAACTGAACAATGAAAATGCCTCAATAGCCCTAACGAATCAGTAGCTGTGGGAGAAAGGAGACAGTTACCCATACAATTAACAGACAAAATGGGTGTAGTAATCTCAACACAAGAATACGGAAGAGATCCAGACTCAGCTCTGCAACTTAGCAATGCTTTGCAAACCCTTACAACCACAAAGAAGGTGTACTGATACTGGTAGTAGAAGAGGGCACTGAGAAAGTGGTAAGTCTCATCAAAAAGGGAAGGAAGTAGGAGGGTTGGTACTGACGCCGCAGAAGTCCCTTGCTGTAGGCAGGCAGTGGCTGCACCACCTGTGCTGTTTGTAGGGTCCACAGTTATCGTAAAGCTCAACCCCTTTGCAAAAGTCTGCTCCTTCTAGTTTTCTCTTATCAAGCCAAAAAGCCTCCCTCAGAAGGAGCTTCTTTTTTTGTCTTCTCGTGATGCCACCTAGTGACAGTTCCCAGCCTGTTCAGCTTCAGCTCAGTACCTGGTTCAGGCCCTCAGAGCCACTAAGCCACCCCAATTTTTGCAGAGGAAAGGATGGTGCAACTGATTGGGGCCAGCGATTGACAGGAATTATGTGATGCCAGCAGGGAGATGGGCAGCTAGAAAACAGTTTGGAAAGCTGTACCAGAGGCAGCATTTGGACTAGCGAATAGCTTAGATAGAAGGTACTGACTTTGCAGCGTAGAGGATGACAGCTATTAGGCAGTCAGGTTACAATACAAAACATTCAAGGGGATCGCTCTTCAGAGCTTTTTGATAACTTGTCATCCCTAGAGACAAGGGAGAGAGGAAGCGAGACCAACTACAGAGCGCTGCTGGATGTCTTCTGAGAAGCACAGCAAACTTTCAGGATCTCTGTTTCCACCCCCAACACTCTCCCCAAAGAAGCACACCGACCCACACTGATGTCACCTTAACCAGAGCCGAGTGTTTAATTGATTGCAAGGGAGTGACAACTGCACAGTGGTTGTGCTGGAAAGATACCCACTGCGCAGTGGTGGTACGGAGTCTTTAAAACAAAAGTAAAGAAGTGGAGGCAGATCCATCTCACAGAGTACAACAAAAAACAACTTACGCATCTGGGGATTCCGGGGGCAGCATTAGAAATAACGATACCTCCTAAGGACTAGGCCTGAGGCATCTCAGCATGACCAAGATGAAGATTTGTCAGCACAACTGACTCCCCAACATCAGTACTTAACAGCAGGCAATGGATCCAAGGTTTGTTTTTTATATATATATATTTATATTTATATATATAAAGCGCCTATCACCATATTGATAAACATTCTTTGGAACCACTCTGATGGCAGAGGTAAGAACAGGAGTCAGCCTGTTAGTACCTCAGCACTTCTGTTTCCAACCAATTTAAAAAAAAAAAAAAAAAAAGCCACAAGACTTTGCTGCCAGCCTGCCTGGCTGGTATTTAATACTGCTACTCCATCAGGGTTGGAGGGAGACCTATTGTGAATGGCAACAGTTTGCACTGTGACTTCTCCAACTGTGCTGCAGACCAGCGCAGGTGTCGCAGAAGGGCAGTGGGACATGAAGGCTCAGACCCGTTACCAGTCAAAACGTCTCAGCAGCAGGGAGCTCCCATCAGGAGAGAGCAAGCAAACTTTGCACACAAAGCTCTCGCTCTCTGTGCTTAAGGCTGCGTCAGTGACTTCTGGACTCTTCCCAGGTTTCAGAAGATCACCAGACGGAAATACATGTCAGTTATAAATATATCATGTCAGTTGCATGGGATGGAGTGGGGTGCAGGGAGGGGAGAATTTAGAATGGGGTGCATGGAGGAGAGAAAGGAAAAAAGACATCTTACGTTTCCAGCACTGGAAAGAACAGTTTTGACCTCGCACAATAAGTCACTGGACCTTTTCAATAGTCTTATCTGGCTTATGCCCCATCATCTTTAACACATCATCAAAGGGAATGTTGGCTGGCAAAGGGTTAAACAATCCCACACAGTGGAGAGCAAATCTGCAGTCTGCTGGGAAGGACCCCACCACATCACTGACGATCTCAGGATCCAACTTGAAGGAAGAAAGCAGCTTCTCAGTCTCACACATCGCTCAGGGCCTGGAGACAGACAAAGACAAAAAAAGTGTCAGGATGGACCTGCTGCAAGTCTACCAGTCCTCAAGAGAAACATGGCTCTGAAACACAACCGTAGCATTTGCCTTCGTTCCTAGGACATGCTGAGGATGTTTTTTCTGGAACCTGCAGTTGCAACTCAGTTAGGAGATGATGGAACGATGCAGAACACAGACCATCCTTCAAGAAGGCAGACTGAACTATGCTAGAGCATCCTTTCTTTACCCGCTGGTTTGTGCTAGAAACCACAAACATGTTTTATCTATGACTTTTGGAGCTTTCTAGTGGGAAACACCAGTTCTGCAGGTTCTTGGGCTTAGTTTTGGTAGGTGAAGTAGGAGTGATCTGCCATCAAGGCACAGGACATCAACCCACAGAACAGCTCCAAACTGAAATCTTATCTTCCCAGGGTGACTCATACTCTGCTGTGTCATACAAACTGCCGTCCTGCCCCAACTTGCCCACAGAAGCCTTCAGGGCTGCAGGAAACCCTCAGTCCTAAATAAACCCACTCCCGCCAAAGAAAAGTCACGCCTCATCCTTCATGGAGGAATAGCAGCGCAGCTTCACTTACCTTCCGTGCAAACTCTGGCAGAATGAAAGCCGCCCGATGAATGTCAGAGTTGTAGTATTTCAGACTCCTCTCCTCTACTTGTTGCTGTGAGAGCTGCTGCACAGGCTCCCGGAAATTTGTGTTCTGCAATAAAGAAGCCAGGTAGCTTTTGGGTAACGATCAAAAGGCTGTGTGACAGGCATCCTGACTGATGGCAGAGAACCAAGAGGACTTGCAGGAAAACAGATGACTTTCTGTTCTAGTATGAGGTCAAAGGTTCTGCACAGCTCCAGCCTCAAGGGCTGGAGTTTACACTCCGAACCCCGTGTGACTAGCCCTTATTCACAGATGTCAGCGTATGAGGTCAGACTGCATGTGAGCCATGTGCCAGATGAAGCTGTCAGATTGTGCCCGACCATCTAAGAAGCAAAGCTTTTGCTCTTTCAGAGCAGAATCCATATCTGTGTTAAGTCAGGCACAGTGCATGCTGCCAGCACCCCAGAAAAATACAGCAGCAGCAGCGCCGCTGGCTCCCTAAAACAACGCGGTAGTTGCATTACAGGCTTGCTGTAATGCAGCAGATTGGGAAGAGAACAGACCTCAGTGGTCTGACACAGAGGTACCAGCCCATGTCCTAACACTGACTCTCACTTGGAGGCCTCTGTACGAGCCAATTACCAGTTGCAAGCTTATTCTTATCGAGCAGATGCCCGCTTTATAACAGCCAGCATCAATAAGCCAAAGCCTTAAGAGAGACTGGAAACTGGTAGTGGCTTCCTCCCTTCCAACTTTGTGGTCCTGGAGAGAAAACCATGTCCTTTTCTAAGGCAACTGGTTACATTACTGGCCAATTCGCACTTCATACAGCACTGAGCAAGCTGCATTGCAGCTCTGGGGTCCTGAGCTGGTGGAGCTGGGCCCCAGCAAGAGCGTAGAGGCCCCACAGCTGGGAGAGCTCAGTGCCACAGCTCAGGCTCTGTAAGGGACAGCCTGGGGCAGGCTCTGCGGGTGCTTTCAGGGAGTGGAAAAGGGCACTTCAGGTGCCTGAAACTCACTGGGTTCTTGCTGCAGAGCATGAAGCCAATCTGCCCGCTGGGATATGTGGGGATGGTGCAATAGGCGTATTCCACAACAGGGAACAGAGACTTGCAGAACTGACGCATCTCCTTAATGAGATCCAGGTGCAGCCACTGGCACTCACCTACAGGGAGAAAGAAAGACAGGATGCAAGGTGAGAGCTGCCCCTCTTCTCTGCACAGGCCTGTACCAGGTTAACAGTGGCTCCAAGTCCAAACCTGCTCTACTCCGCACAGCTCAGGTGGTTTCAAAGGCAAGATAAGACCCTTACACCAGTTTTACTAAGCGCAGTCCAGCAGTTAATGAACTGACGTATATGGATCAAAACCGCTCCTGTATCTGGGAGCTGAAATGGATTTTACTCCCTGCATCATGTCTCCCAATAAGAGAGTCCCTTTGTGCCTCACACTTTGCATGCAATGATCTGGCATCAGCCTCCGCCCAGAGACAGCATCCTCACCTTGGCAGCAAAGAATCCCATCTTCTCGCAGGGCCGTCTTCATCAGCTGGTAGTAAGATTCTTTGAATAAGCTTTCTGCAGGACCTGGGAGAAAAGGGAGTAAAGAAATATGTCTAGAGGCAGACTAAGATGGTAGGCTTCTAAGTTTTTCAAATGCCCAGCCTGCACAGGGACTGCACTGGAAAAGAGACATTTCAAACGGCTTTTTAGTGATCACAGCAAAAAGTTTTGACCCTGGGTGAACCCCAGCCTGCACCTAGCACAGCAGAACCGTCAGTATTTTAGCATTGCTCGATAACAAGCCCAAGAGCCCAGGATCTTTATCAAAGAAAGTCCTACCAGCTGCCTCTTGCTTCAGTAAGCACTTTTTAAAACTGAACTCCTGCTCTAAAATGCCTTTTAGAGATGCCTCTTTCTGTGTTGACTATGGCAAGAGTGAAGGTGACTCAGGCAGTCATAGTTAGGTCCCTAAAATGAGGTGCCACAACTACATTTGGTCCATCTCTACCTCAGTTTTCCCCCTTCAGAAATACAGCAACCTCACTACAGCCATCTTTAGGCTAGGTAGCTACACCAACAGCACGTGAGCCACTGCTTCATTAGCGGACACGTGCAAAGCTGTCTTTGCCAGCACGGTGCTGTATCCTCCATGGGATTGCTGGACTCAAGGATCAATTCTGCCAGAAGCAATAGCTGCTGAGGTTGAATTTTGAGGAGAGAAATGCGACAGCTAGCTTGAATACTTGCTAATACAATTTCCTGGTCTTCATCCTTCCCTTTCCCTACCAAAAGAACCAGGTCAGTGACAGCCTTTTCATGTGAAAGGAGCCCGAGCAGGCTGGCATTACTTCCAAGAGGTAGGCAGAAGAGAAAAGGAGGAATGTGGAAAGGAGTATCCTTTTATGTCTAGAATTCTTACCCATGGGGTCAGACGAGTCTGTGATAATCACATCAAAGGCTTCTTGATTTTGTTTCATGAACTCAAAACCATCTCCCACGTGCAAGGTCAGCTTAGCGCTGGAATACCCCACTGCCATCCCTGGGAGGTATTTCTTGGATACCTGGATCACATCCTGTAACACAGAGAACACAAGTGGGTCGGGGCGGGGGGGGGGCTACAAGGAGCTACTTCTCAGGCTACTGTGCAGCTGCAGCTGAAAGAACAGCACAATGAGTCATTTCCTTCCATGCCTTCAGCACAAGTCCGACTTGCTAGCTAGATCCTCAAGAGCTGTCAGCATCTTCAGCCAACAAGCTACACTCAGCCCTTTCCTACGGCCTCAGGGTTCAGTGACACTGTTGGTCTGTCCTTGCCAAACTCAACAAGAAGAACTCGGAGCTTCAAAAGCTCCCCAAAGAACTAAGAGAATACGATTACAGATCTGACTGCTCTGTGCTCCTTTTCCCTGCAGACGTCACTTGCAGAGGTGATCTTGGCCAAAGACTTTTTTTTTTTCCTTCCTAAATAAAACCACGACAGCAGGTTTCTGGATGCAAGATGAGAAACATTCCCACCTCTGCTCTATAGTCATTATATCAATCATCCCATAAGATACAGTTTTCTCTCTAAAAGAGGCCCGGCAATTGTACTGAGCACTACCAGCTTCTCACAGCTGGCAGAGACAAAAAAAATACGCTGGTGTCAGGCAGTGCTTGTTCAAAACCAGGCACATATGCCTACTTAGCTTGGAAGACAAGGTACACAGTCTCATGTATCAGCATTTCCCATTCCTAACAAAGCCCTGCTTTGAGGAGACAGCAAAACTTTCTAAGAAAGTAAAATATCCTCACAAACTGACTAAGAGAAGGAGGACCAGCCCATCTATCACGGAAACAAGTATCTCCCACTTATTTCCTGCTTTCAGATGCAGGAGAGGGCTTAACAAAGCCACCATCCTCCTCTGGCAGAAGCAGAGTTCTGTTCTGCATCAGGGGGAGAGGGAAAAGCACCACCTTCAGAAAACCAGAGCTTTCCTCCTCTAGATCCCATGCTTGGCCCACGCTGGCCTGGAAGGGCCTCTACCCTATGTGTGTGGAAGAAATCACATGCAAGAAGCATCCAGCTGCCACGTAGATGACTTGTAAGGCAAAGAGGTGGCGCTGTCAGTGTCACGCCAGCAGAACCGGCAGCAAACGCGCCTGCTGCTGACAAGGGGCAGCAGGTGAAACAGCAGCTCCCGTTGATGCTGTGAAGCAGGGGCTGCCTTTGCTTGGGCAGCCTGCCCCCTCTGAGCGAAGCCCCCGGGACACCTCCACCCAGCTCGGGGAGCCCAACGCACCTCATCAATTTCGCACTGCACCACGGACTCCACGGTGGGGTGTTTCACCACCTCTCGCAGCACTCCCCCGTCGCCGCCGCCGATGATCAGCACCTGGCAGACAAGAGGGCAGAAAACCGGCCGTCAGCGGTGGGGACTCACAGGGGAACTTTCACGGTGAGGCCCAACGTGAAACCCCGCAGCTGCCCGGGCCCATCCTGCCCCGGCGCTTAGCAATGTGCTCCGGTGGCCCACGAGGGCTCTGTCAAGCGCCGACGTGCGCCAGGAGCGACGGCCGGAGGAGCCGGTGGGGAGGCCGGGGGCCGGTCTGCGGGACCCAGGGCCGGCCGGGGACGACCCTGCGGAGGGGGCCCGGGGACGACTCACCTTGCGGGGGTCGGGGTGGCTGCAGAGGGGCAGGTTGGCGATCATTTCCTGGTAGGAGAACTCGTCCCGCTCCGTGCACTGGATCACCCCATCCAGGACCAGGACGTTGCCGTAGGTAGTGCTGGGGCAGAGCGGGGAAGCGGGGTTGGAGCCGGCCCGGGACCGGGGCCGCGCTCCCCCGCCCCCTCCCAGCGCCGCCAGGCCCCGCCGCATGGCGCTGGGCGCCGCGCTCTACCACCCCCCGCCTCACCGCCACCGCCGCCTCCCCGGGCCGCCCCCCCGGCCGGGCCGCACCTGCGGAAGACGAGTATCTCCTGGTAGCGGGAGCGCTGGTGGTGCAGAAGCTCCTCCACCTGCAGCGACATGGCCTGCCCCGGCCACAACCGGCATGTCTCTCGGAACCAGCCCTCCCGGATCAGCGCCGCCGCGCCGCCCTCCATCCCGGCCCGGCCGCCCCCGGCCACCTGCGCCGCCGCCGCCGCCTGACCCCGCCGGCGCGGGAGCCCGGAGCTGAGGGGGCACGCGCAACCGCCCCGCCCCTTGGCCGCCAGCGCGCGCGCCGCCGCGCCCCTATTGGCCCAACCGCTTTTTCGCCGCGCCCCCATTGGCCCGAGGCGGCGGTGACGCAGTGCCAGCAGGGTAGGCAGGCCCACCCTCCCCCCCCCCCCCCCCCCCCCCCCCCCGCCCCGGGGCCACGTGGGGCGGCGCGCCCGCTGCGGGGAAAGGGCGCGTCACCGCCCCCCCCCCCGCGCACCTCCCCGCTTTTGGGGGAAAAAAAGTCTCGTTTGGCTGTTTTAAAGGTTAAGACGTCAAAAGCAGATTCCTCCCGAGCCTGGCGCCCTCAAAAAAGGTGCGGCGAGCAACGGAGTGAAGGGGGGGGACTCACCAGGGTTACGGCAGGAGCGCCCCAGCGGGCGGTGCGGACCCAGAACAGCCGCTGCCCGACGGCAAAACGGTCTCAAACCGCGGGATTCCGGTGCCGCGGCTCCGTCCCGGCCGCAGGTGTACCCAGGTGAATGAAGCAGGGATGCGCTGGTCGCTTCCATTAAAGGCGTTGTTAAAGCCCGTGGCAGGAAGCTGCAACTTGTAAGGGAAAGCGGAAACAGACTAAAATTGCGATCATCCTTTAAATGTCACTTGGTGTGGAATTTTAAGTAGAGGTCTTAATGAAACTACAGAAATTTTAATGTCTCCACAGCCAACGGGGCTTTTGGTAAGAGTTAGTTATCCCTCAAGTTGCAGAAGTATCCTTAGTGTGACGCTAAGGGGACAGGCACAGGCAGCCCCTGCGAACGCACTCACAGACAATTGCTGTTTAACTGCCTCCTTCCAAAAACATTCTCCAATATTCAGCCACGCCGGTGGATTTTATGAGCAGAAAGGGACTCTGTTCTACCACTACAATGCTGCTCGGCCGGCACGCTCATAGCAACATACCTAAGGAGGAAAAACGCTCCTCTGTTCCCTTCCCCTCCCTACTTCCCAGAAATAGGTGAAGAGACTGAAAACAAACAAGCAAGCAAAATCCCAAACCTGGTCACAGTCTTTACAAAAGAAAGCTTCGGGTTAGGGAAGTTTTCACCAGTACCCACTCAGTCCTCGCACCCAGCCTAACAGTCAGAGAGGTAAATTCTGTCATTGCCAGCATGAAATGGAAAATCATCAGAAAAGGAAATCACAGAGTAGAGACAAGGCCATTGGGAAGAGGAGCAAGATCCATTGGTCAGCTCAGCGACCAGTAATCCAGGAAGGAGCTCTGCCACTGGTTTTAACGTGGCTTCAAGCAAAGTCCCATCAGCCCTACCCTTCGGTACTCCCCACGGTGAAAGGGGAATGCTGCTCATCTCTCTCACGGCAGCGTTACAGCCTTCAGGTGCCAGCATTTAGAATAAGCTCTGCCATCCATCCATCCAGTTATGGCCTGATACTCTTTTTACAAAGACTTTAAGATAACTCACTGCGGGTATTTAAAACCAGGAGATGTTAGCACAGCTGTACCGATGTTCAGTTGCAGCACAGAACCTCACTGGCTTTCCCCAACCCAATATTGCACTCTGTGCTTTTACCTTCTACCTAATGCTACTGCTTTCACTCTATGACTTTGTGGAGACACTGGTCTCTGATCCAAAAAGTACCCCAACTCTTTTTTTTCCCCTCCTTAAAATCTTTGCTTAAAAATACACAAACACTGCTAGTGCAACACACTACTTTTTCCTATTACCTTGTCTTGTAAGAGATGAGCTGTGCAGTTCGATTTGTAAGCAAGGTCTAACATAAAATACAGTCTGGCCTTATTTCCTCCTCCGGACTGCTGGGGTCTGAGTCACATCTACTGAATCTCTCTTATTTTTGCACTGGCTTTAGAGATGCCAAGAGGTTCCTCTCAAACTCCACTGACATGCTGGTCCCAGACTTCAAACAGCTCCAAGAAGTGACAAGTTTAGCCTAACTGTGTTTGAGGACACAAGATAAACTTTCAAAATTAGAAACAAAGCAACACTGTGAGTATAATTAGAAAAAACCCCAATGTGAATATAATAAAAGTGAAATCAATTAAGATGGTTTTCCTTTTGGGAAAAAAAAAGGATTTTAATGGGTTTAAAAACATTTCTGTACAAAAACTGCTCAATGACCGGTATTTGCCTTCCCATGGTGACAATACTTCTGACTATTGTTTTCTTCAGCAGCAACTCCCACAGGTCCTGTAACAAGGACTATCTCTTCGGCCAGTGGTGCCTGGAACCCCTGCAAAAGACAGTTACAGAAAGACTTTAACTCTTGCTCTACATTCGCTCAAGACTGAAAACCTACGATAGGTTCCAACGATTCTATTGAGAAAAGGTCGTGATGCAGCAGAACCCTTCTCCCTCCAAGGCTGCCCTTACGTAGTGTTGCTCTTTATGGCTAAATAATACACAAGGATCACGCCTTGTAAACTACGCGTTAAGTACCTATTCAGAACAAGAATGTTCATATTTGGCAGTACTGTTATTTATCTTCCTCCCAAGCTAGGCAAAGGTTCTCCCCACCTCTACCTATCTTTGTGGTCAAGAAAGCGACTCCCACATTTATTAACACAAACTTTTACCTCAACATTTCAAACCTCCCAGCCAGACTTGTCTTTGATTGCATTAATCCTGACTAAGCTTTCTTCCCCCCCCTCTTTTTTTCTTTTAAACTGACGTCAAACTGTGATGCAACCTCTTCCCATTAAACATGCGCTTAAGCTCCCACAGCAATTGAGGACAATAGTTATGCTTTGCCCATAGCTCCGGGGCACAGGCGTGAAAACACTCCACCAGAGCGATGAGAGCAGGCTGACAACACACCTCTCCGCTTTCCCCGCCAGGTAGGACATGCTTCTGTTTCCAGACTGTTGAAGTTTGTTAGCTCCAGCAAATTTCTGCACAGAAGGAAAAAAAAAACCAAAAACACCACCACCACCACAGTGAGGTACTTGCCAAATACAGTATATTCCATGAGATTCATGTGCTGTCAGGTCCCTCCAACTTCAAGGAATGCTGCTCATTTACACTGTGAGCTTTACGTCTTAGGACTTTACATGCCTGTACACAGAGTGCAGCTGAACAGGTGCTGTCCTACTGGTCTAACTGTGACATTAGGCATGATACTCCACTGATGACAAATCTTACCCCTCTAGACAGAAAGATCTGTACATGTTGTCCCAAATTCACCCGTCGGTTTCTTTTTTTCTCCCAAAAAAAGTTTTAACTGACACAGCAAAAGGACTGCACAGGAAATGGTTTCCTACACTATCAGGCATAAACTTGTTCAGCTTCTAAAATACAAATTTTAATGAATATCCAAATGCTCGCTGGTACCCTTTGCCCTCCAGTTAAATCTGCAGGAAGGCAGCATGCACAGCAAAGAGGCTGAAATGCAAGAAATGAGCTTCAGAACTTAAAATTCATGCTTGAGCACCCAATGAGTTGACGCACGGGCACCCTATTACTTCATGCTGACATCACACATCAGCACTCAAACACTCCACACATGGGCACTATGCAGGGTGTACAGCGGGGGGTTTAGGTAACCCAGGTCTGCAGGGGGGACACAATGACACAGGAACCGCCCTGTGCTGGTCACAGGTTTCCCTAAGTATATGTTTGATTGTTTATGCTTGCTTGCTTCTCTTCAATCTCTCAATTAGCAATAAATAAAATACAAATTCTCTGAGCTGAGACTGTTTTCCTAATGACTGCCTGGTGGAGAACGTGGGCAACACACAGAGCTGCCATGGCCTGAAATCACTGGACTGACCAAGGTTTTTGAGAGCACCTTGAATATGGTATTGGGAATTCGTGGTGTTGTGCTGTGGCCTAAGTGTCATGCCTGTGATATATGGGGGCGTAGGTGTGAACAGTGTATGAAGAGGTGGGAAACAACAAGAGAGTCTGAGGGGCCCCCAGAAAGCTCCTCCTGAATGGGAAGAGGCTAAAATACAAAGTGTGAGCTCATGATTGCAAGCGTCACTCTCAGTACCAAGTGCTGTTAGGGAACATTCTGCAGATCCAGAAAAAGTCATCTTCCTTCCCCAGCGAGTCCCCAGCTGAGTACGTGCTATCACCAACATTTCTGTTCCTTCATGACATGCCCGTACCTTGCCTGCATAAGCTTGCTTGGCAGGATCGAATTGTGGCGACTGCTTCGATTTGCTGCTTCCTAAGGGAGAGAGTAGAGAAGCTGTCACTAAAATTTTCCATAATGAACAGCACATTCCATGGTTTTTCTCTGATGATAAGGAGGCTTCACTGCAGTCTCCCACATGCTAAAAACCAGAACAGTCTCTTAAGAGCAGGAGATGCTTTTTAATAGATTTTTTTTGTCACAAAGGAGTCAAATCTCCTTTGCCTTCTAGTTGCTGGGATCCAATTAAACAGATGACTTTCTCTACAGAGAAAAGAAGCAAAATTTGAATCCACAATCCCCTTGGCTGACGATTTTTGTTTCCAAATCAGAGAAGGGATGCCAGACTGTACGTTCCCCAAGTTAATTTCTTTTAGTATTTCCCCACTGCTAGGTAAGTGCATTGTAACAGTTTGCACTGCCTTGGCACCTACATTCACACACAGCCTTTTTGGGGCTCAGCTGGCAACATTTTCCACACCCTGCAGCACTCTCGCAAGAGATCCAGATCTTACCCGCAAACACTTTGAAGTTGGACTTGCTGTAATCAAAGGGGGTAAACTGCTTCGGTGCTTCCAGCTCCTCTGGTTGCTGGGAGGCTTTTGGCCGTTTCTTCTCTTGTTTTGGCAACTCTGTTCCTGTTTCACTCATGACCCTCTCCCTTTTCTTATTAGCTTGTTCCTGCTGTGAAAGCAACCCACAGAACAGAAACAAGGACAAGTTCAGGAAAGGAGAATGAAACATCTCTGTGTAGGCATGAACGTCAGCATGCAGATGAACTGCCCAATGAACCTGGGCCACAGTGACAGCTATTGCCTGTTGCAATAATAGTGTGGGGAGAAAACACTGTGTTCTTCTTTGGGCCTAAATAGCTTTTTTATTTTGTCTCACAGCAGGGACTTTTCAGAGGAAAAGCCAAGTTGTCATTGCACAGGATACGAGAGGCTGAGATCTGCTGTGGCCCCACAGGCGGGTTTGGGGGAACCTGGGCAAGTGAGGAGCAGAGAGGTGCAGAAAACATTCCCTGCTGAAGATATGGAGGGATGTGAAGATTTGCACAGCACGGCTGCTAGCAGCCTGCTGCTGCACACAGGGCAGAATCGCAGAACTGCTACCAGAAGACCGTCATTCAGGTACTCCAGACTTATAGGGCTCAGGGTTTCACTCTGAACTGTGTTATGAAGCTCAAAAGGGGCAAAGGCTGGAAGTAGAGAATTCAATGACATACCATAGCTTGCTGACGAACAGACACAATATTTTCTGTTGCCTCTTTGTACACCTTCTGTGCTTGGTCACGAGCAGCTATGGAAACAAACAAGCATTACCTTAAAAAGGAGGAGTAAGTTACCCAGGAGCTTGTAGCAAGTCTCAAATAGAGTACAATCTTTGTCAAACAGTCTATGTGCATTGGGAAAAGCACGTTAGCCAAGACATTGAGGAAGGAAAGAATGGCTGTACCTGACTGCTGGGCTGCTTTCTTTTTTGTTTCATCCTTGGACTCCTTCTGTGGTTGTGTCTGACTCATCAACTTCCATCGATTGCTGATCTGCAATGAAAAAAAAATTACCTGGGATCACTTTCTTTGAAGTTTTACGGCAAAAGTGAGTTTATAAACTTGCTACCACACGCTGTTCTTCATTAAGAGTACAAAAGATCAAATTGGATTGTAAAAGAGATTAAGATCTGCTGCACCAGGTAAAGTAAAACCGTGTGCTTTAAAAGTTCTGAGCTACAAACAAGCCACGAGAACAAAGGCAGATACAGACATCAGTAGTAGTTTGCAGCTTTGACAGACATGGAATATAGAGCGTAATGTCTCCAATCCCTTGGTTCTTCAAAGGATATGAATGCTACAGAAACAATGAACTACAGATTCAGAAACATGTCAAGTTTCTCAAAACTTCTATTCTTTTTCTAAATAATCTACTTATTTGTTTCTTTTGTACCACTTGGCAGGAAATTTTAGCACAAGACTTACTTCATAAATTTTTGATGACGGGTCAAACTTCGCAGATTGAGAGACATAGGCAGGGTTCTGTTCTGAAGGCAGGTACTGTGGAGAGGAAAAAAATGTTTTGCTTTAAACACAACACATGGCATTTAGCTCACTACTAAAATGCTACTTAAAATGTTCCAAATCAAAAAGTTTATATTTAAGAAACATTGCACAGATAGATCATCTTTTGGAAAATTAAAAGTTACCATAGCTACGACCAAGAGAAATGTTAAAGAAAAACCTAAATAAAAAACCCCCAAAACCCCAACCCACAACCACACACCAGAAAAAGTTATTTCCTAGTAATTTGTCACTCCAAATCTACTACAAAGTATGCTATTGTTCTTCTGATTAGAAGAGTAAAATCAGCTCCCTTACTCTAGCCATAAAGTAGAGATGAAAATGTGATGCAAATTAAAAAAACCTCAAACTTGATTAAAAAAAAAGAACAGTGAGAAGTCTGTTTACTATGCAGAAAGACATATATCTAAGAGGCATTTCAATCTGTTTTGAAAACAAGTCCACACGTGCGTGCTTTGCAAGAAGGACAATCTCTCGATTCCAGTAAAAGAGCAGCAGCTGATGCTGTATCAAGCTCTTTCGGAATCGCCTGGAAAACGAGCTCAGAGCATCCTCTGCACTAGGTAGTTTCTGAGTCCCACTACAAATATGTATCGGGAACTTTTACCATTCTAAATGGATTTTCAAAGGACTCCATTATACGCTGAGCTTTCTGCTGTGCAGTGGTTAAAGTCTTCTCATTTCCTTCATCTTCATCACATTCCTTAAAAAAAAAAAAAAAGGAAGAAATATTAACATTAATAACTTTTGGGTTGGCTACTGCCTTTTCATGCGTGTTATTTCTCTCTCTACATGAAACTCCACTGATGGCAGTAACCCTCCAGAGAGATGTAATTAACTTGCCGGCCTCCTAATCCAGTTCTCTTGGTTATGCCATATGCTTGACAGGAAGCCAGTATCATTTCCATGCATGTCACACCTTACTATTTCTTGCGACACTCTCACACAGTTTTATCAGATCATTGAGTATGTTTTCTAATACTTAAATATTGACACTATCGCAAACATGTTGCTTACACTGAATATGCTGACAGTGGCAGTAGCAACAAGACATGATGACTCTGGCTGAACATCCTGAATATTCATTGTCCGCTCACTGTCTGAAAAGAGACAGCCATGTTCCAAAACTGGTGCAGGCTCTGCATGAAAAGAAAAAATTTTTATTAGATACTTGTATATTTTACTCCCTTTCGTGTAATGAGATTTAAACAAAAAAAATCTTCAGGGCTGCTTACTTCCACATCTCAAAGCCACTAATAATCATGTCATGATTAGCACAGTTTTTAGGTTAAGTCCAAATTACCCAAGACAGAGTTGTTCTGAAAATCCATAGGAATCCGGGAACTGTCATGTGGTCCAAAGAAGGTATTCTCCAGCTTCTGCAGAGAGATTCAAATTACAAACCCCATTAATACACTACTCTATGAATCTGTATATGTTTTAACATGTTGCAGAGACACATTAATGAAAATTCAAGTAGTGTGAAATTCAGAGACTGAATGTTCTTAATATAGCTCACCTGCCAGAGCACATTGCAACTGGCATCAAAAGGATATCTGTGCAAACACCCACTGGCTAACGGAGCTGCTTTACTTCATACATATGAAGAGAGTAAACGAGTCAGCCTTAGAAACTCACCTGAAACTTCTCTTACAGATCAGTCAATATAGACTAACACACGTGAAACTGGACCAGCAGCCAGAGTGTTTGCTGATGAAGCCTTAAGTGCTGCTATTATGCTGCTTTGTAAAATACCAATTTACAACTGGTAATATTACGAGTCTAGCACAGAAAGTTAACATTAAGCTAAAGCGGAGAGACCTATAAAATGTGAGAGGATAAACAATTTGCTAGAGCACAGACTTTTGCTAGATTTATTTCTAAGTTTAAGGCTTAAGATGTTAAGTAACAAATATTATGTAAACCATACCTCAGGGTTGGATAGAGGTGCTCTTTTCTTGACTGTCACAGCAATCTCTGACTAGAATGGGAGAGAAAGATAAGTCAGTTAAATGCACCTGCCCTGTTCTTCTAGGTCTGCCTCCTTATCAACCTTTTCAACACATTTATTACATTTAACTAATGAACCTCTTACATCTAGGCTTTTTTTGCTTCACCATTAGCTGAAAATATTTATGAATCCATTTACATGGCCAACAAATTCCACAAGGTCCAGCTGCTCCTCACACAGGCAAACCTGATGTGCAATGTATGACAGACAACTGCGCCCTGTTCATTTTACTGCTCTACTTCTCCAGGAAACCACACTGCCCGTAAGCCAGTGCACAGCAGACAACAGTTGCAATGTATCTTTGAGCTCTACTACAGAACACCACATTCACAGTGTTCAAAAAGCAAACTTCAGCATACATATCATCACAGGTCACCATTTAGCCGCAATCCCTGGCTTAAGGAAAGCAAGTGATGAGTCTCTTGTGTGGTACGAGCTACTCCTACCTTGAGAAGAGGCATCTCCCGGGCCTGCTGAATGAGAAGATGCAATTCATTAATCTGCTGGCGAACTAGTGGTGGGATTGGATTACAGCAAGCAATGATGCCCTGGGGTTCTCTAAAGAGAGATGAGAAAAATTCAGTGTGCTATATTTACGGCCGATATCTTAGGCATTTGCATTCAAAGGACGCACAACCAGATATAGCCACAGTCCTGACTGTGAAAGAATAAGACAAGTCAGATTAATCTGTCAGAGTTTATTCTCTGTGATGAAAAATTCTGTACCAGGTTTGTGCAGATAAGGAGGAACCATTAACTCAGCTCTCCTCTCACTTATCTTTTCTGTGGTCTGTCTGTCAGTCCCCACCTTAATTTCGTTCCTTGTTCGTAATTCATCTACGGAATTTGAGCCCAGCAGTGAATTTGTGTTTAAAGATGCACTTTTACTATTCTCAAGTATGGATGTTAGACAATGAGTGTCAAGTGTTTGAGGAAAATGTTGCATCAATAGGGTGTTTTAAGGGATCTGCCCCTTGCTCCCTGCCCAATTCTTTTAGGAACTGAAAAAAAACCCCTCAAATAAACGTTATGGAGGAACTTATCCCTCTCTTGCCCTATAATACTGTGGGAATCTCAGGGGGAACGTGTGACATAGAGCAATACAAAGGAATGTGCTTTATTAGTGGAATAAAATCAGAGAGAGATACATTCTCAGAAGTTTGTAGCCTTCCGAAGGAGTGTTGCTACTTATTTCTTTTCCAAACTGAACAACTATAGCAGTATTGAGTGCTGGAAGAAAGGGACTGACTGCAGAAGTAATTACACACTAGGAAATGACTTGCTAGATATTAAAATCAAATGAGACTCCTCAAGGGTGAAAAAAACTTACTTGGGAAGCTCCTCTGCTATCTTCAATAGCATATGATTTGGTAGCACGTATCTACAACACAAAGAGGTGGTGTGAATGTAACACAATATTAAAAACTCTTAAAAATACCTTCAGAGTGCACGTCTGCCCCAATTACAGGTCTGAAAAGATTAAATCGGTTAAAAAGAAATTAATTAGGGCTGATATAGATACCTGTAAGAATTTAGTGCTAACATACCAGGACTTCCGTGTAAGAAGCCACCTGAGGTAGTACACTAATTTCTATAGGTAAGAAAGTGGTTCCACCTTGCGGGGGGGTGAGGGGAGGGACACAATCCAAGAGACTCATCGAAGTATTAGGTCAGCGTCTATAACAAAGACTTCCTACCCTGTACTCTCATCCTCTTGACGCGCCATCTTGTCTCTCCATGCAAACAGCAACCTAAATGCTGCCAGCTGCTGCGTGTTGAGATGTTTTTTCTGCCTCCTGTAGAGCTCAAGGTAGGATTCATCTGAAAAGAGGGGTTTGATGTATTTCTGGACAGGAAAAAATGAAACACTCATGGTCAGTATCAGATTTGTGCTTTCTAGTTTGCCTTGCTTCACCGAGACAGACAGAATCTCCCAGACACACAAAGGAGACCAGTAAATTATGTTTTGGAGCTTTTACCCTAAAGTGTTGGTAGGATCCTATCCCTGAAAAACATATACATCTCATCCATTTTTAGGGGAAATCCACCCTCACCAACTCCAGGAGCAGCTTTAGACATCAAATGTCTTCAAGATTTACTAGATTAGACAAGGCCTACTTTCATAGACGGCATTTTCCACAGGCACAATATAATCATCTCATAGGCTTTGAACTTCTAGGAATGTCCAGTAGAACTGGAAATGTAACACCTCTCTTAGGAAAGACACACCTGAAAGCATCAGGAGGCCAATGGGTGCCAGCATTCAAAAAACAGCAAGAGGGCATCTGAATCCAAGGATTTTAGGCAGTGAAACAAGTGACTGCACGCAACTGGGTCACAGTTTATACAGCTGTTTTCAGATACACACAGAGGAAAAACCCTATGTCTGCGCAACAGATATAGAATAGGCAAAGGATTTTCTGTCCTACTAAGCCCATACTCTGATCCAGGTAATCCAACAGGTGAAGCTTTACCTTGAGGCAGATGTCCTTGCTGCGTTGCCACACAACCTGCAGCTGAGTGGGCTGCTCATTCCCTTTCTCCCACAGCGCCTCCCTCACTTTATCATAGATGTAGAGCAAGTAATGAGTGTCATCACGGGCATACCGAATCATTTCTTCTGGCAAAGGGCTAGAAAAAGAGACAAAATGACGCTAGTACATTTCAGTTGCCCCGCTAAGCCATCACTTTGCTCTTGCAAGGCATATTAGGGCAAACTGCACGTAAAACACACTAAGAACTAATACAGAAATTCTTCTGTTTTCTTACTGAAGGATTTGTTGGGTCAACAGCAGTAACAAGCTGTCCACTCTCCAACTGAGATGGCATCTTGTTCATATGCTGGAGAGCAGGATTGCTGTGTAGCTACAGCACTATAGTCAGATGGCAGAACTGCTTGCTATGGTAATTGTCATAACTCTTCCCTCTCTGCAGAGCCTACATAAAGTAGACCGGGGATCTCTGTGGCATGCAGGGTCCATCTGCATAGCCAAGCTTATTGCTCCAACAGCATCCTGCTCTTCCTAGTGCGGATGACTGAATGCTTTTGTAGGGGCTCTAGAGGAGCAAATACTAACTTTCTTCATAATACTGCAGTGGTTCAGCACCGTTCCTATGAAGTGAGCTTTTCCAGGAGCTTTTCATTATTAATTTTCCCTGGTCTTTCCAAAAGAACTCATTTTCTAAAGAAACACGGGAAAATGTAACACTCATAAAAGAACTTAAAGCACAGCCAGCTAAATGTTGTGCTTGTTCACTTTAAGACTAACTTACAACTATGGGGCTTGCAACTAGAAACATGCTCCTGCTCTAACAATACAAACAAGGATAAGTGCTACCTTGCAGCTCCAGCCCATTTAAGGGGTCAATTTTTACCGTATCCTCCAGTCAGCCAGCTGGTACTGCTTGTCAGCATCTACATTGCAATACAGCTTTAGCAAGTGGTCCAAAGAATGCCTGCCAAGATTGAGGAGACGAGCAGCTTGGTGAGTATCAAACATGTTCACCAAGTACAGACCAAAGTCTTTTTGCAGCCATTCCACATCTGAATCGGCACCATGAAGGACCTTGAAAATCAAAAAAAATTTGTGAATTGTATGAAGAACATTTCTACTCCAGGCTGGCAGTGCTGTAGTTTCACATTCATGTGTCTAGGACTGTATTTCTTTTCTCTCTGTCCTTCACTGTTAAGTGCAGAACTACTAAGTGAGTGGACTTGGCAAGTAACTTCCCACTTACATCAAGGAAACAGGCACATGAACAAATTACAATGAAAGCAGAGCCAAGTGACCAAGACAGAGCACACAGCATGCTTTTAAATATAATGAAGCTTAAACTAAGGGGAAAAAAAAGAAAAAAAAGTATTCTCGTGGTCAACTGGTGAATATGGGAGCTGACCTTCACAATTGCAGGGTCTGTGAAGGTCTCGTTGAGAATGTTCATGTCGCTGCGCAATTCCAGTGTATCAATAATGAAGTCTTCTGTTCGGGTGGAAATCTGCATCAGACACGTCAAGCCCAGGAAGCTCCTGTAGGAATGATGCTGAAAAACATGGAAGAGAGATGTAAGCTAGGATCCATTACAGAAGTAATACTACAAAACAAACAGCACTCCAAATGAAGGAAGAAAAAGTAACGGAGGACTTCTTAAAGAAAAAGACAATTGGATGAGCAAAGTTTTCTCTTTGCAGTCACTAATGTAACATAAAAATACATCATATGAATCGAAAGAAAATAAATTTAGTATGAAGTGTGCAGTCAGTGCCACCATTGGAAAACTTACAATATTGACACAGTTTAATTCAACCTTCTAGATAATATCTGACAGGTCAGGGTCGTGAACTGTCCTTTCATGTCAGAAAGTACAAAAAGCAGGAGAAAGAGAACACCACAAAACAGACTAGAAGAACACAACGGTATCCTGGGTACTAACAGTTCACATGTAACTTTTAAACAGAAAAGGCTATTTCATTACCTCTAAGTCCAGTGCAAATTCTTTACAGTTCATAAGCTTTTCGTTTAGATCTACCAGCTCATCCAGTGTGGTGATAAAATGACAGGGTGTTTCCTTGATGGGCCTGTACATCTGGCAGAGCAAATTATTAGGTATGGTATGTTCTCAGTCAATTCCCACCCCTGACCTCCACCCTCAATTCTGAAATTCGTCAAGTATAGCTGGCTGTAAATTAACGTGGACACCAACCTGGGGTTCTGGTTTCTTGAGAACTCCATCTGGTGGAGAAAAATGCTCCAGTTCATACTGGTAAGGGTGAGCAAACCTGTGGAAATTAGGAAGACAGGCACAGACTAAATTTCAGTCATCTTTATGCAGCCAGAACACAGAGATTTTGAGAACTATGGCAGTTTCCCTATCGAGTAGAAATTTTGTCTCTTATTAAGCTTAGGTTTAAAATAACTGCAGATGTCTAAAGCAAAGCACACACAACATAGTGTGTGGACACAAACACATGCAGAGCTGTTACACATGAATAGCATCAGCACGATGGGACCATACAAGTGCATGTTCACCAACGGTACTCCAAGAATCTTGCTGTCAGTTTAATTTCTTACATGTCTTGCTCAGTTTGCTGTGTCCTCTGCTGGTGTATGAAGTCTGCCAAAGCAGCTGGTACATCCAAGTCTTCAGGCCGCTCCTTTCGTTCCCGTCCACTTTTTGTGAGGGCTGAACAACCAATATGGAACAACTGGACTGGGTCCCACACATAACACGTTCCCAGCCTACTACTCTATTCCCTCCACCCACCACAAGATCCTATTAAAATTGTAAAGTATCAAAAATCTTAACAATTTAGACCTGCAGCTTTTGCTGTCGGCAAGATTTCTGGCTGCAATGACAACTCAGTTACTAGGTTTTACCAGGCTGCTGTTAAACAAGATGAAAGGTGGTTCTGCTCAAAAGCTTGGAAGGAGATTGAAAAAATCTTCAGAAAAAAAAAAATATGTCAATCATTCCCAGTTACTAAAAGTACAACTGCATCAGTGCAGACTAAGGATGAATCATCATCATCAGAACAACATGTTGCCGAGATAGGATGTTACGCTGGCGGCTTTGACAAAGCACCCAAAGCAAAGGTAGGTCTAACCATACGCCTGGCACTCCTAAATAATTAGAAAGAAGTATCTATAAAGCGAACTAGACTAGTCAAGACCACTTCTGGAGCCAGAGTGACTCTACCACCACTGAACATGCATGACTAAAGAGAAGCAGCAGAGTATCTGTTTGGAACAGATTATTTACTGTATACCGACAAGAAGATGCTGTATGCTGACCTACGCTCACATTGCACGTATGTAAACAGCAGCATCACAGAGCTCACTGCACCCAAATGGTCAACATCTCCTGCTGTTACTTGCAGTCAATGACTTCTCCTCTAGACTGTGAGAGCACATCTGTGTCAAATACTCTCAAGAGGTTACCCCAACAAAAAATAAACCCCTTACCTTCAGGCAAAGGTTTCAAAGCATTGGGCTTGATAAAAAGTTTAGGTACAAAGGGAGTGTTGGAATTGTCAATCTTTTCCCGAAACTTAAGCTGTGGTCGAGAGATATTCTTAGCATGAAGCAGTCGGAAGGTTTCAGATTGAGTTCTTTTGTGAGATTCTCCCACCTGTTTAAAAAAGGTAAACCACAAGTAAAACTCACAGGACTTAACAGATGTTCAGAGCTTCTTTTACTCAGCCTGACCCAATATTCAGAGGAATAAAGTTACACCCCAAACTCAAAAGTGAGTCACTCTTTTGCAGTGAGTCCAGAACCCAAGAATGAAAGTTCGCTGAATCAGGATCCTGAATTCATATGAATAAGCGAAGGACAGACTGTTATATACATGAAACTGAAATGGCCATAGAAAGCACACAGAATCCAAAACCAAGTTTGACTAAACAGGAAAAGGAAAAAAGAGGGAGGGAGTTAGGACATGTAAAAAAGTGTGATGGAACATTTAACCACTCGACTCCACTGGCAAATCAGTAGTGCCGATGCTGGCAAAAAAGCTAAGATAACACATCAAACAGAGTGCAGAGGCCTCACCTTGCGGTTCCAGCTGGAAATGATCGTCTGTGGGGGCTGTAACCCAGCAGGGAGGACCGGTTGCTGGTTTTTTTTCACTCCCGCTGCTTCATCCAGTAAAATACCCTAAATTCCAGAAAAGCAAGGTGAAAATCAAACATCTGTTAAATTACCATGCTCAGCCACTCTAGTCAGACTGAATAAACAAAGTCACACAGGTGGATATCTCCATAGCCATTTCCCCCAAATTCTGAGCAACACGAGACAGACAAATGTGGGGGGAGTAGGAGTATGTTGACCATCAGGGGTAGGAAGAGGTTCCTACTCTATGAATTTACAGATCTGTTCTCAGGTTGTGAGGTTCTTGTGCCAAACTGTATTTAGTTTCCTCACAAGTCACATATTACCTTCCTTCCCTTTGGGGCATAACTCATCTGCCTTTGTTGCTGTGACCAATAGTCTAGCACATGAAAATATTTTTAAAATAAAAAGGAACACCATCAGACTGAGGAACCACTAAATGTAACTGTAAAAGCACTACCATTCAAATATCTGCAAGGAAAAGAAAACTTGTGAAAACTGAACAATCTACAAGAAAACATCCAGAAATAATCTGCTTACCACTCTTTCAAGAATGATGTCATTGGAGTCAACCAGCATATCAAATTTATCTTCCAACTCTGTCACTTTGCTGCGATCTTTCACATAGCTACGGCAGCCATGGTATTGCATCACTTTGCTCATGCTTGTAAAAGAACAGTACAGCTATTAGCAACTTAAAAGCAGACATGCTGAATGCTAAACTGTCCAATTCTCTTCAACTTTCTCCATCTTCAAAGTTTGAAAATAAATCAAATACAGTACCTGTTGATAATATCATATGAGTAGTGAATAGACATCTACAAAGTATTGTTAGAATTAATTTCTTATGAACAATGTGACTTCTTAAATAGATCGCCTAACACGTTTTATATCAGCCTCTGCTCTCTGTACAGCCCTTTATCCAAATCATTATGAAAGGCCCTCTTTAAATTTGTTACTTAAACTGTCAAGTGCTAGAAAAGTATCTAAAATTAGGTATGTGAAATAAAACATCTTTTTATCTACAGGAAGTTTGGATTGGAAGCTATTAGCAATGGCCCAGAGAAGCAAATGCATCCTTACCAGTGAAGGAGATGGTCACCCTGTGTTTCACAGTACGCGCGGAAGCCAGGGAAGCTTCGGTAGAAGTCATACTCATCGCCAGGCTGAGGAAGCCCATTAGATGCCTTTGTTGCAGCTACCACTGTGCCAAGAGCATACTGTGCAAGAATACCATGTTATTAGCACTTTTTTCAGTATGGGATACTACGTGCTAGAAGTGCATTTTGCCTAGCTGGTTTGAACCACGTGTTTCTAACACACAATATCACGGAGCGTTTTAACACGAGTAAGTTTACAGTCATTTAGTTCACACTGCCTATTCGGAGGCCTTTAAAACGATGAAAGTTTAATAACGAGACTTAAAACTCAGTCTAGTATTTAAGGTCTGAAAGAAAGCTTGTTAAATCAGCAGGAACACAGATTATTATTTTATTTTTTTTTAATATAAAAAGCCCCCTGCAACGCTTCCTGCTTGAGAACTGGCAGGCATCCCCTCTCTTGGAAGCAGCAGCGGCGTGCACAGGCCAAACACAGTGCAGCTGGTGCTGAGATCTGGAACCCAACGGGCGATGCCCATCGCCACAGCAACGGCCCTCACGGGGGTCCCGACTCCTCCGCATTTCACATGGGGGAGGCCGCAACATCCCCCCCTCACGGGGAGGCGGCCCTCACACGACTCTGCTCTGGGCAGCAGGCCCGAGCCCGGGGCGGCGGCAGGCCCCGAGGCGCCGCTCTGCTCCCCAGCACCCCCGCGAGCGCTCACAGGGCGGGGAGCTCCTCACGGGTGGCGGCCACATCAGCGGGGGTCCCCCGGCAGCCCCCACAGACAAGAACTACAGCTCCCGCCATGCCCCGAGCAGCGCAGGGCACGCCGGGAGCGGTAGTGCGCGGCGCCCGCCCCGCTTCCCCCCGGCCCCGCCGTCCCGCACCTTGACGAAGGCGTCGGCGTCGGCGAAGCCAGGCAGCACCGCCGCCGCGCTGCCCCTCTCCGCCTCCGCCGGGGGTGCTGCCGCCTCGCCTCGCCCCTCCTGCCCGGCGGGGCTCTCCGCTGCCGCGCTGCCGCTCCCCCCGCCGGCGGCGGCCGCCATCTTGCCCCCGCAGACACGCGACGCTGGGACGCTCTCGCGAGAAGGCGACGGTGGAGGGGCGGGGAAGGGCGGCGGGCACGCACGCGCACGGGGAGGGGGCGCCAGGGCTGCTCTCTAGCGCCCCCAGGCGGCGTGGGGGAAGAGCCGCCGGGTGGGAAGAAAGGGGGGGGTCCCCGAGGTGGGGGGGCGGAGGGACACCCCTCTGGGCTGCAGGGGGGGAGACCCCGGCCCTCTGCCCCCGCCAGCACCCCCTCTTCCCACGGAGCAGGCCCTGGGAAGGGGACAGGGACATTGCCACCCAAAGCCCCTGGCTGCCGTCTCCCCGTTCCCCATTTTTGGGGCACAGCACCCGCAGAAGGGCTGGGGAAGCCACGCACCCCACGCTGTCCCTCCAGCTGCCGCCGTCACCCCGAGGACCAAGAAAGCTGATGTTCTTACCACACGGGTGACATCGCATCTGCTGGAAACTAGAATTTAGGGGTTGAATGGTCAAGTTTCTGTTCTACAAGTGACAGACATCGTTCAGTCCTGGTAGTTTCACCTCCAGGTGCTATCAAAAGGGAACTATAGCAGAAAAAGACAAGTCAAATCCATGGCAACAGGACACTTAAAAAAATAACATCTTAATCTGCTTCCCTGTCTCTTCCTAAGAGGTATACTTAGGAATAAACAAGAACAGTCAAAATGTTTACATTTTGGTGTAATTTATTGGCACAAAAATATTCAAATACAACATGGCATCTAAACGTGGCTACTCTGTTGTATTTTGTGCATCGTTTTTAATACGTTTAATTCATAAATCATAATTTTATCTTCGCCTCATGTTTAATAACCATTATTTTCTGTTTCAAGTTATGACCAGTTCTTCCCCCCGTCTGCCTCCTATGCCAAGTACTAACTTCCCCTAGTTATTCCCCAACACTGCTTTTTAATCCAGACACCGCGGGAAGCTCCCAAGTGGTATTTCATTGGTACCCTGCATCCAGTTTGCCACCGATCAATCCGCATAGAGGCCCCCGACTCTGCTCAGCTCGAGAACTTCAATTCTCAGATCTGCACCAATATCCCGATCTAGCCTGAAGCACGACTCCTGCACTAGTGTAACAAGAGCATGTACAGTTTCCAATTCTGGGGCAAGAATCGAGTTTGAAAACAAGGTAACAGGATGAAACAAAAGGTAAAGTTCTGCTTTTCTTTCTTTCCAGTTGTACAGCTCACGCCCAAACCCAAATGAAGCCTCCTGCACAAGCGCACTGAGCTCACTGCAGCCACACCACAGGACTGACCAGGGCAATAATTAATCTGCAAATGACTTAGTTACATTGCAAAGTAAGTCAAAACCCGTATATAGTTATTTTCAATGGATCACCAGTTCCCCAAAGACCAAGTGGAACCATAGACATCTGTGGTACAATCAGTCTTCGCTGTCCTGGAAACCCAAATCAAGTGTTGTGTTTCAGACAGCTTGTATTTTTCCAACAGCAGCTATACATTGGCTTAAACCAACTTTTAATATACAATAACTCTTTTCATTTACATTTCAAAATATTTGACAAAGGCTGTATTTCAGTCCAACGTTCAGTTTGTGTTTGTAGAAGAGCAAGTTTGGAGCGCAAAAGCCTCCAGAATAAAAGGCTGTGGATACTTTGGAATCTTCTGTTACCAGAAAGGACACCTAAAGAAAACAGAGACATTGTAGTAACACTGACTTGCATATAGTTTCACAAAGGCAACACTGAGAAAGACTGAGATTCCATACTAACTAGGCACCATTTTCATATAGGAAAAGCTGTCAGTGATCCCCATGCTTCTTTCCAGATAACTAATATTTAAAAATGCTAAAAAGATTCATTTCCTTAACTACAGTCCAACGTTAGCTAACTCTCGAAAGTGACAGTAATCATCTTTGTTTACTTTAGAACATGTGGCTCTTCACTGTACCTGAAATCAGTGACCACCACATGCCATATTTCAAATGCTTAAAGCGTTCAAGCTGATTGCAATTTAAGTGTTCTAAAATCCCTGTCCCTACTTACAACAACAGCTCTCTTACAGAGGGCTGTCCGTGGGATCGCTGCCACAGGCTTGCAAAATTTACCGGAGCAGATGCCACACATGGTAAGGCTCTTACATATCCCTACCTACCCCAGTGACATTTCCTTAGCTGGTCTCTGCTCAGATTATTCAGAGAAGAATTTTGCAAAGGCTTAGCTGAATGACAAACTCACCATCCAATGTAGCACTGGCACAGATTCTCATGAGACGTAGCTTGCTTAATGAGCAATTCTACTTGTGTGGGTACGTCAAGAGTTTCATCGTGAGAGAAGTCTCGACCTTTGAAATTAAAGGGTGAAAAAACCCCATAAATGCAAGTCACAAATCATATAACATAACTTGCTTCTGGGTGGCAAGTTAAGGACCGACAGGACTTTGAACTACCCTTCCCTTACAGTATATAAAACGCAAAATTTTCCAAACATGGAGAACCTGTAAAGGCATACAGAGCCCAGAACTCTATTTTCCCAATTATTATGGTTTCTTTCTGTTATCTTCTCTAAATAATGGATAAACAATTGGATAACTTTCCAGTAGCTGGAGTCCTGGTCCTAGTCCCTTCAAGTACATTATTTGGCAGGTGGGGGTGTGCGCGTGTGTAGTTTCTTACAAACTTCAGGAGCATAACATCTCGCAACTTTATGCTCTAGCTATAAATCCAGGAGGGTAGAAATTCAACTTCCACTAACAAGCTAAGACATACAAAATATGAAGTCTGTTTAGTTACAAACACTAGTGTACTTTTCAAATCAGGGTCCTTTGTGTCTAAATGCAGGCACCAGTACTTAGGTGTTAGACAAAAACAGGAAAATGCTTCATCCACTTAAGCAGAGTGTATTAACTTCAAGGATTAACACAAAATACAAACACTAAAGATAGTGCTGATCCATCTCATCAGATTTGATATTTATCTTATATAAACATAAAAACATGCTCACCAGTGAGCTTATCTCGAACCCTGTTGATGATCTGAATTGCCTTTTTATTTAGAGCTTCTGGCTTCACTAGACCATCTCCTACTAAAAAGCAGAAGTAGAAAAGAGAATTAGGACTTCATCTGCACAATAAAAGCATTTGTACTGCTCTTACATCCAGCCTTCCCAAATACCACAAATACCATCTCAAGAGCAAACAAACCCAGATAGCGGTACATTTTCCATCACCTTTTTTTGGGTTTTTTTTTTTTTTTTTTATGAGTTGAGAACCCAGGTAATTATATTCTTCATTGATGCTGACGAGAACTGTATCTGTCCCGTCTCATGTAACTGTATCTGGATCATGATGCAATTTTCTGATCTGAGAACAATTCCCACATCAGTATAGAAACAACAATGACACTTACTGAAGGAATGGATGGATTCAGGCACTGTGGTCCCAGTTTTCTTATGGGCTGTCTCACCCAATTCCACACTGTCCAACATTTCTATTGGAAAAAAACCCATGAAAACATAAAAGCATAAATGTGAAGCTGAAAAACAGGTGAAATAATATTCTTCTGGAAACATTAACAAAACTGTTAATCAGCTCATTTGAAAAACAAATTTGACTGTGACCAAGTGTTCCACACACCTCTGTCACTGACAGAAGCATGTCACAGGAGCGTTATTTTTCCCCTGCTAACATACTGAAAGGCCTGGTCCAGCTTTTAGGAACATTTTGTATAAAAGTGTAATTGAAAGATATTTTGAAACGACATACAATTAAACTAAAATTACAATCCAATAGATATATTTATTTGTAGAGGTCTCCATACAAATCACTGTCCCTATTCTGCAGTCCAAAAGCAAACAACTGCTAGGATTCAATGCAAAGCTCTCGGTTCAGTCCGATGACTACTTACAAGGTTTTGCCCACTAATATTTGGTAGCTAAGTAAATAATTATCACATATCAATTATATCTTGGATTACATCAGCTCCTATGTGCTCCAGAAGCGTGTTAATGTAACTGTAAAGGAGCATCTGCTTTTTGAGCCAAAGTACTGAACTCACCACTTGCAGTCCTAAAGCTACTGATAATAAGCTGTTTATCTGTCTACCTTTGGGAAGAGACTGAAAATATTTACTCAATCTTGTGCACCACTAAAAAAAACCTGCTCCAAACATTCACGACATACACCAGCTTTTCTACTCACCTACGGACTGACTAGCTGAGTAGGAGTCCGTTCTTGTTCGCGAGCGCTTATTGCCCTTCGTATTTGCTGCAAGAAAACAAGGAGGTGAAAAGTATGAATTGGAGTTTCAGCATTTCATAGCAAATTTGTCCTCAAACAATACAGATTTGACAGCCTTTCTCCATATTTTATGTCACCTGAAAACAGCTTTTAGTTGCCTGATGACAACTAATACAAAAATAACCCAAACAATTTTGCTTGTAGCTTTCTTTGGTGTCTGTGTTTAAGGGCAAAAGAGTTTTAACCACTGTGGTAATTTCAAATTACAGTCCTTAAAACTGCGTGCACACAGAAAGAGCACATGCAAACCAACAATTTCATCAGATTGTCTTCAAACAGGCACTGGATTTCAGGCTTCCAGATTTCTTGTATGAAATCAGACTGATTATTCTCTTGCTGTCACTGTTTTATCAGAATCACTTACTGTCCATCAGCCGCCAATTCAATAATGGATCATACACAAAGGCTTCAAGCACAGCCATGACACTGTCCTTATGTTCGCGCAGGACTTCCATCACTGTGTGACAGGTGATTCTGTAATTGCCATCGAGGCCCGTCACCTTCAGAAGAGAAAGAAATGAATCAACCGTGCTGCTTCATTCACCGTGCGACTCCAAACCCAACATTCAGGGCGTAGGAAGTGGCTTCCGCTCTGAACTGGAATTCACTACGCTTTGGGCATTAAGAGAATGAGACAGACGTTCATTACAAACTAAGAACCTCTCTTCTGCCACTAAGATATCTTTGTGAAGTACCGTGCCAT
This sequence comes from Chroicocephalus ridibundus, assembly GCF_963924245.1. Classification (NCBI taxonomy): domain Eukaryota; kingdom Metazoa; phylum Chordata; class Aves; order Charadriiformes; family Laridae; genus Chroicocephalus; species Chroicocephalus ridibundus. Next base: position 5,944,929 of record NC_086299.1, on the reverse strand, counting down.
TGGACATACCTGGTTGATGCAAACAGCTTTTATGAAATGAGGAAACTAAGGAAAGCCTAAGAAATTGGAGGGATTTCAGGATTTTTTCTGCATTACTTAAAAAGTTGCTTTCTACTGTAATCTATTGTAAAAATCACAGGAAATATTTTAATTTAAAGAAAACGTAGCTGAAATATTAACACCTCTGGTTCTTACAGGAGTAGAGAGACTTAGCCACAATAGAAAATACAGGAAAAACTGAGAAATGGGTACCATTTTGCCTAGGAACAATCCCCTTCATATTAAAGAGGGGTTGCTTACCTCCATAGCGTTTGTCAGCATCCTCGTTAACCTGAATGGAATCTTCTCCGGGAACTTTTCTCTTGTCATTGCAACCTAAACACATGATGATGAAGAATTAGTAAATTAATAGCTAACTTATTCCTCACCTAACTCATTATTTAAGAGTTAATAAGTATTGAGGGGTTTTTGTTACAATCTTGAAGGCTGTGCTCCAAATAGGAAATAAAGTCCCAGCTTTAGGTTCCTCAGTTTCCACAAAGTTTTGGGAGAAGCTAGATAATTAACTTGATAACAGAAGGAAAGCTCAAGCATGTGCCCAGCTGCTAGTGTCAAGTAACACAGACTGCCTATCAGCAGCTTAAATTGCTCCAAGAAATTTTATGGAAAAGCGATGGTAGCACTTCTTTGCTTGTTTCAGTGGTCACCTAATCCCCAAGACATGCCTCTGAGATAGCGTGTCTATTATTTTCACCTTGCCTGGAGGTAAAGTGAAGCCCAAAAGAGAGCGAAATTCAAAGACTTACCTCAAAACAGTCCCCAAAGTCGATATGCAGGATCTTTCCACTCAGTCTGTCTAACATCAGATTGGAGGGGTGTCTTGGATGAAGCAGTAGGAGAAAAAAAACAGGGTGACAGACCATTATAAACAGCCAAAGTAAATCACAGCAGCTCGAGTCTGAAATGATATTTATCTTCATGAAGAAGAACAGCCAGTGACAGCTGGCTTGCCTGAGATCTTCAATCTCAGGATGAAACAAATAGTTTCCTGACAGTGCATCTATCACATTATTTTTGTAATTACCTCTCAAGAGTTCGAGATCTCACCTTGGAAGATAAAAAGCCTATTGGACCAGAACCATCACTACATTTCTTGGATAGGAACACTTCTTTTTCAGTTAGGATACATTTTTCTACTTGTTTTATGCTTTTTCATTTTTTCAATATAGAAAAGTGTAATGAATTATGCTAGAGGTGAAGTAATGCAAATTGGATTACCACCAAAAGAAGAGAATCAATCCAGACTAGGAAAACCACAGGGCTGCTATTCATGCTGACCTGCTCCAATTTTGTTTAAATTAAAGTTCCAGAGGTTTGTAATTTCAACATAAAGACCTTTAAGTTTGGGAATAAAAGCTTTTGTTACAAAAACATTTGAGTGTTTAGCTGGTTTTGCATTACACGCCTTAAATCTAAAATATATTGTCTTCAAAAGTATTTTGGAAGTTATGATGTCCCCTTTTGACAGTAAGCCGTATACTAAATCAAACATCTTTTCATTTTATCTTTTTTTTTTTTTATTATTTGCCCAAGCCATTTGGATTGTACATCTTCCTCCAGAATACAGCTGCATTGCACACACAAGCACACAGACTGGTGGCAAAAGTCAACAATATTTCTGTTTCATAGAATGAATGAAGAAAGATTTCCCATTCTGTGAGTAAAATGAAAGGACAAAATTAGAACTTGTGGTGTGTGATGTGTGTATTCCTCTCAAAATGGAAGAAACTCTTACTTGTACTCCAGATACAGAAGCCCTACTTCTCATGCCTGCAGCGCTGAAAATAATGGCAGCACAATTACATCCTGAAAGATGGTATCGTTACAACTCAGCAATAACCACAATGAAAGATGTTATCATAACATCTTTATGTAACGGATCCAAGGAATTAACTGATAGGCCTACACAGCCTGTGCTTTTATTTAAAAGAAACCTTTACAGTTTGACTTACCTGTCCCCAAGGCCCAAAATGTACCCAACCATTGACATGACAGCTAGTGAACGAGTGTAGTTTGTTCTTCTGTCAAACCACACCTACAAGTGGAGACAAAATAGAAAACGCCAGGCAGGCATGTTGCATGTTTCATCTTCTATTTTAAATTTATACATTAACTACTTGCATTTTGCACAAAGCGAAACTGTGATACGCTTAGGTTCAATACACTCCCTAAACCCGAGGGTGTTCAAACATCCTTGAATTAGATGTCTAAGCCACTAAGAAAATATATTGTGAAGTTCCTCCTTTTCTCTCCTCATGCACAGTATATGGAGTCTCTAGCCTTGTGCTTTGGGCTGCACTCTGGCAGCCACGGAGATCTGAGCCTTATAAGGCCCCTTGTGAGGGGATACACATGTGTGTATACATGTTCTGCAGTGATTCATCTAGAGTTTATGATGAATAAACACCATCTCTCACTCATTCTGCAGAGGAGGTAACTCCACGTTATGCTGACGGCCAAACACAAGCCATTACATGTGCTGAACTCACCTCCGAGCTTGGGCTTTTCAACCACAGTAGTTTGGCAAGGTCATCACCAGCTGTGTTATTGACAGCATGTTCAAATACTTCTACTTTCTGCATCAGAGTCAGATGGTCATAATCTGGAGCCATCTATAATTGAGAAATGACACTCAGGCACTTAAAAAAACCCCCACCTCCAGTAATCCCTAGTTCTACTATGAGAAACACAGTAATCACAAATAATTTCAATATAAACTTGATATTAAATTATTTGTAGACTGACCAGTATGGTCCCAAACACAGCGAGACGACTACCCAACAGTGAAGAATTCATTTTAAATAGGATAGCAAATGATTTAGCATCCACGAAGTCCATATTTAATTAAAATATTGCAAAAGTAAATATGTTTCAAGAAACATTATCCAAATAAGTCGTCTGGGTTAGCACATGCTTTCCTTTTTGGCAGGCAATTCCAACTTTTCCAGTAATGTTTGGTTTGTCCAATCTGTCTAATTTTGGCCCTGTTGCTTAGACACAATGTTTGTAAATGCCGCCAGCAGCATGGCACCTTGTATAAGGCACATCATAGCCATGCAAAATTCCAAACACATTTTAGTCACCAGATAGTAACAACTTGTGGTCACTGCTAAAACAGGAAAGGAGAAACAAATAAGCCTATGTCCAATTTTACCTCTGGTAGCATTTTATAACTCTTATCTGACATTTTTGCATTTATTACTTGTACCAGTAACAACCAGAAAACAAGCAAAGGAAGAACAGGCTGCACACCATTATTTTTCATTAAGACACTGAAGTCCTAAAAGAAGCACCAAAACCTCTGCCAGCTTTGCCCTTTTACCCTCAGCATGATGCGATGTTCAATGTTGAGCAGGATCTTTTTCTTCTCTCTGTAGTCTCGGATAAGTGCATGCAGTGTGTCACAGTGGGGGACCCAACCGATCAAGCCTGAGTTTGTAGACAGTGGAATAACAGCATATCTCTGGATGCTACAGGAGAAAATTGAGAATCAGAGTTGTATGTTGTGAATTATTACATTTCAAGATGCTTAAAACAACTACTACTAATCTGATTCTGATCCAACTTGTCTCTTGAGTAGTTGCCCTGCTTCTCCTCTTTTCAAACAGGCCTGAAACATCCATTTGTGTAGATTCTGCCAGATAATCTACAGACATCCTCAAAGCTTACGTGGGTTTCACGGAAAGACTGCTTTTAGAAGGTACATGTTATGTCACCCACCATGATCTATTATTTGCACATGACATTTGATATGTTCATGCTTGAAAGACACTGTACAGAACTGCAGTCAGTGACTATTCACCAAGCTATTTACCGACTATAATAAAAAAATCCCTGACAAAACCCCCTGTTCTCAGGTTCCTAAGGCAGAGCTCAAGCTATCTTGAAGTAGGGGTTGCCTCAAAGACCATAACTATTTATGAGATGGGACTTTCATCAAATAAAACAAACAGGCCCCTCAGGATACGTTTCCTCCAAGTTTAAATTCTATGATTATTTATTTTCTTTCTCTCTTTTTTTTTTTTAAATTATCTTAGTACCAAGATTTGCCATTTCCTCACAAACCAGCTGGCTGTGCCAAGGGTTGCTTGGAAACTGCACCTACGTAGGGTGTCACTTGTGCATAAGCACATTCAGTGATCATCCACAGCACGTACCTGAGGTTTTTACGAAGAGAAGTTGGGTCATTTGCTAGCAGAGTGTTGACCAACCCAAAAAGTTGCATCACTCTCTCATCTTGGCGAAGGTCTTCATGACCTTTCAGAAGGAACACAAACTCATGCCCATTGCTTCCTGCAAAAGAATTAATGCACAAAGGTTCACTCTTGCTGAACAGACAGACAAGAGTAAGTACACATGCACCCATGAACTGAAAAGTCTGGCAGTCAGGCTGATTTGACCACTAAGAAATACCTCACTTGAAAGGAAACGTTGGAGAGGTTTTACCTGGTAAATATGCAGTTTGACCTAAAAGCAACAACTGTTTAGATACTAGAATAGCTAAGTGAAAACTGCTCTCTCTTACCCATTAACGTTAACTTCCTGGGCCGCTGCTTGGAGGTGATGACCTGCAGTGAGGGTGCAATAGACTGAATGCGGATGATGGGCTGGTTGGGATCATACGTTCCTGGCACTGCTAATTCCAGGTCCCGGCACATTAAGAGTTTTGGTGACACGTACTGTAGTTCCAAAGAAGTGAGCTACCAAAACCAAAAGAAATACAACCCCTTCAGTATTTCAGTTAAATCTGACTGAAACATCTGAAGAGTTCATGCCGTCGAAGGATCTAGAACAGTTCAGTCAGTTGTCAATACTGCAGATGCTTGCAGCAAGTGCTACATGAGCAGCAAACTTGCATCAAATCATACGCAAGTATTTCCAGAATATTGAATTTGAATGTTTTGAATAATCAGAAAACATGAAACAAAGATGGGTATTAACAACTTGCACTTTAAGACCCACAACAGAACTGCACCTCTCCCCTACCTGAGGCAGCTGCTTTGAGATACGCCGGAATACGTGGTAATATAGGTCCCAAGCCTGAGTTAGGTCTTTGACGTTTCCTGATTTCATGTACTTCCTGCACCATTCCTGAGCTTCCATTAGGTCCCTGCCATAGGCCTAAGGAGGAAGTGAAAAACAACAGAAGAAAAAAAAAAACATTTCTACAGACTATAGCGGAACAGGTGGAGACCACTTAATACCTACACAGAGCACTACAGCCTATTTTCAGATGGCATTACAAATACTTGATCTCACGTTTTTATAGCATATCAGAATTAAAGATCCAGAAATTCCTGAATCCAAGACATGCACTAAGTTTATTAGACAACATTGCTCACAAACAGACTATTAGACAATGTTGCTCACAGACGGACTTCATGATAGGAAGTAACAGAATGAACAGAATCACCCTTTAACAGTAGGCTCACAAGCCTAATTAATTCCTTTTGCTGGCTTGAGAGGGGTCATCTCTACTGCCTGTGCTAGTGGTTACCATGAAGCAAAGCAGACTGGAGTTAGAAGAATTAGCTGCAGAGCAGCTGTATGTTTTCCAGACCCCATCAGACACCCAGCCAATATATGACTCCAGGGCAATCTGTACTACCACGGCCCCTAAAGTCACCAAAAGCAATGCAGATCTGAAGATAAATGTGAATAATGAAGTCTGCAACTAACATAATGACTCCCAACAGAAAGGTCCTCGTAACACATCCGGGGCAGGTGGCTGTCCTGCCTGTTTTTGGGGTCATGCAGAAGGTGACGCGCTTGGCCATTAGCTGATACCTGATTGAAGGATGTCTCTTTTAAAGTCTGAGGCCCACGCTCCATCATTGCATGAAGTGGCTCCAGCACCTCAAACATTCCCTTCACATTCCTTTCTCCAAAGTATAGACGAGATGCTTCTTCCAGCCCTTCATGCCACATCTCATGCCATAGGATGGCTACACGGATTAGCTCTTCGCTCACCTGTTTTAAGTCAGGAAAAAAGATTAAACACCTAAAGAAAAAACTATGACTGTACACTGACTTACAAATGAGAAACTACTTTCTTCTCTAATCATTACAAAATATTTGTTGCTGGCAGCTAGAGGGAGCCACAAGAACTCCCACAATTCTGTTTCACTTTCTTCTGCAAGAAGCCAATCAGGCTTGTCTCACCTTATTTGTTCCCTTTGAAATTTTCTATATATTTGTGTAGCTTGGCCTGAAAGCATTACTTTTCATATATTCATAAAAATATTTAGCAAATGAATTAAATTACTCTTTCCATGCTATGCTCGGTAAGTTTTGTTTCGACTTTTCATTAAGCAAAAAATATCTCTTTATAAAACAATGATTCTTCATTTATTTGTTCTCTAAATTTATTTATTAGGAGACATAAGAACTCCTATGTTTGAATGTTAAGGTCCTTTTTAAATTAAAGCATTCTCTTGAAATTATACTAATACTGTAACTTCCTCCAAATGCAAAAAAAAAACCAAATTAATTTTGTACTTGAACAAAATTAACAAAGAACAGGCATTTTGTGTTATTATACCTGTGGTACATCCATTCCTGAAACACAAAGCACTTTATGGTACAGTAAGTACTCACCATCATTGCCTGCTGCACCAGAGTGTTACTGTGCTCACACATGTTTTTCAAGATCTTATTTGCAGCGTTGTGGCGAGCTGTGGTTGTAGATTTAGAGGCCACGGTCAAAGGATAGATCAAAGCCTACGAGGGATATCAGCCAATAATATTTTAGAACCACATGTAAATTGAAAGATTAGCAAAGCATTAATAAATAGCAGCCCTAGGGCTAGACAAGAGAAAGCGAGCTTGCTTCTGGAAAGAGGCGATAGGAATTTGCTATTCAAAGTCTTCCAATCTGAAAAGCTTACTAATTCATTGAGTAGCAGAATGACTTTGAGAGCCTGTATCAACAAAAAACTGTTTTCAGTATTCTGTGGTTTTCCACGCCGTAGGAAGAAATTCAGATAAAACATCTGTGATGTAGCCTCTTAATAGTCACTTAATGAGACTGAAGAAGGTGATTTGCACTACCCAGTATTCTATTAGACAGAGAGAACTTTCCCTGCTGTGCGGCTTATCCACCTCTTCTTTCCATTTTTATGTGAACAGCGCTGAGGTGAAAGAAGCAGCAGCCAAAATAGTCCCCATCTGCACTATTCTCACTTGCTGTGACTTCCAGTGCAGGTATCTAGGGTAGGTGAAATGGAACATAGGAAATGCCTTAACTGGCTATCAGGCTACGGAAATGCCTCCTCTAAGCCAAAGCTTACCTGGGGATGGTACCGTCCAATATCTGTGAGGAGCTGATGAATGAGACGTCCTACTAATGGTCGAGGGGTGTCAATTCTTGCAATGAGCTGAGGGATAACCTAGAGGTAAGCATAAGTAGAATAAACATCCCTGTCACCTCATGCGTTTAGGTCACAAGCTGTTCTGCCCTCTGCTAGAGACCTCAGTCTCTACAGGAGACAGAGAGACCCACCACCCGTTTTTGAGACGGTCAGAGGATAACACCACGTTCCAGCGTCAGAAATGCAGAATAGCCCAGTGAGATGACAAGTGTTCTGTGCACAACCATTACAAGATCCTCTTATGGAAAGAGTTAAGATGTGTCTTGAAGTGTAACACTCAAATAAGAAATAAAGCCTATTTTTTATTTATTTACAAGAGTCATTCTACAAAACAAACTTGAAATAGACTGTCTGAATTCCATCAGAGCAGCACAGTGATGTTTTATATTTGATCACCACTGAATGCACGTAATTTTTAATTTTAAATTTTAATTTTCTCATTCATATGCACTAACCTGCATATAAATACAGAAATGCACGCAAGAATGTTTCTCATGTTTATGTTCAAGATGCTCGTTAAAGCAGTTACAAATTGTACTGCATGCTGCTCTCAGTCATCTACAGAGGATTGTTTAGCAAAGGATCATTTTGGATGCTATGTAATAAATCCACAAGCTCCCCCCAGAACTGAGATTTGTCTTAGCTCTTTGTGTTCCTTACCTGCAGCCAAGTGTCTATTTGGATTGCCTTGACTCCTTCTACCAAAGCCTCATTCACATCAGGCCAGTGACCGTAGTCAAACCACAGAGTAAGGACTCTGAAAAAGTGAAATACATTCATTAGGAATGAAACAAAAAAACCCATTCCAGTCAAATACATTCAGACCCATTTACAAGTGACTCTTCTTCCCAGAACCTAGAGATAGTAGGATAAGGGCTAATCCATCTAACATAAGTTAGCTTGGACTGAAGTATTCATTTATTTTAACCATAACAAAAAAGAGCAGAAACAGGTTCTACCTAATCATAAACCACGTGCCCTTATCAGCTGGATTTCATTTACTATGTGTTTTATTATGTACCTTAGAGTGTCTTGTAGGTTGTTTCCTCGAGATAGAGATATGGATCGGAAGAAACCCTGGACAGCAGGGACTGTGTACATCAAGAGGGTCTTGGATAAATCCTTTTGGAATGAAAAATGCTGCATTAGTTCTACACAAGCACATCAGTCCACACGAATCCTAAACTCAGCAAGTGGAAAGATCCACATTATAGCTGACTTCTGCTCATACTCCTCACAGGAGACGTTGCTCCTGAAATTTACGTTTTGCTTGACTACACATAGGTCTTTCAGCCTGACAGGGAACATACTGTGAAGTGTTTTTATACTTCAGTTTACTGGCAAAACTATGGACAGCAAAGCAGCCTAAGAACTACAACCCTCCTATAATTGGTAAGAGAGATTCCTCACAGTCTTTCATGAAGGGATTAAGCAGCAGAAGTTGTTAATGCACATCGTATCACCTATGATCGCCATCCATGCCTTTGCTTTAGTTCACAGCTAACTTATGATCATTTGCATTAATTTAGTCCTCTTCCCTTAAGACTGAGTTAAACCTGAACTTCCTCACTTTTGCTGTAAACTAAGAGCATATATATACAGACAGCTTCCACAAACCAGGTATACACAGTAGGTTGTATAACATACTGCCATAACATCTTCCTGCATCTAAAGCAGCAAGTACCAATCTCTCAACGCAAGCAGGGAAGAAGGGTACCTCAGTGACTTTTTTCTGCACTGGAGATGGGATGGGACTGTTCTCTGTGCTCTCTGCATCACTCTCACTATTGCTGCCCTCGGTGTTAGCACTGGTGATGCTGGCTCCACTGGCGTGACGTAGTTTCTTCTTCTCATCTCTGGCCTGGTTTTGATGTTTGTAGTGAAGTACTGCTTCAAAGTTCATCACCGCCCAGGCATGCCAGGCCTGCCAACAAAAGAGAACAGAAGTCAGAAGGAAGATGAATTATTTCTGCAACCCGTACTTTCTAAATATTAGGGACAATAATCCAACCTTTCTGAGTCCACAGACAACAATATTAAATAATACCCTGCATACGACACAATGCTTTGCTTTCTGTCATCGCATGTAGTTTAACTGTCTTATCTTAAATAACGTCATGGTGAGTTCTTGGCCAGAAACTCCCTGTTGGATATTAAGGCAAAGGAGCTCTGTAGCAAAAATTAAATCACATTCCATTCACATACATCTTAATTTTTCAAAGCTTTAAAGTAAGATTAATGTGTTAGGACTAGGGAATGTTTAACGGGAAGACGTACAGGAGATAGCTGCCTAAAAGATCTGTCACCAAATATTAAATGAAATTTCACAACCCTGAAATCAAAGGCTCTTTGGAGAATTAGCAACAAGGCTGCTTTCCTAGTTCAAGTATACTGACTAAGAACTAGTTAAGTTTTTTCCATTTAGATTATCCTTTCTCCTTCAGTGTTAACCGACAGGAGAGCAAGTCCCAAAGGCAAGAATAGAAACTCAATCGTTTGGCAGATAAAATTCTAAACAAGAATCTCACGGTTGCCTTGGGCTACCTTCTATGGTTTTTTAATCCTACTTGCAGTAACAAGGTAGATAGTTATAGGAGATCTTCCTGTGAACACCTTCCTTTCCTGTAGTATGGGATGTGATCAGATTTACTGATCTCTCTGCAATGGTGCCCAGAATCTTTTCCTTACTGACCTTGTACCAGTTGCGATCATGCTCTGTTGCAGCGCTGTAGTATTGCAGGACTTTGGGGATGGTACTCTCGTTGATGCCTTGCAGGTTCAGCTGCCACTCACCCAGTTTCAGGAAACACCTGGTTAAACAAAGGGATTATTGCCTCAGAACATAGAATGAAAGCAAAGCCTGATTGATTAAGAGGCAGACTTCTTATCTGAAGTTGGGAAGACATATCACGTGTTAACCCCACTCAGTAAGCCTCCCCTGCAGACCGGGAGCATACGTGTTAACACATAAGGTTCAAAACACCTACATCCTCCTTGTAAGTGTGGAGCAAACCAGGTAATGGTTTAACTTTTAGGGGGGAAGGTGAGGGTCAAGCTTTTTTCCTCATTTATACCCATTGTGAGATAAATGTAAAAGCAGCTAACAGTAGCATCAAAAGACTTCATCAGCATTGATAAAATGCCGACAGCATACATGCTGGCTAGCTATACTCATCACCGTACAAACTGCCTTCTGGAGAGAACACTGTGACAAACAGTGGAAACACAGAGCAACCGCTCTTCCCCCAAGCCAGAACCCCATTAAGTCATCCCCTCCCAGAGGAAAGGAAAAACAACATATTTTTACTGCAGCAGGGTGGGGCTGTGAAGGTTTGTGCACAGCTTAATACTTTGCTCCCTCAGTAGGCTTTAAATGGCACAGTTACACAGCTGTCCTTTCTACATTTTGAGGTTTCCAGAAAGCATTGTGCAAGAAAAATATTATGCCCAACTCATTATTAATTTGTCTTCCATGATAGTCACTCTGAAAAAAAAAATTAAATCAGATGATGCTGTTATCAAGTTCCCATTCTCATAAAAGCAAATTAAGTGCATGCCTCCCTTAAAAAAAAAAAAAAAAAAAAAAGGCAAATGTTCAGTAGTAAGCCCTATGCAATTTCTTCTGCAAATTGGAAAAATCAGATCTGGCACCTCCAGACCCACAGAGGAAAATGAAGATTATAGGATGTGTTTGTAATGCAACAATATTTTATGAGACCATCACATGCCAGGCACCTATTGCCCAAAGTACTGCTGTTGTGTTAAGGGCACACGCTGCCAAGCACAGTTGTGCCAGGCATGTGGGAAGTGTTTCTTTCCTACTGACTGGATCTCCTGAAAACTAAAGAAATAGCCATGCTGGGAGCTCTGCCTTCTGCCAGTGAGACACAGTCCTGGAAAAATACTGCGACAAAAACAAGCTTGTTTACGCTGATGTGTCACAATACATTTACTGACAGTTTTATGACAGATAAGAAAATAATACCAAATGGGTCTCTACCAGCTAAATGAGAAATCCCCTGTTCCTTTTAATCAAAGCATGATCCTTGTCTGAAACGTGTCATCTGCATAGCCCCTGCAACCTCAGGAAAGACATCAGTTTCATTGTATAGCTAAAGGGGTCCGAGGAGCAGGGGCTGACCGTGCCATGAGCTTGTGGAGCTCCTGCTTGTGCTGCTGGTCCTCCGTCGCAATCGCATGCTGCGCCTGCTGCTGCATTGTCTGCACGAAGTGCTGCATGTGCTGGAACGCGTCAATCTGTAATTGGATGACAGTTGCAGTAAGGACCACAGGGGTTAAATACAACTTCACAAGAGAGAAAGACGTTGTGGAAATAAATTTTCACCGAAAACAAAAAATACAGTTTTGTTTTCTTTCAAAACCATTTACCTCCCTCTAAAATTAGTTTATATATGTAGCACCAAATAAATGAAGAGGCTGGAGACTCTTGATGTCTCAGAAATCTGGCCACTGAATTGCTACACTGAGGAACAAATAACTGCATCCTTCTGATGCTGGGCACACCTTCATGTCATACGTACAGTCAACAGCATGACTGACCATAACATAAGCTAACATTGTGCTCTGATGTGCAAGAACTCAACTCTGGCAAAGTGACACGGTCACCAGTACAAGAAGAAAACTTCAGCAGCAGAGGACGTCCTGTTACTGCTCATGCAGAGTGAGATTCTAGTAATGATACAGAGATGTCTCGTTTGCAATTGAGCACACACATTGAAGACAGTCCAGCAATTCCAACAATCAAACAAACATTTGTAGCTTACAAACTGTATCTGACCAGTATCTGTATCATAATAGACAGGATCACAGGTCCAGAGAAGCCTGTCTAGAATATGCTGTGGCCTGAAAAAAACAGTTTGAGAAAACAATGCCTGAAACTTCCTGATCTTCCCTCTCAACCCCTCAGCTTTGGCTAGGTTTACAGTACACATCATGGGACATAAACTTTGAGTCTAGACTTCTTCTAAGGTTGTTTAAGAAGTACAGATGTATATTGCTCCTTTGCCAGCAGATTACATAAGGCAGTAGTGCTAAAGCAACTTGCACTACCAAATTTTGAGGGAAGACTCTTTTTGAAATTCCTTGGAAAGAATTATGCGTTAAGAAAAACTGAAATTACAAGACTTAAGAAAAAAGTATGCACGCTTCACTGGAACAATTAGAGTAAAGCTTTTGCAATCTGCAAGGTCATTTCAGGTCAGAAACTGCAGAATGTGCTATTAAGAGCCCAGTTTACTTCTGTTCCATCTACAGGAATGAGCTACTTTAGAGTGAGACATGAATCACCTCATCTTTCCCATTCAAATGTCAGCGTGCGCAAGTCAGCTGTCAGGAAAAAGGGTATTAGCCCAGGGTGAAATAAAAGAAAGTATCACACTATTAACTTTAAGGGGGGGCATTCCACACCTTGTAACCTAGATACTGGGTTAGAAGCAGGGGGGGGATGTGTAGGAATAACAATCTTATAAATAGTTATGCTGTTATGCCAGACTTTTGTCAAAAATAGACAAAAAGATATTGCCAAACAGTTATATATTCCTCTCATATCGAGACACACTCAACAATCTGCCCTTCAGTTTCCATTAATATTGAAAACTGATCACCATAAACTGCCAGGCAAAGCACTTATTAAAGAAAAATTACTGCTTTCAGTTTTAACAACTGAATTCCTAAGTTTGTATGCAGCCTTGTTATGGCATATGTCTGTAGAATGCAGCTGCTGGCAAAGGTCCTTGTTGGAAGAAATACAATAGGGCTTGCTTCTCCATCATTTTATCTGTTGTTTAAGAAAAGACAGTTGTGCAGCTCTGCAAGCACTAGGTGGCTGGTTTCCATCTAGATGCCAGTTTTTTCCTGGAGGATCTGGCAAGTGCCTAAATGATGGTAAGGAAAACATTTTAGCTGAACCAAGCAACCTTGAGCTCCTCAGCTCGAGGAAGTGGTCATTTCCTACCATACCAGCCCACCTCACTAGCTTATTATGTAGGATACCAAATCAAGTGAATACACACAGTTACATAAAAGTCTGGTCTACATACATCACTAGGTCTAACTAGGTATTATTTAGTTAATGATAGTCACTCAAAACAGGACATAAGGATACACCCAACCACATAACGCTCCTGCTACCAGGAGAATTCCCTGAACACTTTCAGTGCTTGGTATACACAAACACTTAAGTCATACTCCAGACCACAAACTCTATTGTACCCTAACACAGCTTCTTCTGACACCAAGCTGCACCTTTAACCATGAATTTAAAAAGAAAGCACCTACTTTCCTAGTGCCACAAAAAATGCTTGAGTCAGACCTTCCAGCAGAAGGGTGCTGAGAGAAAGGGTTGAGACTTGCACGCAGGTCTAGGATTAGTGCTACCTCGCGTGAAGTATTTCTCGCTCAACACTGTAAACAACACCCAGTTTTAATGTGTTAGAAAGAAGAAGAAAAAAAAAAGCCCCATAGCACAGAGCTTAGGTACTGTTTTAAAATAAGAAATCATTCAACAAGCAAGAGGAGGTGATTTTAACCACATCTGTTCTTCTTTTTCATCTTCGCTGCTTTAGGAAAACTTTTTTTTTTCCTGTTTTCATGGGCTCCACTTAACTCTTGCATCAGTTTATTTTAGATATATTCTCTTCCCCCACCCCCTTCATCTTTGTGTCTTCTTTCGTTCTGCTTTCTACAACTGCACCAGTTTCCTGCACCTTGTCTGTCTATTTCTTTACCACAGATCAAACATGGAAAAGTCCAGTTTCACTCAAAGAGGCAGGCAGAGAAGACCCATATACTTCTTGGGTCATTTACTGAAGAAAGTAAGAGACCATTACACCATTTCACAAATCCAATAGAACAGGACCTCATCAGCAGCCTCTTCTGGTTTTTAAATTCAAATAAAGAATAGTTAGGTCATGGCAATGTTCCCACAGCAATGGCACTGCTCCAGTGCTGGCAATCTCAAAGACAGGAAAAATAAAAAAGATGTGGCAGAATATGAGGATAAATGGAGGCTTTAATGTATATTAAAAAAAAGATAAGTTATCCAGTCTGGAGCTTATTGGATTTGATTATGTAAATTCTCCCCGTGTTGCAATGTCAAAAACATTCACCCTAGGCTCTTTGGAGCCAAACTGTTCCCATGACAAAACCCTATGTACTTTTCAGCTGCCTTTCAGTTAGAAATTTTCAATAACGTCCTTAATAGAAGTCAGTTCTGCTCAGCAACTAAGTACAAACTGTTCAGGATACTTTTCTAAAACTGCTAATAAACCCCCCTTATTTCTCTCTTTCAGCATGTAACCCTGACCATAGCTACAGTGCGGAGACTTGGCAATCAGAAGAGTGCATGAGAAGTCAAGTACCAAGCCTGCACAGTACAATCCTGGTGCAGACAGAAGAGCTACTATTGACCATTAATCTTGGCTGCATCCCTTGGGTACCTGATACTGGTTTAGCAAAAATAATCTTTCCATGTAGGAAATAAAATTATGGCCAGGCCTTCTCTGTCACTACAGAGTTTTAGCGGAAAATTTCGAAAGCTTATCTTCTGAATAACAATAAGGAAAGGGATTTGTTACTCTTTCATAGGTGAGCAAAAATAAAACCTGCAGCCTTGACTTTGTTCTGTAGGGATTATGAAGAGCTAATGTGCATGGCACCACACCAAACCTGAGCGATGGAACTTAGAGAGAAGCATGTTCTTTTGTACCTTACGGGCACTCTTCCACATGTGTTTCATGTATGCATAAGTCACTTGGGGATGTACAGTTGGCAGTGGGTGATCCAGCTGTCGAGATGGATCTACTCCCAAGAGCAGGACAAGCGTCTTATGGGCCAAAGCCTGGAGAAAGTTGCAAAGAGAGAAAGCAGGTTAAAACAAGCTCGCTCTTACCTCTGTTTCATATTGACTGCAGAATCGCTCACCACTAAAAAATACCTTTGACCCTCCAGATAAAACACAGACATATCAACCTTATTACCACTCCCTGGACTCATAAGAATACCACATGATAAACCCATGTCTTTATTGGGATCAGAGCATTAAGAGTCTCATTTCAGAAGCCAGTCGAGAGCGTGAAGTCTCCATTTCAAGTATTTTTGGTAATAAATCTTGTGGTGAATGTTGAAATAGGATTGTAACGTTCAATGATAACATCGTATTCTAGATTTGACAAAGAGTGCTTTAACAGAGAGCGCTATTAATTTTATTATCAGTGCTGTGTAACAACTTCCAGGTATAGCATGCAACAAGTTATTGGCTCTGAGGCTCTCAGGTACAATACTAGTCCCACAAAAATAACCTTGGCTCCAAGTATGAACTCTACGCTAGTTACAATTTTAGTATTTCAACAATTTTTGACCAGTCTTCTCCTCAGAGGAGAGCCCATCCCACTTGGGCAATGAAAGTATTTGGAAATGCTCACTGTGGAAGCAGCATGACAAAGCCAATCCTCTAAAAATCTGATGTAGAGGGCAGAGCTCGCTAATGCTCACCAGTCTCCCACTCTTGCCGCACAAGCTGGCATACTTGAGCCAAGTTCTCATGTCCTCATGAGGATTCACAACAAGAGATCGGACCATCAATATTCTTTGCCAGTCTTCCACAATTCGCTGACAGCCCTGAGAGAAAAAGGAAGAACGAACTTGTTAGCGCTTTATCTCCAATCTACTCCACAGAGCCTTAATTCAGAATCTGAAGGGACTTCTCCCAAGACGGAGAGACTTCAGTGTCCGTAATTCACAGCAGGCCGACGTTACGAACTAGCTGGCTATTTCTTTAACACTACAATGTGTGAAGCAGGTTAAGTCCTTGACTCATTCTCTGCAGCCAGCTCAGTGTTTGCAGTCTAATGATACCCGCTAACAGAAAAAGGAGAAAAGCTAAAGCAGAAATGCAAACAAAAATCAGGAAAGGAATTCGTGCAATTCCAAAATGAGTCAAGAGTTTTACAACCCTTCTCAACCTAGTTTTAAAGCCTATTTTTGATTTAAACAGTGACAAATCTCAATATGGAGATGGTACAAAACCAAGTGGTTGCAAAGATATTTTTGTTATTGCCCTTTTTCTTCTCCTTGCATGTGTTGCTTTTAGAGGCTGGCATGACTGAACTGATATTCTGCCAGAAAGCGCAGTTCCAATTGCTACCCTGCTTGTGCAAGCATTGTCTGGTCCTCGTCTCTCTGAAGGGAGAGGCACAGCAACATGGTGAGACAGAGCAGGATGAGTCTGCATTTCAAACATTCAAGGATGCTACAAGAGAGGTAGAATTGTGGAAGGGACAGTAACAACCAAATACACGGTGCTTGCTGTAACGGCCAAGTACTTCAGGGTAACAGTGGTGGTGTGAAGTTCGTATTAATCCAGAGATGACTTAGACTTAGTTTTGAGGTAAACAAAAGAATTTCCAATGGCAGCAACCACCTTGGCACCAAAGCGTATACTGCTTTCCCGTTTCCTTTTTCCCCAGAATTGAGGACTGGTAAGTTAGGCAAAGCTTGTTCCCTAACACACTAATAAACCTCATCCAATTATTAAAAAGCAGCCATAAAATTTGCAAGAACTGTATGTACTGCTCTCAGGGCTATAAACAACTGTATTCAGACATTACATTTCCTGTCACTCTCAGTTTCTCCACCCCAGTGGAATGCTCCTGAGCTTTTCCAGACAGGAATGCACATGGGAGACTAAAAGCTTTGTCACATTTTCCCGAACAGCTACAAAATATGCAGCAGCAACAGCCTTTCAAAAGGAGGCAGATACAGCAGTCACAGTGAAGAACTCTGCAGAGAGAGAAATTCTTCCTCCAGGCAGTGTATCAAAATTTGGTATAATGAGAGCATTTTACCCTCATTATGTTTTTTTTTTTTTTTTATTTCCTCTTCTCCTTCCCTTGAAGGAATCACCTCTTTAAACAGTATTCCTGTATGTACCACTTCATCTGATGATGTTCACTTTCACTGTAGGGATGTCTCCTGTAAGGAAATGGTCTCAAAATATTTGGCTGATTTAAATCTTCAGAGTTGCTTTACATTTTTTGCTCTTTAGAGTAAGAAAGGCAAAAACTTCAAAATTTCTCTTCAAATACAGGAGGAGCAACATTGCTAAAGAGGGCAAGGCTAATCAACTGCAAATGTTCTTGTAAGAGGTCAAAAAAGAACAGGACAATCTTTTACAAGCATGTGGATTCTCTGTCCAGTTTTCCAGCACTGTGAGAGAATGCAGCCAGCCAGGTAAAAAGTTCAAACTAGCCTTATCCAAACCAGTATTTCCAGGTGCAATTCAACACTGAGATAAGCAGCCTTGGAGATGTTACTAGCATCTCCATTCTGTACACATCTATTTCAATGCTTAAATCACACTACTGCGGTGTCACACCAGCAGATGCCCAAGCAACATTAGCCAAACCAAAAAAAAAAAAAAAAAAAAAAAAAATCAAAAAACCCCAAACAACCAGAACAAATGCAAAAGAGACAGAAAGCATGCAGCCCTGTAAGCATATATGCTCTTGGGATAGAAAGAGAAATGGAAAGATTTGCTGAGCCATCGCACTGACTTGAAAGGAAGCTGTTCATGCCAGCACATCAGCATCTCCATCCTTGATCTTTGCATAGATGTACCTGCAGTCTTTCCCACCAGATCTGGCGGATGATCTCACGGCGTTCTGGTACAAGTTTATACTGGATAACCTCTTCCAGCTCTGACAGCATCTGGCAGGATACCATAGCCTGAAGGAAACAATCACATTCCATCCCAATCACTACAGCACAAATCTATAATTAAGGCACAGAATTTTGGCATCAAAACCTTAAGTACATATCCTGCCCAACAGGTAAAGTACAGACTGCTATATACTGCTATCTAGACAATCTGCTGACTCAAGCTTTCTAAATGACAATTCTGATTTCTTTTAGGTGGCGGGGGGGGGGAGGAAATCTCACCTTCACTGTTTAATTTGTCCCAAAGCTGCTCCTACAAAGTTATATTTCTTATCTGACAAAAGTCATTTAGCTTGTGCGCCTGCACTGTTCTTATGTTTGGTTCAAGTGCCGCTCAGAAGTTTTATGCCACTTCTAGAGACAGTGTGAAGCAGCATTCTCTGAGGAGAACGAAGGCTGTGAATCCGACACTTACCCCATAGGCTCGACTGTAGCTCTCTCCTGCCATGGCAGTCAGCTCAGCATCTAGCAGATCTCTGGCTTTGTCAATGCACTGAAATAGAACAAGATATTGGGGTAAAGGTGGTAT